>NC_086321.1:254454709-255054709 GCF_036172605.1 Pelobates fuscus | reverse complement strand
CCTAAAGGCCTTGTAGTAGGCTCCATCGAAGCCATCAGGACCCGGTGCCTTATTGCCTTTCAGATTAGAAATGGCCTTGTCTATCTCTTCCTCCGTGACTTCCATGGCCAGGCTAGATGCTGCCTCCCTAGTCAGTTTGGCCATCCCCAATCCGTTGAGATAAGCGAGAATGTTTCGTTCTTCCTCTAGCTCAGACAGCGTACTCTCTGGTGTGTGGTTGTATAGTCGCTTATAGAAATCTTCGAAAACTCGTGCAATCTCACTGGGTTTGGACGTTGTCAAGCCATCAGGGCGCTTAATCGACGTGATATGCGGCCTACGGTTCCGAGGCCTTAATGTTCTGGCTAGGAACGTGTCCATTTTGTTCGCGTTTTCAAAGTATGTGCGCCTGGTCCATGTCATAGATTTAGCTGCGTCGTCGAGCAGTAGCGTTCGAATAGACCTTCTCACTGAATTAAGCTGTGCAAGTGAGTCTCCATCAGGCGCAGATTGATGTTTCTGTTCCAGTGTGCGCAGTTGGCTCAGGAGTGCCTCCAAGCGTTGGTGTTTCATCTTTTTCCTCCTCGTGGCTAGTTTGATTAGTATTCCTCTTATTACCGCCTTGTGGGCTGCCCATACCGTACTGGGGCTCACGTCTGGAGTATCGTTCATAGCAAAATACGCCGTTATCTCCTCCCTTATCTGTTCTGTTATTAGGGGGTCCCATAGGAGGGACGCATTCAGTTTCCACGTCCATGGTGAGGCTATACAGAGGTTCCCTAAGCTTATAGACACATCGGCGTGGTCAGACCACGAGATATCTCCCACCTCCGACTTGACTACGCGTGCCATTCCAGTCCCGTTGGTCAGGAAGAAATCTATCCGGGAATAGGTTCCATGAGGAGCGGAATAGAACGAGTAGTCCCTAGTATCTGGGTGATGGGCACGCCATATATCAATTAAGCCGCTACTATCCATGAATTGTTTAAGGAGGCAATCCTGACCGCCACGGCCTTGTGAGCGTGGTCCTCCGTCTCTTGAGCTCCTGTCAGCAGCTGGACATGGGGTAGCG
Source organism: Pelobates fuscus (assembly GCF_036172605.1). Lineage (NCBI taxonomy): Eukaryota > Metazoa > Chordata > Amphibia > Anura > Pelobatidae > Pelobates > Pelobates fuscus. The sequence goes on along the minus strand of NC_086321.1, from coordinate 255,053,658 downwards.
TTGAAATCTCCACCCATGAATATCATGCCATGCGGTAACCCCAGTATCTTGTCTCTCAATAGCGTCCAAAAGTCAGGGTCAGGTCTATTCGGAGCGTATATATTTAAGAAATGCACGGAGTGAGAATGAAGGGTGACTGAGACTATGACATAGCGGCCTTCTGGATCCGCCTCATGAAATGTCACTTGAAGAGGGCAGCTGAGCCTGATCAGGGTAGCTACCCCATTACATTTACGGTGAGCTGTAGACTCATATGTGCCGCCGTACGTTTGATCTCTTAATTGAAAACGTGCTTGCTGGGGAAGATGGGTCTCTTGTATGAAAGCTATGTCTGCATTCATCCTCTTCAGTTCCTTAAACATGAGGCGACTTTCTTAGGGGCGTTAAGGCCCTTAGCATTCAGAGATATTATCTTAATCCCCATCGTGAGAGGCAGTAGCTATGTGCGACAACGAAAGCGGGAACACGTGTAATATATGGTGGATGCGTCCGGTACCCCATCATCCGCATCCCCGGAGGTTCAGCAGGATCCCCGTCCCATCCTCCCCGTCCCCTCAGAACTAGGTAGGTAATAAGAAAGGTGTAGAGAAAAAGAAGAAGAAAAAGTACAGTGGGAATGAAAAAAAGTAAGAAGTGGCATACGGACATAGTCCTTTGCCGTAGGATTCTGGACTTACCGCCTGCCAGAATAGGGTGGGGACCATGAGCCCACTTCCCAGCCACGATCAACGTCGGAAGGTTCAGTGGGACCTAGGCTCCAACACCCATACGCCCAATCAATTATCTCATGGACCATATTACTCAGTATTAGATCTTAGCGGTTATGTGGCAGCACCGGGGGCAGCAGGCCCCTCAGCGACAGTGAGAAGTTGAACATTGAACATTAGGAACAACAGTGTGGGTCAGTAATCGAACCCCTTTCAAAATTGTTTGCTATACGCACAAAAGTTTTGTTTTTGTGTTTTTCATTTTACTTTCTTTTTTTGTTTGTTTTTTGTTTTTTCCTTTTCTTAACTTTTTACTTCTATAATGCGTTAAAGGAGATTTTCTAAAGTTCATCCCGGGCCCAAAGCGCTAATCTTTACTAACTGGGGACCTCTCCCTCCCCCCCTAGTATCCCGGACCCCCCCTCCCCCGGCCGCCTGCACAGATTAGATGAAAAAATCAAAAAGCTATAAGACATTTCAATCAAATAATACTGTCCTGAGGAGAGTAGCACATTACCCTTTGTTGTTATTTGCTACGCATATCCAAGGTCAGCCCCTCCTCTCTGCTGATCAGCTGTACATAGAAATGCTCCTATGAGTAGGGTACTGTACAATTTGAAGGTCCTGATGGTGTAGTATATGGGCAAAAAGGAAAAGGTCGAAGTTCTCCCCAGGTTAAAACATATTTCCCCCTATATGGCATGCGCAGTCCCAGTGGAGAGAAAAAAAAAATAAAGGAGGGGGTATACCCCAAATTTGGGCCCTGCATATAGAAACCCCCTATGCTATGTAACCATGAAAGCTGATCTTAAGAGGGGTTACGTGGCACTTCAGGGCGACCCATCACTCTCCCCATGGCAAAGGGGTACCCTCTCCCGTCCCCCACCCAAGCAACAAAGTCTCACCCCCAACCCGGGATCCCATCTGTGTAGGTCGGGGCTGTAACTCACAATACCAGAGGACCTCAGCGTTGGACAGCAGCACCAGCTACCTGCCAGTCGAGGCTCAGCGGCGGGATATCCTCCGGGTAAGGAGACATCGTCGGGAGATCCGGCGGAGGGCGCACGTCCAGCTCTCTGAAGAATCGAAGAGGGTCGCCTCCAGGCAGAAGGGTATGTACTCTGTCTCCGCGGAAGACATTCAGCTTAAATGGGTACCCCCACGAATATTTGAGGCCTGCTCCGCGTAGGGCCCCTGTGATAGGCCTCCAGTCTCTTCTTCTCTGTAGCGTGGAGGGTGATAAGTCCTGATATATGGACAAGACGGAGCTCCGGTACCTAATGGGACCGTCTCGGCTCCTCTTAATGACCGCCAGTTTAGTAGGAAAGTAGAGGAATCGGACAATGATATCTCTCGGGTTGTTAGGGTCGGGCCTCTGTTTTCTTAACGCTCTATGCGCCCGTTCCAGGACCCAGTGTTCCGCCGGTATTGTAGGTAGAAGTGGTTTGAGTATTTCTAACAGGAGCCCCTGCAGATCCTCACCTCTCTCCTCCGGCATGCCACGTATCCGGAGGTTGTTCCTACTAGAGCGGTTCTCCATATCCTCCAAGGCCAGTTCAGAGTCTACCATATGCCTGGTTACGTGGTTAACTCTGTCGGCCATGTCGTTATAGGCCCGAGCTGAGGAGTCCATGCGTTCCTCTAAGCGCGACGTGCGCTCTCCCAAAGCCCCCATTTGGGCCTGGAGGACTGCAGTCGATCTGGCGATCTCCCCTGCCAGGTAAGTCTTAACCTCTGCGAGTTTCGCCAGTACGAGGTCCTGGTCTGTGGGTGGTGTCCCCGGTGCTGCACGAGGCGAGCCCTGTGGTGAGGCCCCGTCGCCATCTTGGGTTCCGGCCCTGCCCGGCCTGTGGGTCGTTAGGAGGTCGAGAACGGTGCTCCCTGACTCGGTAGCCCGTCTCAATTGCTTCTTTGGGGCTTTTTTATCCATATTGAGTACCCCAAGGGGGGAATAGCCAAAGAAAAGGTCGCTTTTTGCAGCTTTTGGGCTGTAGGGCTGAGGAGCTCTAGCAAGGCACGTCTATTCCCATCGACGTTCAAGCCACGCCCCCCAGAATTCTTCTTAATAATTTCTTTATGATATATTTTATGTAGAGGAATGATATGTTTTCTGACCCTTTCTCATGGAAAGTTTTTTTTTTTTGCAGTCTACAGCTGCACCTTTGTGGAATTCAGTGCTCCCGTGTATTAAAAAATCAGCTGTTTGGAAAAGTTGCCAATTAGGCTGTCTGTGCGACATAAAAACGTAGAAAGGTTTAACATCCATATTTTTTGCAGATGTGTAACTGCGTGCATGTTTTTTCTATTTTTATCACTCGTGCTGTGGAAGATTCCAAGTGGTAGTAAATGACAGAAAGCTGCGGCTAGCTGAGACATAGAGAGAATGTTATCAAAGTGTCGCCGAGAATTTTCCATCTAATTTCAGTGAATTTTTTTATTTCAATTTATTGAATACCTCTAATGTTTTTATCTATCGAACCCTTCCCATCCTTTTAAATATGCACCGGTTTTCCACTGACACAACGGATTTATGAATATTTCCACCACTTATTCTAACAGAAGAAACAGCGCTATAAGTTTGGCGGTCTTCTGAAATGAGAATTTCATCACTTCTTAAATAATTTTTTATAAATATCCCCCATACTTTGTTTTGTGCTTGGTATAAGTATAAGAGAAACATCATAAACACAGAGATTATATTCAAAATCTTGTTTCCATACTATGAAAATCTTCTCATCAAGATATTTGGATTGAAACATCCCTTGTTTGCTTCAATTCTCCATGCTTTGCAGCATCTGCAGGAAGCAGTAACGGATTTAGCACTATGCATATCCCTTGAACACCTGTCAGGCACAGCTTTATAAAATATGCACTTCAGCTGCTAACTGTCTATGGAAAGCTGTGTGTATTGACAAAAAAAACATACATGAAACTATACTCACAGATGAAAAGATATTGTCAGGTGGTATCTAATAGTCTGAGCAAATAACTACATTCATGATTGTTTATGTGAATGTGCTTTACTTACATGATTATTTATCATATCGTTTTATTATCTTTTGCTGCTTAATGACACCATAACCACTGCATTGACTTGAATCAGTAAAGGTGCCTAAACTAACCTTTTAAAGTCAGTGACTTTGTGTTTTAGTCAAACAGTTTTTTTGGGAATTTCAGCTGACCTAAGACAATGAATGGCTTTAATATAAGAATGAAACTAATATTGCTAATGGATATGTGGAATGTCCACATTAACGATAGACAAGCTGAGAAGTGTGGACCTCAAGAACCACTGTTTTGGTTATACTGCTTGAAAATGTTTCATCAAGAATCGGAATGGCATTTACAGCATAATGACTCCATAAGTACTACATGGACCTGTAATGGTAAAGGTGCCTAAACTGCTTCTGTAAATCACTCAAAACATTAGTATACAAACAAGAATATTTTTACTTTCCCATTTAAACAAACTTCGTACAGGTCCATATTTATTTATTTTTGGCTATATTGACTTACCAACTACCTATTTTTCTTTAAATGTAATACAAAATAACAGAACTCAGAATGTTGATTTGAATGTTCTTTCACCAGGTGGGAGATTGGAAATTGGAGTTCATGCAGTTTGACCTGTGGAGTTGGTCTGCAAACCAGAGATGTATTTTGCTCTCATCTCTTGTCAAGGGAGACGAATGAGACAGTGGTCTTGGGAGACAATTTCTGCAAGCAACACAAGCCTACCATGGTGCAGGCCTGCAATCGATTTGATTGTCCACCAGTATGGTACCCTTCAGAATGGAAGCTGGTAAGATTAAATTGCTATACATCCTGCATGCTACATACTATAAAATAAAGAGTTTCTGTTATCCACAGTTTACATGCTCCCTCAGACACAAGAGCTGAAGAGACAAAAAGTTGTGACGTGATACAAGGAATCTGTTATAAAAGGTTTCTTATACACATTTGAAATTTGTTGTAGTGTCATATAGTCTAGTGTTAAAGTAGATATCGGTGCCAGTTTATGCTTTGTAAAATCTTTATTGATCTGTTATCCTGGCTTGCGGGGATACTTTTTGTCTTTAAGAGACCTGTTTTTGCCTCTCTTGTGAAATCACCTAAATAAGGTGTTGCTTGGAGATTTCTATCGCTGAATTGAATGTGTGTAAAAGTTATTGACTTCTAAAGTTACTATATTTCACTTATCAAAAATGTACTGTGAATTTTACAAAGCTTGGCGTTTTAAATGGACAATATGGCAATTGTATGCATCTTAAAACCAAGCTCATGTCACATTTTAACATCACAATATCACACATATTTGTAATATCTGGTTAAACATAAAGTTAAAACCAGAGATGGGGTTAGTCACTAAACTAAGAATTGCACATTTTAGGCAAAAAAAAAACTCATGCAAACTTAGAAGTTCTCTAACCTTACTTACCGACGCCCCGCCCCCTCCAAAGTACCGCGACGAGTGGGTGCTAATAGGCATGTGCTGCGCATTAGACCTCCTCGTAGGAAAGCATTGAATAAATGCTTTCCTATGGGGAAAAATCTGACGCTGGAGGTCCTCATGCAGAGCGTGAGGACGGCCAGCATCAAATACCGGACCAAAGGTCCGTTTCAAACTTAGTACTGCAAGGTAAATGTTACAGTTTCTCTGGAACTGCAATGTTTACCATTGCAGCACTAGGTGCTAAAGGGACACTGCACCCAGACCTCTACAGTATCCCTTTAACCTTCCAGTTCTCCACATTTCCTACTTCAGTACATAAACCTCACATAGTTTTTATAGTTTTATGGTAGGGCTGGGAAGTTATGCCATACCTCCCAAGTGTCCATATTTAGGTGGAACAGTCCCTAATTTGGTTTAAAATCCCTATGTCTCTAATTTCTATCTTAATGTACCTCTTTTCTATGAGCTCCATATTGTTAGTGTATCTGAGTGTATAACAGAGCACAGTAGCAACAATGCTCACATTAACCCCTTAAGGACACGACATGTGTGACATGTCATGATTCCCTTTTATTCCAGAAGTTTGGTCCTTAAGGGGTTAAAAGGGACACTATAGTCACCAGTGCAACTACATGTATTCCTGACCCTATAGTTTTAACACGACCATTTAGCCCCCCTGGGCCCCTCATGCCTCCATAAATATAGTAAAAATCTTACTGTATTCAAGCCAGAAGCTGTAAATCTGCATGCTGGTAGACTCAGGAAAAACAAGCAGTCTGCTGACGTGTGATAGCCTGATCCAATCACAGTGCTGAGACTGACAAGGAGGCAGATCAGGGGCAGAGCCAGCATGATTCAACCACAGCCCTGGCCAATCAGCATCTCCTCATAGAGATGAATTGAATCAATGAATCTCTATGAGGAAAGTTCAGTGTCTGCATGCAGTGGGAGGAGATACTGAATCACAGGATGCTCGTGCACAGCAGATCTGAGTGGATGGAGGCATATTATGCCTCTATCAACTCAGAAGTCCCTCTGGTTCACTCTGAGTGACTGCAACTGGAGGTGTTCCTAGCTTTCAATGTAAACACTGTATTTTCTCAGAAAATACAGTGTTTACATGAGAGGCTGCAGGGAGCTATAATTCACACCTGAACAACCTCATTAAGCTAAAATTGTTCAGGTGACTATAGTGTCCCTTTAACATGTCTGCAAACTACAATACATGTGTTTAGAAATCACTCTGTGTAAATGAGATACAAAATTACAGAATTCTTGTTTAAAATTACATTTTAGCTGCACAAATTGTTTTTGATAGGTTATTTTTCAATACAGCCCAACCCCTGGTCACTCCCCTATACACACACCTCTAAAAGTATTATCAGTGTAACAAACCTTTTAAAAAAAGAAAATGCTTTTCACCATAATCACTTCAGTAAGGTGAAGTGGTTATGGTGCTCACAGTTAACCTTTTTGATCCCCCAGCAGCCCTGATATTTTTGTTCTCTATAACCTACTCAAATGCAAGGTCTTCTCTAGTAGCCCTAAAATCTCTTACGTTGGAACTCCCTGTGGTTCAACTGCAGGACATACGTGGCTGCTTATGTGAGCTGTCTAGGTCATCTTAAGCTATAATAATCAATCTCTAGTTATCACCCAACCATCCTACAGAATAACTAAACTTGCCAAAATGCTTTGATTGCTCACAGATCCTTTGGAATACTTAATAAATTAGAAAGTTATTACACAATCCTTGTAGACACTAATTGGTTGATACACTGAAACTGTCAATGATATTCCTTCATCTGCATGGCACGCAAAGCTTCAAGTTCCCTAGCTTCCTTAGAACACATATAGAACATTGTGCACTCATAACTAATTTTGATACAATTCACCTATAAACATTTTACAAGAAGCTGAATTTATTTAACATTTGCTGCATCCTTCAAGGTTCCCCCACCAGGCAATCACTTAAATGAAAGCCGCATGAACAGGTGAAAGATTGCATTTTTAACTGATTCCACTACAAAGAACTTTAAATTAAATTTTCATCCGCTAGTTAAAGAAAAAGGGGGGATTGAAAAAGATGCAGTCTGGATGAGTTTATAAGCTGCTTTCTTTTTTGGCAGATGAGTTTATTATAATCAAAGCTTATATCCTTCAAGATGATAAAGAAAAGGCCATATAAATTTAAACCTGTATTTATTTTAAGATTGTTATTTTTTGGTGACATGCCAAAAAAAGGGTTTATCTTGTTTTCAGCAACTTTTTTATAGGACAGAAGACGGTGCCAGAAACTTACACAAACCAGAAGATAACTCTTTTATATGCCAGCAGTTGTGAATGCTGCACATTTCTATTGATCTCAAGTTCTCCTGGTTCTAGAGGGGTTTACAGAGGAGTAAAACAATGGGGGGAGAGAGAGGGAGGGGGGTTATTGATCCAGTAATTTATTTTCGGGGTGCTGATTCCTAGAGGATTGTGGAGCAGATGTACAGGTTATGATGCAAATGTAATTGTAGCTGCACTCCCTATCTATCTTTTTGGCATGCTTCCTATACGCATTCCGTGCAAATCATGTTATATCTACTGTTGCCAAATTGTCTTTTTACATCTCGAGGCATACAAAAACCACATATTGTAGGGCTGCGTTGGTTTAACAATACAAGCCTGCAGTATATGTGGTTCAGACATATTAGTTATTAAAATGGCTGAGAGGGAATCTGTGTTATGTCAAGGGGTATCCAGGAGCACATTCAGTTGGCAAAAAAGTTCTGGTCATACATTATTTTGCCCTCTCTCAGTAGTTTTCACCCTGACTCTCTACATTTTAAACTTGATGATCTCAATGACCAATCCAGTTCTTTCCTATGGGAGGCTATTCCACATGCACGGCAAAATGCCACACTCCGCCAATCAGTATCTCCTCATAGAGATGCATTAAACGTTTAGGGTCTCCATGCAGATCAGTGCTTTATTTTTCTGACATGGCAGCATTTACATTAAAAAGCCTACAGGGACAGACTATAGACACCAGAACCATTGTATGAAGCCCTTTAATTGGATGAGGGAATTGAGAACATAAGTAAATGGAAGAAATTGGGTACAATAAATGGGGGGAAAATAACGGCCTAGGATGGTAAAGCTACTTCCAGGAGTAGTTTGCAGGCATTGAATTGCTGACTGGTGAGACTGAATTTGTGGAAATAAAGTCACCTAAAATAGGCCTTAAGTTAGGGTTACATTTTGCTTTGGCTCAAGGCCCAGGTTTTTCTGGAACCTAGCAATGCCCAAGGTTTTCCAGGGCTCCGGATGCACTGTGAGCCAATGAGATAGCTCTGTTGATCAATTCCCTATAAAACCTGTTCATGAGCTTTATCCTACCCTGCTCATTGTATGTAACAAGTGTGGGGGCTTTGAGTGGTTCTTTCAAGCAAAGTTTTCTATAAAAAAAAGTTTGCAGGTGCATTTTTTTCTAATTCACCTTATTTTGTCATCCCTTTGCCTGATAACCCCCTGTATACATTTTGGTAAAATATAGTGTTCGGATCTGTTGCAGTGCTTTACAATTAGTACATTTATTACATTTGGTTTGGAGTGCACACATACATATATCATAGTAAACACACCTTTGTTAGACTGAACAATGTTTCCTTTTCTCTGTAGGCCAGCGGTAAGCAACATTCGGCGCTCCAGTCATCTCCCAGAATGCTCTTACAGCCATAATGCTGAAAAAGTATCAGAGGAGATGTAATCCACAAAATCTGGAATGCAGAAGATTGCCTACCCCTGCTCTAGGCACTATAACCATTTCACCTTAATAAATTGATTATAGTACCAGGAGTTCACTGGTGCTCTCCCTTCATTCAGTGTTAAACCATTTTTTTTAACAGTTTAACAATCTATGAGGGTCTCTGCCCACCCACAGCCAAGCCTCCACATAACCAGGTATTTGTTGTCACAGTGCTCACAGACATGTGGTGGAGGCATACAGACTCGTGAGGTTCTATGCAAGCAGCGTCTCTCTGATGGCAGCATTTTGGAGTTACCAGAAACCTTCTGCTCCTCACTGAAACCTTTGTCTCAAGAGTCATGTAAGAATGAAGACTGCCCGGCAGAATGGCATCTGACTGACTGGTCTCAGGTATAAACCTATGCAGTACTTTATATTCTTTTTGTAATATTCATTCTCATGTTTATTTTATTTTTTAAGCTATTTTTTTGTGACACAAGAAATTTATAAACATATAACCTCGAAGTAAAATTATAAATAATCTCAAATTCTGAATTCCAGTGTTCGGTGACGTGTGGAGAAGGAACTCAAACCCAGGCTGTTGTTTGCAGGAAAAGGTTGAAAACTGGGGACTACATTGTGGGAAATACCTCCATGTGCTCAGACCCTCCCCTCCATCAACTGGTTCGACCTTGCTCACTAGTACCTTGCACAAGTAATAATATGAATGTTTGGTTTTGTATCTGTCATATGTATTTTTATATTGTTTACAAATATTTTACATAAAACAGTTTTTAAAAAGAAAAATCTATTCAGTGCTAGCAATTGTGTTTGATCCTGTAATCATATTTAAGCAATGCTATTGGGGATAACTATATTAATATGAGGTTTATTTTTATAAAAGTGTTGATGTGACACATGTAGTGTATACAATTTATTTATATAGATATATTAATTAAGGCAGATAATCAGCTTGGCAAAATAGATAAGGGATTTAAGTTCATAATGCCATGTATAAAATGATGCATTTATGCAATTTATTGTGTAAGAATTACATTATACTTGCAGATATATGTGAGAAACATGTTTTCACATCACAGTACGTGTGCACCCCATGGAACATGTTTACACGTTCATTACAAACTGAAAAACTAAAATGAGCCTAAAGGAATGAATTCTGTTATTAGAATAAGCACATGGGATTGATATATCTGTCCCACCGTGTTTACCCCTGCATTGACAGTATCATTATTAATCAGTGGGAATATAAAGACTTTAGGTTATTTAAGGTACAGAAACACAATTTAGACTTTGCTAGCCATTTGCTGTATATTTGACAGGCAAACAATTTGTAGAAGCTGTAGTTAGGCCATAGATGTGAAATTCATGGATAGCAATCCTCTTGTTGGTTCTTCTGAAGTCTGTGTTGAAATAGTAGTAATTATATTGTCTTAGCGTAGAGTTTTAGGAAATATTTTTTTTATTGTTTTTTAAGGATTACTTCCATTTTGGGTTGCTCTCTAACCATTATTCCACTAACTACACAAATTGTTATAAATTAGTCCTAACAGTAGGTAGTGGTACAATATCTATATATTACTTACTCTATTCTACACATATCTCAGAAATCCACATCAAATTTAATTGAGTATAAAAAAAAATAAAAAAAAATTAATTGGGCACCTATATTTTTTTGCTGAAGATGCATTCAATACCCTTGCAAGACATGCAATTACTAAAAAAAAAGCAAAAAAAAACAAACATTCTATTCAAGTTAGGTTTCATATCCGAATCACTTAGCATATTGCAGTTGAAACAAATTAATATATAATGATGTGTAATTCCATTTATATGGCAGCTGTTATTCCTGGTGGATAGAGGGAGATTTTTGTTTTGTTTTTTAATCAATGTCGTGTTTAGTGTTTTGTTTTGTTTTATTTTATTTCATTCAACTCATTACATATTTTTATCTAATAATAAATATTGCCTTTTTTCTTAAGGGTCAAGACCCGTGCACAAACTGAACCCCCAGATCACAGGTTTGAAGAAGCTCTATATCCAAATAAAGAAACAGAAGAAGTTGCAGTTTGTTGTAGGGGGATATGGTTACCTGCTTCCGAAGACCTCTCTCGTACTTAGATGTCCTGTGCGGAGATTTAGAAAACCACAAATCATTTGGGAAAAAGATGGCAAACACTTGACCAGCTCTGAGCATGTTACAGTGGCACCACATGGCTATATCAAAATCCACCATCTTAGGCCTACAGATACTGGCGTCTACACTTGTATGGCTGGACCTAGCCAAGAGCATTTTGTTATCAAGCTCATTGGAGATAACAATAAAATAATCTCTCAGTCTCCAAGACTAAGAGAAGAAGAGAATTTGAAGAAAATCAGGAAGAATGAAGCCTATAACCGTCCAGAGAAACAACAAAATGGTAACCTATTTAACCGGAGCAAAGCTGACAAGCATATAACAGATCCAAGTAGCTGGTATGATAACATTGTTTCTCATCTTCTGGCTCTAAAAGTGTTGTCTGATAGAAGCCTGGATGCATCAGAACCCCAGGAATCATTTGAAAGAAATATTTCATCTGAGGAAGACCATACTATTGAACACTCCTTGCCTTTTAATTTTGTCACAGATCTTAAGCGCTTGGATGATCTTGTAAAGAGCTTACCTCAAGCACCAACAGAGATGCAAGAAAATAACAGTAGACATTTTTTCTTACAGCTAGCACAGGAAGTCATGAGAAACCAGCCTGAAAATCAGGAGCCCCTTGTATTTAAGACAGAGCCTATACAGATCGGTCCAGGGATTTCAGAACACTCGTTATATAAACCAGTTTCAAGCTTTTCTAGTTCATGGAGATCTTCATACATGGATGCTGAAGTATCTGAGGCTCATGAGTCAATTCCAGATCATACTCTCAGGAAGCCAGTCATTTTGAGGAAGATATCTGCAGCACAGCAATTCTCTGCTTCAAATGTTGTCACATACATTGGACAGACCGTGGCTCTGGCAAGTGGGACACGCAGTGTTCTTCTTCATTGCGAAGCAGGTGGAAATCCAAAGCCAGTTATAAGCTGGTCAAAGAATGGAGTAGAAGTAAAATATAGTAACAGGTGAGCAGGTAATATGTTCATTTTTCACAATTATGTTAAGAGAATAGATAGACAGATCAGTGGATAGATGATTGATTGATCGATATTATAACAAATAACAAGAATTGCACTTATAGGTTAGCTCCAAAAAGGCTCATACCTGGTGCTTTATCCAGCATAGAATGTAGAATACCAAAAGAAGATAGCACTGTTACTTTTCTTATACAAATAAAACTGTACTTTTATTTGATGTTCACCATTTCAGATTTCCATAAAATCTTTCATCAGGAACAACAGATGGCAATAGAGAGTCATCACAATGCCCTTGCGAGGATCTCTACCACTGCGGGCCAAATAGGTGACCATGGTCTGGTCCTGATGACAGATTTTATGGAAATCTGAAATGTTGAACATTGAATAAAAGCTATGTTTTATTTTTATAAGAAAAAACCTAAAGTGCTATCTTATTTTACTATTCCACATTACATATGTATTAAGGCCTTTTGGCCTGTAATTGTGGGAGGGGCGTATGACACACCTCTTCCCTACTTAAGGGACACCCCTTACCTGGCTCCATATCGTTCGAGGTCAGCGCTGCATCATTTCCACTTCCGGGTCATCCAGACGCCATTTTACCTGATTACTCCATGAGGTTTTTTAAGCAGAGCTGTGTCAGGAATCCAGCCACAGGCTTTTCCGGCCTACTACCTTCTTTCTTCAATCCATCGCCGTGGATGGTGTCCAAGTGACTCACAAACTGTAAGTCAACCTACCCGTTATGCCAGGCATCAGTCCCACGGCACCATGCACGGGTCAGGTCCTCACTTTACGGCTGCATTTTGTCTAAGTCTGTTCTAAAACCATTGCATGTTCATGCATATCATTCGTTTAAACCCCCTACCGGTCATTCGGTGTACTACAGGCTTCTTAGACATTATCGCATTTCATGTACAAACCAACGAACCACTGCATTTTCGCCTACACACTGACCCCTACCGGTCATTCGGTGTACTACAGGCTTCTCAGACATTATTGCATTTCATGTACAAACCATCGAACCACTGCATTTTCGCCTACACACTGACCCCTACCGGTCATTCAGTGTACTACAGGCTTCTCAGACATTATTGCATTTCATGTAAAAACCAACCTTGCTTCATTTAAACGATTGTCATTTCGGTTTGTGTTTTCTGGTCGGCACTTATTCATAGTATATTCTATGCACGATTGCTGTTCGCATTAAAATGCATACGGTTAAGCTATTCATGCTAACTTCTGTTTCCCTTCATACTAAGATTCGGTTATTCTGCTATGTATTCACATAGATCTTTTTCGTGAGTTACATTTCATCATTTCATGTATTTACATTTGGTTAAAAAGTTGCTTGGTTAAATAGACAGACCATTTTCATGCTATTTTTAAGGTATCACTTATTACATCAGGGTATGAAACCAGCTAACATTTCTGTATAGACATTGGACTCCCACGCTTACTGGAGTCTTTTTTTATTTTTTTTATAATTATCCATTTCATTACAATTAAATCAGCCTACGTTACAGGCCTCATTTCTTTGTTGTTAACCATGACACAAGGATTTGAATCCTTTTCATGCATACTCGGGTTGAATCACACGTACTGATCCAACCAATCATACGTTTCCTGCACAGTAATCGGTTAAACTTTCAAATACTTATTTTACACGATCTTAGGTTGTCTATTTTGTTTCAGTTTGCTTATTATATATATATATGGTTTTAATAATAATAGTTATTTTATTTTACAATGCAGATATTACTGTTATGGTTAGCCTACATTACGGCTCCTTTTCTGTCATGCTCGTACGACATACCACGAGTTCAAGGACACGTTCCTATTTTCAAAGAGTATAATGGAGATATGATGTTATTACAAACATGTACATTACGATTACATGGCACTAACTATTCAGGCCATTTCTTATCATACTCATACGATATACCACGAGTATATAAGAACACGGTCCTACCTTCCACAGAGGGTTTCGGGTTGAATCACACGCATTGGTTCAACCACTCATACGTCACGTTACAACATTTTCTGCATAGATTGTCATTTCACATGGCATTTACAAACTCAGGCCTTTTCTTGACACACTCAGACGACGTAACACGAGTATTCAAGAACACGGCATATACGTCTCACAAGACTTTCGGTTTTTGAATCACACGTTCTGGTTCATACATTCATACGTCACTTTACAGCAACATTTATGATTCTGCATATTGTCACTTCACATTAAAAAGTCCCTTGCATTCCCAGATCAGTTTAGTGACATGCATATCATCTGATCACCTTCCATATATACACATTACACGGCCAATCCCCTGCTGCCAGGTATCGGACTCAGCGTAATGCTTGTCACCAAGCATGGGCAGTCATGTCACTATCATACTCATAGATTTTACACCTCCCACACATACTGCTAGAAGTCCTAATCACAGCCTATACAGATTACACAGGTCTCACAGGATCCATTCTCACTCTATCGCCTTTTTAGGTTTATCCAGGTTTTCATACCTGTCGAATCTCAAAACGTCATACATACTACCAGGTACGTAAGCCTGCTCACGTTGTAGTTCACATACGTTTCATTCTTCTAGGCCATAGAGTACTGGCAAGTTAGGGGTATAGGCCCAAATAGGTACCTCCCTTCTTGGCATTTCTGCCTATCGTTTAGTGGTCCGCGAGGCCAACACCCCGCCTCAACGTTTCGGAGGCAAACGCCATCGGGCTACACGTGAGTTAGCCGCCTCGCAATATTATAGAGAGGGCCTCACCTGTCACTCCCTCCCCCTGTTTTCTTTTACTATCACCGAGAGGCCTACGATTCCTGCCACTACGACGGGTGGCCTCAATAACCCCTCGCGCCAACTCATAGACAGAGCCTCTCATAGCCACTTGGCATCTAGCAGGGCCTCACCTGTCACAAAACAAGATTAATTTTTCGCCTTTCAGGCCTAGTTAGCCTGCCAGTATCACCCCTGGGGAATCGGTCACTACACCCCTTACCATGGCTGGGTCAGCCGCTGCGACCCTCCAGCACTGGTTGAGTTGCAATCACTTTCTCCAGCCATCTGTTTCAGGGCACATGCTAAATCTGTGTCCAAATAAAATGTATCCCAAAACTATACTTAACATCAATAAACATTTCTGTACTTACGACATTACTGCCACATCATCCATCTAGACATTTGGTGGAATTCATTATCTCGGGTCTATCAGAAGGATTCACACAGGCCTCATACACATGCCTTCCGGAATCCTGGAATGTCCTAATTTACATAACCCTACAGCGGTGGAGACACTCATAGCCAGGAAGTGGCAGAGGACTTCCTATGGGGGCCCTTCCATTCCCCTCCGTTCACCACATGGCGGACAAACCCCATCGGTATTGTCATGGGGAAATCTTCTCACAAACAGACTTATCACACCTCTGCCACTCCTAGTCTGAACTCCCTCATACCCTCTGAGGAATTTTCACTGCAATATTCCACCATAGATCACGCCATTATGGCTATCATGCAGGCAGGGGCCGGAGCATGGCTCAGTAAGACTGATATCACAATGCTTTCAAGTTACTGCCTATCCACCCTACACTGTGTCACCTGCATGGTATCAAGTGGGCAGGGAACTACTATTTTGCTCACGTTTAACATTTAGGTTCCAAAGTAGTCCGGCCATTTTCGACGTATTCGCCGAAACCCTATGCTGGTTTTATTAAATATAGCCAGATGCCCTACAGTTATACATTATCTGGATGATTTCTTACTGGTCGAGGAGAATATTTCCCCTCCCAGTAGCCTAAAAGAAACCATCAGTCTATTCGAAACAGGTGGGTGTCCCAGTCTCCTCCACCAAGACTGAAGGACCAGATACCTTCATCACATTCCTGGGTATCATACTAGACTCAGCCACCATGCAAGCTAGCCTGCCACGCCCAAGGTAGAAAACATTCTGATCAACAAAATCTCTACATACAACTCGGTACTTGCAACCGCAAGAATTACAGTCTCTGCTTGGGTCACTGAATTTTGCCATTCGCATCATACCTCAAGGCCGGGCTTTCATCTCACAACTCCTTTACATGTTTCCCACTTTTAGACATGATGGACACAGGTCACCCCTGGATACCCAAGCCACGGCAGGCGTAATTATGTGGAGAAACTTTAACCACCTTGAATGGTAAAAGCATGTTCCTTCCAAAATTGTCTGACTCCTCACCTACCATTTGGTCAGACGCAGCGTCTACCACAGGTTTTGCAGCAATTTTTCAGGAACGAATGGCTTTGGGGCAGCTAGCCTTCAGAAGTTCAGGACCTGGAGGGTTTTTCCACTACCTCAGCTCTGTTTGAGATATATCCCATCGTGACGGTTGCCGTGGCATGGGTGCATTTATGGGCAGGTTCGTCTGTACGTTGCTACTCAGACAACCAAGTAACTTGTCACATTATAAACAAGGCCGATCCAAATCACTGCCTATTTTGAGATTCTTGAGGAAACTCACTCGGCTGGCTGCATGTCATAATTTTCTCTTGTTTTGTATTCATGTTCCAGGTGTATGTAACACTGCTGCTGACAATTTGTCTCGCTTTAATTTCCAGGCTTTTCGTCAAATACTCCCATCAGCCGCACTCACAGCCACGAACACCCCACTATTCCACCATCTAGTAATGGACTAGATGCTATTATGCAACATAGCAGAACATTGTCCCAATTAGCACTGTCTACTAATACCCAGGAAACTTACGATAGAGCTTTCATTTGATTTAAAGATTCCTTTCTGAACACAACATCTTACAACCTTTCATCGTGACATCCTGGTTGGGCTTTGCTTCTTTTTGCCACCTAAAACTCAAACTACCATACAACACAATCAAACCATATCTGACAGGCATCCAACATCACATGCTAACTTTACAACCAGACAAATCAAGTGTCCTTCCACCAATTAAGAACATCCTTAGGGGTATTCAGAGATCCGAACCCCCACGTACGGCCCAGAGGCTACCCATAGATTTCCATATTTTTTTTTTTTTTTGTTTTAGTAAATATAATTTTTATTAACGTATTTTCAATGATTTTACAATACGAGGTATGCAAGAGGGAACAGGACTCGCAGGTCCCTGGAAACAGTAACAAATAATAATCGCTGGTGGGCTCGCAGTCCCCAATAATACTATAGAGACTCACAGGTCTCTTACTTTTTTGATCGACATGTTTAGAGTCGTTTTTCATTAGTTGTCTCGATGGTGAGACTCGCAGGTCTCTCACTGTACTAGACGTTCGTGGATGCGCAGATCCAGTTGGTGACAATTACAGCTTCAGGTATGTATAATGTACAAGAGCCCTGGGGCACTTGGTTAGTGTCGTGGATGGATATCCTTAGCTTTCTGTCGTGATCTTTAACATCCTAGCATTCTAAGGTTCTATCCCCTTCTTCCTTAACAGTAGATAGTTGTATTTAGTAGGTCATGTCTCAGCTGGGTTAGCCGGGTGAGTTCCACTTTATGTCATACCCTTAGTCCAAGCTCGTTAGTCCACTTCAGTGACTGACCCGTGTGTCTCTTTTTGTAAGTGTGGAGGGTGTCTCTGTCCATTATCTCTATCGTGTGTTTAATGTGTTTTCAGCCTTGTCTTAGCGGTTGGTGTCCGTGTTCCACCTCGCCATGTTAGTGTGGCGTTGGTGGCCTACGTCTTCATGGTGAGCCGTGGTGTGTTTGATACCCTCCACTGATATGCATCCTTTAATGTGCCATACAGCACCCTATCTTGGTTGTGTGTGATAGTGCTGTCGTCGGGCTATTGTACGTCCCTGGGTCGGTTTCGTGTCTTGGTTTTGTGGGGGTGTAGCTGAGTACGGGAGGTTGGGTTTCCCTGTCTAGGACGGTCTGTTTGTCTCCGTCAGATCGGGCCTTCGGTTCGTCCAGGGTAGTCCCCCGTCCCTTTCTCTGAGTCTCTAAGGGTGCAGTCACTAAGTGTCCATGGCGTTGCTGGTGGTCTCGGGGGTGTCTTTGTGTCGGGTAGCATTGACCTTCGGTGTGTGCATACTGTTAAGTGGGGTCTGTCTGTGTTTTCTCTGTAGGATTGGGGGAAGGGTAGGTAGGTGGGGGTGGGGTGGTCCGGTCCGTCTTCAGTCATCAGTCCTCCGTCTCCCTGGGTGTTTAATTCCCGTTTTTAGGTTGGGTGCTGGAGGTGAGCGTCGGTGGTTGTCCTGAGGTCTCGTTGGAATTTCGGTTTCGCTGTCTCTAGGATCCAGTATGTCCATATGTCAGTGTATGTCGTCGGGGCATTGTTCGTCGTCAGTGTGAGTTCCTCTATTATCCTTAGTTCCTCCATTTGGTTGAACCAGGACAGCAGTGATGGTGTCACAGGTTTCTTCCAGAATTGGGGGAGTACTCGTTTGGCTACATTTAGTATCCTGATGGTCATGGATTTTTTATATTTTGAGTGGGGAACTGGTGTATGGTGTAGGAGCATCGCGGCCGGTTCCAGGGGGGGTGGTCGTTCTGTGAACTTCCCTAGCATTTTGTGTATGCCCCGCCAGTATGGGGTGATCAGTGCGCAGTCCCACCAGATATGTTTCAGTGTGCCTTCCTCTCTTTCGCATCTCCAGCACAGACTGGATAGGCTTGGGTTCATTCGGTGTAGGAGATGCGGTGTTTTATACCAGTACGTCAGGAGTTTGTAGGCCGTTTCCTGCGTTTTACTATGTGTGGAGCAGTGGTGTGTTACTATGTGTGGAGCAGCAGTGGTAACATATCGATTCCCATTCCCCTTCCGTGAGTGTGATTCCTAGGGCTGTTTCCCATTTACCCATGAAACGGGGTGGATCGGTCGGGAGTTCCGACTGTAGCATGGAGTACAGAGAGGATATCCCGTGTGGGAGTGGGTCCGGTTGTGCGCTGATCCTCTCTATTGTGGTATATTCCCTGCCAAGCGCTGACCCCTGTGGCAGGGTGTGAATGTAGGCTAAGAGTTGGGCATAGCGAAAGCGGTGCATGAAGGTGGGGGGCGTGTCTTCTAGCATATCTGTAAGCTGTTTGCAAACCCCACCCTGTAGAGTGTGGTGTAGGCGCGGGGATGTGCTCGGGATGATGTTTCTGAGAGCCCGTGGGTCTAGACCTGGGGGAAAATCTTCGTTATGTGTCAGAGGCATAAGGGGGGAGGGGTATGGTGACAAGTTCCCCTGTCGTTTGGCCTTCCGCCATACTCCCAGGGTGTTTTTCGTATATACGGACATGGTGTGTCCGTCCGTCTGTTCGCGTCTCCATGGAAGTCCCGCGATCGGTCTACCTGCCTCCATCTCTTCTGCCGTTTTCCACAGCTTGTGGACCCCTTCCTTGGACCATTCTACAACTCTCTGTAGGTGTGTGGCCATATAATAAAGTCGAAAATCTGGGAGGGCCAGTCCCCCTTTGTCTTTGGGTCTGGTCATTATGGAGAATTTTGCTCTAGGTTTCCCCCCGCCCCATATGTATCTGGTCATTTCTTTTTTGAGCGTGATGAAGAAGGGTCTCGGGATTACAGTGGGGATGGCTTGAAAAAGGTACAAAAGGCGCGGGAGGAGGTTCATTTTTATGACCTGTACTCGCCCTAGCCACGAGATATGGGGGTATGACCATTCCCGCATGTCTCTCTGAAATGTCTGTAAAATGACCGCAAAGTTGTCCCTAAACAGGTCTTCTGAGTGTTTGGATAGCCAAATACCAAGATATTTAATCTTGTCCTCGGCCCATTGAAAGGGGAAGCTACTTCTTAGGGTTTCCGTTCTCGTGTGGGGTACGCTAACGTTTAGGATATACGATTTTCCGTAGTTAATTTTCATGTTTGATAGGTCCCCGAATGCCTGTAGTTCTCTCATGATGTTCGGTAGTGTGATGGTAGGGTTGGTCACCACAAAGAGTAGGTCGTCCGCGTAGGCCGCTACCTTATGGTGTACTGGGCCTGTCGTCAGGCCGGTCACGTCTGCGTTGTGTCTGATGTGTGTGAGAAACGGCTCCAGTGCTAGAGCGAACAGGAGCGGCGACAGGGGGCACCCCTGTCTGGTGCCGTTATGGATGGTGAAGGCGTTAGTCAGTGCCCCATTAACTAGTACCTGGGCAGTGGGCTCGCTGTACAGGGATTCTATCCATTTCCTTAGGTGGGGGCCCAGTCCCATGTGTGCAAGCGTCTCAAAAAGGTATTCCCAGCGTACTCTGTCGAAGGCCTTCTCCGCGTCCGTGGACAGCAGGAGGAGGCCTCCTACGGCCTTTCCGCCGCCGTGCATGAGGGTGAGTGCCCTGATGGTGTTGTCTCGGGCCTCGCGTCCCGTCACAAACCCCACCTGATCAGGGTGGATCAGTGATGGGATGTGCTTCGTGAGGCGCGTGGCGAGGACCTTCGCCAAGAGTTTGACGTCGCAGTTAATTAACAAAATGGGTCTATAGTTCCCACAATGTTCCCTGTCTTTGCCCTCTTTGGGTATAACAGTTATGTGGGCTGTCAGGGCCTGCTTGGGGATACGTTCCCCGTCTCGTACCGCATTGAACGCCTCCACCATTGGTGGAAGTAGCTCTTCTGCGTATGTCTTATAATATTTCACCGGCAGGCCGTCTGGCCCTGGGCTTTTACCGGGTTTGGTGTTCTTGACTGCGATCGATAGCTCCTCTATAGTGATGGGCTCGTCTAGCGTTTCGGCGATTTCTGCGTCTAAAGTCGGCATTGGGTACCTCGTCAGGTATGTTTGGATCGCGTGGCGAAGGCGGGCCTTCGCCGGTTCGGTCTGTGGTTGCGGGAGGGTATATAGGTCCGTATAATATGCGCGGATTGTGTTCATGATGTCCGACGGGAGTCGGTGTAGGGTCCCCGTTTTGTCCCTGATCCTGTCTATATATGTGTGTAGCCTCTTTTTCCGTAGCATAGCAGCCAGAAGCTTGCCGCTCTTATTCCCGTGTAGGGTAAAGAAAGCTTTATGTCTCACCGCGTCTCTGTGGTGTTTAGAGTGGATTAGCGTAGCTAACTCTCTTCTGAGTTGTAAGAGTCGGGTTTGGAGTGTGTGGTCTGGGTCGTGTTTGTTTTGGTCATCTGTGTTGTGGATTTCTTCGAGGAGGCTCGCCTGTCTCATTTCAGTTCTCTTTTTTATGATCGCCCCTTGTTGAATGTAATGTCCCCGTATCACGGATTTGTGCGCTTCCCATCGTATTGTCGGGGATGTGTGTTCGGCAGTGTTAAGGGATAAGTAGTCTCTAATTTTGTCGCCTATATGGGTTACGACCTCCGTGTTAGTGAGTAGGTATTCATTTAGTCTCCATTTCGGGGTAGTGGGGCGAAAAAGTGGTGATTTTAATTTGAGGGTGACAGGTGCGTGATCTGACCAAGTCGCCGTTCCAATCTTGGCTTCGGTGACTAGGGAGAGGTCATATTGTGTGGTGTATATGTGGTCTATCCGGGAGTATGAGTTGTGTGGGTGGGAGAAGAAGGTGAAATCCTTTGTATCTGGGTGGTGGGCTCTCCAGCAGTCAACCAGGCGGTGGCTGCGGAGTAAGGTTTTAATGTTTTGCCGTTGTTGCGTGGGAATATGGGAGGAGCCTGATGATGTGTCCCATGTCGGGTCTAGTGCGATGTTGAAGTCCCCTCCCAGTACGAGGGTCCCCTCTCTGAACTCCATGAGTTTGCGGAGTGTTTGCTTGAGGAAGCGGTAGTGTCGCGTGTTGGGGACATAAACTGTCGCGAATGTGTATTGGCGCTCAGCTATTTTCCCCTTAAGGAACAAGTATCTGCCCTCCTCGTCCGTCATGCTTGTTCCCCCCTGGAACGGCACGCTTTTATGTAGTAGGATCGCTGTTCCCCTAGCTTTACCCCCGTGGTAGTCACTGTAGTAGCCTTGTGTGTATTGGTGGTTAGTAAGTTTGGGTCTGGTTCCCTTTTTAAAATGTGTTTCCTGTATCATAACTATTGAGGCTCTCTGTTTGTGAAAGTCCCTTAGCGCTCCGGATCTTTTCTCCGGTTTGTTTAGTCCCTTTGCGTTGATAGTGATGACGTGTAGAGGTGCAGGTGTCAGGGCCATTTCTCTCGTCATGTGTGTGTCGGGTGAGCGTCTCGTCTAGTTCCTAGTCTCTTTTGTATGGGAGGTGTAGTAGTAGTACGTGTGTCGTAGTCGGTAGGGTTGTCCGGAGTCAAGTATAGGTGGTAGTAGGGTGTACGGGGGGGGGAGGTTGGGTAGGATAAGGGGTATGTCTCGGTCTAGCGACTGTTGGGTATAGACGTCGGGGAGTCACAGTCCGCGGCACCACCTGTGGTGCGCGTGGGTTGCTCACCGTTTGGTCGGCGTCTCTCCTACTAGGCGTAGGTCGGGTGTCCGGGCGTCAGTGTCGGCGTCTCAGTGACATGTCCCCTGGTGTCCCTGTGCGGCTCTGAAAAGGTGATTAGATGGAATGTGTTCGGCTTCCCCGTCTCGAGGTGTTCCTTTCTATGGGTTTGTGCGTGTTGGTCAACTCACGTTTGTAGCATGTCCGGTCGCTACTGTTAAGTGTGGTACAAACAACAGTATTAGCATTATATCATTCAGTACAACAAGTATCAACAGTTAACTAGCATTTCAAACATTATATATGTTTTTTTTTTTTTTTTAAACTATGGAAGAACATCAAGAGTGCCGTTACCCCTCTCTCCTTCGGTCCCCCCGGCTGAGCTAACTGGTGCATCGTGTCTGTCAATATTTCTTTCCTGGCTATTATCCCTCTGACATCTCTGTTGGCTGGGGTCCCCGCCCCGGGTGGGCCCCGCCGGTGCCACCGCCCGCCCGCTCCCCGGAGTTCGTCACGGGTCAGGCGGGTGGCAGCAGCCGGGCCCAGCCGGCGCTCAGGGCCCCCCCTCAGCTTATGGTAAACATCGCATTTGAAATTATGAGACATCACATTGCTTACATTTCCCCCCCGCTGCCCCCCCAATGAGAGTCCCAGCAATGCCTGTGGGGTCCGTTAGGTTACCCTACTCCACTGAGCCGTGGAGCCCTTGATGTGTGCTCGGTCTTTGTAGTTTCTTTTATCTCCGTAGGGGGTCGGGTCTCTCTCTGGGGTGGCCGGTGGCCGCGTAGCGGGATCTATTCGGTGTGTCCGAGGACTCTGTTTTGTCAGGTCGGTGTTAGGATTGAGTGTTCAGTTTGGTAGCGGTGCCGGTGGTGGGCTTCAGGATGGGGGGTTCATAGTGCACAGTCCTTTACATGTTGGCGCCTGAGGGGCGCGTGGTTTGTTGCCTTGTTCTCCGAGGTCTCGGTGGTTGCTGCGGCCTGGTCTGCATGTCGGGTGAGAAGGTGTAAAAGGCTATCGGGTCCGGCCAAGGCATGTGTATCTGTGGCAGTTGAAGGTCCCGTACAATGTCTCTGAGGTCGTCTTCGCTCTTTACCATGTATGGGCCTGTATTCGTAGTGATTTGTAATCCGGTAGGAAAGCTCCAACGGTATCTAATTTTGTTGGCTTGTAATACTCTCGTGAGGGGGCGCATGGCCCTGCGGTACGCTAGGGTTGCTGGTGATAAATCAGGGTAAAGTTGCAATTCCGCGCCTTTGTGCAGTATTTGCCTTTGGTCTCTGGCGGTTCTCAGGATATCTTCCTTAACTTGGAAGTGTAGTAGGCAACAGATGACGTCCCGTGGGGGGGACTCCGGTGGGCCTCTGGGCCTAAGTGCCCTGTGTGCCCTGACGAACTCGACGGGTGTATTGGGCGGCCTCAGCAGTAGGGCATTAAATATTTCCGTGAGAGTTTCACGGATCGGCGTGGTCTGGTCTAGTTCTTCGGGCAGGCCCCGGATTCTGAGGTTCTGTCTTCTCCCTCTATTATCTAGGTCTTCCATATGGAGGGCCATTTGGCGGAGCTGTGTTTCTTGTCTGTTCAGGGTGTCTGCGGTTGCATTCTGCGCTGACATGACATGGTCGCAGTCTGCCTCTAGCTGTGCCACTTTGCTGTGTATCCCCTGTAAGTCTTCCCTCAGGGCCTGCAGTTCCCCTGCAATCGATTTGTGAAGGGCCTCATTGGCCTCTTTGAGGTCTGTTTTCGTGGGCAGGTTGCTCAATATAGTCGCCCAGTCCAGCTGGGGTGGGGGTGGGTCGGGTGGTGTAAGTACCTGCTCTAGGTGTCCGCCGCATGGCAGGGCCGCATGGCTTGTGCCTGATGTTTCTGCGTCCCCTGAGGCCTGATCGGTCTGTTCCGTTTGGGCCGTTAGGAATCTGCGCATGTTCGCAGTTTGAGTCCCCCTCGGGGTGTCGGTGGTCGTAGTGGCGTGCTGGGACCGGTGATTTCTTCCCATATTTCTGTTGTTGAAGCTGGTGAGACGGGTTTGTGATCTTAGCCTGCAGGGAGCTCCTGGTTCACGCCGCCATTCCGCTCGGCGCTCAAGCCACGCCCGATTTCCATATTTTTAAAGACTTATACAATTCACTAGATTTAAACCCTTTGCCAACAACACAAACCTCATCGTTAAAACCGCCATATACGTAGCCTTGTTTATGGTTTCTTGAGACCAAGAGAATTTACCGCCATCAGCACAACACAGTCCACTCACATCCTACTTCATTCACACTTAACAAACACATGGACTATTATATCTTGACTCTGCCTCACTCCAAAACCAGTCAACATGCACTTTCAGTAGAGGTTAAGTACTATCCTACTCACAACAGGTGGAGCCCCGTCAAACTACTGGACTCATATACCCAGCATAACAACGAACCACCATCTCAACCACTTTCAGTCTACAAGGTTCGGTACTCACTACCACCACCTTTATGACACACGTCAGGTCTTTACTTACACAGCTGGGCCTCAAATCAGCTAACTATTCGGGCCACTCCTTCCGCATAGGAGCGGCCTCCACAGCATCCAGTGCAAACATCGTCGGTTCCGGCACACCACAACCGACTTGCTCTTTTAATACCATCCTACACTTATCAGTGTTTGTTTCTTCTGTACTATCTTGAGCCCTTAACACAAATATATATATATATATATATATATATTTTTTTTTTTTTTTAAAGCTTGGCAGTAGATGTTTGGAAGAGGAATCATCATCCCTTTAGTAATTTACAGCCTCAGCTGGGATATGTGACAGAATAATGTATATGCACTATTATGAGTTTCTACTTTTTATCAACTTTCCTTACAGGAAGCCAGAAGAGTGAAAGAATTAGAATATGTAAATATTTTGTAATACGGATGTGATTAAAATAGCTATACAGTGTTATTTTCTGTGTTGCTTATATGTTTGCATTGGGTGCTTTAACAATTTCTCCATTCATGTCATATTTAGTGTTAGTGGTAATAGTGCTCAGGGTAATTCTTCCTCATTACCCCCAAACAAAACAGAAGGGATGGGCTGCTAAGGAATCTCGTTTAGCATTAAAACATCAAAATATTAATAGCTGCTCTTTAACGCTGTGAAAGGAGTACACCGGCAGACTCCAGACACTATAACCAGTTCAATGAGATGAAGCAGACATACTGCCTGCAGTGTCCCTTTAAGTGGGGTCTTAAATGTAGTATTTGCCCTTTGTCTTTGTTTACATTCAAATGGTATATGTTCAAATGGCATACTTTATTAAGCAGGTCAAATATCAGATTCCCTTAATATATTTGTAATAGGTGTTATCTTTACTAATGGCAATTGAAAACCATGTACAGTGTATTGAGTATGGTGAATAGTGGACCTTCTAATCTGGTGTTGACATGTGTAGCTGCACATAAGAAATAAGCAATTGCTTAGAAGAATTCTGGATACCACATGATGACTGCCCATCCATAGATAAGCCATGTCTAATCACACATTCATCAGATCTGTATCCCCATGGAGACAAAATGGTAAATCCCACATGCTGCTTAAACAAAGTGGAAAGTGTCTATAAGAATCTCATACAAACACGCAAGTTGTTTTCATTTGAATCAATATTTAAATATGACATATAAACATGTGGAATATTTTGTTTTGTAGACCAACATTGGATTTTAGTTTATGTTTTGATTCAAAGCCGCACACTTTATTTTTGTACTTTATGCATTTTCGTGCTTTGATTTTCTGTGCATCTCTATTTTCTTTTCGAGTTAACATTTTCCAGCCTTTTCTTTTCTTCTTCTGCGTGTAATCATGGTTTTATATGAATTTCAAACACTTTGAATAGACTATAATTTCTTAATTTAGCAAGACCATATGGGTTTGTATACGAGAAAGAACGTATTTGTAAATAGGGACCTCATGTAAGAATAGACATTAAGTTAATGCTAGTTCTGGATGTAGAATCCCTGACTAAGCCATTCAGACATGTTTCAGATTTTTTCCTTGGTTAATTGTTACAAAGTGTTATGTGTTTTCCTCCAGGAAAGCTTACACCAGCCTTGCTTTACCATTTTTCCTATTGCTCCTGCCCGTCACCTTCTGATATTACCATAACTACATCTGACAGATGGAAAACAATAGAAAAAAATATTTCTTTAGAATATTAATGTATGCTCAACCTTAGAAATGGGTCGAGTACAGCTCACCGGTGATTGTATTACTCCGATTAGATTTCCATGAGGCTTTTGAAACTGTCGCACATAAAAAGATTATCAATAAACTGCAATCTTTGAGTTTGGATTCCAATATTGTTGAATGGGCAAGGCAGTGGCTGAGTGACAGGCAACAGAGGGTTGTAGTCAATGTAATATATTTGAAGCAAGACCTTGTCACCAGTGGGGTACCTCAGGGATCTGTACTTGGCCAAATTACTTTTAATATTTTTATTAGTGATATTGCAGGTCTTGATGACAAGATATGTATTTTTTCTGATGATACTAAGATATGCAACAGTATTGATGTTCCAGAAGGACTAAGCCAAATGGCAAATGATTTAGGTAAACTAGAAAAATGTTTAAAACTGTGGCAACCGACATTTACAAATGCATTTTAAGTGTAAAAACCTAAGGGCAGAGTATAGAATGTTTAATACAGTCCTAACCCCATCATCTTAGGAAAGGGATTTAGGGGTGATTATTTCTGATGACTTAAAGGTAGGCAGACAATGTAATAGAGCAGCAGGAAATGCTAGCAGAATGCTTGGTTGTATAGGGAGAGGTATTAGCAGTAGAAAGAGGGAAGTACTCATGCCATTGTACAGAACTCTGGTGAGACCTCACTTGGAGTATTGTACGCAGTACTGGAGACCGTATCTTCAGAAGGATATTGATACTTTGGAGAGAGTTTAAAGGAAGGCTACTAAACTGGTTCATGGATTGCAGGATAAAACTTACCAGGAAAGGTTAAAGGATCTTAACATGTAAAGCTTGGAGGAAAGACGAGACAGGGGGGATATGATAGAAACATTTAAATACATAAAGGGAATCAACACAGTAAAGGGGGAGACTATATTTAACCCCTAAGGACACATGACATGTGTGACATGTCATGATTCCCTTTTATTCCAGAAGTTTGGTCCTTAAGGGGTTAAAAGAAGAAAAACTACCACAACAAGAGGACATAGTCTTAAATTAGAGGGACAAAGGTTTAAAAATAATATCAGGAAGTATTACTTTACTGAGAGGGTAGTGGATGCATGAAATAGCCTCCCAGCTGAAGTGTTAGAGGTTAACACAGTAAAGGAGTTTAAGCATGCGTGGGATAGGCATACGGCTATCCTAACTATAAGATAAGGCCAGGGACTAATGAAAGTATTTAGAAAACTGGGCAGACTAGATGAGCCGAATGGTTCTTTTCGGCCACCACATTCTATGTTTGTATAAAAAAATATTATCAGTCATGTCCATCATTTCTTTCCTACTGTCCTTTTTTCTTGAAGCCCAAACTGTGTATGTAAGTGAAT
This sequence comes from Pelobates fuscus, assembly GCF_036172605.1. Taxonomy (NCBI): domain Eukaryota; kingdom Metazoa; phylum Chordata; class Amphibia; order Anura; family Pelobatidae; genus Pelobates; species Pelobates fuscus. The sequence goes on along the minus strand of NC_086321.1, from coordinate 255,025,798 downwards.
AATAAAACTCAAATAACAGGACATCTAATCTGCATAAATTATGTACTTTGGTCTTGTTCCAGATACATTTCCAGCTACAGAAAGGTAATTTAGTTACCCAAAAAATCTACCCTAATATAAATCATATATTTACCTAAAATAGCCTGGTGTCAGCTATAGCTGTGTCTCCACCTCCCAGTATAAAAATAGGAATTAAGACATGACATAGAAAGGTCACACTAGGATATACATGTCCAACCTGTGTCGAATGATTGAGATTAGATTTGTACTTCTCGTCAAGATTTGGTTCCAGAATGCAAAGTTTTATAATTAAATTGAACCTCACAACTAGGAATTAGAAAGTAACAAGATTGGAACTGAAGATTTGCCCATAATAATCAAAATAAGGCATAAGGATTGCCTATATTTGTTCAATGTTCAGTAAACCTTTAATTCCAACTTTATGTCATTCAGACAGATTCTTACAGATGAGAGAGTAACTATCTCCTTCTCTTTTCCATTTTTTAAAAGAATAAAAGCTGTACGAAGCAAAATATATGAATACCTCTCAGCATTTTAAAATTGGACAAATTGGGGACAGTTCAGTGTATCACAATGTTTCCTGTTTGCACAGACTTACCGTATATACTCGAGTATAAGTTGACCCGAATATAAGTCGAGACCCCTAATTTTACCCCAAAAAACTGGGAAAACGTATTGACTCGAGTATAAGACTAGGGTGGGAAATGCAGCAGCTACTGGTAAATTTCTAAATAAAATTAGATCCCCCCAAAATTATATTAATTGAATATTTATTTACAGTGTGTGTATATAATGAATGCAGTGTGTGTGTGTTTGTATGAATGCAGTGTGTGTGTGTATGAATGCAGTGTGTGTAGTGTGTGTGTGTATATAATGCAGTGTGTGTATGAATGCAGTGTGCGTAGTGTGTGTGTGTGTGTGTGTGTGTGTATGAATGCAGTGTGTGTGTATGAATGCAGTGTGTGTGTGTATGAATGTAGTATGTGTGTGTATGAATGCAGTGTGTGTGTGTATGAATGTAGTATGTGTGTGTATGAATGCAGTGTGTGTGTGTATGAATGCAGTGTGTGTGTATGAATGCAGTGTGTGAATGTGATGCAGAGTGTGTTTGTGTGTCTGGTGGGGGGTGGGCATTTTTATTATTATTTTCTTAATTATTATTATTATTATTATTATTATTATTGTAATATAAAATTATTATTTTTTATATATTATATTTTATTTTTCTATAATTATTATTATTTTAAATATTAGTATTATATTTTTATTTGGAACACTCTGCTATAGTATGCAGAAACCAGGAGCTAACCTATGATACTGGCTGAGTATGGTAAATGGTAAGGGATTGCAAATATAAAAAAGTGGACTGTGCCTTTAAGGTATGAGAAATATGTGCTGTGCCTTTAAATCTCACATAATGTGCGTGGTAGGTACAGCGCGAGAAGAGGGTTGGTACTTCCATGCGATCACGTCTGAGTAATCCAAAAACTGATTGGACACCTACCACGCACATTATGTGAGATTTAAAGGCACAGCACATATTTCTCATACCTTAAAGGCACAGTCCACTTTTTTATATTTGCAATCCCTTACCATTTACCATACTCAGCCAGTATCATAGGTTAGCTCCTGGTTTCTGCATACTATAGCAGAGTGTTCCATTTTTTGTATAGGTTTTAGTGAATCCCTATTTTTTCCAGTTTTTGAGCGACCTATTGTTAGTCGGACTCCCTCTCCCCTGGGTATTACATTAGGTATACCAGTACCATCCATTTATATTTTTATTTATTTACATTTTTATTTATATTTTTTTGTCCCCCCTCCCTGCTTTTTAGTTGGCCAGGGTGGGGGGCTCTCACTCCCTGGTGGTCCAGTGGATGGGCTGTAGGAGGGGGGCTGGCAGGAAGCTGTAACTTACCTTCACAGCAGCTCCTGTCAGCTCCCTTCTCTCTCCTCCGGTCAGCTCCACTGCAAGTCTCGTGGCCGCGCGGAGCGTTGCCACGGTAATCCGTGGCAACGCTCTGACCCCGCGGCTCTCGCAAGACTTGCAGAGGGAGCCGACCGGAGGAGAGAGAAGGGAGCTGACAGGAGCTGCTGTGAAGGTAAGTTACAGCTTCCTGCCAGCCCCCAACAGCACCGCCGGGCTTGTAATGAGCCCGGCGGTCCTGGTCTGTATTATGGCAATGTAAGTTGCCATAATACAGACATTAACTCGAGTATAAGACGAGTGGGGGTTTTTCAGTACAAAAAATGTGCTTAAAACCCCGTCTTATACTCGAGTATTTAGAAAACATTTATTGTTGTTTAACCCCTTAAGGACACATGACATGTGTGACATGTCATGATTCCCTTTTATTCCAGAAGTTTGGTCCTTAAGGGGTTAAAGACACATTACTGTGAGTATTATTATGGTGGAGCCCTGTTATACACTGTGACACACCATCAACATGGAGCTCCTAGAAAAGAGGAACATTAGGATAGAAAATACTGAAAGGGGGATTTGGTTCCCAAAAATAAATGTGTCCGTCCTATATAGCAATACATGGGAGGTATGGTATATGTAGGTAAAATTGTGGCAGTGCGATAAAGAAGTGCTTATTCAAATGAAAAAAAAAACATTATGCATGAATATGATTGTTTATACAGTTCGGTGCTGTCTGGGTGATTTAACATTTATTATGGTCTATTGCGTTTTCTTGTTTTGGAAAGAAGTTAAACATTACCATTATTGCAGCTATTTCTTTACAACAGGAAGGCTGAAGTTTTTGATGTATTTATCTAAAAATCACACTTGGGAATAGCAGACCCAAAACAAATACCCAATTAGGTGTCATACAAATCTTTGTACTTGAGTGTTTGCTTACGTATTAAACAGGTATAACTGGCTTGCTATATGTTACATTTGAACATTAAATGCAGTGATGGTCAGAAACTTCATTCTTCCATCATTTGTTGAAGATCAATATGCACTTGAATGCATCATTTTATTTAACTCTAATTATTAATGTTTTTAATTAGGATCCTTCTAAAGTCAGATGATGCCCTTCAGATTTTAGAGCCACTTGAAGCTGATGTTGGGTTCTACACCTGCAATGCAACCAATTCGTTAGGCTTTGCATCGGTTTCTATCGCCATTACTCTAGAAGGTATGTTAGTGTCTTAATAGATATGTATGAATTCTGTGCGTGCAGTTATCCTTCTATTGTTCTTTTTAGGATGGTTTTATGCAGGGCCGGACTGGGGGTACAAAGCAGCCCTGGGAAGAAAAAAATATGCCAGCCCCATAGGTCATTGCGCCATGTAATGTGTGTAGTATATATATATATATATATATATATATATATATATATATATATATATATATATATAAACCAGTGGGCTGCACTCACCTGAATATGCATAAATGGGATGCTGCTGGGGGCCAATTTATACAATACACAAGATCCAGTGCACTCATATATCCACTAAACAGCAACTTCAATGCTGACAGATTTTATTAGTTGTTTTTTAAAACACCTAATATAGCCAAAAATAATGGGCATTTAGTTACATTATATTATCATACATTGCATAATCCTGAAACAACATCAATGTACCCCATCTTTGGCAGGTCCTACTCTAACAGCCTAATGTCTGCTCTTATGAGATTAACCCACTTACTTGGGGGGAAAAATCCATCTGGGGCTCTCTAGAGTACAAGACGAAATAGGGCCCTGGAATGAGGTACCACAGGGCCAATAGGGTCCTGTTTAGTCTTGTACTGCAGAGAGCCCCAGATGGATTTTTTTTCCGCAATAAGTGGGTTAATCTCATAAGAGCACACACAAGCTCACTCACTAGCAGGCACACACCCACACACAATCGCTGTCATGGATGAAGCTTACCTGGCACTGGTAGGTGAATTTGACATTCTCTGGCCTTTTCCTTTCAGCAAGATCAGCAGCTTACCTGTGGAGGTGGGGCTTAGTTGCACTAGGTGGGGCTTGTGTTCAGGAGGCAGTGCTTAAGTGTGGGGGCAGGGCATGCGGCGCCAAATTACTTAGCATTGTAAAGGGAGACTGACAGCACCCTAATTGCGGCCGCACCAGCCCCTAGCTTCTACCTCCTGAATCCCCTTGGACTGAGACAGGCTTTCTGAGTCCAAGGGAAAAATCATTTAAATTTAATTTGCCTAATTTAGGGCTGTCTGATCAGCCCCAGGTGCCGCAGCCCATGTTAAAAACTAGTTGTCACTGCAATATAACTGCTCCTGTGGAAGTAAACATATAATTTATGATTGTGATGAATCCTAGATTTCTATGTTTAGACAGCTTTACTTGCTGCGTCTCACTCCAGTGTTGCTATTCCCGCACATCCGTGGGTAGTTAAACTGTTGTAACACTCACCATCTGCCCACCCACTCCCTCTCAGCTGTGATTGATGCTGCTTGGGGACACTTCCTGAGTGATTACCCTTACATCCTGGCTTGAATGCCAGCACAATGACAGAAAATTGAGCAGTGAAACTTCACAGACATGATCTGTACACCAAAGCTACTTCATTAAGCTAAAGTTGTTTTGGTGAATATAGTGTCCCTTTAAGCAATTCTAAAGCTTTCCACAAAGAGCAATACATTAGACTTGGTAAAGAGACGAACTCCTGAAATATTGTTCCAATATTCTGTATTAACTATAGCCTATGCTTCTGTAGTATTTTTTAACCCAGTTGCTACACAATGCATTTTAGGATTGCCTGCACTCACCTTTCTGTATAGAAATTCCATCTAAATGTTAAATATCTCAGTTGTAAATGATTTGTGGTTAGAGCATATTTTAGATACTAGCAATTTACCAATCACCTCTCACTACTTCTTATTACCGCTGTACCCACAAATTTGGTTTGTGGTGTCTATTATTATCACAGCGATTTTTCCTATTAAATTGAAAGGTAGTTACATTTTCCTACGTTCAGGGTGCCTGACGCACACATGATTGCTACAGATCATAGGCTTTTCCTGTAATGAACACATAAACACAGCTTTTGTTTCCTACCCATTGTGATACTTAGGTTGATTCCTGTCATTGAAACTAAAAACAAAACATATGTTAGTGAATAATATATCCTGAGTAATAGCTATTTGCAGGGTAGGGTGTGGAGCTGGTGGTTAAGTTCTTTCTTTTGGCGTATTCCATTTTTCTTAATTTTATGCTTGTTACACCAAAGATTTACTGCTACCTCCTTCAAGTTACTGGTTGCAGAATTAGTGCCATATGTAAATCCATCCAGTACTTTCCTCTGTTACAATACTAAGGGCATACTTACACAGATTTCTTTGCAGCATACCATATGTCTTCAATAATGCCATGAGGAAACCTAGCGTCTGCACCAGGTTCAGCTGGGATTAAAGTGCAGAAAACGTTGTGGACTACATCTCCCATGATTCTTACCCCTGTTCTATAAAATCAAAGACTTTGTCTGCCAAAATTAGATCCCCAGCTGTTAATGTCACTGGAGGTGTAGTTGTATGACATCTGAGAATATCTAGCCACTCCAATCATGTTGCAACATTGAACATACTAACATATAATATCAGAGTTAGCCAGAGCTTTGATAAGTTAAATGTTACATATCGGTTTTTATTTCCCCAATTAAGACAGTGGCACATTGCATTTCATTAATCATAACATAACATGTTGTTATCACATTGTAAAGCCTACAGTATTCTCAGGGATAATTTAGGCAGTTATAACAGCTTTTAGTGTGACACATGTGGCCTAGAGGACTTCATTTGTAGAACCCAGAAATATATGTATTCCACTTCCACCATAAACACAGCAGGCAGCATTGAAATGAAGGTTATGGCATTGCTTACGCTTATGAACTTTGTCTCTGAGTATTAATAGTGCAACTTATTGGCCTTTTTAGTTCTATTGAAGGTCCGTCACTACTTTAATATGGAGTAATAAACAAAGTCATTCTCTTGTGTTTCAGTGGAAGTGGTTGACATCAGTCTTGTGTGTCACAAGTCATTGAGCTTTGACCATGCTACCCTGACCTATCCTGGCCTGTAAACTCATGAAAGAACAGTTTAATGTTTGCTAGGTCCCCTATGGTCTTACCATCCAATCCTGATTACTTAGCAGGAATTTAAATGTGCTTTGTGTGGACTTCCTGCTGCTAAACAGCAAGCCAACTCGCACTACAATAGCCCTTGCTACCTATTTTCTTTTAACTCTCTTCTCTCAGGCAACACTAATGTACAATATGTTTCTCGCATTTAGGAAAGCCATTAATAAAGACGTCCAAGAATGCTTTGATCAATGCCAATGCTCCTTCCATCACTGTCGATGTTGGTAGTGTGGTGAAGACATTTTTCGGATCAAATGTTACTATCCACTGTCAGGTAGCAGGTAAGATTAATTTTGGAAATCCAACCTTTTAAAACTCTCGATACTATATATATATATATAGTATCTCAAAAAAGTGAGTACACACCTCACATTTTTGTAAATATTTTATATCTTTTCATTAGACAAAACTGAAGAAATGACACTCTGCTACAATGTAAAGTAGTACGTGTACAGCCTGTTTAACAGTGTAAATTTGCTGTCCACTCAAAATAACTCAACGCACAGCCATTAACCCCTTAAGGACCAAGCTTCTGGAATAAAAGGGAATCATGACATGTCACACATGTCATGTGTCCTTAAGGGGTTAATGTCTAAACCATTGGCAATAAAAGTGAGTACACCCCTAAGTGGAAATGTTCAAATTGGGCCCAATTAGCCAATTTCCCTCCCCGGTGTCATGTGAGTCGTTAGTGTTCCAAGGTCTCAGGTGTGAATGGGGAGCAGGTGTGTTAAATTTGGTGTTATCTCTCTCGCATGTGTGTCAGCAACCAGTTGAGGGGTGCAAAGACAAGTCTGTCTTGCCTACAGTCAAGCATGGTGGTGGGAGTGTCATGGTCTGCGCCTGCATAAGTGCTGCCAGCACTGGGGAGCCACAGTTCATTGAGGGAACCATGAGTGCCAACATGTACTGTGACATACTGAAGAAGAGCATGATCCCCTCCCTTCGGAGACTGGGCCGCATGGTATTTCAACATGATAACGACCCCAAACACACCTCCAAGATGACCACTGCCTTGCTAAAGAAGCTGAAGGTAGATGTGATGAACTGGCCAAGCATGTCAACAGACCTAAACCCTATTGAGCATCTGTGTGGCATTCTCAAACGGAAGGTGGGGGAGCGCAAGTTCTCTAACATCCACCAGCTCCGTGATGTCGTCATAGAGGAGTGGAATAGGACTCCAGTGGCAACCTGTGAAGCTCTGGTGAACTCCATGCCCATGAGGGTTAAGACAGTGCTGGAGAATAATGGTGGCCACACAAAATATTGACACTTTGGGCCCAATGTGGACATTTCCACTTAGGGGTGTACTCACTTTTGTTGCCAACGGTTTAGACATTAATGGCTGTGTGTTGGGTTATTTTGAGGGAACAGCAAATTTACACTGTTGTACAGGATGTACACTTACTACTTTACATTGTAGCAGAGTGTCTTTTCTTCAGTGTTGTCACATGAAAAGATATAATAAAATATTTACAAAAACGTGACGGGTGTACTCACGTTTGTGAGATACTGTGTATGTATACTTACTTGGTATACTTGCATGCATACTGTATAATACATATTTAAGAGAGACTGTGTATGTTATTTACATGCTCTCTCTAATGTCCTTTGTTATATTTAATTGTTTTATTTCACATTATTTTTTTATAGTTGTCTGACTTTTGACTAAAATAGCAAAATTTTTAATATTTGCCAATTTAGCTCTTTTTTTTTTTACCATCTTGACCGTTTCAAACTACATTTTCACTGAAACTCACCGTTTAGCAGATAATAAGTCCCTCAGTTAAGTAGTTGCTACAAAGGGCCTCCATCACTTATGTTGTTATTCTGCTGAACGCCCTACTCTTAACATAGAATTTGCCTTATATGTACAGTCAGAAATAAAAAGTGATTTCCTTCTAATGCAAAAGGAATGATCAAATGGATGCTTTGTTGTAGATTTACAGTTTACAGAATCTCTGTTTGGTAATGGCAGTTAAAATGATGGATAAAAGGTCATATGTTCTTATTCTAAGTGCTGTTAAAAAAAAAAATAGAAATATATATATATATTAAACCCACACATTAAGACTGGGACAGTGTGAGTAAACAGTCTGATTAGACTGTCTGATTCTACTTTTTCCCAGAATATGTGAGAGGGAGAGTCTGTGGGATTGTCCAGCTATTCAGTTCCATGTAGTACCTCATTAGTTTTTCTCTCACTCTCGCACACTAGTTTTGAGCATATAAAATGACCCAAGGAGTGATTGCATTAGCACATCCTGCAATGCAGTCTTGCATGCCTGAGAAGGATGTTAAGTCTTTCTCCAAACAAAGTTTTTCCTTTTTTTTTTTTTTGTGTGCATTTGTATATATTTAATTTTTTGTTATTATTGTTTTATTTTCACCTTGGCTAATAGAATCACTGCTAATGTAAATGACAGCATTTATGTAAAGAGTTACTCAAGCCCTTCTTGCAAGTGTATGTTTTTTGACTAACCTTAAAACAATAATAAAAAATAGAGTTAAAACTTACCTTAACTTATTCTGGTTTAAAAGGTGTAAAAGCTCTCAGTATATTACCTATCCGCGTGCAGCATCTCCAAGAAGTTCAGGCTAAATGTTCCCATTATAGAGGCTTCTGTATATCATAGAAACATGGAATGTGAGGGGCGGAGCCGAACTGGCTAAGAGACTAGTCGCACGCTGCATGAGCTCCCGCAGCGAGGGCCTAAAAACACCGACTACCGCAAATTTGAAGGCTGGTGGCTACCCACAACAAGGCTCATTGAACGGAGAAAGCAGCTGTGATATGCCGATACCACCCATGGCACCTAACTCGACAGGGAACCACGGCAGCAACTTGAGGCATAGCGGCGGCACTGGGGACGGACGGCCGCCTTCCCGCCAGACTGCAGCAAGCGAAAGAAACGCACTCACCCCCCCCCATGGACCGATGGGGACATCTCGGTCCCTGCCAGATGGAGTGCTCCTGACTCTGCGCCAAGCATCAGGCACGACGACCTCCCAACGCAAAGTGGAGAAGGGGGCCGCCAAGATGGCGGATCATCTCGACACGAGAGTGTCGGACAAGCAACGCACGCACCATACTATGACAGAAGCCGATGACCGCACCAAAGACTCTATTGCAATCATCTTCGACTGCTTCTGGGCCAAACTAGAGGCTCTCATGCCGTCTGAAGCACCACATCAAAGAATCCCCGCGGGGGTCTGGGCCGGAAGCGGACGGAGGTCTGGGGATACTCGCCAGGGCAACTCCAAGTCCCAAGCTCCGAATTGTCGAGTCCAGAGCCCTCCCGGGCCGAGAGCAAATGGGGGCATACCCCAGAGGTGCCGGCCACACAGACATCGCAAGCGACCGACTAAAGCTCCCCACACCACCCCAAAAGGGCCAACCCTGGGCCGTTCAAGTTCCCAGGCTCGTGGCCTACGAGCACCAACCCTCTCATGGCTCCAGGGCAAGGGAGGATTCCCACCCCCAGGACGACGAAGCTCTACCCAGCTGAAACAGACCTTAGGCGTGAGACCCGAATCCAGCAAGTGCTCGACACTCAAAGGATGCCGAACACGCAACAGCGGTACAGAGACCCCGTTCAAAGCGCTGAAGGTACCGGGGGAAACCCCCACACACTATGAGGCTACTGCTGCACTTGCTGGCCCACCACTATACCTCCCATGGTGAGGCTCGGCAATGTTGGCGACTGGCATAGGTTGACCTGGGTTTCCAAACCCGTAGCCACCACACTGGACTATCCTATGCTATATAAGTGCTAGAAACTGTGCCTGGAACATAACTTTGAACTAATATATATAGTTATACCTGCAATCGTAACCCCAGACAAACATAGCATGTACACTTCAGATGTGCCTAACCTAATAATCACTACGTGTTCCACACTCCTAGACTACAGCATGCAACTCACTAATACATACACGCTAGTAATGAGTACTGTTATCCTGTTAACTTGTTATTTTTATTCTTGCTTAACTTTATATGTACATTCTCATGCACGCGCCTTGCTCTCCTCCTATGTCTCTTCTTTAACTATCGCTCCATGACATGTGCATTATGCTGCCATATTCCAAACTAACGTGAAACTAAACTACTGTTCCAGAAATCATATAAATACAAAAAATGTGCCCGTATATCATATGCCATAACATGTAATACCAATGTTCACCTATTCTACCGGACGTCGCTGTTGTGGCACAAGCCGGCTGTTTGTTCATCCTGTGCACAACCAAAATAAAGAATAAAAAAAAAAAAAAGAAAGAAACATAGAATGTGACTGCAGTTAAGAACCATTCGGCCCATCTAGTCTGCCCAATTTTCTAAATACTTTCATTAGTCCCTGGCCTTATCTTAAAATTAGAATAGCCTTATGCCTATCCCACGCATGCTTAAACTCCCTCACTGTGTTAACCTCTACCCAGTGATGTATTTTGGACCTGTGCTGCCCTAGGCATGACGGAACTCGGGCACACCCTAATTTACATTTGCCCCACCCCTTCCTGTTAATGCCACACCTCTTCGTGTTAAAGACTAACATACATACTTTGACTGACAGACACACACTCTCAGATACACTGAAATACACACACACATTGATTTGACACAATCTGACAGACACACACAATCACTGACTCACTCACAGACACACACAATCACTCACATACACACACAATGATGCAGCCACACACGCTCACTCACTGACACACACACACACCCACTCACAGACACACACACACACTGACAGGCATACACAATCACTCGGGGACACACACACATTAACTGACAGACACACTCACTCACAGACACATACTGACAGGCACATATAATCACTCAGACATACAGGCTCCCGCACAGACACACACACACTCACAGACACACAGGCGCCCTCACAGACACACACAATCACTCAGACACACAGGCTCCCTCACAGAAACACACTAACAGACATTCTCACTCACAGACACAAAACTCACACACAGACACACAAAATCACTTTACACACAGACACACACTGACAGACATACACTCACTCATAGACACACTTTGACAGACATACAGACACAATGACAGATATACAGACACAGTGACAGCCAGACACACACACACACTGCCAGCCAGCCGGTCAGACACAGACACACACACACTGCCAGCCAGCCACAGACACACACATTTCCCCCCCCCCCCCAACACTCTCAGATAATTTTTTAACTGAAATCCACCCAGCCTCCCTACCTTTGGGAGAGCTGGGTGGATTGTTTACCTGGGGGTCAGTGGGTCTGTTGGCCGTGCTTCTTGGGCAGGGAGGGAGGCAGGCGTGCAGGCAGTTGGGCGGCTATCTGAATTCCAAGGCGGGCGGGAAGGGAGGGAGGCAGGCGTACAGGCAGTTGGGCGGCTATCTGAATTCCAAGGCGGGCGGCAAGGGAGCGTTGATTTGTGAGCTCTCTCTGCTCAGCTCCCTCGCGCGCCACAGAGTGATGCTGGGAGCTGGAATATTTGTGAACGGAGAGAGTTCACAAATCAGCGGTCACTCGACGCCCGCCTTGGAACTCAGTTAGCTGTCTGCCACTAGGCTAACAAGGTATTTGGAAAGTGCCGCCCAAGGCAAATGCCTTGTTTGCCTCGTGGCAAATACATCACTGCCTCTACCACTTCAGCTGGAAGGCTATTAAATGCATCCACTCCCCTTTCAGTAACGTAATACTTCCTAATATTGTTTTTAAACCTTTGCCCCTCTAATTTAAGACTATGTCCTCTAGTTGTGGTAGTTTTTCTTCTTTTAAATATAGTCTCCTCCATTACTGTGTTGATACCCTTTATGTATTTAAATGTTTCTATCATATCCCCCCATCTCGCCTTTTTTCCATGAGAGAAGAGAGTAAAGGCAAAGTGAAGAAAGAGAAAAAAGGTAAAATATAAAAAAGGATAGTTGACTAGACACGTGACTAGAAGCAATAACCTCTGTCTTCCTGTGGCAAAAGAAGACCACAGTCAGATCCCTTCGTATGGTATACATGGAAACATAAGTCAAGGTGTGAAGGGAGGGGAGAGGGGGGCGGGGAAGGCAGCAACCTGTTATTCCATCAAAAACGGCTAGCTCAACCTTTGTGAAACTGTAATTTCTGCAATCAGTGTCAGTCCGCTAGTGGGAAGTCGTCGTAGGGGCCCCAGATTTTTTTTAAACCTCTTAGATGTTCCCCTTAATTTGGCCGTTAGGTTGTCCATAAGGCGTGTTTCTTTTATTTTGGTTGCAATTGGAGGAGTATCCAATTTGAGCCAGTATTACGCCACAGTCCTATGGGCTGCCAATGTAATTTTATGCAACAGCTTTTGTTTGTGTTCGGGTCAGTCTTTCAATGATCTGCTCAATAGGTACACCCAGGGGTCGAGAGCTGGTGCTCGTTAGAATACCTGCCTTATTAAATCTCTAATTGATTCCCAGAAAACTTTCACTTTGGGGCACTCCCACCACATGTGAAGGTAGGTACCTCTAAAGCCACAGCCCCTCCAGCACATGTCAGTCGGTGCCTTCTGCATTCAGTAGAGTTTTACATGCATATAGTATACCACCTGAACAGCATCTTAAAGGATTGTTCTTTAGACATGTGCAATTCATTTCATTCCGAATATAAATTCGGACGAATTTCGTGCAACTTGGACATTCAGATGCTTACGAATGTCTGAAGCTTGATTTGCCGACGTGCCAAATTTCCGAACTGCCGAAGTTCCGAATTGCCGTAGTTCCGAATTGCCTAAGTTTTCGAATTGCTGATGTTCCCAAAGTGTGTTGGATTTCTGAAAAGTAGCAAAACAAGTGGTTAGGGTTTAGGGTTAGGGTTAGAGTTAGGGTCCGAATTACCAAAGTTCCAAATTGCCGAAGTTCTGAACCGAACCAAATGTAATTGGTCCGAATTGCAGAAGCAGGCACAATTTTTTTTTTTTGCCCATTCACATCACTATTGTTCTTGCATCAACACACATATGGAGGAGGTGCCACTAGCCTCTCATATTTCCTGCCATTCTATACCCTCCAATTCCCAGGTCCCTTTCCCATTCATCTGCATATGACAGTTGACCCCAATCTTTTGTCTCTGAGCAGAGGTGAGCATACAGCTGTGTAATCAGTCCCTTAGGCATAGGTTCGGGATGGAGCGATTTCTAATTAACAAAAAACTAAACATGAATTAAGTAATGTATGGAGGCAGGAGGGACCACACAGAGGGAAGGGATATTGAGCATTCCCTTGCAGGCGTGATGTCTTCAAGGAGAAGATTGTTACGTCTGTTGCCAGCTTGTATTGCGCACTGATGACAAATGTACATTTTGCACAGAATTTATATGCGGCATTCCAGAACAGAGTTCCAAGCTGCCAAAGTCATGTGTGCCGGAGGTGCAACCAGCCCCCTGAAGACAAGTGGAAATACCTCCAGACTTGAACAGCCATGACTACTTCAAATTACGGCTGGATATACCTTGTATTAGAAACTTAAAACAATAATGTTTTAACTTACATGGTATTTATATTGGGTTTTTATGGCCAAAGTTTAAAGCAAGTTAAAACATTTTAAAGCAAATTGGATATTTTTATTTTTTGTGGCCCTTCTGGAAGTTAAACTATAATTTAAATTTGGTATCTTGTGTTTTCCTGATATGTAGTTTAGACTTGTTACATTACAGCACCATATAACACATAGAAATATATACTATAACATATGCTAGAGAGTGTGTGTGTGAGTTCTCTGGGACACATGTCAATCTCACATGCTCATGGGCAGCACACGAAAAGTACTGGTGTTATTAGTATAATGCAAGAAGATAAATCAATTCACTAATAAAATCTGAATTCAAAATAACCTGCAATTAGGTTCATTCACTAAACCAAGAATTGTGCAGAATTGGCAATGGAATTTCAAATTTTAGGTTAAAAAAGCAAATTGGGAAAATCTCTTTTTAATCTAAGCTATGGGCCTAAATGTCCAATTCCCGCGCCAATAATCCACTATTCCCAATTCAGTGAACACTTACTACTGCTTGATTGGTTAATGGATTTCCCTCCTACAGTATATCAATGCTACATACAATTCACCAGATATTTATTCTGTACTACTTTAAATTGAGTTCTCAGTAAAGCATTACAAATTTGAAATACACTCTTCTCTTTATAAATGTTTAGGAGAATGGATCCACATGGGTATGTGGAAAAACTTGCAGGTCATTCTATATCTACCAGCATTAGCAGATATGAAGCAGTATTTTACCACCATTACTATGTGGCAATTACACAAACTGCCTAGCTGAAGATATAAGCAGTTTAACATAAGGAATGTTAGTAGGCTGGAGGTGACAAAATAGCAGTAAACCCTGGGAGACATGTAAACTGGGCTACCCAAGAGCAGAGCTTGGCTGTAGAACTCTAGTGTGGGCAGAAATGGCCCGGAATAGCGTATTGAAATTGCAGAAGCAGTTGTAAAGTGTGTCATAAATAGTTACAACATTTATGCCCAGATAGTTGAGTTGGATGTCAGCTCACCACAAGGCTTCTTTGTGAATAACCTCTTGATGCACAGTTTTATTCATGGGGCAGCTGACTAAATTATTAAGTCTTAACAATATGTTGAATGCAAGTGAACCACACTTTTAACCAACATAAATCTCTCAGAACAAGACCGGATACAATTTTCCTTTCTTTATGCCCTTGAGGTCTTGCTAGCCGTTTATACCTTTCTACTCAGTATATTTATTATAATACTGCATGCCCTCCCTTTCCTAATTTAGTATGGTAACAACACCAAGCCATAATTTATTACTTCAGATGTCAGTGTGTTTACACACACCCACCCTCAAATGAGGTCAAGCTGAAAGTCCATAGATAATACATGAGGGATCGAAAAGGTTAGTTCCTCAGATAATTGTGAATTACATTTCCTATACTGCCCATCCTGCCTTTAAGGTAGTCATCACAGGCCGGCAATTAGCGATTTTACAATTTAAAAACATAGTAAGAAGAAAAGATTACACATGTCTATCTAAAAGGAGACAATAGCAGGAAATCTGCTTATTTTCCTTTGGCAACAATCAGGATATAATAATGTATTTTAGGTGAGCATTATCAATCAATCATTTCCACGTAAACCTGACCTCTTTGGATACCGTGAATTATCTGATCCGACCAAAAAATATAACTCCAGCTGTTTTAGTAACCGTACCCCACTGAGCAAAAACCTCTATAGAATAAATATTATTGAGCAAACCTAATACAAAGTATACAAAATAGATATCTGACAGACTGGTGCTCTAGCTGCATTGTCCATGTGACACAGAGGCTGAAAGCTCCTCTGTTACAAGCTTGTGTTCGCTCCACTAAGAGCATCAGCTGAGCACTCTTAGCCAATGAGATAAGCCCCACACTGCTGGGTGCGCAAGGCAGATCATTCTCAGTTAGACTGCCTACCCTGGGAGAGCAACAGAGAACTCCTTGCACCATAACCACTACAGTGCGTTGTAGGTTTATGGAGAAGTGTTCCTTTAATCTTTTTCCACCCCACATTTCCTAAATAAAGCAACATGTGTGTATATTATGCATTCTATATTCTACTCTACATATACATTTTTGGGCATTTTATGTGCTCATTTTACATCACACTAAAAAACAGGGAGCTGGATTTTTGTTGACTTTCGGGATTTGTCAGGGTTCCCCTGATAATTTTTAAATGACACACAAAAGCTGTTTTACTGTATATTTAACCCCTTCAGGACCGCTGATGGTTCAGGACCGTCAGCGGTAAAACGTGCGTTTGGACCGCTGACGGTCCTGAACCGTCATAACGGTCTGGGGCTACTTACCTGATCGCCGTCGGTCCCACGGCGGCGATCAGTGCTCCACCCGGTCCAGGGGGACTGCCTGTCTGCCCGGGCAGTCCCCCCTCGGCAGATCAGGACCCCACGGCCATGTGATCACTCGATCACATGACCGCAATAGGTGTCTGTGTATCTGCCTGCAGGGGGACTGTCTGTGCTGACAGGCAGTCTCCCTGCAAGTGAAAAATCCAAAAAATAAAGTTAAAAAAAAAACAGTGTAAAATCAGTGTAAAAATAAATAAATAATATGTGTATATATATATATGATATATATACACATGTATTATATCTATATATAATATATGTATATGTATCATATATATAATGTCATATTAAGTGTATTTTTATATTTATATATACGTATATTAATATAAAAATACACTTATATTTAAATTACACACGAATATATACAATATATATATATAATTGCTATATATATGGTATATATATATTATTATAAAATACAAATATGTTAATAAAAATAAATAACAAAAAATAAAAATAATTTTTAATAATTATAAAAAAATATTTATATATGCAATTTTATTCTAACAGTATTTTGATATATATATATATATATATATTTATATCAAAATATACTTAGAATGTAATGATATATATATCTATGTATAAATAAATAAATAAAAACAATACGAAATATACATATGTCCATATACATAATTACATAAATAATTTCATAAATATACACGTAGACGTCAAATATATAAATATGTATATATATTAAAATTCTACATGTGTATTTATGTAATATTTTTACCTAATTAAGTAATTTTAATGATTGCAATTTGAGGGACCTGCCTGCCAACCCAGGCCGAAAGTCCAGATAATTTAATTTGCTAGCACTGTGTTTAACCCTGTAACTTTCTATGACACCCTAAAACCTGTACATGGGGGTACTGTTCTACTCGGGAGACTTCGCTGAACACAAATATTAGTGTTTCAAAACAGTAAAACATATCACAGCGATGATATTGTCAGTGAAAGTGAATTTTTTTGCATTTTTCACACACAAACAGCACTTTCACTGAGGATATTATTGCTGTGATACATTTTACTGTTCTGATACACTAATATTTGTGTTCAGCGAAGTCTCCTGAGTATAACAGTACCCCACTTGTAGAGGTTTTATAGTGTTTGTGAAAGTTACAGGGTCAAATATAAGGCTTGATTTTACTTTTTTTTTTTATTGAAATTTGTCGGATTGGTTAGGTTGCCTTTGAGAGCGTATGGTAGCCAAGGAATGAGAATTAGCCCCATGATGGCATACCATTTGCAAAAGAAGACAACCCAAGGTATTGCAAATGGGGTATGTTCAGCCTTTTTTAGTAGCCACTTAGTCACAAACACCGGCCAAAGTTAGCGTTTCTTGCATTTTTAACACACAAACAAATATAAATGCTAACTTTGGCCAGTGTTTGTGACTAAGTGGCTACTAAAAAAAACTGGACATACCCCATTTTGAATACCCTGGGTTGTCTACTTTAAAAAAAATATGTACATGTTAGGTGTGTTTCGGGGATTTATGACAGATAACGGTGTTACAAGGTCACTATTGATACATTTAAAATATATATATATTGAAACAGCAATTTCCTACTTGTATTTATAGGCCTATAACTTGCAAAAAAAAGCAATAAAGCATGTAAACACTGGGTGTTTTTAAACTCGGGACAAAATTTTGAATCTATTTAGCAGTTTTTTTCATTAGCTTTTGTAGATAAGTAAAAGATTTTTCAAGTAAAAGTCCAAAAACATGTTTTTTTTTTTAATTTTTCACCATATTTTATTATTTTTTTTAAATACAATATTGGACATAATACAAATAATGGTATGTAAAGAAAGCCCCTTTTGTCCTGAAAAAAACAATATATAACTTGTATGGGAACCGTAAATGAGAGAGCGGAAAATTACAGCTAAACACAAACACCACAAAAGTGTTAAAACTGCTCTGGTCCTTAACGTACAAACATCGCAAAAACAGGCCGGTCCTGAAGGGGTTAAACGGATTGCTCACTAAAAAAACAAACACATTAATACCTCTATTTAAAGAATTTACAGTTTTGACCAAAAGATATAGGAATGATAGGGTGAGATAACGGGGTGGCTTAGATCAGCACTTTCAGAATGTTATTATTACTATTGACATTTATATAGTGCCAACTTATTCCGCAGCACTTTACAAAATTATAAAGGGAAAAATGTAACAATAAATGAAACAACATTTACAAAATTGCTATTCTACAGGAATGGAATTACATTAGAAAATACTGTGAAAAGAAAAGTGTAGTTTCTGCATTATCAGTATGGTGACAGAGTGAATGGGCTGTGGGTCCTGAATAATGCCCAGAACTCCAAAACTGTGTGACAAAAACCGGCTTTGGCAGCTATAGATTTAAACTTCCATAAGCACTTCACTGATCTATAGGTGTTAATGTGTTTTGGGTTTTCCCTTAACTTCTTCCATGCCTTACAGCAAACGCTGGCTTTAAGTGCAGAAGATATTCTCAGACACGCACACTTTGGATACAAGTATCTAACAGTTTATATTAGTCAGAATAATATTGGTAATCAACAGGCCGTTCTTTACATCATATACAGCTTCCCCATGTTTTGCAGCACAATTATTACAGAACGTTTCTTTGCTTGTTCTTTGTGTATCTACATGAGAAATCTGGTTGCAAGCTTTAAAGGAGAGGCCAGCATTAGGATCAGCAAGGCCCCAGTGGGAAAGTGCAGACATTAAGTTTTATGGTTTGTTCCCTGCAGACAGCATAGAGTGAGTATCAGAATGAAGAATGAGCTGCTCTGTATAAATTTGACATTTGGCTCCTACTACCAGTGCCAGGAGACAGTTGAATAACCTGACTGCTGACAGGCTGTGATAAGTTACAGAAGAAGATTTCTTCACAGAATATGATAATACGGATAATATTGTTTCAATGGGTTACAGTATCTTAATGGACATGCCATGTTAGGACCTCGGCCCTGGCCACACAGGCTTTCAGCGGCAGACAGTTTTAGCTTTTGTTATTGTTGTTGCTTAGCATCAGTAAAATGAATGAAGATGGTATCTATTCTATAATGTATACATATTAGAAGAGTACATGTGCCCCCTGGAATTTGCTTTTGGTTTGCAGTATATTACATTCAGTGTGCAATCCAGGCACATTCTGTAGATTAGGGATGGCCAAATGTTGGATCTTCAACTGTTGTGGAACTCCAACTCCCACAATGCTTCAAGACAACTGGGCATCTATCTTTTGGTGAACGGTGATCAAAAACAGTACTGGCCAAGATATAGACCACTTGCTGATGTAGAACTACTACCACTGGGATGCTTGCCAAGTATACAGAATTAAAAAGTTTCATGGGAGTTGTTCTAAAACATCTGAGGATGTATGTTTTGGTCACCCCTATTCTTTAGTATGTCTCTGGATTGCACATTAAATGTAATGTAATGCTGTAGAACTCTGCCTCCCATGATGTTTAAAGGGGAATTGTCACTTCCCAGTATTTTAATATTATGTTTACCAATCACCATATTTAGCAAATATGCTTTTGTGAGTGAAAGGGCAGATGCTGGTCTCCTTTCACCTACCTTGGTTTCCGAAAGCTCCGTGTTCGGTGTGTATGCGTAAATAAAATACATGCATGGTGCCTCATCGAACATATTCTATGCATAAAATATCCCTGTATGGAATGTTGGTGGTATGTTAAAGGGTAATTATGAAAACAGTGAGGACAATCAAGGAAACTACAACATTTTAATGGAAAAAAACACAGCTTCAAGAGACACTCCAGATCCATAAAGCACTTTAGCTTGCTGAAGTGCTTTATGTATGAAGTCTGTATCCTCATTCTTTTTGATTTTACACAAAGTACAAATTTGAATAGAAGTTGTCAGGTTTATGAATTAACCTGGTTACACCCGCCTGTCTTTCATCCCAACAACTGGTCCAGTTACTTCCTGGTTTGGTAATCTCACTGGAGCTAAACTCACAAGGCAGCAATTGCCCAGAACACCTGCCTTGCAAAGACCTCTCTCATTCAGCTGCATTGGAAAGTCTGTGATTGGATATCCACAGAAAGTCTGGGCGGGGTTAGAAAGTGAGGACTTGCAGAGGCTTCAGACAAGAGATTTGCAGCTTTTGTAATCTGTTTTTAGATATACCCATAATAACAAAAAATTGAAGATTATGCTAGCGCTAGTGTACTTATAATCTTAATTTTAATAATGACAGGAGGCGAGTATTTTGCTTTACTCTCTTTACTAAAACTCCATAGCAGTAAAGAAAGTGAATAAACGTTTTAACCAATCAAAATGCAAATAGGGAGTATATTATTTCAGTCAACAGGCTCCTCCCCCTCTTTCGGAAGCGAACATCGGAACAGGGAAGAAAATAGTGATAAAGTCTGTAACGAACATCCGTAATGGAATCCAATGGGAATGATGAACTTCTTGGGTTGAGTAGGAAGAAAAAACAGGCACCAACCGGAGAACTTCCGATGCTTGGTCTTTATATGATGAGAAATATCGTTATGGTCATGCCGTAGATGTTCCAAATTCTTTCACACTTAAACTGAAAAGAGAATATGAGAAAGGTTAGGCACCGGTCTTGAAACTGTTTGTAGTCATGACAGTGATCCATCGGATTACATTGCAATAATTTAATTTGTATATTCAGTGTATAGACTACTAGTAGTTAAATAGGCTAATGACAACAGAGACTACCTTATGAACATAAGATGCAAGGAGTTATGAAGAAAAACAGAAGAATGTCGAAATGTAGAGAAGTATGATTAGAGTATGAATAGAGTAGTTCCCCTCCTCCCGGGTGGGAAGGGTGGGAAAATACTCGCCTCCTGTCATTATTAAAATTAAGATTATAAGTACACTAGCGCTAGCATAATCTTCAATTTTATCACATGACAGGAGGCTTCATATTTTGCATTTTTTAACGCTGTAGAATCAGAGACATGGCAGCACTGGAATTCGGACGGAAATAGAAGGTGCGGAATGTAGATTCCCTAGACCAATCAGCGGAGCGTAGGATATCCATTAAGGAGGCACCCGCCATGAAGGCTGAGGATGCTGCTGCTCCGCGTACTGAGTGGGCTCCGAATGTAGTGTCCACACCGGCTAGCGATAGTAACCATCGAACCCATCTTGCTAGGGTGGTGGAAGTGATGGGGACATGTGGTCTGACGTATGATACTAGGAGTTGACCTGATGGTGTAGACCGAAGAGGTAGGGTGGTTTCCACGTACTGTTGTAGTGTGGAGACAACGCAGAGTTGCGGTTCTGTGGGGAAGAAAGGATAAAACACAGATGTGGAGTCCGTCTTAGTGCGGCGAGATATCCGGAATGTAACTCCTTCTGGAGAGATTGAGAAAGCGTCTATGTCCAGTGCTCGAATGTCTGACACTCTGCGGAAGGAGACCAGGCAGAGCAAGACTGTGAGTTTTTCTGATAATTGACGGAGGGAGAGTCTGTCGTTAGTTGGCCAGTCTTTCAGGAATCGGAGGATTACGTCGACGTCCCAGAATTGAGAGTATTTGGGCCCTGGGGGACGTTGTAATCGAATGCCTCTCCAGAGTCGGCATACAACTGGTTCTTTGCCAACTGGAATCCCTTGTATGGGGACGTGGGCCGCTGACATAGCTGAGCGAATTACATTAAGTGATCTGTAAGAACGTCCTAATGAGAAAAGGTGAGATAGGAAGTTCAAAATGGCTGAAACAGGGGCCGTAAATGGATCGAAGTTCCGTTCCAGACACCAAGTGGACCAGGAATTCCAGGCGGATAGATAGCATCTTCTGGTTCCGGGGGCCCATGAGTCCCATAGCAGTTCTTTAGCAGCCTGCGATAGTTCGCCGACTTGCCAGGAGCCCCTGAAAGCGTCCAAACCACCAGATGGAGATGGTTGTCTAGGATTAGTGGATGAGGGTTGCCTTTTGGATCTGTTAGAATGTATTGATGATGAGGTAGTAGAAGGGGATCGTGGTATGATAGAGCTAGGAGATCTGGGAACCATGGTTGTCCCCTCCATAGTGGAGTGATGAGTACTAGTGAGGTTTGCTGATTCTTCAGATAGTGTATGGTCCTCGCTATCATGGCGAAGGGAGGGAAGGCGTAGGCTCCTGTGATCGGCCAAGGTTGTAGGAATGCATCCACTGCTGCGCTCTCCGGGTCCGGGAGCCAGCTGAAGTATAATTTCGTTTGTCTGTTGTTGCGGGACGCAAACAGGTCCAAGTGGAGTGGACCTAGGCGTTCCGCAATGCAGTTGAAGATTTGTGGATCTAGTTTCCAGTCGCTGGTGTCCCGCCAGTGGCGTGAGAACCAATCCGCTGTGAGGTTTGTCTCTCCTGGGAGGTATTCCGCCGTGAGGGAGATGTTGCGGGGTAGGCAAAAGTCGAAAATTTCTTTTGTTATTTCTGATAGGAGACGTGAGTGGGCTCCTCCTAGGCGGTTGATGTAACGGACTGCGGAAATGTTGTCCATCCGGAGTAGGATGCAACAGTCCGACTTGTCCTTTGCTAGGCTTCGGATCGCGAAAGACCCGGCTAGGAGTTCTAGGCAGTTTATATGTAAGTTGAGGTCTTGGGATGTCCAAGCACCTCCTGTCGATACATTTTCGCTCGTCGCTCCCCATCCCCAGAGGCTGGCGTCTGATTCTAATATCATGTCGGGAGCTTTCCCGAAGATGGCTCGGCCGTTCCATGCTTCCATGCTGTCCAGCCACCATCTGAGTTCGTCTCTGACTTCCTCTGTCATCGGGACCGGCTGATCGTATGAGGGGTTTTCCCTGAGAAAGGAAGCTTTGAGGCGTTGCATTGCCCTGTAGTGAAGTGGACCTGGAAATATAGCTTGAATGGAGGCCAAGAGAAGCCCTACGATGCGTGCGAGGGTGCGGAGTGGAATGGTGTGGGAGCGGATGGCCCTGCGTAATTCCTTGCGAATGGCTGAGATTTTTGCCGTCGGTAGCCGTAGAGTGCTGGAGGTGGAATCTATCTCGAATCCCAAAAATTGAACTGTTTGTGATGGGGAGATAGCTGATTTTTGGAAGTTCACTGTGAAGCCCAGGGATGATAGGAGATCCGTGGTGTAGCGTGTGTGTTGTATCAGTCTGAGTCTGTCTGAGCAGAACAGAAGGAGGTCGTCCAGGTATATAATGCAACGAATGCCTTGAGCTCGAAGATGTGCGACCACGGGTTTCAGCAGTTTGGTGAAACACCATGGGGCCGAACTGAGGCCGAAGGGGAGGCACGTGAATTGCCAGGGACGGCCTTGCCAATGGAAACGAAGGTATTGTCTGCAGGATTGATGGACGGGTACTGATAGATACGCGTCCTTGAGATCCAGTCTCGTGAACCAATCCTTGTCTTGTAGGAGGTCTCTTAAAAGATGTATGCCTTCCATCTTGAAATGGTTGTAAGTGACGTATTGGTTGAGTTGTCGTAGGTTTATGACTGGTCGTAGATCGCCCGTTTTCTTCTTGACTAAGAAGATGTTGCTGAAGAAACCTCGAGGTTCGGACGCGGGTTCTATCGCGCCTTTTGAGTATAGGGTTTGTAGTTCTTCGTTGATGAGAGATTTGTCTGTTCTTGAGCAGTTGATGGGACGTGGTATTTCCGTCTGTCGGGGTTGGTCTACGAAGTCTATGACGTAGCCTCGTACTGTCTGTAGGATCCATGCGTCCGCGGATATTGAGGTCCATTCCTGGAAGAAAAGAGATATGCGACCTGCTGTATGCATTGGAAGGGAAACATGAGTGAATTGATTGCTTACCTGAGGAGAAACGTGCTCTGCCTCGAGTGCGTGGTCCGCGACCTCTGTCTGCGCCTCGTGTGTAGGAAGATGGTCGGTATCCCATCTCTGGGTAGAAAGGCTGTGGTCTTGTAGCTCTGGGGCCTGAGGGCCAGAAGCGGCTGGCAGCACGGCCCCTTTGGCGGCCAGCCCGTCCAAAAACACCCCTAGAGGGGTTTTGTCTAAAGACTCTTCTCATTGATGATTGAGCCTTGTTCAGGGATGTGTAGACGTTAACATGTCTGCTTAATTCTTTGAGAAATTGTTCTCCGAAAAGCTTGCCCTGTGCCATAGGACCTAACTCCTTGGTGCCCAACTCCACCAATTTCCCGTCAATGCGGAGAAGTGCTGCTTTGCGTCGCTCAGATGATAAGGCGACATTGGCATTACCCACAAAACAAAAGCACCTTTGTGCCCATTCCCGCACGTCACGCGCCCATTCGCGCACCATAGTAGGGTCAAATTGATCGGCTTTGGCTAGAGCATCATCAGCCAAGTACATAATTCTGGATAGTGGTCCCACCGAGTCCAGAAGTTTATCTTGAACCCCTCTAAACCCTTTTTCCACGCCTTTTCGTGGGTCACGGCCACCTCGTGACATAAAAGTTGTCATCACTTGGTCAAATTTTGGCGTGTCCGCCACGTGGTCGGGTAGAAAAGGCCTTGGGCATTCTGACCTCAAACGGTTGCGGACCGTTTTGTCCATGGGCTTTCGTAGCCAGAGGTGCATAAACCTCGCTAGGTGGTCAGGTGGTGTCCAATCGCTTGAGCGAGGGTGTCTAATTTTTCTTGGGTCAAAAAGTTTTTGTCCCAGTGGGTCAAGGATGGTGTCTTCATCCTCTTGCGGGTTTTCCGCATTATCTTGGTCTTGGGGTTCTCCCATGAATGTGTGTTGCGGAAAAAATGATTGGGATCCGGAGTCTGAACCCCAAACACCTTCATTGGAGTCTGAGTCGTCCGCTTGCCATTCATCTAAAATGGCCATGGGTTTAGTTTGGGACTGTTCTTCATCCGAAGAGTAGTCGTGTTGAGGATTCGTGATGGTGGCAGAAATGGGTTTAGCGCGTTTAGCGGGGTTTTTACTTTTATGTGAGTGGTCTTTTTCGCCTTTCCACTGGCGTTTGCCCGTGAGAGTTTCAGGGCTTTTGTGAGATTCTTGTGCATCAGAATCGGAGTCATGGCGGGATGGGTGGGCTTTAGATGGTTTCCTCTTGTCGGAGCCAGAGGCCATCATCTTGGAGAGGACTTTCTCCATTGAGGCAGAAACGGCCTCGTTCACCATATTTTGGAGATCTGTGGTTTGAGAGGTCTCCATGGTGTCTGGGTATATGATTGGCACAGGGCGTGGTAGAGGTCAGTCTGCTGTATTTTAGTCGATATAGACTGTAGTAATATCGCTATGCAATACCCCAGCAGGGTGCAATAACGTAAATTTTTGTATAGTAGTACAATCGGGACCCCAGCAGGGTTATTAGAATAAATAATAATAATAATAAAACCGAGTACCCCAGCAGGGTCTAGACGGTATAGTAACTGGTCAGATGTAAGCCAGATAACCCCAGCAGGGTTGTAATAAAATGATACCCCAGCAGGGTATGAGTAGTGGTATGTTGGAGATTAAGCTCCAGCAGGATAGTAATCCGATTTATATAATCACCCCAGCAGGGTGTATAATGTCCAATGGGCTAGTAACAGGTGTGTAACCACTAGGCCCCAGCAGGGCAAATAGACCACTTGTTGGGATTTTAAATGTATTCTGGGCCTCACCCAGTATGACAGAGGTGGCCACAAAGCGACCTCCTTAGCAGCACAATATATAGGGCAGCACCCCAGTCAGGCACAGGTTAATACCTGATGTGCCTTTAAACAGCTTGAGTGACTGACCTCTTGTAGCAGACTGTAGAAGGCTTGCAGTGTCCGTTGAACTTGCCGTTCTGAGGTTTCGCGGCAATTTGCTGCGGTCCTAAAATGGCGGCCGTAATCTCGCGAGACGCGGGATTAAAAATGGCCGCCGCGAGAAGGAAGCCGCGGCTGAAATAGGGCCGCGGAAAACGCGGCGGAAAAGAGCCTCCGAGCGGCGGCAAGGTGGGGAAAAAAGAAGGATGCAGGGAAAAACCCAAGCAGAAAGGAGAGAGGTAAACTACCACTAGGGTGAAGTAACCCCGGTGGTACTAAACATAGGATAGATAGTAGGATAAAAACGGTTAGAGACTACAGAAAATAGCAGAACTATATAGATAATGAAAAAGTTAGATAATAAAATAGTATATATGAGGAAAAAAGGTAAATAAAACATTCACAAGAGGTAAAATAGGGAAGAGCCAAAAACTCTGACCTGTCTGCGATGGAGCAGTAAAGAAAGCGGGGGAGGAGCCTGTTGACTGAAATAATATACTCCCTATTTGCATTTTGATTGGTTAAAACGTTTATTCACTTTCTTTACTGCTATGGAGTTTTAGTAAAGAGAGTAAAGCAAAATATGAAGCCTCCTGTCATGTGATAAAATTCATGATTAAATACATACAATAAAAAGAGAGAAAAAAGTCATGTGTGCATGATTCCAAATCCCTATGCACATGCAAATAGCTGGAGGTTTTTTGTTTTGTTTTTTGCCACGTCAAGGCCTACTCTTCACCTTGCTGCTTTCAGCTAAAAGGTAAAATCTCTAATAAGACAGAGCAATGGTGCTGATTATCCTTTAGCTTGAACATTTCATAGCACCATTTTCCCAGATGCACATTGGTCTGTTGCAAGAAAGCTACCGGTATCCTCTGTGCTAGCGTAATCACATTATATCTTGAATAGGGAAGTATGTACACATCTGCAGTAGAGGGTAATTTAAAAGTCACTGCTACGCTCAATGTTCCCTGACTGACTCAAATTAATCTAATTATCTAAATCACATCTGATGCAACTTAATTGTTTTCTTACATCAGCAACAAGTTTGTGTTTAGGCTGTCTTTATTATTTATTTTTTAATTGATTTATCCCTTGATCTGTATTATATATCTGTTAAAAAGAAGAATGTGCCCACCACATGTAAGTTACAGATACATGTACATTCAGACTTTGAAGCATAACTATTAATGCTCCCCCTTCCTTGTTTCTAAGAGCTAACAATGTTTATACCTATTTATAAGAAACTCGTAGAATAAATGTGCAATAAAACTCACATACATGTGCAAAATATAGGAGTGCCATCATAGATCTCCACACACAATACAATTTACTGCATTTTAGAGAATGTTTTTTTTTTTTTTTTTGACAAATCATTGTAATGCTTAGCAGTTGAATAGTTATGAACGGATCTTAATGCCCCACAGCCCTTCATCTCACAGTAACGTATGTTTAAACAGTAGTAAATGTGTATGTTTAGAAGTCTGTCTGCACTAATTCATGTATTTTGATGTAAATGGCTTACTCAGTTTCAAAAATAGGCCCTGAAAACACCTACAATTTTCTTTGTAGCTCCACCCTCTGAACCATGCCTTTAATCAAGGGATGGGTAACCTTCGGCCCTCTAGATGTTGTGGACTACATCTCCCTTGATGCTTTGCCAGTATTATGGCTGTAAGAGCTTTATAGGAGATGGAGTCCAAAACATCTGTAGGGCCAAAGGTTCCCCATCCCTGCTTTAATCACTCCACCTTAACACAAAAGCTTCCTTCTTTGGCTTTTGGAAGCATTCAGCGGTTATGTGATTTTGTAAGATTTTGCAAGTTTTAATGTATTTAAGATACTGCAAACTTCAGTTACCTTTTAGTGCTCTATAGGCTTTTGAATAAGATCCATCACAGGATAATGAATTCAAAAATACCTCAGTCATTATTTAAGTCAACTTTTTGCTTTTCTTCTTTGCGTACAATTTCAGGTTATTTACTTAAGTTAAAAATCCAAGGATTTCAAGTATAAGGCTAAAATAGCCAAGCTAAAAACAGTTGACATGGAGATTTTTTCTAAATTGGCTATTTTAACCTAGATTTTATAATTCACTTGGAATACCTGGCGATTCTCACTTTAGTGAATAGCCCTCTTTGTCATAACAAAATGTTTGAGGGTTATGGACCTGCTGTTTGTCCAGGCTCATGATGGTGTATTCTGAAAACTGCTAAGCCTTTAGGTTATTTTGCACCAGAATATTCTTTTGGAGACAATTTATAGTTTAGAAACACCAGTCATCTCTCTAACATAGACCATTTAACTGCAGAAGGCAACTGAAATGACAGGGCAATGTAATATTGCCACCTAGTGGTAAAGATTTGGAAGTCAAAACACACATCTTGTTTTTTTTTCTTGTTTTTTTGCACTTATACAAAAGGACAATTTTTACATTGTAATAGATATATACCAGAAATTAAGCTTACATGTTTCTCTGTTTTCTTTTCCTATGCATCTTCAAATATTGTTGCATAGATCAACAGCTACAATAACACGATTACAATTTAGAATATTGAAGGTTTCAGAATAAAACTAAAATAAAATTATGTTAAAATGGTTTTGATGTTGTATTATTCTAAACAGTAATCAAATTGTACCCCAGCCTGGAGGCTAGATGCACATCTGCAGAGCTCTGTGCAGACCTGCTTAAAAATAGCAGGAGAATAGCAGGAGAACCGCAGACTTACCAGCCCAAGCACCATCACTGTCTGTTCCACGAAAAACCTGACTCTCAGCCAGTAATGACAGAGACGCTGAAGGAGCTACTGATGAACCTCCAAAACACACTTAAAGCAGATATGGCGTCCCTACACTCTGACATTACATGCCTCGTAAACCGATTGAGTACAGTCGAGACCTCAGTGGATAAACAGGCTATGAAGATCACTTTACAGCAGGAGGCCTCAGACCGGAGATATGTGGCCTTGGAGGATACGAGACACCGCAAACATTTGAGGGTCAGGGGTATCTTGGAGGACGTCCCAGCGGTGGAGCTCCCGCACCTATGGAGGTTACTAACGGCCTTGCTATCACCAAAACAGGCCAAGCAGATATTCATCAACGAATGTTTCGGAGACCCCCGATAGCGGTGCCTACAGATTTAGTGATGCGCTTCCAGAGCAGCAGCGATAAAGCTGCTGTACAGTCAGCTATAAAGGGAATTTTTCCATACAAATTCAAGAACATGGAACTTACGTTCTTTTCAGACCTATCTGGAGACACTGCAATGGTGTAGGTCCCTACGTCCATTCACCATGCTCCTTAGGGATCGCAACTTCTGCTATAGATGGTGCGGGTCGAGGATTCTCCAGGTTCTGCATGGCAACTCAGTCCATCCTGTACATGCTCTACGCGGAGTTAGGGATCTCCTGGAAACCATTGGCCTTGTAAGGGATTCTCTAAGTCAAAAGGGGGCATCAGAAGCTAATGCACCACACACACATGGGACCCTGCGACTACCATCCAGTTTGTTCCCTGGAGCGCCCTCACGGCCTGTTATGCTGTGACCTCAACCTGAAGCCGATGACAGTTTATCAGTATTAATAACACCAGGCTATATACAGCTTATTTAGTTATGCTATGTTTTCTCTTATTGCTATAACATGATTTTGTCACCTTAACATTCAAACTATCCAATACTTTTACCCCTCACTTTTCTCAGATGGGTTGATTTCCCAACTAACTTCACCCCCCCGCCGCGTCTGGCGCGAGGTTACTCCAGAGGCCATAACGCTCAGAGGTGTAAATTTAATATGACCTAGTGGCCTACAGGCCATAGTTACTTCTCATTTTTTGTACTAATAAAACAAAAAAGGGGGCACACTGACCTAGACCTGCCACGCTACACCTACGCTCTTAATACATTATAACAGGGCCAGTTTTAGAGGTCTACTCAAGCATGGAAATAAATAGGGATTCACTAAAACCTACTCAAGCATAGCTAGTCCGTTCCCATGCCAATGTGCTGATCACTGTTTAAAATTGCTTCTAATATTTTCACTAATGCTGTTGTGGCACGGTGAGTTTCTATGTTAAATATATCCTCATGTGCAACAAAAATAAAGAATGTTTAAAAAAAAAGTATAGCCCAGCCTTTGTAAATATGTTTTAGCCATTATCCTTTTAAAAATGTAGAACTACAACCCCCTGATGTTTAAACAGATTTAAGGCTGGCAAACAAGGGGTCACCATTTGGCCACCCCTTTCTAAAGAGAGGTAAGCCCTCTAGCACATAGGAAGCTATTAAGATAAATAATGTTAGTCCTGAAGGTTTTCTATTTTAAAGGAAATTGTACTTTTTTTTTTACCAGTTTTTTTTTTATTTTTTGTTGTTTGTTTTTTCCAGGCATTCCAGAGGCAGATGTGTCTTGGTACAGAAATAAAAGCAGATTGCACCCAGCACTGCACATGAGTGACGGGTCTCTGTTTATTGGAAATGTCACTGAGTCTGACCAGGGACTCTACACTTGTAAAGCAGCCAATGTGCATGGAGAAGTGTCGGAATCTACCGAACTACAGCTTCTAAGTGAGTTCAGAGGGACACATATACGTACGTTTTCTAGCAGTCTAGAATTTAATATAAGCAATAATTAAATAGTTTTTGCCCCGTGCCCCGTGGTTTCTAGTTATGCTTCATTATATTTGGTAAATTTAAATGTGAAATGTCATATAACCAGATTCTTTTATTTCTCGTATTTACTTGTTTTCCCTCAAAAGTATTCATGCAGGAGAGTAAAATGGCATGTGATGTAAATAAGGCATGTAGGAATTTAAAGTGAATTTCAGATTTTACACCAAAATAACTGAATTGGAAGCATAGCCAGTTAATGTGGATTTTTTTTTTTTTTTTTTTTTTACTATTTAGCTATTTTGGTGAAAAATTTTAAAATTCAAATTCACTTTTTCGATTCCCAAAAATGTACACTTTAGTGAATAACCCAATTAGTCTATGTAGAACAGTGTTTAGTTAATTATATATTTATAGAAAATAGACTATTTCCTGCATTTGTATTCTGTTGCACACTCCTCTAATAAAAATACGTTAGTAAGCTTAGAATGTGTATGTCCTCCGAGATTTATGAGGTCTGAGTGGAATATTTAATTTTTTTTTGCTTGACAATTTTTGAAAAAAATCCATGCTAATATATAGATTTATTTGTATATGTAACACACATTTTATCCTGATCCTGGCAATCACCCACCATGCTATTGTTCATCCCTAGGTCTGTCCCTGGACACCTATGGAGTAGAACGTTTACAACTGCTGTTTGCTGAAACTGAGCCAGGAGTTCCGTTTGTGTTGACATCTCAGAATGGAAATACTTTGCAGGTTACTCCTGGGGGTTCCGCTCTGATAGGTAAGTAACACGATATTTGTGTTTTAAATATACTTATGGAAAAATGGACAGATTATTTTTCTGCTATAGACTTTAATGTAGGATATTGGTTATGGAAATATTTAGTTTATTCATTGATTCTTACTAAAAACAGAAACGTGCAAGTGTTGTTTTCCAATAAAGGCAATAAAGTAAACAGCATTAAGCATGACAGGTGCCTACAGGCCACTCACTTCTGTAATATCAAAACATGAGAACAAGGATGTCATTGGATAAGAGTGGACATGGTTGGATATTGTTCGCCATTGGTGTGGCTGCCATTAGCCCTCCAAATACCTCGAATAAATCCTGTCCTGCCTGTCGCTGCTATAATGTAATTGCAATTACAGGATAAATACTGCTATTATTGTGACACAGAGTCAAAGAGGATAATTCACTCACCATTACTTTTTGAAGCTTTGTGCTGTGACAGATATACAGTGGGAGATCAGGGAGATTAATGAGTAGTTGAAGTCTGTGTGTAAGAAGGAGGTTACTGGTTGTCTAGCACATTGGGCTGCTTTTACACATGTGTGCAGCCTTTATCGTTCTCAATGGAAGGATGCTGTGCTTGGGGAGAAGATGGTTTGACATGTGGAGGAGACAAACAAGCAAGTTATAATCAAAGACACTGCAAGTGCAGATTGAACAAAGAGTTACTTTATTTTAGGGAATCACAGAATCAGCACAGATTACAAGAAGGTGCCCATTAGAATTTGATTAACATGAAATTAAATTCCAAAGATGATAGCTACACGAAATACCTGCTTACAGGTCTAGACACTTGAACAGAGAGAACTATAGTTATTGCCATCTGATGGATTGTATGAACTAACTGGCATCACAAAAACATGTGGGTGGAAATGCAGCTTTGGCGTACTAGGCATTTCCACCCACATGTTTTTGTGATGCAAAAAGTGCTGCAACGTGTGCCTGTAAGCAACATGTGGTGTGTTGCTCTAAAGCTGTACCTACAAGCTTACCTTTAAACTCCTTATTGTTGCCTGTATTTTATTTTTGCCAAAACTCCACACAACATTCCCTTAAGATTTTGGGAAATCCCTGTCCCTCTCAGGGCTTTAAAATCACATGAACACCAAGCAACTAGTCTGTCAGATAATTAACAAAAGAAAAGGCTTCTAGGAGACTTGTATTGATCCTATCGATATAACATTGTTGTCCAGTTTGCAATAACATGGGTAAAAGTAATAATAAAAAGGTGATTTTTTTCACAAATATGTTCTGGAATGTGTAGGTGATAATTCCTCACTATAACAGTACTAATGAATGGTGGAGTTCATCTATCTTACTGTAGAAACTGCCAAGTAATTAAGGTATGATTAAGTTCAACAGTTGGTGCCTTAACAAACTGACTTCTCTCCCAGCATTATGATATCTCAGCTCTCTACCCTGCATCCTTTGCCCAATTTAAATCAGTTAAGATGTTAAATTACATGGGCGAGTAGGAAAAGGCTTAATGTCCTGAGGGCTTGAAGCTGTATTGTGTTGATACTTAAAAGAAAGCATGTCTTGCTATGTTTGTCTTTAGATTTTTTCTGTTTTTGTTATGTCATTATTATTTCAAGAGGCTAACATTTGTGTCAGTTTCTCATGGTTTCACTGTTCAGGTTTGCATTTTGGTTTTCACCTTCCTGGCATCAAAAATACCACTGGGGCACTCTTAAACAGTTATGTTAGAATTTTCCTTTCATCCCATATGATGAGATTTTATTATAAGCACTGTGTGTGTGTGTGTGCGCGCGCGCACGCATTGGTGCGTGTGTGTGTTTATATATAATGCCAAATTGCTAGGAATAGTCTTACTAAAAACTGTATTTTATATTGAAGATTTTAGCTCTTATTAACAGCTCTCAAAATGGTTACCATTAAACCAAGGGAAATGTGTATAATCTAAAAAAATACAACAGATAAGTAACTCCCGTTTAAAATGCTATTTAATAACTGGTGTAGTAAGCAACTTCAATGCAGCCAAAACCTTTTAGCTCTATATATAAATCAATACAATTGTGACCTATTATCATAATTCTAGGGGATTTCAACATTCCCATTAACCCACCCTTGTCCTAAGTAGCCTCAAAACTTATTTTAATCACCTCCTCCTTTGGGTTATCGCAATGGGCTAATTCTCCCACATATTTAGCTGGCAATACCCTAGATCTTATATTTTCGACTGCATGCTCAGTCTCCAATCTCTGTAATACTCAATTTCCTCTATCAGACCACCACCTCCTATCATTTGTTCTTGAATGTCCCAACACCCAATATCTCAGGAGGAATCTGCCCCAACTCCCACAACTCAGGAGGAATCTGAATTCTCTTGACCTCCAGCAACTCTCTGATCTCCATTCCTAACTCTCATCCATCCCTACCTTCTCCTGTCCCTTTCTGGCTATCTCCTCATATAGTTTTACCCTCACCTCTGCCCTAGATGCTGCAGCCCCACTCCAAGCACGTTCCTAAAGTCACTAAGTCAACTGGCTACCTGCAGAGATGCTCCCGTTCAACTGAATGCTGCTGGAGAAAGTATTGCACCTTGTCAGACTTTCTACACTATAAATTTGTCTTGCGCTCATACGGTGCAGCCCTCACCCTTGCTAAACAGTCCTACTTTTCTTTTCTTTTTTTTTTTTTTTTAAATTCTTTATTTTTGTCGTGCATGGTATAACAACAAGCTTGTTCAGCCACAATAGCGGTCACAAGCAGAAATGTAACGAACAGTTAAAACATAACGTGGCCTATGAGTATACAGCACAATTTTAGTTTTGTAGGAGAGAAAAAAAAAAAAAAAAACAGACATTTCTTTACATTTGTTTCAAACTTAGCTAAAACAATAATCAAAGAAGAGATAAGCACATCCCGCTGTCTAGAGTTCTCAAAAGATAAATTAACTAGCTGGGTAAATGCAGCGGGTAGTACATAGTGCATGAGGGTATGTTATGCTTCGTTAACGCGCTAATATGCACTGCAGAGTAACATGAAATAAAATAAAAATGATAACACAATAAATGATTAAGTACTGTCAAAAACTGACATGCCCCCTCTCGCTGCTAACAGTAAGATGTGGTGGAGCATATGGGCAGACTGGCTAGACTGGTAATGCTAATGCAAATAGGGCCGAACATGCAATGCTAGTATATCTGCCTTAATCAGTTCTATCTAGTGGTGGGTGTGCGGGTGATCTGTTCTAGTAGTTCTGAGTTACCAGGCCTAGTGGTAGGATAACAGCAGTATACTCTTGTGGCTGGTACAATACTGGGCATTGGAGTCAGTATGGTGCTAATGGGAGTCACCCTTAATTAACATGCCGGTCTATCGTCGCTAGACTAGGATGCGTTGCCGGCGGTTAAATTAACTTTAGGTACATTTAAGGAAAGGCAGATAGCTAATAATTAGCAAAACATAAATAAGAAAAAACAAATCAAAGCAGTAACTATGATATCTTTTAAACAGCTTGGTACCAGGAGGCTGGGTTATGCCTATAAGTCCTTGCTCGAGGGTATGTGGCACTGTCAGCCAATACCTCGGCTTGGTAAGACCCTTTCGTCCCTAGGATCACTCGTGGGCATACATATAGTTAAACCTAAAATTATACACATGTAATACAAGTAAGTAAAATAAGAGTCCACATAGAGCGGAGAAGAGGCTAAGGTGTGGTTAGCTGGTAAGGTATAGTCGTCCCCTACGGTAGCATTCAGGTGGTAGCTACAGTCAGTGCAGCGTGGGTGGGTCCACCTGGGACAAAGGTCTTGGAGGTAGCTGGATTCCACTTGTGTGGCTTGAAAGTTGTGCGGTGCTGCTTCATTGAGTCCGCCGGAAGGCCCAGGGCGGGTAGATGGGCCTCTGCCTCTTTCATATCTGCTATTAGGTGTGTGGTATCTCCCTGGAGCACTTGAAGTTTTTGGGGTGAGCGCCACCGGTATTTGATGTCACGTTCCCGGAGTAGGGCGGTGAAAGGCCTAAGGGTGGATCTCCAGGCCATAGTCCCTCTAGATAAGTCAGTGTAGAAAGAGAGGGTCATGTCCTCAAAGACGAGCGGCTTGATGTTTCTAATGGCGGCCATTACCGCTTCTTTGTCCTGTCGCTTTTGAAATTTGACAATTAAGTCCCTGGTTGCTGCTGATGGAGCTGTCAGTGGTTTAGGGATTCTAAATGCGCCGTCAAGGCCTACACCCTTGGCCTGCTTCGGGGGGAGTATTTTACTCACCAGGCGCCTCATGAGGTGGGGAAGTTCAGAGTCTGGGATTGATTCAGCGACCCCTCTGACCTTGATGTTCTGGGCGCGTCGCAAATCCTCCATTGTTGCCATGGCCTGTGCCATCTTCATGTGCTGTTGTTGCAGCGATTTCATCTCCAGCTGGAGTGAGGACAGTTGTCTTGTGTGCGCATGGGAGTCTTGCTCCACGGTGGCCATGCGGTCTGTAAGACCCTTAATGTCTCTTCGCATGCCTGCCACATCTTCCTGGATGTTCCGGCGAAGCTCCGCCAGCAGCTCCTTCATTTCAGCTTTTGTGACCGGAGCTGTGTCTGGCTGTGCGTGAGGCTTCGTATTAGGCTTCTCCGGTGCCACTGCGGGCGGGCATAGCTCCTCTGGTTCGGAGAGCAGTTCGTCCGAGTCCTCGAAGCCGTCCATATAGGCGGCCATGTCAGGCTCTGGTGCGCCATGCGCTCGCCGCCAAAGGTCTCCGATGCTGGTGCCCGGCCGGGGTAAGTCTTGCTTGGGTTTTTTATTCTTCCTGCCCATTGCTGCGTCGTATATGGGCAACTTGCCTGCTTTGGGGGGTGATATAAGCAAGATTGTAGTCGTTTTAGGCCGGTTTCGCCGGGAGCTCTCTGCAGTTGCGACCAGACGGTTCGGCAGTTGGCCCTACTTTTCTTTTCTCATTAGTTCATGCTACCGCAATCCTAGGCATCTCTTTAATACTTTTACCTATCTTCTTCGCCCTGCTGTGGCCACCCCACAAACTAATCTTTCAGCTGATAGCTTTGCATGTTACTTTACTGACAAGAGTAAACAGTTAAGGAAGGAATTCTTCCCCCTTCTCCTCTCTGTACCTCATCCTTACTTGGCCCATACCATCCCTACCCTCCAAGACTTCCGTCCAGCTATTGAACAGGAGGTGGCTGCACTTCTTCTCTCCTCTCGTCCCACTACCTTGATCCAGTACCTTGATCCTACCTTGATCCAGTATCTTGATCCAGTACCTTCCCACCTCATTAGAGCTCTTACCCCTTGTCTTGTACCATCCTTAACACACATCCTAAACTGCTCTCTTTCATCTAGTGTTGTCCCTGCTCCCCTTAAGCATAAAACTGTCATACCCATTCTAAAAAAGCCATCCATAGACCCGTCTTCCACTTCCAACTATCGTCCCATATCCCTGCTTCCTTTTATTTCAAAGCTTCTTGACTTTACTCGTATAACTCACTTCCTAAATTTCAACTCCCTCCTTGATCCTCTTCAATCTGGCTTTTGCCCCCTCAACTCTACTGAGACTGCTCTTATTAAAGTTACAAATGACCTAATCACAGCCAAATCCAAAGGCCACTACTCCATGCTAATTCTTCTTGACCTCTCTGCTGCCTTTGGCCTCCTTCTCCTAACCCTTCAATATCCTGGTCTCTGTGACACAGCCCTCTCATGGTTCTCCTCCTATCTCTCCCAATGCTCATTTAGTGTCTCTTTTTCCAACAGCACCTCCTCTCCTCATCCTGTCTCAGCCGGAGTCCCTCAAGGTTCAGTTCTTGGTCCCCTTTTGCTCTCTTTCTGTACTGCCTCTCTTGGCAAACTCATTAATTCATTTGGATTCCACTACCACCTGTATGCTGACGACACCCAGATATATCTCTCCTCCCCTCACCTCTCCTACAACATTTCTTATTTTTCCTCCTCATAACACTGATCCTCCTCCTTCACTCTCCCTGCAGGTTGACGGTACCTGCCTCACCCCATCCTTTCAAGCTCGCTGTCTTATTGTCACTTTTGATCCTAGCCTCACCTTTGCCCCTCATGTCCAGTCTGTTGATAAACCTGTCAATTCCAACTTAAAAACATTGCCCGCATACGCCCCTTTCTTACGCAAGATGCTGCCTAGTAATCTCTTGCATCATTTACTGTAATTCTCTCCTAATTGGTCTCTCCAGAAGCCATACTGCCCCCCTACAGTCTGCAATGAATGCTGCTGCCAGGCTGATCTTTCTCTCCTGTCGCTCCTCTCACACCTCTCCCCTCTGTCAATCCTTACACTGGTTTCCTGTACCCTACAGGTGTCAATTTAAAATACTAACCCTTACCTATAAAGCTCAAACCAACTCTAGCCCCTCTTACATATCTTCACTGATTCATAGGTATGCCCCATCTCGGTCTCTCCGCTCTACTGGTGACCTTCTCCTGTCTGCTGCTCCCACCCTTACTGCATATTCACGCCTGCAAGACTTCCCACGGGCGGCTCCTTTCCTTTGGAACAGCCTGCCTATCCCTGTCAGACTCTCCCCTTGTCTTCAATCCTTTAAGAAGTCCCTCAAAACCCATCTTTTCAGGAATGCTTTTGGCCTCCAAAAGTAACTTCTATCTCTCAAACCTTCCTCTTGCTCTCTCCTATAGGGCCCCACTCCACTCTCACCTCCTGTTCTGTTAATTTCCCACCATGTCTATTTGCTGTCTCATTCAATACCCTTTCTATTGTGTACAGGAATGGCTGAATGCAGTTTAGGGGCTACACTCTATGGCACAACAGAAGATTTTTATAGAACTGTCTGTACAGCGTTTGGGGTTAAAACAGGGGACACATTTTCTCCTGACAGTACAATGTCTTGGTTCATCTCTGGTTAAAAGACTTCTGTGTTCACATTCGACATGGGGGAAACACTCCAATTGTGCTAGCCAATAATTTTATTAACGTAGACGTCACCATATAAAACTTGACTAAAATGGAGATTACTAAATGAATGTGGGATCTCATGGTTAGGCCTTATGCATATAGAATACAAACAATGTATTTCTTCTTCTGTTGAAATTGGTGGCACAGTCTTTTATTTTTATTACATTAACTTTATCAACATGCCCATAAACCTCAATGGACTGGTAAAACTGAAATAATAAAACAGTGTTTGGTTCCACCACTAAAAGCTATTGGTGAATTTTGAAATTACACTTTATTCTTGGCAATATTTGAAACTCTGGACAATCCAGCCAGCTGACTGGCATATTTTCTTTTAAACACACACATGTATAAACTTCCCTTCAACTGCTCTCGTGAGAATTAAAACATTTCTTCTGGAAATTAATAGCTTTTACAATATGTTTAACATGCTTATTAAATAATTAACTACTTGAGCATGTCACAAGATACATTTGTGCTTCACAATGTTACAGCTATTCATAATATACTTTGTCATGAATAAGAAATACCTTCAGTCCATTAAAACCAAAATGCTATTTCTGGGAAGACCCAAATAAATCATATGCTTAGTTCCTGAGCACGCATATACCCTGTATTATAATTTAATATTTCTTACAGACACATTTCTCAGCATAAACAGTTAAGAAAGAACCTTCACCTGCAGTTTGCCTAGAACAAGTTTTAACTGTTAGTACTCAATTGCACCGGGAATATTATGTAGAGGGAACAGTATACTGAGAGTTGAAGACGTCTGGTAGGCTTGAGCAGAAAAACTGTATAATGTACAACAAGATCACCAGAATTTCAATATAACATACTGTAAGGGTGATGCTTATATTCTTAAGTCCTCCTAAGTGATTTCTCCAACTCATCCAAACCCCCTATCCAACCCTCAGCCCTATATGCTTACTACCACCTGCCTCCAAGATCCTTGAGGGAGTTGTTTATATAACAATGACCAACTCCCTGGAATCTCTCTACTTTATCAATTTCTGTTTGATTTCCTCACTCATCATTCTGCTGAAACAGCTTCGATCAAAATCTCCAATGATTTGATTGATGCAGAATCCAAGGACTGTTACTCCTGTCTAGTTCTTCAGCACAACTGACCATCAACTTCTCAAACTTTATAAACTTGGTCTACGAGATTCTGGTCTTTCGTGGATCTCCTCCTACCTCTTCCAGCATTCATTCAATGTGTCTTTTTTTTCCTCCCCTTTGCAATCAAGGTTCTCTTTTCAGTCCCATACTGTTTACAATCTGTACTGTCTCCCTTGATAAACTAATTATTTACTTTGATTTCCCATATCACTTTTATGTTGATGACATGCAGATCTTCCTATCTTCTTCTGCTCATTCTCCCTCCCTATTAAACTGTCTTCAACTGGCTATCTGCCGTTTCTGTCTGACACTATTTCTCCCATTTATGGCTTCTGTCAGGTCAAATGCACTTCTATTGACACTACCCCACAGGCTTGTTTCTTTGGAGTTTTCTTTGATTCCAACCTCTCCTTCACTATTCACATCCAATCAATCACTAAATCCATCTTAAAAATACAGCTCAGACCTGCCCCTATTTAACACCAGTTGTGAACCAGTGTAAGCTGCTGTTATCTCAACTAGTGTAATGCACTTGTCACTGGTCCTAGACACTCCCATCTCATGCTATTGCAGTTATTAACGAATTATACAGCTATACTCATCTTCACATCTCCAATGCCTCCCTACTCTGTCAGTCTTTACAATGCCTTTCCATTACATTCAATCTAAATTAGGGCCCTTACTTACACATAAAATTCATAACACTGCCCTTATCTAGCTATCCTTACTAATACATAAAAATGTAAATAAGTCCCATCCTGGACCGTCTTCTCTGCACCAAAATGGTGCCTGTAATCTTATTATACTTGTACCTCCTACTTTGACCATCTAAAGTTTTCTAGGGCTGCATGTTTCCAATGGAACTCTTCTCTACTCCAATAGACTCTGCACAGTTTTATTTCTTCAAAAACTGACACAGATGGTAGCCTCTTGAAAATACAAAAAAATCATATCAACTAAATTGTTAAGAACTAGTTATATTGTAAGCGGTGACAATTATATTGTAAGCTCTCCTATCAAACAACTTTTTCAGTGTGTGAAATATGCTTTACCATTTTTACCTTTTGTGTAAATATTAGAAGGTAAGGTAAGCTTCTTTTGTCCTCCAAACCCAACCTGTCTTGTTGCAGATTATGTTGTTCCTTTATAAATAATAATAATAATCTGGCAATCATTGGACTAATTAAATGTTGAAATGCATTACAATGTACCCTCGGTGCAAATATATTATTCATCTATCAAAAACAAAACACAAATCCATGTTTACTCGATATGCCGATTGTACAGGGCTATAGAATTTGTTGGCACATTATAGATAGTAATACCGGCAAATTAAAAGACTGTGTACTATGTCGAAGCAATGAAACACATTCACTGGATCTTCCTGTAAGGTGCTGCATGATAAATGGACAGAATAGGATTTTTGTAATGTTATCAAATCATCATATGCATAGTAATAGATCAAATTA
The DNA here is from genome assembly GCF_036172605.1 of Pelobates fuscus. Lineage (NCBI taxonomy): Eukaryota > Metazoa > Chordata > Amphibia > Anura > Pelobatidae > Pelobates > Pelobates fuscus. Next base: position 254,985,167 of record NC_086321.1, on the reverse strand, counting down.
ATCATATCCATTGGCAACATTTTGAGTATCTAATAAATTCAAACAATTCCAACATTTGGGGGTTTGAGATTGGAAAGGTAGTGGACAAGCTCTGGGTGGCGTGGCTAAATCTTTCTGTGGATGGTCATAGAATAGAATAGTGCAAGTGTGTCTAATGAGGCTCTCACACAGTGAATTAAATCGGGATGGTGGATCAGGACTCAAAAATAGGGACTGTCCTTTCAATATCGGGAGAGGGAGGCCTGGTAACATTAAAGTGGTTAGATCTCTTTTGGCAAAAGAGGATTTGACTGCCATTTCTATATTATTATTCAAACAGGATATGCTGTGAAGAGGGATACTTTTCTTGTCAAAATTACCCATTGAAAATGTCACATATAATACAGAACTGAAGTTGCCTAAACCAGTTGGCAAATAAGTGTACATATTCGATCATATACACGATTGTCTAAGTAGGATTTTTGGTATTAAAATTCCCCCTCTTGTGTGTTTGTAAAAAGTTGGTGATTTTTTTTCACTGTCCATTTCACTTTTTTGTTTGTTTATTTTCTTCTGATTGATAAGTTTAGAGATGATGAGCAAAGTGCTATTTTAAAATTGGCATCTTTTTGAAGTCTTGCCCGTTTCAGTGCTTTACTTCCTTTTGTTTACATGTATTGAGTTCTGTAGTATAGTAACAGAATTTGTACTTGTAGAACAAGAAGTGCTCTTTCACGCTTTGTAATCTGATTAAAGAATGTAGTCTCTACCATTAGTTTTATCAAGAGGATGGCAAAATAAATGTTTCATTTTTTTTTATTTATCCTGTCTGTTCATTCAGTGTAATTACTAAGGGATTTTGACAGTCTCATCCATTATGTTGTCAGGGATTCCAGACCATAAATTTTGACATTGTTTGTATTCATTGGAAGATTGCAACACAAACCCACCATCCCACTGTGGGATCACTGATTCTCTAAACAACACCCTGGGAGAGGCTTTCTCACTTGAAACACCTTTTTAAATCTTTAAATGATATTTTAGAAATGCCCGGCATTCAGATAAGTAACTTCAGTCTTATAAATATGTCTTCTCAAAAAAAAAAAAAAAAATGCCAATCGCAATTCAGCAGCATGCGTTGCGTACATACACGCATGCTGCCAGTAGTAGCAGACAAGAGAAGATGGATGAGCCCAGTGTGTTTAATAGTAATGCAGCTCTGGGATATGAAACCAATCCAAACTTTAACATTGTTTCATAACATGATGTTGGATTTTAAAAAAAGCATGCTTCAAAATAATAACATGTCATATTGCTTTGCAACGCAAACCTCCATAGAAAAAAATCCCATGGGTAGGTCAAATGACTAAGATCATAAATGAAATGTCTCTTGTTACCACGTACAGTACAATTCTGTTAAGATTTACCCGTTTCCTTCTTATCAGATGAGCATATTTTCATATAGCGTGACCTTATAGCCTTTGTATTTAAGTCATGTTTGTGCTTCAAATCCAGCAATATTGGCATTCATTTCTATAGGTGCAGTCAGCTTTTATATTACTGTATTTAACTAGTATGATTTGTTGTTGTCTTCTAGTTAAAATTCCCTGCCATGGGAACCAAGTGTCTGCTTCAGTTTCTTAATGCTGCAGATGTTTTCAATGCAATTAGATGTAATTTATCTACCTATATATAAAGCTTTGTGTCTCTCTTTTGTTTATACTATTATTCCTATCAGTCGTCTTGTAATCGTGTAATTTTTTGATCTTGCTAGATCTGACATAAACCTGTAATTATTAGAAAATATTAGTAGCTATATATATATATATATATATATATATATATATATATATATATATCTTCCCTGGTCCCAGCACTCGAAGTTCCCAGTCTTTTAAATGCTCCGGTGCAGAATCTCCCTCCAAAATGTATATATAGTCCAAGTAGAGAGCACTCTGTAGTCTGTATAATAGGTTCCAAACTGCTGCTTTATTGCGCAAATATTATCTGGCAATGCTTTTTTGCCACAGCTATCGCAATCAACAATGGAAATAATTTACAGAAATGTATGGCAGAAGCTCTGCCTTTTGTCAAGTTTTTCCAGCTTGATGCCGTACGATAAAATAATGTACAGTACCTTATGATATCTTTTGACTGCATTAGAATTGCAATAACATTTTAATGTGATCTTAATGAGTATTTTAGAAGGATTGGATCTTTCTGAAATGCTCGGAAAGATTTTAGTGACAAGAGCCGCTTAAACTACCTAACCTGGTAGCTAAGGCATAGCAAATAAAACCCAGATGGTAAAATATACCGTATGTATTCAAGGTCTCTAGCATATATGGAAAAAAAGTTCAAGAACTTTCCTAATTTTAGACATTTCTGGGGATCCCGGAACTTCGCCCAAAATTATTATTCCCTGATATTATAATAATTAAATATAATTTGGCTGGAAACTTTGTTCAGCTGTCAATCAAATAGTATTTCTATTAAATGTATGCAAGTTATAAGCATTTTTCTTATGGTTTCAGAGTCTTGTAAAAAGGGCAGACTAGTGCTTGATTCTCTATAGAGTGTTTGTCTTGGATGGAGGCCTCAAACTTCCAAACCTATTTGTAAAATATGTTTAACCTTATGTGTTTTACAATCCTCATGATAACTTGGTAGAAGAAACCTATATTTTATTTGAAAATGAAACACTATATTTTGATATCTGATTACTTGTGTTAGCAGTTTTGTGTGCGTTTTATGTTTGCATAGGTATATCACTGCTAGTCTGTGAGTCTCCTAGTGGCTGTCAGTTCTCTAGGGTTATCTATTAAAATGATTGAATGGACTAAACTGGACCCTCTTTATACTGAACCCTTATTATTATAGAGGAATTTCTGTGGAAATTTTCCTCTTTTGTGGACCCCTTCTGTGCTCTTTCCTGGGACTTAATGGATTTGTAATAGCTGATTCTGAATTAGTCCCGAAAGGAAGATTCTGAAAAAAAACCCATTTTAATCTGTGCATACCAAAAGGTAATTAGAAACAAATTAGCCCAATAACAGGAGATGTTTTGATTAGCCTCCCACAGAGTTAGATATTTCTGTTTTCATTGCAAATAGAGGCCTCCATTTTATATTTTCTTGTAAAATCCTCAAAATTATTTAATATTTTGAAAAATATTTAAATATTTTTGATATATTGATATATATATTTTATATTGTTCCCTATATAGTTTTATTGATTTTAAAGCTAATCCCAAAAATATTAAATCGAGGCCATTGCTGGAAAATTCCTTGAACTGCATATCTCTGGATAAATGCACCTGCACTGTCCCCATTTAACACAGCCTGGGGTAGCTCAGATATGCTTGCTAAATAGTCCATTAACCCCTTAAGTACCAAACTTCTGGAATAAAAGGGAATCATGATATGTCACACGTCATGTGTCCTTAAGGGGTTAACCAAGCACTTTAACCTATGATGATGGTAAGATACCTACTACATACCATGAGTGCATAGTGTTTTAGGTGTAGTGCTTTCCATTAATAGATAGGATTGCATTACTGGATTTGAAGTTAAATAATGCCCAATGTGGTTTTGGACCATGCTGTATGCCCTACCCTGTCTTGCTGAATTTGGGTCATTTGGGAAGCCTAAAGTTTAGGGATAGCAAGAAACACCCTTTTTCAGGTAGGTTCATTTAGAGATAATGCCTGTGGTTGCAGCTCATTGGCTTTTGGTCTTGTGATGTATGATCTGTCCAGCCTTATTTTACATATTATATAGTTAACGTTTATAAAGCATCTTTCTCTTTATGTAATACCTGTTGTGTTTGTTTTTTTTTATTGTAAAGATAAAAATCACTTAAAAATGAGTAGACTGCTGCAGCCATCGGCGAGGCAGCTTTCCCGCAAACAAAGAACGCTGCTATTCTAGATAGTTTGCTCTTCTGTGATTGTAGCTTCACGTGGAAACCACTCATCCGTATCTGGAGAGTTAGAGGTGTGCTGCTAAAACTGTAGCAAGGTATTCCAGGTATTCTGCATACATTCATCCTACCCATAATATGCATGTAGAAACAGTAGTATTCTTGCATGACTTTCCCTTCTGCCTCTCTCTTTCAATCTGTAACTGTTTTGTGTATTGAGACAACCAACTGAATGATGGCCTTTTGTGGATGAGTAATGCATGTGAAATTTATCGGGAAACTGGCAAGTTTATCCCAGGAAAAATGAACATACAGGTCAAGGGGATTATCATGCAATTTGTGCATTGAGGATTTCTACTAAGAAACACGCGTTATACCTCCTCTCTGTACATTCTCTGTATTTTTTTCCTTCTCAAGAATTAAAGTCACAGTGGTCCCTTAACTCTTAAGTGTTTGCTTTATGATACATCATATAAAGTGATCTAATTACAGATGTTTTTCTCCACAATACTTTCAGAATTCTAGTATGTGTAGATTGCATATAAACTGCTCTGAATTAATTGAGTAAATAGCTGGATATTTGAACGTAAGATCAACTATTGAGTCAGATTAATCGGAGTTGCTTTGCTACTGCACATTAAAACAAGATCTGGTATAAATTAAGTGTTTGAAAGGTTACAGTTAGTGAAACAATTTAGATATAATCAAAGTTTAATTTGGAGCAAGTTTGTCTTAGGTACATAAACATTTTAAACTACAACTTAAATTGCAAGCCAAAGAAGCTATAGCAAAGAATATTCATACAATGTAGTTGTTGTAAAACATTTTATTTATTGGAAAGTAAGATTAACCGTTGAATCATATTTATCAGAGTTGCTTTGAATGACTTGGCCTAGCAGATTATTTGCCAATTTTGGTTTGTAATACTCTTCTTTTTTAATTACAACTACTAAGACTAGAAAAATAATGCAGCTTTATATGTTACATGTTGATATTATTATAATATCAGTCTCAATATACAAGATATTCTTCGTTTGCATTGCTGGTAAATATTTTTTTACATAATTAATTTATTCTCAATTTATTAAGGCTTTGTGTATGTGTGTTGGTATATACTAGAAATATATAAAAATTTGCTTTCGTACTGTTCCGGTGGGTGGTATTTCTCCGTATTTCCCATTCTTGGACTTGGCAGTCTGAGGGTTCTGCATATTATCTTAGCTGCTCATAGGACTGCACTATTCTGAACAGAGATCTCAGATGTCCCACGTGGAATCTGCTGAAGCCACTCTCAAAGCTTGGTGGTCTCAACCCCGAGTGCTCCTATCACAACTAGGACTACTACTCACTTTCCACATTTGTTGTAGCTCCAATTTCAGTTCTTGGTATTTGTCCACCTTCTCATGTTCCTTCTTCCTGATGTTATAGTCACTGAGTTTTGCCACATCCACAACCACTGCAATCTTCGGTTCCTTGTCTACCACCACAATGTCAGGTTGGTTGGCCAGTACTTCCTTGTTAGCAAAAAAAACAAGAGTAAAATGCGCACACTAAAAAAAAGGGGGGGGGAGGGGGGAATACTTCCTGCAGGGTGCTCCAGAAAGGGAGGGTCAATCCCTGAAGACTTCCAATAAAAAAAAGAAATATCCAGGCACACCTGGGTTTTGTTTTTCTAAAAGTTAGTCTTTTTATTTGAAACAAGGAAGTGGAGACAACCTTTTGGCTCGTTTCTGAGACTTTATCAAATGTTGCCTCCACTTCCTTGTTTCAAATAAAAAGACTGCCTTTTAGAAAAAAAAACTGGTGTGCCTGGATATTTCTTTTTTTCCATTTGAGCACTTGCTTGTTAGTCTGCATCTGAAAGGGCCACATGATCTTCACGGCCAAATTTACATGTCCATGACAGTGGTATCCCATCTAATCTTAGGCATGCCCATATTCTGTGCTGATGTTTCAGTACACAATCCCAGAAACTTGGTTTTGTATCTTGCATCCTACTACCAGGTACTGTATTTTCTCAGAGGCCTCTTTGCACACTCTGCACCTTGGCTCCTGTCTGGTGTGGTAGACCCAGGCTTCTTTCTTTTATACAAGCAGAAGGTATCATAGATTATTAATATGTAAAACATGCTTCTTTGTTTGTCATTATTGAATACACCTGAGATAAATTTTTGCCATCACGTTCTGCTTTAGTGACAATTTTCTTCTACAAATGCTCTGATTATATTGTTTCGATACTGATACAATAAAATGACCATGTGTATTCTGCATCTAACAATGTCTTTTAAAAACTGCAGCTAATTTAAATTGTATGCATCTTCCAGTTCTACCCTATCAGAAGATAGATCTAGGCCCTAAGAGGAACCAAGATTTTTCAGCTTAAGCTGGTTTAATTGCAGTACAGTAAACTGCCAGATCTCATGCTCGCATAGCAACCTTCCCAGTTATTTTATGTTTCTCAGCATAATTAGTGAGTTAGTTAACACCCAAAATCTGGGGACTCTAAACAAGGCCATGCCTTTACTTTTATGTACGCACAGGGACCTATGACAAGAGAAAAAAATAAAAATAAAAGGTCAGGTTTGTTTTTTTGGTCGGTTTGTCAAAGCTTTCTCCTGTGAGTCATAGATAGCAGTTTTGGATGGAAAACATTTGTTAAAAAGCCTCCATTGTATGCAGGTTGCTACATTAATGGTAGTGGAAGTCAACAAGCAGTTTTTGCAATTCCACTCATTTTACCTAAAGAATGGGGGTGAACATTATACACCAGAAAACCCTGGTGGACAGGGTTTTATTGGATAAGATCAGATCCCATGAACTTGAATGATATCCTTCTTTCTTATCTTTTCTACAGCAGTCACTAACCTGTGTAATTACAGCAGCAGCATGGAAGGGGCAGTGGGGTTACTGGGGCAATTCCTCCCACTCCCACCCCTCGCAGTTCACTAATATAAAGACTGCAAGTGTCTGGGATTTACCAGGATCCAAGACTACAATGAGTTTTGTATGGTGTACTTGAATGTGTTTACATGTGACTGCGGGGAGAGATACAACATGCTCATGACATGCAAAACAAACGTTGAATGTAATTGGTGGCACTGAAGCCACAGCAAACAGGTTGTGTGTCTGCACAGAGCTCTGTGAAAATGCCATCAAGCTGCATTGGGTCACACTGATGGAAGTTACAGCAATATATGATGTCATAACTCCGTTTGTCAGAACCATCTAAATAGGTATCTGTGAGCTTTTCACACAAAAAAGGGGCCAATAGTTTATATCTTCCCCCATGTTGATAGCTGCTAGCATTTCACTGAGCAACAGTTTAAACATAACAGTTGATTTTATATATATATATTTTTTATTTTTATTTTAATGCATTATCTGTTTAATATACTATAAAAAATAGTCCTCCTTAATATTATTATTTATTTTATACAGTGCAGAATATGGTTAGACATGGCCATACAGTGAAACATGTATGTCTCATTAGAGATATCTTTGCCAGAAGCTCAAGGAAGCAAAGTGAAAGGTCAGTGTAGGACCTACCTGAGAGGTTTGCGTTAACGTGGCAGACGGGCATTCCCTCTAAAGGCCATTGGGGTAACTAAATAACCTCCATTTGTTTAAATATACATAGGGATTTAGGAGAGAGCCCAGGTAACTTTTTCTTTGGTTTTTACTGTATGTATTGGGGCTGATGTGTACTGTGGTCGTTGCTGCCACCCAGGAGTGATGGGAGTGAGCGCAGGACTTGTTTTTTTTGTATTTGTATACAGTGAAATATGCTATATAACAATGTTATCATACGTGCTGATACAGAAATAGTTAAGGGCACTGCTCTCGCCAGTTTACAATCTAGTGGGCGTCTAAGGGAAAACTGAAGTGAAGCGTAAAATCTAAATACTTTCTGTGTGGGAGAAAAAATATTAACCAGGCACTTTCTTTCTTCCATAAATATTAGGAAAGCTGGGTTTAATGTAGATGCCAGATTTACATTTGATATTTGGCCTAAATATTTATGCCACATAATACTAAATTATGTGTGCTGCCAAATATGCCATATACTGCGTGTTTTAGCCGAAAGGTAAACTAATTGACATTTTGAAAGTGCAATGTCTCAGGTCACTAGTATTTTTGTATTGTATGCAGATACAATTGTCTGTTAAATATAAATGAAACCACCAAATTAGTGTTTTACAGTAAGCTGCTATCCCAAGTTAGTGAAAAACTGCACCTGAGTGCTAAGGGCTATTGAGGTCTACTGTAGCCAGCAACACAGTCAAAATACACAGCTAGATTTTGAAAGAGGCCCATCTTGGCACCGAGAACCCCCTGCCACTCTCCTGGGATGTGATTTATAGATTGGCTTCTGTAGCTAATGATTGCACAGAGTATTGAGAATACAAAGCAGAAATGTCTGGGATTTTAGTTCATATAACTCAACTGTGTGCTAGAAAACGAGTGGTTAAATTTTGTTGCCAAGCAGTGTGTTGCACACTTCTTATCCAAAGCGTTTAACACCATGAGATTATGTGTTCTGGTGTTTCACCTCTGTCCTTACTCAATAAACTACATTTAGTTTATGGGAATAAACCCGACAAGATTGTAGGCATAGATGCTTAGTAGTAGAATGTTCCGGTATTCTGTCCCTCTGAATCTGTTTTCAAAGCTAGACAAATATATACTGTAACAGTCAAAATATGGAGTGCACTTGCTGGCAGAGTGATGGCCTGAAGTTTCCTTGCTCAAGACAGACTACTTACGTGGCAGGATCGTCCAATCAAGTTGTCATAGCATACTTCAGAATCATGACACTTTATCAGGATTGTAAACAGTAGATTAGAGTTTGATTCCTTTGAATTTATTGCATCATGAGTATTAAGGGTACTCCCATTGATGAGTGCTATCTTCTACTGATACTTTACAGAACTGTGGCTAGCTGAACATGCTCTGCATTCTTTAGCAATGCGCCCTCCACATATACAACAATACAAGTAGCCTCCAAACACATGTTTGGAGGCAACTTGTGGAATTGCATGTGTGGGATGCTACTTGTGATATGTTCATGTATGTCAATGTGTTGTGTTAGAATTGTTTGTCTTTCTACAGCACTTAAATATGTTGGTGCTATATAAGTGATTGTAATAATTGTATGTGTGTTTGTAAGGATGCAGTATTGCAATGGTTTGCATGCTGCTTGTGATGTGTATGTTTAAGGAGGCTGCATGTGGGTTTGCATGTGTGGGGATGCTGCTTGCGGGATTGTGTGTATACTGTGAGGATAATCGTGGGTTTGCGTATGTGGATGGGACTGTTTGCACAGGAGGAAAGGGCTGTAAGGGTGCAGGAGGTGTAGGGGCTCTAAAGGGTGCCTGAGGGTACTAGTATCTGTAGTAGGAGCAGGAGGGTAGGGGCTGTAGAGAGTGCAGGGGGTAGGAGCTTTAGAGAGTGCAGGGGATAGTGGTTGTAGAGAGTGCAGGTGTTAGGGGCTCTATAGATTGCAGGGGATTGGGGGCTGTAGTGGGTGCCTGGGGGTAGGTGCAGGAAGGTGGAGCTGTAGTGGATTCCTGGGGATAATAGGAGTTGTAGTTAGTGTAGTGGGGATTTGGTTGGTAAGGGGTTGGATGGATAGAAGCTGTGGTGGGGCATTAGTCGGGACAATTAGATAATTAAGCTATTGGTAAACAATCTATTCCCCCCCATCCCCCCAAATCTTAACTTTGGCCAGGGAGGGGGGAATCATTATCCCTGCTGGCCTGAAAATCCCTCACTGGTGTTCTGTCTGGCCAAAGGGGGCACATGACACACGATCTGGAGATGCTAAATGTTGCTGATCCTTGGAGATACTGATCAGGCAGATCTGCACAGCAGCACTGTGACACATGTCACTTCCTGGAGAATAAGCTGTCTGCATGCTTGGTCTATTTATCCCTCCTAAAGAAAGGCACACTGAGGGGGCAGCCTAGTGGGTCTTTAAGAAGGCAGCATTAGCTGCCCCTCAGTGTGCTACTCTGGGACTGCCACTGCAATGGTTTAACAAAGGTAGGTAGATCAAGGGCCCCTTGCTGTGTGCAGATTGTTGAACTCCCCAGCTGAGCCATTACTTACAGCACCGCGGGCGGGGCCTCAAGAGCCTCTGGCCCTCGGTCCATTACCGATTTGCCTGAGTGTTCAGTCCGCCCCTGACCAGAACTTCACTTCAAAGTTATACAAAAACGTTGAAAATGGTCTCTAATGGTCCCATCCCATCCCATGAGTTTAGTGGATTGAAGTCTTGGAAACGGTGCAGGCAAGATCATGCGTTTATATTGCCATGATATTAAAATGTTTTCAGTTTGTTTTGTTTTTTTACATGTTTCAAGATGGTTTAGTATGTAAGGGGAGTACAAGGTTTTTTTAAATGAACTACTAGTTCAAACATCAACTTAATCTGACAATAGATATGTTACACATAAATTAAGATGGTTTTCTCTACAGTTTTATGATATTTCTTTGTTAGGATGTCCCGTGAATAATGACTCCATTCCCAGCATCATCTGGTTCCATAGGAGCCAACCTTTGGGCTCAAGGTCAAGATTGAGACATGAACTATTGGAAGGTGGACAGATTCTTCAACTTGATAACCTCAGCAAAGAACACCAAGGAGAATACAGCTGTGTTATTAATAACCCGTCTGAATCATTTCTACTGAAGGCATCTTTATCCATTGCAGGTACAGTACAGCATTAGTCATACAACTTTAGTGCTAATCTCAATTTAAGTATTACAACTATAAAAAAAAATCAGTTTGATTTAAAACAGCCTAAAGATTTGTTTTCATTATTTATCGTTGACGGTAAGACATGAATAACACAAGTCCTTGATGCAACAATTATCCTTCACAAACCGTTACTTAATAATTATATTTATGCACACTGCTCAAAACAAAAAGGGAACACTTAAACAACACAATGTAACTCCAAGTCAATCACACTTCTGTGAAATCAAACTGTCCACTTAGGAAGCAACACTGAGTGACAATCAATTTCACATGCTGTTGTGCAAATGGGATAGACAACAGGTGGAAATTATAGGCAATTAGAAAGACACCCCCAATAAAGGAGTGGTTCTGCAGGTGGTGACCACAGACTACTTCTCAGTTCCTATGCTTCCTGGCTGATGTTTTGGTCACTTTTGAATGCTGGCGGTGCTTTCACTCTAGTGGTAGCATGGGACGGAGTCTACAACCCACACAAGTGGCTCAGGTAGTGCAGCTCATCCAGGATGGCACATCAATGCGAGCTGTGGCAAGAAGGTTTGCTGTGTCTGACAGCGTAGTGTCCAGAGCATGGAGGCGCTACCAGGAGACAGGCCAGTACAGCAGGAGATGTGGAGGAGGCCGTAGGAGGGCAACAACCCAGCAGCAGGACCGCTACCTCCGCATTTGTGCAAGGAGGAACAGGAGGAGCACTGCCAGAGCCCTGCAAAATGACCTCCAGCAAGCCACAAATGTGCATGTGTCTGCTCAAACGATCCGAAACAGACTCCATGAGGGTGGTATGAGGGCACGACGTCCACAGGTGGGGGTTGTGCTTACAGCCCGACACCGTGCAGGACGTTTGGCATTTGCCAGAGAACACCAAGATTGGCAAATTCGCCACTGGCGCCCTGTGCTCTTCACAGATGAAAGCAGGTTCACACTGAGCACATGTGACAGACGTGACAGAGTCTAGAGACGCTGTGGAGAACGTTCTGCTGCCTGCAACATCCTCCAGCATGACCGGCTTGGCAGTGGGTCAGTAATGGTGTGGAGTGGCATTTCTTTGGGGGGAAGCACAGCCCTCCATATGCTCGCCAGAGGTAGCCTGACTGCCATTAGGTACCAAGATGAGATCCTCAGACCCCTTGTGAGACCATATGCTGGTGCGGTTGGCCCTGGGTTCCTCCTAATGCAAGACAATGCCAGACTTCATGTGATTGATGCTATGCATTGATGCTATGGACTGGCCCGCCCGTTCCCCAGACCTAAATCCAATTGAGCACATCTGGGACATCATGTCTCGCTCCATCCACCAACGTCACGTTGCACCACAGACTGTCCAGGAGTTGGCAGATGCTTTAGTCCAGGTCTGGGAGGAGATCCCTCAGGAAACCATCTGCCACCTCATCAGGAGCATGCACAGGCATTGTAGGGAGGTCATACAGGCACGTGGAGGCCACACACACTACTGAGCCTCATTTTGACTTGTTTTAAGGACATTACATCAAAGTTGGATCAGCCTGTGTGTTTTTCCGCTTTAATTTTGAGCGTGACTCCAAATCCAGACCTCCATGGGTTGAAAAATTTGATTTCCATTTTTTTTTTGTGTGTGATTTTGTTGTCAGCACATTCAACTATGTAAAGAACAAAGTATTTCAGAAGAATATTTAATTCATTCAGATCTAGGATGTGTTATTTTTATGTTCCCTTTATTTTTTTGAGCAGTGTATATACCTGTCAGAGAACTTTCTCAAGGAACTACATGCATTCAGTAAGGACCTAAACTGTAACAAAGAAACACATGTTTTAGAGTCTTAATGCTTTATGAAATAAGTGTAACACATGGAGAGTTAAGGTTGGGTAGAAAATTGTCAGATTGTGTTGGTAACGCTGTCAAAGAAAGTAGCTTATTGCAAAGATTTCAGTTCATTATTTATTCCCAGCTAATGTGCTACACTCCAGATCCATAGACAGGGATTTGTCATGGCTACAATGTGAATGGTTTAGCATCCACCTATTTTAAATGTTATTGAATTAGTTTAATATATTACACAATGCTGGTATCACCTCTCATGATTTAATAAGTCTGTTACTCTTATGTTAAGGTTCTGTAGCTTTGTTGACCACTGAAATATAATTAATTATTGTAATGTGGAAAAGTAGTTCTTAAATATGTCCCATTTTTTGTGACAACAGCCCCAACAGAATATCAGTGGTCTGTGGTTGGTCTTGTACCGTGTACAGCATCATGTGGAAACAGAGGTATCCAACATCCCCAGTTACGATGTGTATTGGACAAAGAGGAGGTCAACGTTTCCTATTGTTTAGATAAACCTAGGCCAAACATAAAGCCTGTGACCTGCAACAGAAGAGACTGCCCACCAAGGTTTGTATTACATGTTTCCAGTTGTTGCACTATATACTTTCTTTCTTTACAGTCTTTATTCATCTTACAAAGATAATACAGAACAATACTGCCCAAAGGGGGGGAAACACATGTTGAAGTATTTAAGACTACATCAGAGTGTTTTAAAAAGTGAGTATTGGCACTGCTAAATGGAGGACACCATTACTGAGCAATATGAGCTAAGCAATATGATAATGATCACCCTAATCCCAATCATCAACTAAAAAAGCTGCAATATCATATTAGTCTCTTATGAAATGTGTGTAGTGTGACTAACAATACGCAGGTTTTATCTGTACAGTCCTGTAGAATGAGAGAATAGGTGAAATCATAGGAGGTTATTAGAAGGTGCAGGAGAAATGTAAAAAAATAAAGCAATGCCAGAGCAGAGAAAGTTTGGAACATTAAGTTGTCTGCTCTCCGTGGAAGCCCATCCAAGTTCAAGAACCCATGTATGATGATACAATTCCCTATTCCTAATTTCTTAATTTCCTCTACTTGTATTACCCATTGAATGAGTGCACTTGTAAAGAACCTGGATCAGGGACTTTTCAGCATTCACTAGATGTTTGTGTTTGTAAACGACTACTGTTGACTTGTAGTTTGGTGTGGTAGAGTAACAAATTTGCGGGTTGCATTGGGGTTGCTCATTGAGGTAGCTGAAGTAGAGTGGACATGTTTCCAAGACAGATTAATCTTTGAACATTCCCACCGTATGTGGCGAAGAGAGCCTCCTCCTGTCTTGCTGTGCCTGCAAGTATTAGGGATGTTGCTATATATGGTGTATGGTGGTAGACCTTATAGTACTTTGCTGGTTTATAATAAAGATTTTCTTTCCACTGGCCTTTGCTATACTTGCACCTAGAGAATTCTTCTATTAGCTCCTAAATTTTAAAGAAGGAGGAAGTAGGAATTGATTATTAATATTGTATTGAAATATACCCCAGTGCAATTTCTCCCCTTAGGAGCAATTCCTCTCAAATTGTACAACTGATATTAGTTCAATATGTAATTTCCAGCCATTAACATGTTTATGGAAGAAAACGATGCCTCTATGGTTAGCTGTATTTGTTTTATTAGGTGCTGTCAGACAATAGGTAGAATTATTTGTTGTATTTGTGCCATGGATTGCGTTAGCAGTCTCTGCAGGTATAAGAACTAACATAGTTTAGTGAAATGAGCAAAGAATATTTAAAATTGTAATCTGACATGAACATATCTGTGAAAAGCCACAGTTTCTGTAATTTCTAGATTGATTTGTTGCCTACATTCTTAATTGAAAGGGTATACAACATACTTCAAAGCTAAGGGAAAATAAAGATTTTTTTTTCCCCTATCCACTTTTCCTACACCTGTATTTTCCTGTATGATCCGAGAACTCCCACTGTTAGAAAATTATTTGCAAATTGGCAACAAGCATTTTTTCCCCAAATGAACAAGGCCCAAGCCAAAAGCATTGCACCATTGCCAGAGTACAGAGGCATTCTGCAAGGCATTGTGGGTCTAAGTTAAATACGAACACAGGACCGTAAAAAAAAAAAAAAGAATGGCATTGATGGAATTTTGTTAAGAAAAGTTTAAATCCCAAATGTAACATATAATACCCATGTGGATAATGTTACTATACCCCTTTTCTATTTAAGTCATAACATGCATGTGTCATAGAATAATATTTACAATCTAAATAAGAATAGAAAAAAATGGAAAATCCTATAAATGAATATATTGCAGAGCAGAATTGCTGACATTTGACTGCACATAAAAATGTGCATAATGTTATTACACGCTAGAATGTTTGCTATAGCTGAGACCATGAGACATTATTATATGGATTCTAAGTATATATACTTGGAAAAAGAAACAATCTCTTTAGAAATCTGCTCACAAACCTTCCAAATAATTGAAAAATGAGTAATAAAAAGTAGTTGTAATAAAAAATATAAATCAGAGATTAAAGGGACACTATAGTCACCAGAACAACTACAGCTTATTGAATTTGTTCTGGTGAGTAGAATCATTACCTTCAGGCTTTTTTCTGTAAACACTGTCTTTTCAGAGAAAACGCAGTGTTTACATTACAGCCTAGTGATAACTTCACTGGCCACTCCTCAGATTGCTGTTAGATCCTTCCTGGGTCATGGCTGCCTAAAATGCATCCACACATTCAGTATCTCCTCCCTCTGTATGCAGACACTGACCTTTCCTCATAGAGATTCATTGATTCAATTCATGAGGAGGTGCTGATTGGCCAGGGCTGTGTTTAAATCATGCTGGCTCTGCCCCTGATCTGCCTCCTTGTCAGTCTCAGCCAATCCTATGGGGAAGCATTGTGATTGGATCAGGCCACCACTGCTGATGATGTCAGCAGACAGTTTTTGTTTTCTGAGGCAAACAGCATGCAGATCTACAGCTTCAGGCTTGAATACAGTAAGATTTTGCTATATTTATGGAGGCATGAGGGACCCAGGTGGGCTACATGGTGGTTTTAACACTATAGGGTCAGAATACATGTTTGTGTTCCTGACCCTATAGTGATCTTTTAATATTAAAAACACTAAAAAGATTGTGTATACGTATATATCGAGCTCTCTCTCACTTACATACTCATCACATCTACACACACAAAAGGAAACATGAACACACATAAACTGACTTAGGGCTAGCAAAAGACCAGAATCTTAAAGGAACACTATAATATACAAACATGTATTCCTGACACTATAGGTATGAAAAAAATTTAGGGGCTTTAACCCCTGTGAAAAAGATAGTTTACTCACCTTTTCCCTCCCATGCTCCGCATTCTTGGCTGAGAGATAATCTGTTGTGATTATTGGATTGTTTAGCATCTCCATGCAGACCGTGGAGAAGCTGAACATTGTGCAGCACTGACCAAGGAAGCACTTCTAGTGGCCATCTGAAAATTTAGTGTTCAGGTTAAAATGCCTGCAGGAACAGGCTATACTGAGCAGAACAACTACATTAAGCTGTAGTTCTGGTGACAATAGTGTCCCTTAGTGTGAATACGAGGGTTTGGTTATACCTAATTTTGATTCAGTTAAATTCATTTTTCTGTACATTAAATTGGATTAACATTAATGGATCTAGGTTAGCACTCATCATTGTATTGTTCTGAATCCACTGAAGGAGTTAAGAACTGTTTGCCAGCAAACCGGAGGAAAAATATTATACATATGTTGAAAACTATATACTTCTTGGTCTTGTATGGCTCACCTAATTAATTCTGAACTTCAATTCAACCGTAACTTTAACATGATGATACTTCTCCAAGGGAATGGCTGTTTTGTCAGTGCTGAAGGAAATTGTATGGGAAAATAACAAAATCCTTATATAAAGCATTTACTGCATCCTGTTTTCATTTCATCCTAAACTGTTTGGTCTTTGCTGGAAATGCTTGTACTGTATGGTCTAAGCTTTATGGACAATTAGATCCAGAAGAAACCTGTTAGGTTTATTCACGGCAGCCACTTCAGGCAATTGACAGAGAATTTTACTACTCAGCTTTGCTACAGTGTGTTGATCCATCTCATAGTGAATTCCTTCACATCTGAGTAGCAAAATTGCCTTGTGGTTTGTTAATGGTTTGCTTTCCAGGTGAACTCCGCGCAATGTTTCAACACCTGTTAAATTCTTCAAATTGTTTTAAAGCATACAGCATACTTTTTCAGCTAGCATAGTGTTGGTTCATGTTTTCTGTATGTACTGATTTCTCCTTTTATATTATAATCTTTAAAATAAATATATGTAAAATATTCAGCCTTTGCTACTGACGGTGTTTTCCACTGACCCAATTGTTCATAATTAACATCAATTAACATTGACTAACATAACAAGTATTATTTTTGTAATAATTTCTTGGTCTTAATCAGTTGTTTAGCCATAATGTTGTGCTGGTTAACAATATGATTTTAAATAAATTATATTTAAAACATTTACCAAAAAAGATTTAATAGAAGTGCGTTACGCTACAGTGGATTTTGACTTCATCGCTTACACAAAAACATTCATAGTTTGAAACTGTTATACAATTTAAAGAAATGCTTCAAAACACTGTGTCCTAGACACATGTGCAACAAATTCATTTTAATAATCGTCCAAGTATATTTTGTCCAAGTATATATAGGGCCCATTAAAATCCAAGGAATAGCAAATTTGAAAGAAGGGGGCACTTTCTTCCTCTTTGATCTATCCTACAGACACCTGTGCATATTGTTATATAGAGAGCAGTGAGTCATCTCCATAGTAAAATTTACATACACACACATGACACACTCACAATAGGAACAAAACTGACACTGTTAACCCGGAACTTAGTCTTCTCGGCTGATTGATTGAACGTTCTTGGGGCCTGTCTTATAACAGAAGATGTCTCTAACACTATAAGACAGTAAGTAAGTAGACTGACCCTTGAAGGTTACTTATATTACATAGGAATTCAGATGTATCAATGTATTTCTTTAAGAATTTCTATTCATTTTAAATTACTGAAATTTTTGGTAGAGCATACATTAATTGTGATGTTTTATTTTTGTAAATCAGTGCTTATTCTTTCTATTTTACACAATGTAGAAGTTATCAAAAATTCATATTAAATATATCAGCTGTTATTAAAGGATCACTATAGTGTCAGGAATACAAACATATATTACTGACACTATAATGTATGTGACTGTTTGGGTGACCGCTCCCCTGCCCCCCTCCGATTGTGCTGATTTTACTCACCTTTTTCTCCCATGCCCTACACTCTGCATCCATGGCTAAGAGTATTACTCTTGATGATCTCAGCCAATCTAATGCTTTCCTATGGGAGGCTATTGTGAATGTGCAGCAAAATGCTGGTTTGCGCCAATCAACATCTCCTCATAGAGATACATTGAATCAATGCATATCTATGGGGAGCATTCAGAAACTCCATGCAGAGGGTGGAGACGCTGCATGTAGGTACTGAACACTATGCAGCAGTGGACTAGGAAGAACCTCTAGTGTTCATCAAAGTGACTGCTATGCACCAATGTACCAACTGCCTTCTCTCTGAAAAGGCAGCATTTACATTGAAAAGAGTGCAGGGACAGGGTTCTGGTGATTACAGTGTCCATTTCAATGTAAAAAAATAAAAAAGGAAACACCCAAAAAGGGCCAAGAATGAGGAAGGAAGAAAAAAGGTAAAGAAAGACATAGAAGCAAGATTTCATTTTACTAGTCATTCACTGAGGAATAGGAGCAGTTCTTTTTTAACTTCAGTGCTAGAATGTGACTGATCTATTCTGAAACTCTTGAGCCATTTTCATTAAGCAGTCTTACTATTTTATTATTAAGAGGGGGCATAGCCCTCATAATCAGCCAGAATACAGTCCTGATCTAAGGATGCTACACAGCTATTTTAGCCTTACATGGAAAATTCACTTTGAATTCCCATGAATTCTCCTTTTAATGAATAGCCCCATGAGTAAAAAAAAACTTTAAATGCTATAGACATTTACAAACTGATCCAAAATATTACATTGCATAGCCTTCCTAAAGAAAATGTAAATGAAATGTACCGAACTCTTAGTACTAAGAACAACTGTTTACTTGAAGAAAGAATTACTCTTCACATGCATGCTATATTTATATGCTCCTTAGGTGGATGGTAACATCATGGTCAACCTGTTCTCAAAGCTGCGGAGGTGGCGTCCAGACACGCCGTGTGACCTGCCAGAAGCTGACTGGTGCAGGTCTCTCTGTGGCTGTGTCTAGTGACATCTGCAGCATATCTGCAAAACGACCTGTAGACAGTCAGAGCTGCAGTAGACAGCTGTGTGTGGACTGGACAACAACCTCGTGGGGACAGGTAAGGACAATATTACAGAACAAGTGGAGATCGTGTAAAGTGTTAACAAAAGGTTAAAAGAACAATAGTCGCATAACCTGGACTTAGATTGCTCTGGTGATAGGTGATGTTGATAGGTGATGTAATCTATGCAGGGACGAGTTTCAAATTCTCTGCAATAAAACATAAATGTGCAGGCAAGTCTTGAAAAATCTTAATACATATGATGTGAACTGAAACCTCTCTTCATTAGAGCATGGTATCAGTACAATTGTGCTGGATAACCACGAGTGGGTTTCATTTAGTCAGCAGGGCCTGAAAGTTTAAGACAAGCAGGTTCTTTACCTCCATCTGATTACTACGTATCAGGTTGATGAAAATATTCACTTTCTAAATGAATTAAATGTGTTGCTAATGCCTTGATGCCTTGAATTTTATCTTGCAATTCCATTGCATTTGCTCTTTCAAAAACACTGCAAATATGTATCAATTTATTGGCAGAGATAATCAAAATTGACAACTCAGTAGGAAAGCATTGACAGTCTATTGTAGATGCGTGGCAAAACGTGCACTGTGCCGATCAGCCATTGAATCAATGCATCTCTATGAGAAAAGTTGTTGTCTCCATGCAGTTGTCTCCATGCAGAGAATAAAGACGCTGAACATCAGTGCTGCACGGTGTGCAGCACGGACCCAAGAAGCACCTCTAGTGGCACCCCTAGTGGCCTCTGAGTGACTGCACCTAGAGGTGTTACTTGGCAGTAATGTAAACACTGCCTTTTCTGTAAAAAGGCAGTGTTTACATTAAAATGCCTGCAGGGACAGGCTATAGACACCAGAACAACTGCATTAAGCTGTAGTTGTTCTGATGACTATAGTGTCCCTTTAAAATAAACATTTTGTCATTCCATAAGAGACTTGAGTAGTTTATATTTCCTTCATAGCAAATACGATGGTCTGATTATGTGAAAGGAGAGCAAAGGACCACAAAGACAAGAGAGACAGTGAAGCACATTCCAAGGACACATTTATTCATTTTTGGAATATTAATAATAGAATATCATTGGAAAACAAAGTACAACTGAGAGTAGAAATAAAAGTATGTTTAATAGAAAACATAAATATATACATATTTGTCAAATGAATGTTTGTTTTGCTTGACTAATAAGCCTTTAATGTTACAAAATGTGCCCTGTAGCAGTTTGGTACATTGTATTTGTTGTTTTATGTGTTCTCAAGCCAGATACATTTACAGAGGCACCAGAACGTGCTAGTGTATAGTGGTGTATTGCCATCTGCTGTACAGATGTGTCTTTATAGATCTGGACATCCCTTTTGTCCCAGTGAGATATTTGAATTATGCCTGTCATACCATAGATCAGAAAGCCAGAACATTTTCCACTATCATGTAAAACAGTGCTGGGCATTAGCAGCCTTATAGCTGTCCGTGGATAATTCCCAGGGCTTTCTGACATAGAGCTTGATCAACAAGTATATGCTGTTTAAAATTAATGGTTTAGTTTTACTGTACAGGTCATATTCCGATTACTTAAAGAGACAGTTATGCATTAGTGTTTTTTGTTTTTTTTTCATTTTCCACTAACTCCATAGCTGCTAAGCCAGTCACACAAGTATGCTAAAGCCATTTTAGGCTTTTTCATTCCCTATGTTTTAACCGAATATCTTTTTGTGAATATCTTTTTTTTCTAGAGATTGTGTGTTGTTTTAGAAACTTACTTTAGTTTTTAGTTTTTTTTTTTAAAGAGAGAAATGTTGAATGTTTGGTGCTCTTTTATGGTGTAATGATGGGCAATGGGAGTCATTATTTTATATTTATTTAACTGATTTATTTTTATAAATATTTCCAAAATACACAATACGCTTTCACATTTATCGTCCGTTTTCACTTGATTATATACCGTATTTTGTGGGAGCAGGACATTTGCCCTCCCTTATGGTTTATTTTATATATGCATCAGATGAACAGGTGATGTTATCAGATGACCTCCCATGCCTCCCCGCTCTATCAGTCCCTGCATTGGCTCCCAGTTAGATATAGGGCTCAATTTAAAATTCTGGTGCTTGCTTACATACAACTCCCTACGTTATGCTGCTCCAACCTACCTATCCTCCCTAATACACAAGTATGTCCCGTCAAGGCCCCTACGCTCTGCCAAAGACCTACGTCTATCCTCTGTCCGTACTCCCACCTCTAACGCTCGCCTCCAAAACTTTTCCAGTGCTGCACCTCTTCTGTGGAACTCCCATCCCTCCTCCATAAGAATTTCACCCAGTCTCCACTCATTCAAAAAAATCCTTGAAAACTCACTTCTTCAAGAAAGCATATCAATTAAACTGTTAGCGGGTTTTCATCCCCCACCCTCCTTGACTCCTCTCCTGCAGCTGTCAAAAATTACCTATTAAGCCCTCAGCGAATACTTTTCTAACAACTTACTTCGTACCCCTACCTCTCTGTTCCTGTACGTCGAGTTGTCTGTTACAATTAAATGTCTGTTAGTCCACCCTTTGTACAGCGCTACGGAATCTGATGGCACTATATAAAAAATTAAATAATAATAATAATGACCAGGGCTGCCATTGTGATTACCTTATAGTTGCTTCTGCATGTGACCCCTTATGCAGGACAGGAAGTTCTCTTTGTAGTAAAGCAGGGTCACTAAGCTGATTTTAGTGCATATACAGAGGGTCTAAAGCCATTTTTAAGACGCTGAGCACCCTAGAAGTCACCTAGCAGACAGCTTATTGCAATTTACATGTTAATTACCTGCTATCTATAGAGGTATGGTATCTCCTAATTTGAAAGAGAATAATCTCCATATGAGGAGTTGTTTGAGTTTGTATGTGTACGCATGCAGTGCGCTGTTTTTAGGGATATCTCCTTATACAGTAATCAAAACATAGCAGTCAGCTACCCAATCTTAATTGGGTAGGTGACAGCTATTTTCTTGGTAGCCACCTACCCATGGTGGCCACCTCTGGGCATATATATATATTTATTCTACAGTTGGAGGAAGGGGTGTTTAACTGGGCATAATCCCTCTTGGGCACGTTGTGTGCCAGTCTAAGATATTTCCTGGACAGGATTGTTATGCATTCTTATCAACAGTTCAGCCCATTTTGTTGAGCCTGCCCCATATAAAGAAGTGGAAATCTCTTGTGTATTGGTTTAACAATATGCTCTGGTGCTTTCATTTTCTTCCTAGTGAATATGTGTTAGTATGTTGCAATCTATATTAAAATTTCTCAACACAAGGTAACATACCACACACATCACTGGTTTCCTTATGCTTTATTAAAACATATACATTATGTATTTTTTAATTTTATATAGGTTTATGCTTGCTGCTTATACAGTGAGGGGAAAAAGTATCTCCTGCTGTTTTTGAACGTTTGACCACTGACAAAGAAATGATTAGTTTAGAATTTTAATGGTAGGTGGATTTTAACAGTGAGAGACAGAATGACAAAAAAAAAAGAAATCCGCATGTCAAAAAAGTTATAAATGTATTTGTAAGTTAATGAGTGAAATAAGTATTTGATCCCTTATCAATCAGCAAGATTTCTGGCTCCCGTGTGTCTTTTATACATTTAACGATCTGAGATTAGGAGGACTCTCTTAAAGGGAGTGCTCCTAATCGCAGATCGTTATCTGTATAAAATACACCGTCCACAGAAGCAATCAATCAATCAGATTCCAAACTCTCCACCATGGTCAAGACCAAAGAGCTGTCCAAGGATGTCAGGGACAAGATTGTAAACCTACACAAGGCTGGAATGGGCTACAAGACCATCACCAAGCAGCTTGGTGAGAAGGTTGGTGTGATTATTCGCAAATGGAAGAAACAAAAAATAACTGTCAGTCTCCCTCGGTTTGGCGCTCCATGCAATGATCATGAGAACGGTGAGGAATCAGCCCAGAATTACACGGCAAGGTTCTTGTTAATGATCTCAAGGCAGCTGGGACCATAGTCACCAAGAAAATTGGTAACACACTATGCCATGAAGGACTGAAATCCTGCAGCGCCCGCAAGGTCCCCCTGCTCAAGAAAGCACATGTGCAGGCATGTCTGAAGTTTGCCAATGAACATCCGAATGATTCAGAGGAGAACTGGGTGAAAGTGTTGTGGTCAGATGAGGCCAAAATCGACCTCTTTGGCATCAACTCAACTCACCGTGTTTGAAGAAGGAGGAATGCTGCCTATGACCCCAAGAACACCACCCACACCGTTAAATATGGAGATTGAAACATTATGCTTTGGGGGGGTTTTTCTGCTAAGGGAACAGGACAACTGCACCGCATCAAAGAGACAATGGATTGGGCCATGTACCGTCAAGTCTTGGGTGAGAATCTCCTTCCCTCAGCCAGGGCATTGAAAATAGGTCATGGATGGGTATTCCAGCAGGACAGTGACCCAAAACACACAGCCATGGTAACAAAGGAGTAGCTCAAGAAGAAGCACATTAAGGAGGGAGCTGAAGGTTGGAGTTGCCAAATGTCAGCCTCGAAACCTTAATGACTTGGAGAGGATCTGCAAAGAGGAGTGGGACAAAATACCTCCTGAGATGTGTGCAAACCTGGTGGACAACTACAAGAAATGTCTGACCTCAGTGATTGCCGCCAAGGGTTTTGCCACCAAGTACTAAGTCGAAGGGGTCAAATACTTATTTCACTCATTGACATGCAAATCAATTTATAACTTTTTTGACATGCGTTTTTCTGGAAATTTTTTGGGTTATTCTGTGCCTCACTGTTAAAATGCCATTAAAATAGACTGATAATTTCTTTGTCAATGGGCAAACGTTCAAAATCAGCAGGGGATCAAATACTTTTCCCCCTCACTGTATATTGTAAAGAATAAATTACCTGCTTTGTCTACAGTATATAAGTGTACTCCTCAATTCCATGCGTCTTTGTTATCCAATATATTTTACATACAGGAGTTATATTTTACCCTGGAAAATGTAAAACAACAGTTATTGTGCAGGAGTAATATTTCATATGTAGGACTTGGACCTCATTTCATAGAAATTCAAGAATTAATGGATCCAGGTTTGTGTTTGTTTACAGTAAAATTCCTGCAAAAGAACGCTGAGTTTAGAAGCTTATATTCAATGTCCTCCGAGGTTGTGAATAATATTATACAGCATGTTGCTGTCCAAGTAGATGGGTGGAAGCATCCCCTGATAGCTGAAATCATTGTTTCTTTTGTAATCCTGATTGTAAAAATATAAACAAGTCTAAGATTATCTGTCTTACTTATGTCTTTCCTAATAATGCGAGATGTGTAAAATATCCTACTCCTACTCACAGTAATACATTTTCTGGAGTTTTTATGTTGTCTAAACCTGTTTCTCCCTCAACCAGACATTTCTATATAGGATTGGGCTGTGAGCTTGGGAATTAATGCAATCATATGGACATAAACAGACCATCGTATCGCATTCCTAGGAACTTGCATCATGTAAATTTACTAAAAGGATTAAAATCTCTATGCTAAAGTCTGATGGGGTCTTTCCTGAATATTAAAAAGACTGCATAACCTTCATTTGACCCTAGAGATTTTCATAAGTTATATGTGGTTGGCCTGGCCTGGTTTAGGAATCTTTTAAGTAAATAATCATTTTATTATACACATTTACAGTAGGCTTTGATTTTTAATTACGACCACTCTGTTAGCTGACAATCAAAGCTGAAAAACTGAGGTCAAAGCAGCTACGGGAATATAGCTGCATTAATGAGCTTTTCCAAATCTATTGTCCTAAATTTGGCACATCAGCTTTGAGATCACTGTTTAATTTGTCTATTCGCGATCAAGAAAAAAGGTCATCACTTATTTTCACAAATGTGCAACTGTGATCGATAGAGACCTAATGGTAGTGTAGAATGCCCTGCTTATTTTGCATTTGCAGCTCTATAGAGCAGACATTGCAAAAATGCAAAAGTATATTTCAGGGAGGTTGCTCCATCAGTTTTTACACCCACCCCTACACACACACACACACAGCCGCCAAATATATAAGAGCACCTTGACACACAGATACATGCACTGGGGGGTGGCACACACACACACACACAGATACACACACTGGCACATACACACACACACTCAGATACACACATTGAAACACACACTCAGATACACACACTTACACACAATCAGATGTACGCAATGCTTAGGGTTCTGGTCCTGGCTAAGGCTGATGGGACTGAGCATGCAGCAGCAGCAGCAGCTCAATCCAGCCTCTCTTCTGACTCCATGCTGCATGGGCAGCCCTGCCTCCAGCATCCTCCCTCCATTCCTCCAGGGCGGCTTTCTGTAAAGCGTGAGGAAGTGACAGGCTGTCACTTCCTCCCTGCCGGCTGATATTACAGGGGCCCGGTTGGCTCCTAAACTGTTTACTGAGTATTATCGGGGGCCTGCAAATCATATATAATATCCTGGAAATCACACACACATTGTATGTCAGATTGTGTGTGATTTCCAGGATATTGTATATGACTTGCGGGTGTCAGAGAACCACTTTCAAATGCTGGAGTCTCCAGGAGCTTCCAATAGACTTGGGATGTCTGTATAGAGTCCATGGCAATGAGTGGGAAATTCAATTTTGTTATTTGACCATTAGAGGCTGGTTTGTATTGGTATATACTGGTATTTCATTCATTGTTCCATAAGGCAGGACTTGACGACAAATTTTCATTGAATCAAGGATCCAGTTAAAAAAGTTAGGAGCTAGAATTTTTTTATTCTTACAAAGTTTTATTTTTAACCCCTTAACACCGCAGCCAAATGTACAAGTTGTGAACAGAACAAAACGTAAACAAAACCTGGCATTTGCGCTATATGTCTGTCCAACCGTAATTCACCTCTTTCATATGAAATGCATCCCCCCTTATTATATATCATTTTATTCAGGGGAAACAGGGCTTTCATTTAACATTAAATATTTAGGTATTGAACATAATTTAATATAAAAAATATATAAAAAAATGGGAGAAAAAAATATTTTTTTATTTTTTTTTAGTTCTATGTGACATTTTAACTGTGGATGTCAAAATACTGTTTGCTTTTACTGCAATGCAATACACATATTTGTATTCAGCGATGTCTCACGTGTAAAACAGTACCCCCTATATACAGGTTTTATGGTGTTTTGGGAAGTTACAGGGTCAAATATAGCGTGTTACATTTGAAATTGAAATTCGCCAGATTGGTTACGTTGCCTTTGAGACTGTATAGTAGCCCAGGAATTAAATTTACACCCATAATGGCATACCATTTGCAATAGTAGACAACCCAAGGTATTGCAAATGGGGTATGTCCAGTCTTTTTTAGTAGCCATTTGGTCACAAACACTGGCCAAAGTTAGCGTTAGTATTTGTTTGTGTGTGAAAAATGCAAAAAACGCAAATTTTGGCCAGTGTTTGTGACTAAGTGGCTACTAAAAAAGTCTGGACAAACCCCATTTGCAATACCTTGGGTTGTCTACTATTGCAAATGGTATGCCATCATAGGGGTAATTTTCATTCTTGGGCTACCATAGGGTCACAAAGGCAACGTAAGCAATCTGGCGAATTTTAATGTGAAAAAACTGAAACACAAGCCTTATATTTGACGCTGTAACTTTTGAAAACACCATAAAACCTGTACATGTGGGGTACTGTTGTACTCGGGAGACTTCGCTCAACACAAATATTTGTATTTCAAAACAGTAAAAAGTATTGCAGCAATAATATCGTCCGTGTAAGTGCTGTTTGTGCGTGAAAAATGCAGAAAACGTCACTTTTACTGGCGATATCATCGTTGTAATACATTTTACTGTTTTTAAACACTAATATTTGTGTTCAACAAAGTCTCCCGAGTAAAACAGTACCCCCCATGTACAGGTTTTATGGTGTCTTGGAAAGTTATAGGGTTAAATATAGTGCTAGCAAATTAAATTCCCTATACTTTCGGCATGGGTTGTCAGGCAGGTCCCGCTAATTGTAATTAATTAGGATACCTAATTATGTAAAATTATTACATAAATATATGTGTAGAATTAATATATGTATATATATACATATGTGTATATATACGTATATATATATATAATTTTTTTTTAATATTTTTATTTATATATAGGTATATATAGTGATATATACGTATATATTTATGTATATAGATATATATATTATGATATATATTATTTTGTTCTACGTGTATTTTGATATAAATATATATATATTATTATCACAATACAGTTAGAACGAAATAACACACATCTATATATTTTTTAATTATTTATTTTTAAATATTTTTTTAATTTTATTTTTTTACGTATTTACATATATATTTTTTTATATTATATATAAATATATATATAACAATAATTATATATATATTTAATCAGTATCAGTCTACGTGTAATTTGATATTAATATATATATATATATATATATATTAATATTTAAATACACGTCGTGTATGTGTAAATGTGTGTATGTGTATATATATATATATATATATATATATATATACTTAGATCATATATATATAATATATATGATCTAAGTATATTTTATTTGTAACTGTAATTTTTTTTATTTATTTTTTGAACTAATATTTTATTTTTTTTACAGGACAGGGGGCAGAGACAGTGTCAGCCAGTGATGTCACATCACTGGCTGACACACAGGATCAGTGATCACAGTGACTGCCTGTCACTGTGATCACCTCCTGCAGATTGGGTAATTGACCACAGGGGGGAGTGCCTGGGTGGTACAAGCACTCCCCCCTTCCAATCTGCAGGGGGATCACTGTGCCAGTTACATGTGTCAGCCAATAGGCTGACACATGTAACACTGATCGCAGTGACAGGCTGTCACTGCGATCAGAGCGCTCTGAGATCGCAGTGACAGCCTGTCACTGCGATCTCAGACCTAGCAGATCGCGGTCACTGACCCCAGGGGGACTGCCTGGGGGGCCAGGTAAGTCCCCCGACCGCGATCTGCAGAAGGGGAAAGCCGCCGGCCGCATGTGTCAGCCGATTTGAAATCGGCTGACACATGCTGAATACTGGTCGCAGTGACAGCCTGTCACTGCGATCAGAGACTGCAGATCGCGGTCACCGGCCACAGGGGGGGTTGCCCGGGGGGCCTGGCATCCCCCCCGACCGCGATCTGCAGCGGGAGAATACCGCCGGCCACGTGGGCGGCAATAAAAGCGAGGACGTACTATTACGCCCGCCGGCGTTTAGAGCCGGTTTCTGCGTGGCGTAATAGTACGTCCTCCGGACTTAAAGGGTTAATAACAAAAATACAGAGAAAAGGCAGTGTTTACATTACTGCCTAGTGACACCTCTAGTAGCAGTCATTCAGACAGCCTCTAAAGTGCTTCCTATCTCAGTGCTGCACAGTGTGCAGCACCTACATTTAGCATCTCCACGCTATGCATGGCGCTGAACATTCCCCATAGAGATGCATTGGTTCAGTGCATTTCTATAAGGAGATGCTGATTGGCAAAGTGTTTTGCAGTGCTTTCACAATAGCTTCCCAATACTTTCCTATTGAAAAGCACAGGAATGGCTGAGATAATCAAATTTGATGATCTCAGTCATAGAAGTAGGGCCAGCTGCAGGAAGCTGCACGAGGGCTGGTCACCTAAACATACACACTCACTGACAGACACACACATACACTGACAGACACAGAAACACATACCATGATAAACACAGACACACATATCATGTCAGACACACTGACAATGACAGACAGACACACACACACTGACACACACACTCACAAATTATTATATGTTTTATTTTAACTTAAAGTGGAGGTGGGCGGCCAGCTGCGCATACTGTGGGCAGGCGGCGAGGGAGCTGTGATCTCCCTGCTCTGCTCCCTCACGCGCTGCTTAGTGATGCTGGGGCCAGAGTGACGTTATTTTCCGCCACATTAAGCGGCGTGCAAGGTAGCAGAGAAGGGAGATCACAGCTCCCTCACTGCCAACATCGTTTTACGGAGTTAAACTTCATGAGAATGCAGAAAGCACTTCAAGTGGCACCTTTGGGTGACAGCCACAAGAGATTGTCTTAACCCTGCATTGTAAATTTCTGAGAAACTGCAGTGTTTTACGTTACAGAGTTAAGGGAACAGGGACACTAAACAGGGTTTAACAGAAAACTTCTAATTTTAAGGAGAATAAGCCAAAGTGAAAACATTTTTAGCTATATTTCTACCACAGCCATTTTGCCTTCAATTTGCAATTTCCTGCCAATTTCGTAGTTTAATGAATAACCCAAAATGGGTATTAATCATTTTCTAAAACAATATGTTCATTACTATTTTATGTGTTTTGTTTTCCACTGTGTAGTGCAATGGACCCTGTATTGGACCAAGAATGGCTGTTCAGCATAGACAAGTTTACTGTCAGACCAGAGATGGGCTCATTGTATCTCCAGGACAATGCCAAGCCTTACCAAGGTACCAGAGCTTGCCAGCAAGAACAAATTCTTGTACTTGTAGACCCTCAATCTGGACAATCTTATTAAAAAAAATATTATTTAAAATAATAAAAATACTAATATGGTTATGCCTTCTTTTGCATACTGTACAATGTATAATGTATGTAAAATAGAATAATATCAATATTTTCTAACATATCCCGTACAGGACACTCCACTGCCCTAATAAAAAAATAAACCACTATTTAGTAGATATACTCCCAATGAAAATGTGCATGCATTTAATTATGTATTTTTTAATTTAGGGTATTTCTAAAAACTACCTGCAATACCTGCAGATCTCTTGTTTGAAGCCTTTGCAAGCCCACCCCTTCTATCCCAGCTCAGAATTTCTGTGTATGTCCTATCAAAGACTTTCCAGTGCAAGACAGGTGCTCTGAGCAATTGCTGCTTCTTGAGTTTAGCTCAATTGTGCTAAACTACCAGGAAGCAACAGGACCAGTTATCTGATTGACAGCCAGGGAGGTGTAAGAACATTAATAATAAAAAAAAAA
Source organism: Pelobates fuscus (assembly GCF_036172605.1). Taxonomy (NCBI): domain Eukaryota; kingdom Metazoa; phylum Chordata; class Amphibia; order Anura; family Pelobatidae; genus Pelobates; species Pelobates fuscus. Next base: position 254,955,273 of record NC_086321.1, on the reverse strand, counting down.
GTGCCAGTTCTATTGAAATCTGCACTTTATGTTAAATGAATAAAGGGGGCACACTATTTAAACAGAAATCATTTCAGTAAGTATAAAAATGAAGTATAAAAAATGAAATCCTAAAATAATAATTCAACTTGATATGTATTCATATGTAGGAATCTTGAATGTCTCTTTAAAGTAATCCTGACTGAAGGATAGTTCCAGGTGGTAACTGGGAATGAGAAAAGATACTTTTCACGCACACAGCCTATAAATCAGGCTAATGTTAGAGGCGTTCTCGAAGGCAATGGCCAAACCAGCCCTTACATAGCCATCCAATAAAATAATGTGTATTGATTTATAAAAGTCACACGCACTAACGACAGCTGCAGAGCACATTTTATGCCATAGAACCTCCACGTTGACAGGTAGAATGACATAAACATTGTCTCTGCTTAGAGGTGTGTTTTTCATATTGTTATAGTGGAGTTCACATCCACAAATATATTAAAGGCTATTTTAGATAAATTATAACATTGTGCCTGTTGGCAGTGCTTGCACAATTATGAGTAAATGTATAGTTTACGGTTTTTTTACTTACCTGTTTTTTTAATCTAGGTTTCTGCTTTTGGCACTGTATGTATCTCATAATGTATATAGCACAATGAGCATTATTCTGTATGGCATAGAGATTTACTCCTTTAGGGAAACTAACTGTATTTATAGATTAGTTACCAATTCCAGCACAACATGTAGATTATATAAATAAATATATAACATTTACTTCTTGTGGAGTACCGATATATCATATTTGAATGAAGTACACTTTTTTACTGAAGGCAACAGTGTGCCTGGTTAATACATCAACTCTAAAATATATTCCATTTAGTGGATCAGTTTTTATTCCTGGCTGGGACAGCTATCCTCTTAACTTTCTAATGAAATGTGTACCATTGAGTTATACAATTATAGCATTTGTTCTTTAGTAGTTAATCTGAAGATCTGAAACTTAAAGGGCCACTGTAGGCACTATAACCATTTCATCCCCGGCACTGTCCCTACATTCAGAGTAAAACCACGTTCAAGCAGTTTAACACTAAATAAGGGTCCCTGTCAACCCAAAGTCCGTCCCCTTCTGGAGGTGTGGCTAAGGCAGAGATTACACACTTCCTTGTAGTCATACCCATTCATACTGCCAATTGGAGTAATAACCTAAAAGCAGTTACCGTATTTATCGGCGTATAACACGCACCGGCGTATAACACGCACCTCATTTTTAGAAAGAAATTCCAGGAAATTTCCCCCCCTCCCATAGTATTCCCCCCCCCCTCATCCTATAGTATTCCCCCCTCATCCCATAGTGTTCCCCCCTCATCCCATAGTGTCCCCCCCTTTCCATAGTATTCCCCCCCCTCCCCTCCCATAGTATTCTCCCCCTCCCCTGCCATAGTATTTTCTCCCCCTCCCCTGCCATAGTATTCTCCCCCCCTCCCCTCCCATAGTATTCTCCCCCCTCCCATAGTATTTTCCCCCTCCCCTCCCATAGTATTCTCCCCCTCCCCTCCCCTCCCATAGTATTCTCCCCCCCTCCCATAGTGTACTTCCCCCCCTCCCCTCCCCACCCATAGTGTACTTCCCCCCCACTCCCCTCCCCACCCATAGTGTACTTCCCCCCCTCCCCTCCCATAGTGTACTCCCCCCCCCTCCCCTCCCATAGTGTACTTCCCCTCCCCTCCCATAGTATTCTCCCCCTCCCATCCCATTCTCCCCTCCCATAGTATTCTCCCCCCCTCCCATAGTGTACTTCCCCCCCCTCCCATAGTGTACTTCCCCCCCCTCCCATAGTGTACTTCCCCCCCTCCCCTCCCCACCCATAGTGTACTTCCCCCCCCCCCTCTCCCATAGTGTACTTCCCCCCCCCCTCCCCTCCCCTCCTATGGTGTACTTCCCCCCCCCCTCCCCTCCCATGGTGTACTTCCCCTCCCATAATTACTTACCTGTCCTGAAGCGTGGGCCGGCTTCACAGCTTGCACCGCGGTACAGGAACTTTAATTTCATGTTCCGGTTTCCGGCGGGACTGAAAGGAAGTGTGCACACTATTGTGCACACTTCCTTTCAGTCCCGCCGGAAACCGGAACATGAAATTAAAGTTCCTGTACCGCGGTGCAAGCTGTGAAGCCGGCCCACGCTTCAGGACAGGTAAGTAATTATGGGATATCGGCGTATAACACGCACCCACGATTTTCCCCCTATTTTCAGGGGAAAAAAGTGCGTGTTATACGCCGATAAATACGGTAACTTACATTCTCAGTCAATCACAGCTACCAACTGCTGCTCAGGCTAATACTGCCTAACCGTTAACCGTTTTTCATGAGATGCTAAGTTTAAAAAAAAAAAAGATATATTATATTAAACATTTAGCAAATTGCATCACAAACCAGTCCAGACAAGGCAGAGCTATGGCAATTTTCTTAAATGAGATGCAGAAATTTCACCTGTTTTCTTTATGACAGGAAGCTAACATGGGGGCGCCCGGGTGCAGGGTAAAGAGGTGTAAATTTCTATGTTTAATTTTACTTCATTAATACATATTTCTTAAATATAACATAATATTACAAATCTTAAAAACCGTTTTCCTTTAACTGTGGAAAGGTAGAAAAGTACCACGAAACAGTAAATTTCAAAAGAGATACGTTCATAGGGTCAGGAGTAAATATAGGGGATGTTTAACTAGTAGTTCTCTTGTTTATTTTTGTGTGCATAAGCTAAACAAAAAACAACGCATTTGTATTTCGCCAGGCCATTAAACACACAGAACTGCTGGTCAGATACCTGCAGTGTGCACTGGAGGGTTTCACCATGGACTCTTTGTACAGCCACGTGTGGCAACTATGGTTTCCAGTCAAGGCGCGTGGAGTGTGTGCACCACCGTACTAGTAAGACTGCACCTGATCAAATGTGTTCGTGGAGACCGCGACCTTCCAACTGGCAGAGGTGTAACATCACACCTTGTGAAAATGGTATGGCTTGAAATATACTGTTATTATATATTATATATTTATTTTATCAAAATAACACTTTAGTCACACATATGGATTTCACACATTTTTCACAGCTTAGTGTAGTGGTTCTGGTGTTCATAGCATGTCACAGAGAAAGGGCAGTGTTTACATTACTGCTTAGTAACTCCACTGGTAGCAGTCACTAGAGGTGCTTCCTATCTCAGTGCTGCTCAGTATGCAGCACCTATGTTCATCGTCTCCATGTCCTGGTTTGTATTCTTAACACTCTAGTGTTCCTATAAAGGGTAACCGTCACTTCAGTTGAAATTACACAGTTAAATAAAACACTGCAAATTACCCACCTTTTTTTTTCAAATGTTTTGGTTTTTTTTGTTTATTTTTTTAAAGAAGAATTGTCATTAACCGAAAGCTAGCATTAAATAAAGTTTCAATGAATTTATTTACATGTCTTATCAGGTAACACTGGAGAAAATGCAGAGTATGCATGCACTTGTACGGATATTCTTTGTTGCCTGGGAGCACATTAGTGTCAGAGAGGTGTAATGGGGCCCATAACACGGCGTGCAAAGGAAGTAAGATTTTTACCTACCTCTGCTGCTTTATTCACATCAGGTATGCAGATAAAGGTGTTTGTGGTGTTACCAAACAGCAAGTGACACCACCAGCCTAAAGTATGAAAAAGATTAGCAATCTTTTTAGCCTTTAGTTACTGACTTTTATAGTTCACTTTTCTATATCCAAAAAAGCATTAAATGAGGTAAATGTTATGTTTACTCTTTTTTTTATGTGATTTTCCTTTTTTTCTCCTTCTAGTTGACTGCAGAGACACTACAAGATACTGTGAAAAAGTGAAACAACTAAAACTTTGTCAACTCACACAGTTCAAATCTCGCTGCTGTGGGACATGTGGGAAGGCATGAGATTTAAATGTAAGGCCTCTATCTGCATTTGACAAGGAAGCAAAATTGGGAGAAGAAAGAAAAAAAAAGGAACAGGTTCGCATGCCTGAAATGTCCCTGTGATTCTATTTATTTTTGCTGTTCAGTTGTAAAGAACTCGACAAGGTTCTCTTCCGTTTCTGCTGGAAGATGGAATGCTGTAAAACGCCTGACATCATCAGCCACAGGGTTTTGTCATGGATTGTAACATGGGGGAAAAAAAGCTTATGTCAAAAAGCTTAAAAGACAGTTGGTTGTACCATGAACCACATGGGAACTATTCAGCCTACAACATGACCTGACAACAAAATAGGGATAAAGGGATATTATGGGACACATAATGTTGTGATGGTAAAAAAGAAAACAATATATGACTTTGGTGCCCACAATTAGAATATGGATGTACATGCATTTCTTTATTTTACTATGTTAAATAACATTTCCACTACAGTACACAAAGTGTTGGATGTTACAAGAACCAAGTTCTGGGACCATTATTTTTGTGGATGAAGAGGCAGACACAGATTGGATTCAAACATATGTAAAAGACTAATTACAATGCTGCATGGAACACGAGAATAAAGAAAAGGACATGGCGGACTTTCAGTGCTTGTTTCTTCTGCCAATGTGAACACGGCTCCTCCACTTTTTATGACGACTAGGGTTACAGCCGTCTTGTGGCTTGCAAAGTCCTAGAGTGTGTAAAGCATTGGTTTTCCAGTAGGTTCAATGAATTAGTTACCTGTCAATCATGTGTGCGTGTGACAGCTCTACTGCTTAATGGTGGTATTATAATCTTGAACATAGGCACTTTATAAGTGTGATGATTTTGAATCACTGACAAACCAGGAAAACACATGTATGCAAGTCTTGAAGAAAATCACAATTTTAAATGGAACAGCCAATATATTAATGAAAAAAAAACTAGGATATGCATGTAATTATTTAAGCGTTTACGCACTTTGTCAATTGTACATGTTCAAACAGTGGGGTACTGATCTTGATCTTTTGTTTTTATCTTTGAAATGATTGGTGGGGGGATTCGTTAAAGTAATGCAAACTGTGAGTTGGATTTGTTAACGAAATAAGCACATACTTGTTAAAGCATTATGACACAGAAACTATAAGTAAGACAATAATATGACTTCACCTGTTTAAAACATTCTTGTCGGCTCCTAGGATACTAGCATATAATACATCTGCTGATGACCTGATCTATACCGGTACTTCACAAAGCACAAAGAAACGTTATGTCACAAATGTTGTACATATTAAAATGTTTCAAGGATGTATGTTTTAACAGCCTTAAAGTCTTTAAGGTTTAAACGAAAAAGATTATCCTTCTGACTGATCACCATTTATTCTTGAATTTACTTTGTACCATCAAAAGATATGTCCAGTTTGTTATTTTAGTAGAGCAAGATGTTGTGAAAGTGTTATGCAAAATGTTCATTTGTTTTTTATATATAAAAAAAATATGAGGAAAAATGCAATAAGAAAAATCCCATGAACTGCCTGAACAGACCTCTTTTGGATCAGGTGACCAGAAGAAAATATATAGCTGTGGTGCTGGTTAGAAATGTGCAATTTGATATTAGAGACTTGTCAATCAAACTACAACAATTTGATGATCTCCAAGTTATATTATAATCATGGCAATGCTGGATCCTCTGTAATACAGAATTTGCTTAGCACTGCGTTATTTTACACAATGCTAGGTTCCAAATTTAGCTAGTGTTCAACTGCATATTAACCAACACAAATAATACATTCTGAAAGTTCCAGGTCATACCATTAGCACTTAATATTTAAAGCACTTATAAAAACCTAGGTTCCTCTACCTGATTTCATACAAATAATTTGGAAATGATGAGCTTGTTTTTGGTACTTTGGCCAACCCATTTATGTGTTAGAGCATGTTCATTGTTCACGTCATTCAGACTCGTGTCATACATCCTTTATTAGACCACTTATGTTTCTTGCTGTCATAGACTCTCTGTACATTAAAATACATCTGAACCATATCCAATTTCTATCAATGGTCCTCTGTGCAAAGATGTGTGTTACTTAGATACAGCATATTATTATTTTTATTATTATTATTATTATAAAAAACTGTTTTATGTATAACTTTTGTGTATATTTATTAGGGTTTCTTGTATAAAAAGTGCAATATTAATAATTGTACATTGTTTTCCAGATAAAATTATTTTTGGGACTTTAAATTGTTTTGTGTCCTTAAATACTGAAGATTTTTGCTAGTTTTTTCACATGTTTTCGTGTGTGTGTATATCCAAGGAAAAATGTATAACATTTAAAAGCATAACTACCCAGGCACATTAACAATCTGTTAAATGTTGCTTTTTGAGGATTATATATACTTTATTTCCCATTGCAGCAAAAGTCCATAGTTTTAGCACGCAAGCAATACATTAAATTGGAATTCATTGAAATCTAATACATTTATAGACATTTGCATTGAGTGCCTTTCTGAGCCATTGGTTTTTGATGAAACCAAATTGTAGAAAACAAATGGCATTTTTTTCTAGTAAGATTTGTACTTACTATACAGTTGCAAGAAAAAGTATGTGAACCCTTGGATTTAATAACTGGTTGAACCTCCTTTGGCAGCAATAACTTCAACCAAATGTTTCCTGTAGTTGCAGATTAGACGTGCACAACGGTCAGGAGTAATTCTTGACCATTCCTCTTTACAAAACTGTTTCAGTTCAGCAATATTCTTGGGATGTCTGGTGTGAATCGCTTTCTTGAGGTCATGCCACAGCATCTCAATCGGGTTGAGGTCAGGACTCTGACTGGGCCACTTCAGAAGGTGTATTTTCTTCTGTTTAAGCCATTCTGTTGTTGATTTACTTCTATGCTTTGGGTCATTGTCCTGTTGCAACACCCATCTTCTTTTGAGCTTCAGCTGGTAGACAGATGGCCTTAAGTTCTCCTGCAAAATGTCTTGATAAAATTGGGAATTCATTTTTCCTTCGATGATAGCAATCCATCCAGGCCCTGACGCAGTAAAGCAGCCCCAAACCATGATGCCCCCACCACCATACTTCACAGTTGGGATGAGGCTTTGATGTTGGTGTGCTGTGCCGCTTTTTCGCCACACATAGTGTTGTGTGTTTCTTCCAAACAACTCAACTTTGGTTTCATCTGTCCACAGAATATTTTGCCAGTACTGCTGTGGAATATCCAGGTGCTCTTGTGCAAACTGTAAACATGCAGAAATGTTTTGTTTGGACAGCAGTGGCTTCCTCTGTGGTATCCTCCCATGAAATCCATTCTTGTTTAGTGTTTTACGTATTGTAGATTCGCTAACAGGGATGTTAGCATTTGCCAGTGACTTTTGTAAGTCTTTAGCTGACACTCTAGCATTCTTCTTCACCTCATTAAGCAGTCTGCGCTGTGCTCTTGCAGTCATCTTTACAGGATGGCCACTCCTAAGGAGAGTAGCAGCAGTGCTGAACTTTCTCCATTTATAGACAATTTGTCTTACCGTGGACTGATGAACAGCAAGGCTTTTGGAGATACTTTTATAACCCTTTCCAGCTTCATGCAAGTCAACAATTCTTAATCGTAGGTCTTCTGAGAGCTCTTTTGTGCGAGGCATCATTCACATCAGGCAATGCTTCTTGTGAAAAGCAAACCCAGAACTGGTGTGTGTTTTTTATAGCGCAGGGCAGCTGTAATCATTAACACCTCCAATCTCATCTCATTGATTGGACTCCAGTTGGCTGACATCTCACTCCAATTAGCTCTTGGAGATGTCATTAGTCTAGGGCAGGGGTAGGCAACCTTTTAGCAGCACTGTGCCGATATAGGATTGTGATGTCCTGTAGCGTGCCGGTCCTATTTTTTTTTTTTTAATTCAAGGTGTGTATGCTGCCGTATTCTGCTTGTGTTACTTTTACTGTAATTGCTTTGTATTGTTGTATTTGTGCGTATATGCAGGGCCTTCTTTAATAGTGACTGGACCCTGGGCAAAGCATTTGCTTAGGGCCCCCTGGACCCTGTCCCTCCTTCCCAGGCATGCAATCACGTCCTCCACCTCAACGCAGTGGCGGACCTAAAGTAGAGAGGTGCAAGAATTTTTGGGGGTCTCCCTGTTGCACGGGTGATTAAAAGGTAGATCCCCATCTGTCGTGCAACTCCAGAAATGCATTGATAGCTGGGGCTCTACCATTTACCCATGTTTGCAGGTCTGTATTTAGCACTAAACAGTTTTTGTTTGTTTGAATGTAAACAGGTTTTTGTATGGAATTTGTTTGTACGTGGTGTTGGCGTGATTGCAAGCATGTATTTGTGTAGTGTTGGTTTTTGAATGCAGGGGTGTATTTACATATAATTTTGGTGTGTAACACAGACATGTGTTTGTACGTAGTGTTGAGATTTGAATGCAGAGGTGTATTTGTGTGTAGTGTTAGTGTGTGAATGATGAGATGTATGCACATATACACACACAGAGATATATACACACTAAAATGCGCACACACACACACAGATACACACACAGACATACTGACACACACACAGACATGCTGACATACAAACATACAGACACACACAGACATACTGACACACACAAAGACATACTGACACACAGACACACACAAAGACATACTGACACACAGACACACAGACATGCTGACACACAAAGACATACTGACACACATACTGACACACACAGATATGACACACATACATACAGACACACTAACACACACACACTGACAGACATATTGACACAGACATACACTTTAAAACCCACCCTCCAGTTTCCTACCTTTCCTGCTGGTGGTTGAAGGTGTTGGGAGTTGGGGTCTAGCGCTCTCTGCCAGCCCCCCTCCAATCTGCCTACTCTTCTTAACACATACATGTGTTTGTACGTAGTGTTGAGATTTGAATGCAGAGGTGTATTTGTGTTTAGTGTTAGTGTGTGAATGCTGAGATGTATGCACATATACACACACAGAGATATATACACACTTAAATGCGTGCACACACACAGATACACACACAGACATACTGACACACACACAGACATGCTGACATACAAACATACTGACACACACAGATATACTGACACAGACATACTGGCATACACACAGACATACTGACACACACAAAGACATACTGACACACAGACACACACAAAGACATACTGACACATGCTGACACACAGACATGCTGACACACAAAGACATACTGACACACATACTGACACACACAGATATGACACACATACATACAGACACACTAACACACACACACACACACACATATTGACACAGACATACACTTTAAAACCCACCCTCCAGTTTCCTACCTTTCCTGCTGGTGGTTGAAGGTGTTGGGAGTTGGGGTCTAGCGCTCTCGGCCAGCCCCCCTCCAATCTGCTTACTCTTCTTTCCCGCGCGCTCCTCTCTTTGTGGGAGGAAGTAATGCGCGGCCGTCACTTCCTCCCAGCCTGCTGCCGAAAAGCAAGGGGCCCGCTCGCGCTGGTAAAGCGCCTCAGCGTGCGGCGGGCCCCTGCTGACAGAAGCCCACCAGGTGGTCCTTTGTGCATGGGCCACCCGGTGGGCCTCCTTAGTGTGCAGATTACCGGCCAGAGGGTTAGAAATAGTTGAGGCCAGCAGGGCTCACGGTGCAGCTGCCCAGTTTGCCCTGCGTTAAAGATGGCCCTGCGTATATGAGCTATTATATTGTTTATGTTCATGAGTAGTTTATGGTATTGTGTATGATACATATGAATGTGGGCTGTGTATGGGGGCCGCTTGTGCAATTGTGTGTGTGTGTGGATGGATATGTCACAGTGTGTGTTTGGTAGTGTGTGGGGGCTTTTTGGGGTATTGCATGTGAGGTTGTGTGCATGTATGTGGATTGTTAGTGGTGTTTCGTTTGTGCGGATTGTGTGTATGTTTGTGTGTGGGCTGTCCATATTATTTGTATGAGGGGAGGGTTATTCTGCATTTCTGTGTATATCTAGCAGTGTGGGTGGCTTCCCTGGGTTCCAGTGGGGGCCAGGCTGGCAAGGTACAGGTCAAGGACAGGAGCTGCAACAGCAGCTGCAGGCTGCTCTACTACAGTGTGGATTCCTATTCACAAGTGCTCTGAGATCACTACCTCTACGTGCTGCAATGCATAAATTGAGGATTGTCCTTCACCACCTTCTCGGATTAGCAGATATCTGAAGTTTTACTGGGACTCCTGATAGGCCAGAGCCTGTTTTTCTCTAGCAGCCTTGAGTGCCGTGCAAAGGCACCTCGAGTGCCGTGCATGGCACTAGTGCCGTAGGTTGCCTACCCCTGGTCTAGGGGTTCACATATTTTTTCCACCTGCACTGTGAATGTTTACATGGTGTGTTCAATAAAAACATGGCAACATTTCATTCTTTGTGTGTTATTAGTTTAAGCAGACTGTGATTGCCTATTGTTGTGATTTAGATGATGATCAGATCACATTTTATGACCAATTTGTGCAGAAATCCATATCATTCTAAAGGGTTCACATACTTTTTCTTGCAACTGTATTATTTAGCTTTCCGAACAACTTTGCAAAATTAAGAAATAAATGCAAATTAAAAATAAAGAAATAAAACAAATTATTATAATAAAGATTATTTGCATAGTTTCACCAGAATTAAAAACAAGGTGAAGTACAGTTTGAAAATGGTTACAATCAAAGGGCCACTCATCAGACTGAATTCTTTATAGTGCAGGGAGTAACCTGGTGCTGCCCCTTCATTCACTGTCAATCCATTCAAAGCAATTTAACATTAAACAAAGTTCCCTGGCCATAATACAGTTAAATGTTTACATCAGGTTTTTTTGCAATTCCTTTTTTTCTTTTTTTTTTAAGTAATGTTTTGACTTAATGGAGGGTGTTTTGTCCTATTGTTGGGCTGAAGAAGTCATTAGTTAAGAAGAAGAAAAAAAGGAAAACAAATTTCACAGTCTAAGATTTTTTGGCCAGGATTTTGTTTTTCATTTTCGAGTATCGCTAGGGGTTTGTGAACTCCTAGCCACAACGGGATGAGTTGGGAGGTAGACACTGGGCAATATTTGTTTTAGCAGTAGACAAAGGTAAATCCACTCCCCGTTCCATATTTTCTTAGTAACTTCCACCAACCAACCATGGGTGGTGACTGGAGGCGGCATTCAATTTTCCCCTCCCCCCAATTATTATTACATTAATATCACCTACCTACCACCAAGGACAACAGATCCTACTGAATAGCTCCCACTAGCCAACCATGGGTGGGTACACTAGGATGCACCCCCCCCCCCATTTTAATAGCCCCCCCAGCCATTGGCCACGGATGGGGGACAAGATCTGTCCACCACCCTTTTAATATGAAGCCCCCACCTGATGTACACAGGTTGGGGCAAGGGTGGATATATTTTTACAGGACCCATTGCCATGGCTGCACAGTCGCTAGTTTGCAGTGAGAAATGGCAGGTGTTGTTATGGCTAGTATAGCCTTCGTTATACTGTACTAGTAAGGGGTTTTTATTGACCTCCAAAACCCTTTTTCCCACTTCTTTAAGTGGCAGATTGCTATCAAGCGCTGGCCATCCACCACATCCACACTGGCTTGTGCTTACAGTGGGCAAATAGGATTTGTAGTTTGGATTTTAGCAACCCTGGTCTGGATTTCTGTTTGTCTGAAAGCTGCTAGAGGAATTTAGGCTAGTTTAGAGCCTGCTATGCAAAATCTAGACATTGTTAAATAGCGTGAGCAGTCTGAATGGACCCGTACAGCAGTGGATGAAACGCTTCAGAAAGCTAAAAGGACTGACAGATGAATCACTTGCTATTGTGCATTAATTAAAGCAACATTTGCTTTCCTCTGTGTTCATGCATTTGCTGGAACTAGCACTTGTGCAAGTCAGGAGGGCAAGGTTTTAACATATACCTCATCCCTTATCTCATCCAAAGTAAGTAATCTAATTTTCTTTTATAGTGTTTCTGTAAGTTTATGGCTCATTGCTATTGTTGATTTTCAGCATTCCTGCTCTAAAATGTATAAAAAATAAAGGTCAGTTGCGTGCAGGTGACATAGAAATGTATTAGTCCAATAAAATTGGATCAGCTGCAACCCAAATGTATATGTTCCATTCTGTAAACTTGAAGACTTCAAACAACCACCCCATCCCTTAAATACCACAAGGTGATGTTTTATATTAAATATATTTTATTAGTGTGTACATGAAACACATACTTAGGAATAACACACACCCTATAACTCTCAAGGAAAGTGTTTTCTAACCAAAAGGAGAAAACTGAGATTTAATATATTTATATTTATTTTATTTTAAGCAGCAGGTGTTGGTTAATTATTATTGAGCAGAATTTTACACTCTGACCCTGCAGCAGGTTGATAAGTGTATGTGATACTTAGAGGCATGGTATAGGTTTTTCAGAATCTCCCCTGACTCTCTCAGTTCTGCAAATGTTGCTGCTGAAAAAGAATGGCATTGCATCTGTCTGTTGCTGACACATGTGTGCAGGTAGAGGGTACCGTGTAGTGCGACCAACCCCCTTTAGCATCCATCCTACCCAAATAAAACCTGAGACATATTTGTGGTATAAACAGGCCACAGCTTTATTTATAATTTAAAAAGTATAATTTACCAATAAATAACGCATTTAACATATCAACATGATGTACAATTCAATCACAGACTTGTCCTTGCCAACACATTCCAGCACCAATCACAAATAAACCTGGGTGCCTGCCCTCCCCTCTTGTTATAACCACCAACTGGCCTCCAACTTGGCCTTACCCTACCACCATGCCAACCACTAGCCGGCCTTTTGGCTCAGTGACCACGTCCGTTTGTCCAACCATTTACCAGAGCTTAGGGAAGGGATCAGCCACGACCTTCCTTCTTTCCCCATGTACTCTTGCTCCAACCCGGATTGGCAAGGATCTTACCTGCCAGCTGCGACAAGAAAAAAGAGTTAACATCAAATAGCAAACATTAACAAGGGAGGGCTGGAGGGAAGCTGTTACCAAGCCGTTATTTTTAAACTGGCTGAGGTACTCCTATCTATAGTACAGCCCCCATCCCCCTCTCTTACCACTCCCCCCATATTACACCTACACTTCCCCACACATGCCCCTTATCCGGCTAGCTTTCAGCCTGCCTCCTCAGGATCCGATCCCCATTTTTTCTGCCTCATGTTCAATTGCTTTTTGTTGAGTACTACTGGGTTATAATTAACAGAATGTATTGGTAAAATATGATTACATATCTAACCAACATTAGCCAAGGCATACAGCCACTAAGACTATTTTTGAGAATAATTTGTGTTCAAAATATGTAAAAAAAAAAAAAGATAATTCCACAATTCTGACAAATTAAAGCAAGAGTTTATCCTCGGTGAGGTTGGTGGATGAGTGGCTCCATGATCTACTGGTAGGCAACTGACTTATTGGATATCTCTTCCTACAATGAGTGGACCTTCAATGTGATGGTCAAATACATGTTTTAATACCAAAATTATGTGTAGGGAAAGGTGAGAGTGTATAAAGTGAGAATAGAATAAGGTTTTAAAGCCAAATAATCTGTCACTAGGATATATCTACCAGCAAGGTCTAGCTACAGTAACGGAGAAAGGACAATTTGTATGAAAAATGGAAAAAGAGAACAGTCTGTTGGAAAAGTGAACAGAACTATTCCTACAAATGCAAGTTTCTTGGATAAGCACAATGTTCAGTCCAAAATGTTTCAATTCACTAAGAAACTATGGGAACAAATCTCAACTTTTTCTTATGGTACATCCACAACCTTAAAGGGACGCTATAGTCACTCGGACCACTTCAGCTTATTGAAGTGGTCTGAGTGCACTGCCCCAGTCCCACTTAGTCCTGTAAATTATTGCAGTTTGTGAGACACTGCAATAATTACATTGCAAAGCTAAAATTGCCTCTAGTGGCTGTCAATCAATTTTTGGTTCTACATGAGAACATCCAGCATCAGTAAAATCCCCATAAGAAAGCATTCAAGCAATTCCTAGCACTATAGAATTCCTTTAACTGAACACTCTGGTAACCAACATAATAAGTATATTTGATAGGCTTTCATTGAATAGTGCAAATATGGGCTAGCCTGAACTCATGTTAATTAACTATTTGTGACTTAATATTCTTAAAAAGTCTGAAAATGTGACCAGGTCAGACATGTGGATGGATTTATTTGCTTTTAGCTCAAGAAGAAGCCACAACATCCAACTGATATTTTATTTTTTTTAGACAATCTTTATTTTATTAGGAATATGCATACATGAGGAAGCATAGGACAATGATGCATATTGAGCAGAAATAACATACAATAACAACAGAACAAGGTATATCAAAGTATAGAGCAGATTATATTATTTACATTTCATCCTGGGTGCACCATTGTTGGATATAGGTCCATTCGGATGCTCCAAACTTAAGGTCTACAGGTGTACAACCGCAATGTACGGGTTGTAGGTAACAGGGGTCAGCAGGCTTGGAGTCATGGTGAGTAAGAGTTTTGTTCTGACAGATTGCTGCAATAGAAATGAAGTTAATCAATGCACACTGGAATCACCATTAGAGACCATCTGAGTGACTCCCACACAGGGGCGTATTAGCCGCGAGGCAAACAAGGCATTTGCCTTGGGCGGCATTTTCCAGGGGGCGGCAAAAAACGCCGCCCCCAAATGCCCAAGGCAAATGTCTTGTTAGCCTTGCGGCTAACAGACATGCTGGGCTGGTTGCTGGGCGGCCGGCGAGGGAGCTCTTCCCCTGAGCTCTCTGCTCAGCTCCCTCGCGCGCCGCCCGCAGAGTGAGACTGGGAGCCGGAATATGACGTCATATTCCGGCTCCGCCTCCCAGCCTCACTCTGCGGGCGGCGCGCAAGGGAGCTGAGTAGAGAGCTCAGGGGAAGAGCTCCCTCGCCGGCCGCCCAGCCTGCCCGCCAGTGCCGTCCTGCAGCCACTTGACCACCAGGGAATTGGAGAACCCCCCCACCCCCAGCATTCCCAAAGGTGGGGGGGGGGAGTAAATAAATAAAAAAAAAATGTGTTAATGTGAGTGTGTGTGTCTCTGACTGTGTGTGTCTGATAGTGTGTGTGTCTGTTAGTGTGTGTGTGTGTGTGTGTGTCTGTTAGTGTGTGTGTGTGTGTGTGTCTGTTAGTGTGTGTGTGTGTGTGTCTGTTAGTGTGTGTGTGTGTGTGTGTCTGTTAGTGTGTGTGTTAGTGTGTGTGTGCCTGTTAGTGTGTGTGTCCGACAGTGTGTGTCTGACTGTGTGTCCGACAGTGTGTGTCTGTTAGTGTGTGTGTCTGTTAGTGTGTGTGTGTCCGACTGTGTGTGTTTGTTAGTGTGTGTGTCTCACTGTGTGTGTCTGTTAGTGTGTGTGTCAGACTGTGTGTGTTTGTTAGTGTGTGTGTCTCACTGTGTGTGTCTGTTAGTGTGTGTGTGTCCGACTGTGTGTGTTTGTTAGTGTGTGTGTCTGACTGTGTGTGTTTGTTAGTGTGTGTGTGTGTGTCCGACTGTGTGTGTTTGTTAGTGTGTGTGTCCGACTGTGTGTGTTTGTTGGTGTGTGTGTCTCACTGTGTGTGTCTGTTGGTGTGTGTGTCCGACTGTGTGTGTTTGTTAGTGTGTGTGTGTGTGTGTGTCCGACTGTGTGTGTCCGACTGTGTGTGTCCGACTGTGTGTGTCTGACTGTGTGTGTCTGTTAGCTAGTGTATGCGTATCTGTCAGTGAATGTGTGTGTATTTAGAAGGCGGGGCAGGGGGGAAGGGTTGGGTGGGGGTGGCGCGCGTGCGCGCGGGGGGGGGGTGTCTGAGTTTTGTCCTGCCTAGGGCAGCACAAAACCAAGATACACCACTGCTCCCACAAGAGGTGATACTAGCCAGCAATGTAAACACTGTCTTTACTCTGCAGGGGCAGGCTATAGACACGACAACCACTACATTAAGCTGTACATATTATTGTCCCTTTAAGTAATTTAGTCTTCATATGTGATATTACATTAAACTCAATCTCAGGGGAAGGCAGTCATTAGCACTTCAGATGTTGTAGACAACATCTCCCCTGATTCTTTTCCAGCATTGTGACAGTAAGAGCATTATGGGAAATGTAGTTCATCATAAGCTGAAAGTGGTCAAGTGATACTATCAGCAAATGTCACTAGTGCAATAAGGGGGGACCTGGCACAGGTTAACTCCTCCCGCATGTCCCTACCTGTGCCAGGTCCCCCCGTGTAGTAAGGGCATGTCGCCACTGGCTGCTCGCTGTCATTTCAAACTAAATATAAATCAGTATGGGGTCACTCTGACCCCTGTATTGATAAAAGAGAGGTTAAATCGAATAGGGGCATGTCTCCTAAACAGCGAGCAGCCAGTGATTGCTTGCTGTCATTTAAAACTACTAGTGACTGGGCAGCAATATTGCTATTGCTGCCCAGTCGCTAGTGCAATAAGGGGGTCCCCCTGTTACCCAATGGTGGGCAACACAAAAAACTAAAATGGGGGGAACATAGTGCGGGTCATGGGGGGAAATATTAGGTTCCCCCCCCCCATTATTTATTTTGGGTCTCCACGCGCCGCTCATGGGTGGGAACCAGGGGGGACAGTAGGTCCCCCCTTTAAAGGACCACTCTAGGCACCCAGACCACTTCAGCTTAATGAGGTGGTCTGGGTGCCAGGTCCTTCTAGGGTTAACCCATTTTTTCAGAAACATAGCAGTTTCAGAGAAACTGCTATGTTTATGAATGGGTTAAGCCTTCCCCCTATGTCCTCTAGTGGCTGTCTCATTGACAGCCGCTAGAGGCGCTTGCGTGCTTCTCACTGTGATTTTCACAGTGAGAGCACGCCAGCGTCCATAGGAAAGCATTATGAATGCTTTCCTATGTGACCGGCTGAATGCGCGCGCAGCTCTTGCCGCGCGTGCGCATTCAGCCGACGGGGAGGAGAAGAGGAGGATCGGAGGAGGAGAGCAGGAGGAGATCTCTCCGACCAGCGCTGGAAAAAGGTAAGTTTTTACCCCTTTCCCCTTTCCAGAGCCGGGCGGGAGGGGGTCCCTGAGGGTGGGGGCACCCTCAGGGCACTCTAGTGCCAGGAAAACGAGTATGCTTTCCTGGCACTAGAGTGGTCCTTTAATTAATTAGGGTCCCCATCACTCATGGGCAGGGACCAGGGGGGACATTAGGTCCTCCCGTTTATATTAATAGCCCCCACCTGCAGGTTAATGGTGGGGGTGTGGGGAGGCATTATCTCCCCCCCATTTTTGTTGTGTTCCTGAACACAATAGCTGCCCAGTCACTAGTAGTTTTAAATTTGTTTAGGCGACATGCCCCTTACTCGAGGCATGCCACAAGTAGAGGCATGCGGGAGGATTTAACTTCCCTTTTATCCGTATGGGGGTCACAGTGACCCTCATACTGATTTATATTTAGTTTGCTGCTCGCTGTTTAGGCGACATACTTTAACCTCCCTTTTCTTAATAAGGCGGTCATAGTGACCCCCATAGGTTTTAATGGGGGGGTAGGAATTAATACTACAAGGAGATTGCTGTGCGCAGTGTTATTTCTCCGTGGTGTGGGGGTTAATTCCCCTGCAGCACGGAGTCTATTAAACGAATGAAATAAAACTAAAAGGTAATGCATTCGGCATTTGCTCTTTCGCTTTGTTTATATTTTGTATGAAGGGTTTTCCTTTACATTTTAGTAAACGAATACGAAAAAAACTAAATTTTCATACGAAATCATATTCGGATGAAAACTAATGTACATGTCTACTATGCAAGTCAGATGCAGGGAAGTGTGACGAGGGCTGTATAAACAAAGTGATTTAACACCTACATGAAAGAGAATTGAGCAATGAGACCGCAGGATCCCATTCAGCGCAGTAGTCATTGATTACAACTCGCAGCAATAGTGAATAGCAGTGTTGTAACCTTTTCCCCCCATACATTAGTCTAGACTTAATGCTGGGTGAAGATCTGATTTTATCGTCACCAACAAGATCATTTATATACAGAACCCCAGCATGGGGTTCCTATTCAACAGTACAATGATCCTGCCCTGGTGCCTCTGTGTCTGGGAGATAATTGTGTTATCTCTCGCTAAGCTAATTATCTCCCGGACACAGAGGTTACGAAATAAAATATCCCCAAAAACATAACAAAAAACCCACAGAAACCCCACATATTTTACATCCCCAGATAGCTCTGATCCAAACGCCCAAGTTGGCAAAATAGCGCTTGGATCCATGCAGAATTTGAAAATCACCACCGGGGGATTTGACTGACCACTGGCAATGTCAATGCCCAAAAGAGTTCCAGGATGAATGGGGCTTTAGCCGCTCAAATATTGGGAGCTCCTGTGGACTGAAAAAGAGGCGCTCCCCCTGGCTCAGGGAGCAATTGTTCATAAGAGTCTCTAGCATATTTCCTCCAAAGAGCGCTCTCCTGGCTAGTCAAGAGGTGGGGGAAAATGGGGTGGAAGTTAGCCAGATACAGTGACCTGTTGCGGCGGGGCCAGAGTTCCATAACTTTTGGATGTACGTCCCGCCATAGTCTTATCATCTCTCTGGATCCTGTAGGGAAGAGTGAGGAGAGGCAGTTTTCCTGGGGTAACAAGGAGGACGTGTAGGGCGAGCCAGGGGTCTGGAACAACGTCTCTGGGAAAGAATAGGGGAGTGATTAGGCCCTTTTTGGGAGGGATGTTTGTCTTGGTATGAGCATAAGTGACTAGGTGTTCCTTCACAATTAGCTAAAGTTGTGTGTGTCCCTATAGTGTCCATTTAACACATTTGAATGGAAAACAAATTCCATTGATAAAAATCCTATCTGAGCAACTTTAGTCTAATTATTAAATCTATTGGATTTGGTAATTAATCTAATACTAAATAAACCTGGTGTACCATTACTGTGAATAACCCCAGGAAAACTGTCAAACTAATATACTGCTAACACTGTTTAATATACGTCATCTCTCTTTAAATGGCTTTACTGTTTGAATTAAGGTGAGTAATAAACACGAAAAAACAAAACAAAAATCACAAAAACAAACATTTAAAATATAGAAAATACAACAGACTTGATTTTTTTAAAATATGATTTAATAAAGCTGGTTTCATTAAAGAGCTTGGCTAATTTAAAACATTTTTAGACAATGAAAAATGTATTTAGTCCTTCACAAAAGCATCAGATAATATGGTATCCTAATGTCATCTTGGAATGTAAAAAAAAAAAATTCCTGTTCCGTTAATTAAATAAATTTGCAGAACAGATGATATTATGATATGGAATCGGTGTGTCTTTTTACTTCAACGTACATTATTTGTGATCTTATTGGCTGGACTCTCAGAATGTATTTTTGCACATTTCATATATATCAGAGAAATTTAGATAAATTAATAAAGGCAGAAGCACTACAATTCATTGCAGACATCTAATGGCCCACACATGGTAATCTGAAAAGTTTTTTTTTTTCTTGCGCTTTGGGAAAAAGCCATTTTGGAGTTATTACAAAGCTTGGCACACAGTCCATTATCCTCTAGAGCAGAATTGGTATCCTTGTGTTATTATTTGGCTTTGATGTTTGATATTATGGATCTGTTGGAAACAAAAGCCCATTTGTTTTCACCTTGTGTTGAAAGTTTTGTCATTTAGCGTTGCACAATATTAAAGCAGCACATTTATCGTCTCATAAACATTCCTTATGTATCTTGATCTGGTTGAATAGTTTTTTGTTTTTTTTCTTCAAACAGGATCACTGCTTGTGGGGTACAACATGGTGTTCTACATGTTTTTTTTTTTTTTTACATATTATTTATAGGTTTACACAATAATGATGACCTTGGAAACAATTCTTTAGATAAAAAGATTACCTGGAACCTTTAAAAAAATGTGGTCCAATGTATTTATTAATGAAAATTGAAGAGCCGCCTAACCGTCGAAACGCACGTCGGGGCTCCACAGCTCTTATTCTCTTTAGCTAAATCTCCCCTCTCCTCCTTCTAACTCGTCAATTATACTTATCTCTGATACTCCAGATATACCTGATAGTTTTGGTGGTAGAAGGTAGGCTATTTTGCAGAAGGGCAGCTAATGTAAGAGTTCAGTTAGTGCAGCTATAGGGAATTTTAGTGCCCATAGCTTATTCTAGATATTAGGTGCCCTTGAAGGCACAGATGCAGGGTTAGTTATTCCTGACAGATGGCGGCATTTATTAACCGCAACATTCTTTTCGAATAGATAATATAATTACGGTCATATTGATTGGGGCTTCTCTTTATACTATTAGCACCATTTCAGCTAGCCCATGAAACTTAGAAGCTTGGATATCCCTATTATTTGCACTAGCATTATCTTGTTTATTTTCTTATACCCTAACTGGACATTTAGGGGACATTCCCCCCGTTTTGTTTTGATTTTCACTTTACTTATTTTTTTCGTTAAATAGACTCATATCTTCTGTTACATTGTTTCAGATATAAGTATCTGCGCAGTTTGTTACTATTTGCCAGCCATAGGACTAAATTGGAAAGTAACTATTCCTATGAGAAGTTTATATAACTGATATACACTGATGGCTTACGTCTGGGGGAACTCAGTACTCTATATTGTCCTTACTGTTCACCCCATTTAGGTACTTATTATTGATATTATCCTGTGTATATTTATTAATATTATCCTGTGTATATATACCTTATCCCCTGTATATATCCCAGTATCCTCGTGTTCTAAGGTTACTCCATCCTTATTTTAAAACATACCAATTAAACGTTATATTTTATTCGTTATAAATTATTTACCAATTGATTTATTAGGACAGATTTAGCTCCTTTGCTCTCTATATCCTACCACAAATTGTACTTAATTTTTACTTACACGTAAAGGGAACTTGACTCCAGTATTATATTGTTTATGCTTACTTATCCCATACTAAGCATAAGTAAGTACTAAGTTACTTATCCCATATTTAACAGATATAGCTATAGCTCACTGTAGTGGTTATGGTAATAGAATACTCTAGCCCCCCATTTCTAAGGAGTCAAATCTTTTTTGAACCATTTCACTGCTTACCTGGTGTATGTTAGGCACTGCTTCCTGCCTCCACTACAATCTAACAATATCCAGAGAAGCTCCTCATAAGCTGAAAGTGGTCAGCTGATACTCTCAGCCAATGAGCTAAGGGCCATAGCTCAGGAGAGGTAGCTGATGTGCCTGCTGAGGAACTTCCTACTCTCAGGAGAATGTAGTGGAGGTGGGGAGTGGACCCTGACATACCCCAGGTATGAAGTAAACCATTCAAAAATGTTTTGACTTCTTTTAATGGGTGGGCACAAGGTCACTTATGGTACCATAACAACTACAGCAAGCTTTAGTGGTTATAGGGCTTGGTATGTACATTTAACATGGATGAAAAAATAAATGTAGAAATCCACATAGTTGTCATTACCTCTATGTTGAAACTGAGTGCCTCCATCCCTGTCAGTTAGCATGCCGCATGCATAAGTTGGACAAAACTACATTTCCTAACAACAATGCAAATTGTCCAGATCTTTGATTTGGAGCATGTGATTATTTGTCAGTCAAGTGAGGGGTGGAGATACAATGTCCACATTAAAGCTCATTGCCTAGAAAGATAATGAACTTTTCAAAAGAGATAGTGTGGAGACAAGGTCCTTGTACCAAAGCTCAAAGCTGTGAGAAGACAAAAAAATGCTAAATTTAGCACAAAATAGGAAAACTGGAAGAAAATCTCCAGCTTGTCATACTTGAATACATACAAACATGTTGGTGTGTCTATGATACATAAAAATGTAAATATTTGTAATTAAAGGGACACTATAGTCACCTGAACAACTTTAGCTTAATGAAGCAGTTTTGGTGTATAGAATATGCCCCTGCAGCCTCACTGCTCAATCATCTGCCATTTAGTAGTTAAATCCCTTTGTTTATGAACCCTAGTCACACCTCCCTGCATGTGACTTGCACAGCCTTCCATAAACACTTCCTGTAAAGAGAGCCCTATTTAGGCTTTCTTTATTGCAAGTTCTGTTTAATTAAGATTTTCTTATCCCCTGCTATGTTAATAGCTTGCTAGACCCTGCAAGAGACTCCTGTATGTGATTAAAGTTCAATTTAGAGATTGAGATACAATTATTTAAGGTAAATTGTAGATTATGCTAGCTTTAGTGTACCTATAATCTTAATTTTATTAATGACAGGAGGCGAGTATTTGCTTAAGTCTCTCTTTACTAGAACTCCACAGCAGCACAGAAAACAACCAATCAGAAAAAAGTTAGGTACTATAAAACTCCCCTCCCCATGCATCATTTCCTCTTTCAAGCTGCGACAAAACAGAATAAAAGGCAGAGAACATCATGGGGAAGAAACAAAGTCCTAGATACGATGAATATAACGATGTCCACCATCCAAGTGTAACCGTCAAACTAGATAGTGTAGATGGACTGTAAACTGAAACGAGATAAAAAACAGAATCGAACAGGTTGATTATCCAATGAAATGTACTCCGAATAAACATGAAGGTACCCAATGTAGCAACCAAATTAACCTAATATGTAAATATCCCAACCCTATTAATGGAAAAAAACAGACATAAGGAACAAGCGACAGGTAGCAGAGACAACAAACAGAGTTGCATACTTACCTGATAATCTAAACTATAACATAAAACAAGGGAGGGACAAGAATGGGTGGGAAATACTCGCCTCCTGTCATTAATAAAATTAAGATTATAGGTACACTAAAGCTAGCATAATCTACAATTTTATAACATGACAGGAGGCTTCGTATTTGCTGTTTGAAAGCTCAGTTCACCAATCCAACACTGTTTGTGTCGCTGGTAATTATTCCAGGAAATATCAGAGTAATCCTAATTGGACATTCCAATACGATAAATGACAGCCGACGGGTCAAAGAAGATGCCAACCGACAAGGTATCTCAAATACGGAAAAAGGCACCCTCCGTCGGTAAATCCATTGTACGTGGCGTAGCAAACTGTTTCCTAGAAGTCGGTCCATGAGCTGGCAAGCTGACCTATTAGTCACATTCCTGTAGTTGTATGACTTCAAAATCCGCTCTATGACCTAGGGTCGCGAGAAGAAAACTGACACCAAGTCTCAACTCATGACCCATAAGGCGGCTCCACCGATTGTGCCAGGGCCATTCGGCGATGCGGCCTTGCAGGGAGATCTCCAATCTCAAGGAATGCACCGAAGACCACCACCAAAATCGCAATAGAGGCCGAGGAGGATCTTCGTACCTTCCTGTCCTACCCGGTGGGGTGACTCATCCGAGCATAAATTCATAACGCACACAATGAGAGTGTGGCCAGACCAGCCGTATACAAAGTGATTCCAATAGTCCAAACGGACCGTGTAAACTTCGGACGCCATAGAGAAAAAGCTCCAGAAGACGTCCGTTCAGGGTTCCGAACTGAACTTGAGTGGAGGAACGGTGGTCGACTATTCTGGGAATAGGGAATCCCAGAAATCTTCAAAGGAATGGGAAGTGCAAACAGGAACGCAGATTTCCATCCTGAAATGCCCTCGTCCAAGAGTGAAAGATGTCTGTGTGAGAGTCGGGGTATACCAGGTACCACCATAAGGTCTCGTAGGTCTCCTCGCCGATAGTTGAAAAGTAGGGTAGCGCGAATCCAACAAGATGGCTCCCGTGAGGAATAACTAGAGTATAGACGGGGGTCCTCCATCTCCGAACCCTGATCACCAGGTATGCGTTTCGAGGAGACGGGGCAGTCCTGCCATCTTATCCCAAGATCTGAGGACCGGGGAGGTCAAGACAAAACGGGGGTTTCCGTTCGTACCCTGTGAACCATACGTACGGCTTTTTACCTTCGGAGCAGGTAATAGGCTCTCCTTAATCCTGTTACCCGAGCAAGGTAGAGCCCGTTTGCTCCATGAAGGTCCCCGTATCTCCTGCCACCTAAATATGGGAGAAACTGTCTGAGCAGTTGTTCACAATGGTCCGGATATCCAAAAACAGAAAGCAATCCTCTGCTTGTTATGGTGCAGAATATACCCAAACCTGCACTCACATAATACCTGAGTTCCATCCGATAGCCGTACCATCTCCAGGAATGTGTATAAATAAATGGGAGTCACCCCTCGTTATACCACTGTGAGAATATCCCTCCATTACAGGGGATAGACTAGAGGGAACCAGTCTACCTATGGATATCTTGCATGGCCAGGCAGTCCTCTATATCGAAATCAGTAGCACGGACGTCAGAACTACTTGAATGCAGGAGGGACGCCCCTCCATGTAGTCATCGGTGTCTTGCACAGGTACAAGTCTGTGCGATGAACAAATGGATGGCACCGTAGAGCGTCGAGTGCATGAGAGAGCCGCGCTCTCTACTAATGTGATCAAATATCGTGCTAACGTCCGGCTGATAGCCTGAGCGGGCCGCACCCGTAAATAACCAAACAGTAGAGTCTGCATCCGTGACCGTTCCTCTCTATGAGAATGCTTCCTCCAAACATGACCCCTGTATCCAGCTCAGTCTCCGGCTGAGGTTGAGGGGGGGCTGCGCCCTCTAATAACAAATCAGTGTCCGGTAAAATATTCTCGGATTGAAGAGATGGAGGGTCGCACCCTCCTGTGATCCAAGCTAGGGTCCCTAGGGACTCAGGGTGACCAACTAAAGGGTACACCAAATACGAGTATCAGCATAAGGCTGAGGGCAATCTACGGGAAAACGATGGAAAAACTATCAACTGACCGTCCGGATCCCGTGCGCGCGCGCGGGGTCCAGGCGAACCGTTGGTAGTCTGAGGAAAGCTGGAGACGTTCTCCGCAATCCACAAGCACCCGGGAGGTCGGAGGAGGTCAAGTCAGGCCTCTCGACGACCCGAGCGAAAGGAAAAGGAAGTCACGAAAACAAAAAAGACAACAAAAACGTAGATACGAGTAGAACGCAAATTCTATCTCAGCTAGAAGGCAAAAGGCAGGCCGGAAGGCAAGGCAAGACAAGTAAGCCCCACTGAACAGGGCCAGGAGCTAACCTTACGCAGGAATAACTACCGATAGTTATATGGACACCGGGAGACAGATACGGAGTTAGTTGATAAAGACGAGGAAAACACCGCGTTCTCCTGTAGGTGTCTGAGTACCGGACCTTGTCCTTGCAAAGTTCTCCTCGGAGAAGTGCCGTCGCCGGACTGGCGCAACCGCGGAAGTGTGTCCGGGGTCTTAATAAGAAAACTTGCCCTTCAGGTCTGAGGTTTAGGGCCTTCACCCTACCTACCATATTCAGATGGCCGTATATTGGTGTCCTCTTGGGTAGTATGGCAATGGTGCTTGTCCGGACACCCGCCCATTTCCATGTCACTGGTGGGCACTGGCTTCTCCTCAGTGATATTCCCCCAGGCCTGTGGCCAAAAGGGGATAGAGCAGGCCCAACAGGCCAAACTAATGGACACAGAATAGTTGGCCAAGCAAAAGGCACCGACATAGTAGGCCATACAAATAGGCACCGACATAGGAGGCCAATAAATGGGGCACCGCCATAGCCGGCCGAGCTTATGGGCACAGAGGCCGTTCTTATGGGCACAGACATAGCAGGCCGTTCTCATGGGCACAGACACAGCAGGCCGTTCTTATGGGCACAGACATAGCAGGCCGTTCTTATGGGCACAGACAATAGCAGGCCGTTCTTATGGGCACAGACAATAGCAGGCCGTTCTTATGGGCACAGACAAAAGCAGGCCGTTCTTATGGGCACAGACAATAGCAGGCCGTTCTTATGGGCACAGACAACAGCAGGCCGTTCTTATGGGCACAGACAATAGCAGGCCATTCTTACGGGCACAGACATAGCAGGCCATTCTCATGGGCACAGACATAGCAGGCTGTTCTTAAGGGCATAGACCTAGCAGGCCGTTCTTATGGGCACAGACATAGCAGGCCGTTCTCATGGGCACAGACATAGCAGGCCATTCTTACAGGCCCAGACATAGCAGGCCGTTCATAAGGGCACAGACCAAGCGGGCCAAACAATGGGCACCGACATAGCAGGCCAATCCTGGGTTGAATATTATATCATATGAGTATCTGTTATTTATATAGCACCACCCAAATCCACAGCGCTTTACCATGGGTCTTGGAAGAGTAATGGGGATCTCCGTAATGCCGTGAGAATAAAACTGAACCGGGACTGGCGGTCCCTGAATGCCCAGCAGGCAAAAAGCGGTATCCTAGCTGTATTGTTATAAGCGGAAGTAGTTTCAGTGATTACCCCGTCCACGAAAGTAAGCAACATGAGCGATACTCTCCTTAAACTGTGACTTGGAATGCATCTGCACACACAGATCTGTTGATGTTTCCATCATCAATATAGATACCATCATCAAATCTGAAAATATTGTATAGTATCCGTCTGTAATTCACAGCAATCCGTGATCTACACTGTCGGCGTGATAAACACTGTCAGTAAAACTCCCAGGAAACTGTGATATACATCAGCAAACACACAGCAAACCGTGATATACACAGTCATGAAAACACACAGTGATCTGTGATATAACTGACAGTAAAACACCCAACAATCTGTGATATACACTGGCAGCAAAACGCGCAGCAAACTGTTTGCCATAATAGGGTCTGGTGTACCATGCGAAAAGGGGGTCAGACGTAGGCCCCTGATACAGTAGATATGTATGCAGGGCACAGGTTCCCACTGGAAGTAAGGGTATGAAGTAAGGAGCCAGTGGTAAAATAAGGTCTGTGTCACAGACAGAGCATAAAATGGATACTGTCTATAGGAAGTACTACAATCCAGAAAGGATATAATATAAACCCATATCACAACAATCATACACACACACATATCTACATATATACACAAATACATACACCCACACATACATACACCTGGATATAGAAGAACTCATGGGAAGTGTCAAATAAAAGTCCCATGTAGAAGGGGTCAGCACAAGGCTGCATTAGGTCCCCCAAAGCAAAGACTAACGTGCAGTGGAAGACGCTGAGCTGGTAGAGGCAGACCTCCAACAAGAATGCACCGACGGGGGAGGGACCGCGAGCGGTCGCACTCCCTCCCGGTCGAACTCTCCCCCACCCGGTCGGACACACGCGGTCCGCGGGCGGAGGTGGCCGCGGCTGCGGCCACGTGGGGAAGAAGATCCGGCCGCTGGGGACTCGTGTTGCGTACGCGAGTGCCCCCGCGACCGGGAAACCACATGGGACCGCCGGAGATGAAAAACCCCGCGGTCCCGGAGCTCGGGGCCGAAGGAGGCAGGAGTAGCCAGCCTCCTGAAGCCCCCGAGCGGCACGCACAGCGCCAGGCAAGGGCACATAACCGGGAAAAGCAGGCATACAAAGAAGTGTGAAACGGACAGGGGGTTGGGCACAAATCTAAGTTTGGAAAGACAGCAAGGACCCCAAAGCCCCCACAAAACATACACAAATAAGGGAAAATACAGTGAAAGCCTGAAGTACAGGCATTAGAAAACCCCACAAGGAAATATAACAGTACATTGGAGTAAAAACCCACACAGATATAAAACAGTATATAGGAGTAAAAAACCCACACAGATATAAAACAGTATATAGGAGTAAAAACCCCACACAGATAGCTAACAGTATATAGGAGTAAAAACCCACACAGATATCTAACAGTATATAGGAGTAAAAACCCACACAGATATATATAACAGTATAGTGGGATAAAAAACCCACACAGATACATAACAGTATATTGGGAAAAGAACCCACAAAGATATATACCAGTATATAGGAATAAAATCCCACAAGGATATATGGCAGAATAGAAAAGAATACATCTAACAAGGGCAAAATAAACAACTGGACATAGATTAAATCCCACAAGGGCAATCTAAAATATAGAAAATAAATTACTGAAAATAAGAACAAAGACCCAAAGCCACCCACTAAGCAGGAGGCAGAGGTACTCTGACCTGTACTGGTGCGGAGCAGCAAAGAAAGAGGAAATGATGCATGGGGAGGGGAGTTTTATAGTACCTAACTTTTTTCTGATTGGTTGTTTTCTGTGCTGCTGTGGAGTTCTAGTAAAGAGAGACTTAAGCAAATACGAAGCCTCCTGTCATGTTATAAAATTACATCTGTTTGAAAGTGAAACCAGTTTTTATTTTCATGCAGGCTCTGTCAATCATAGCCAGGGGAGGTGTGGCTAGGGCTGCATAAACAGAAACAAAGTGATTTAACTCCTACATTACAGTGAATTGAGCAGTGAAATTGCAGGGGAATGATCTATACACTAAAACTGCTTTATTTAGCTAAAGTAATTTAGGTGACTATAGTGTTCCTTTAATAATTGCATTTTTTTAAAACTGGATTAATTGGGAGCTTCTTAGATTGCTGTGATCTGAGTATCATTACTTTATCAGGGTGTGAATTCAAATTGAATTACTGATTTAAGGTCAAGGTAGCCAAAGTGGAAAAATTCTCAAAATCAGATATGGTTTTTACTTTAGCTACTTTGGCCTTAAATTGGAAATTCACTTGGAATTCACCTGGAATTCTAATTTTAGAAAGTAATTTCGTAAATTCTGACAATGTAAATTTAATTATCAAATCCACAAAAGACACACAGCTTTAAAGGGAATCCATAGTCATCATTAGAACCTTAACGTAAGTGATCAGTTTTGGTTTGTAGATTACACTCATGCAATTTCATTGCTCAATTCTTTTAGGAGTGAGAGTGTGAGACATTGTGTGTATGTCTATACTGAATAGTGTGTGTTATTGAGAGTGTGAGACATTGTGTGTGTGTATACTGAATAGTGTGTGTTAGTGAGAGTGTGAGACATTGTGTGTATGTCTATACTGAATAGTGTGTGTTAGTGAGAGTGTGAAACAATGTGTGTGTGTATACTGAATAGTGTGTGTTAGTGAGAGTGTGAGACATTGTGTGTATGTCTATACTGAATAGTGTGTGTTAGTGAGAGTGTGAGACATTGTGTGTGTGTATACTGAATACTGTGTTTTAGTGAGATTGTGGCACAGTGTGTGTATACTTAATAATAGTGAGTGTTAGTGGGAGTGTGTGACATTGTGTGTATACTTAATATTGTGTGTCAGTGACGTTGTGTGTATACGTAATAATAATGTGTTAGTATGTGACATTGTATGTATACTTAATAATAGTGTTAGTGAGTGTGTCAGTGACATTGTGTATATACTTAATAAATGTGTGTTAGTGAGAGTGTGTGACGTGTGTATACTTCAGTAAGAGTGTATGTTAGAGTGTGTAAGTGACATTGTGTGCGAGTGACTATGCGACCAATTATATTCATAATACATTTGATAGATTATAATGAAAAAAATGTTTCTTACAGTGAACCTGTCAGACAGGTTCACTGTAACATTAATGTAAACCCATTACTATAAATTAAATCCCACAATGTTATAAATAAAATCCCACCAAATTAATGCAAATTTTATTATAACAGCTATAAATTATATGATTCATGTAAAATGTATGTATTACAGACATCCCAACATGCAAAAATGCATTTCAGGGAGGTGGCTTCACAAGTTACTACGCCACCCCCGTGCACATGTGCGGTCACTCCAACTCCCCCTGACATGCTTGCGCTCACTCTCCCCCCTCCACCAACACACACAGACACACTGATACGCGTACCGGCACATACACACACTCTGGCACATACACACTGACACACAGATACACACATTGAAACGTACACTGGCACATACATTCAGATACACACACTGAAACACACACAGATACACACACATATTGACATGCACAGAAGTCATACTTTATCGATTTGATTGTGTGTGTGATTTCCGGGATATTGTGTATGATCTGCGGGTGTCAGGGAACCACATTCAACTTGCGAGAGTCTCCCTGAACTACCGGGAGACTTGGGATGTCTGGTATTTGGCAGTATGTGTGTATGGATGTATGTATTAGGCAGTGTGCGTGTATGGGTGTATGTATTAGGCAATATATGTATTGTGCAATATGTGTGTGCAGATGGATGTATTAGGCACTATGTGTGTATGGATGTAAGTATTCAGTGAGCATGTATTAGGCAGTGTGTGTTTATGGGTCTATGTATTAGGCAATATGTGTGTATAAATGTATGGATGGATGTATAAGGCAGTGTGTGTGTATATGTATCAGGCAATATGTGTGTATAAATGTATGGATGGATGTATAAGGCAGTGTGTGTGTATATGTATCAGGCAATATGTGTGTATACATGTATGGATGGATGTATTAGGCAGTGTGTGTGTATATGTATCAGGCAATATGTGTGTATAAATGTATGGATGGATGTATAAGGCAGTGTGTGTGTATATGTATCAGGCAATATGTGTGTATAAATGTATGGATGGATGTATAAGGCAGTGTGTGTGTATATGTATCAGGCAATATGTGTGTATAAATGTATGTATGGATGTATAAGGCAGTGTGTGTGTATATGTATCAGGCAATATGTGTGTATAAATGTATGGATGGATGTATAAGGCAGTGTGTGTGTATATGTATCAGGCAATATGTGTGTATAAATGTATGGATGGATGTATAAGGCAGTGTGTGTGTATATGTATCAGGCAATATGTGTGTATAAATGTATGGATGGATGTATAAGGCAGTGTGTGTGTATATGTATCAGGCAATATGTGTGTATAAATGTATGGATGGATGTATAAGGCAGTGTGTGTGTATATGTATCAGGCAATATGTGTGTATAAATGTATGGATGGATGTATTAGGCAGTGTGTGTGTATGGGTGTGTATGTATTAGGCAATATGTGTACAGGAGCAGAGCAAACAGAGAGGAGCAGAACAAGCAGAGAAGAGGCAGTGCAGAGCAAGTAGAGAGGAGCAGAGAGGACAAGAGCAGAGCAAGCAGAGAGGAGCAGAGCAAGTAGAGAGGAGCGGAGCAGAGTAAGTAGAGAAAAGTAGAGCAAGTCGAGAGTAGCAGAGCAGAGCAAGCAGAGAGAGGCAGAGCAAGCAGAGAGAGGCAGAGCAAGCAGAGAGGAGCAGAGCAAGTAGAGAGGAGCGGAGCAGAGCAAGTAGAGAAAAGCAGAGCAAGTCGAGAGTAGCGGAGCAGAGCAAGCAGAGAGGAGTAAAAGCAGACCATGCAAATAGAAGCACAGCATGCAGAGAGGAGGCAGAGCAGAGCAAGCAGAGAGGAGGCAGAGTAGAGAGCAGCACCGCTGACAGGGCCGCCACCAGAAATTTTGGGGCCCCTAACTCAGCTCAGGGTCTGGGCCCCCTGGGGCCCGCCTCCAATCCCGCCCACAGGGTCCGCCTCCAAATCCCGCCCACAGGAATACACACAGACACAAAAACACACACACTGATACAAAAGGACACAGACACACACACACACACACAAATACATACTAACAGACACACATACTGAAACAGAAATACACGCATATAGGCATACGTACTGACACACACATACTGAGACATACACACATATACAGACACACAGGCATACATAGTGACAGATAGACACATACTAACATACATACATACAGACACACATGCATGAGGACTTACACACACACCGACATCACATACGTACACACAGACATACATTAATTCATACTGGCATACATACATATAGACATACTGACATACACACACAGACAGTCACAGACATTCTGACATACACACAGACATTCTGACATACACACAGACATACTGACATACGTACAGACATACTGACATACAGACATTCTTACATACATACTGACATACGTACAGACATACTGACATACGTACAGACATACTGACATACGTACAGACATACTGACATACACACAGACTTACTGACATACATACAGACATTCTGGCATACACACAGACATTCTGACATACGTACAGACATTCTAACATACATACAGACATTCTAACATACATACAGACATTCTAACATACACACAGACATTCTAACATACATACAGACATTCTAACATACATACAGACATTCTAACATACACACAGACATTCTGACATACACACAGACATACATACACAAATACAGCTAATTTTTCTTACCTTTTTTTGCAGGTGGAAGGCTGTGGCTGATGGGAGTCGGCGTGGCTCCTGCGGGCTGCAGGCCTGTCCTTCTTGCCTCCCACGCGGTGCTGAGGGGAGGGAGCTGGGAGGAAGTGACGGCCACTTCCTCCCAGCAGTACTTTGCGGTTGGGATTTTTTTTTAAGGGGCCCGGTCGCGCTATTGCACGGCCGCAGCGCTGACCGGGCCCCTGAAGATACAGGGCCCATGGGGTGGCCCTAAGTGAGTGGGCCACCCGATGGGCCCCATCAGCATGCGCTACACGTGGGGCCCGGGCGGCCGGGCCCCCTAGGGCCGCCGGGCCCGTGACAACCGTTATGGTTGTCACCCCCTGATGGCGGCCCTGACCGCTGAGCAAGCAGAGAGAAGCAGAGCAAGTCGAGAGTAGTGGAGCAGAGCAAGCAGAGAGGAGTGGAGCAGAGCATGCAAATAGAAGCACAGCATACAGAGAGGAGGCAGAGCAGAGCAAGCCAAGAGGAGCAGCGCAAAGGAGGCAGAACAGAACAAGCAGAGAGGAGCAGGTATTGTGGCCCGCGGCCTCTGCCACATCTAGGTTCTGAGAAAAGTGAATTAATTGCACTGATTACAGTGAGTGGTGTGAATGTGACAAAGGTTACTTACTCCTGATTGCAGACAGTGAGTGGTATGACAGTGGCACTTACTCCTGAGATTGCAGACAGTGTTGTGACAGTGTCACCGTACTTACCAGAGATTGCAAACAGTTTGCAGTGCGGCCCCACATAAGGTGTGAATCCTTACCTACCTGAGAGTGCAATTTGCAGAGGGACTGAGTGAGCGGAGCGGACTACTACTGTAAGTAACGTGAACTTTAATTGCAGCTTTTGATTAAATGATATGTATGTACCCAGGATTCCATATTGTGAGCATGAAAATGAAACAAGCCATTTTAGTTTGTGTTGGTATAGTATTAACCAACTATAGGTCAGGGCACAAACTTTAGTGCCATCCATTTTTAGTTGTTCATGGAAGTAGAGCTAAATCTGCTCTTCTTACAGGAAAAAATCATTTGAGTTAGCCTGTCAAAATACAACTTTGTGTCACTTTAAAATGCTTAAACTGTAGCGTAGAGAATACACTGTTAAGTGACCATTTTCTATGTATGTGAAATACAGGGAGTGCAGAATTATTAGGCAAGTTGTATTTTTGAGGATTAATTTTATTATTGAACAACAACCATTTTCTCAATGAACCCAAAAAACTCATTAATATCAAAGCTGAATATTTTTGGAAGTAGTTTTTAGTTTGTTTTTAGTTATAGCTATTTTAGGGGGATATCTGTGTGTGCAGGTGACTATTACTGTGCATAATTATTAGGCAACTTAACAAAAAACAAATATATACCCATTTCAATTATTTATTTTTACCAGTGAAACCAATATAACATCTCAACATTCACAAATATACATTTCTGACATTCAAAAACATAACAAAAACAAATCAGTGACCAATATAGCCACCTTTCTTTGCAAGGACACTCAAAAGCCTGCCATCCATGGATTCTGTCAGTATTTTGATCTGTTCACCATCAACATTGCGTGCAGCAGCAACCACAGCCTCCCAGACACTGTTCAGAGAGGTGTACTGTTTTCCCTCCTTGTAAATCTCACATTTGATGATGGACCACAGGTTCTCAATGGGGTTCAGATCAGGTGAACAAGGAGGCCATGTCATTAGATTTTCTTCTTTTATACCCTTTCTTGCCAGCCACGCTGTGGAGTACTTGGACGCGTGTGATGGAGCATTGTCCTGCATGAAAATCATGTTTTTCTTGAAGGATGCAGACTTCTTCCTGTACCACTGCTTGAAGAAGGTGTCTTCCAGAAACTGGCAGTAGGACTGGGAGTTGAGCTTGACTCCATCCTCAACCCGAAAAGGCCCCACAAGCTCATCTTTGATGATACCAGCCCAAACCAGTACTCCACCTCCACCTTGCTGGCGTCTGAGTCGGACTGGAGCTCTCTGCCCTTTACCAATCCAGCCAGGGGCCCATCCATCTGGCCCATCAAGACTCACTCTCATTTCATCAGTCCATAAAACCTTAGAAAAATCAGTCTTGAGATATTTCTTGGCCCAGTCTTGACGTTTCAGCTTGTGTGTCTTGTTCAGTGGTGGTCGTCTTTCAGCCTTTCTTACCTTGGCCATGTCTCTGAGTATTGCACACCTTGTGCTTTTGGGCACTCCAGTGATGTTGCAGCTCTGAAATATGGCCAAACTGGTGGCAAGTGGCATCTTGGCAGCTGCACGCTTGACTTTTCTCAGTTCATGGGCAGTTATTTTGCGCCTTGGTTTCTCCACACGCTTCTTGCGACCCTGTTGACTATTTTGAATGAAACGCTTGATTGTTCGATGATCACGCTTCAGAAGCTTTGCAATATTAAGAGTGCTGCATCCCTCTGCAAGATATCTCACTATATTTGACTTTTCTGAGCCTGTCAAGTCCTTCTTTTGACCCATTTTGCCAAAGGAAAGGAAGTTGCCTAATAATTATGCACACCTGATATAGGGTGTTGATGTCATTAGACCACACCCCTTCGCATTACAGAGATGCACATCACCTAATATGCTTAATTGGTAGTAGGCTTTCGAGCCTATACAGCTTGGAGTAAGACAACATGCATAAAGAGGATGATGTGGTCAAAATACTCATTTGCCTAATAATTCTGCACTCCCTGCATTTATATAGAAGCGTTAATTTAAATTCCCTTCAAATTGCATGTTGTATATTATTTTAAAAAAAAATATTTTAAAAAAAAAACAAAAAACTAGTTTTGTAACAATTCTGGCATCATGAGATATTGTTACAATTGCATATCTAAAGCAGACTTTAGCATATTTATCAAGGTGCTGGAAATCAGAATTTTGTTAACTTTTAAATGTTCTCCACGTGTATGTGTGTGTACACACACACACACACACACACACACGTTTTGTAATTGCCCCCCTACTTCTGTCCCTGGCCCCCCATGTGCCCCCCCTAAATATGAATGCTGGAGACGCCACTGACACTGCACTCATACACACACACACACTGCACTCATATACACACTGCATTCATTATATACACACACTGTAAATAAATATTCAATTAACATTTTTTTAGGATCTAATTTTATTTAGAGATTTACCAGTGGCTGCTGCATTTCTCACCCTAGTCTTGTACTCGAGTCAATACGTTTTCCCAGTTTTTTGGGGTAAAATTAGGGGCCTCGGCTTATATTCGGGTCGGCTTATACTCGAGTATATACAGTATTTTTACACTACTGTGAGGTCTGATATAATACTGTAATAATGGAAATTACAAAAAGTACCTTTTCATACCGAGCCAAAAAACAAACAAAACGCAAAATCACAATTGATGTCCAGTGGAATTACGAATCAGAAAACCAGAGAAACAGCTTAGCAGTAATCATAATAAACATGGAAATGTTGGTGTAGCAATAGTGTTAGTCATGTATTCAACACCTGGTCATGCACTGAGCTAACAAAGTCATTGTGGACCTAACCAAGTAAAGCAGTACTGACAGCACAAAATAAGTGTTACTCATTGCAGTGTAAGAGGGAGTCATTCTTTGAGACAGTTTTAGTGAACCACATGAAATTCACCCGGCGCAGGTGTCTCACATTATGCATGAGATTTAATCCAGATTTTCTTTGTATTGTATACATAATATTAACCTGACAGTATGTTCAAAAGCATTTCATCTGCCTCATCTGGCCCACTAGTTTATAAAATCATATTTTATAATCACATATAACAGCTCAGAGGTGTATGCTCGTAATGCATGTGTGCTATTAACTGAGAAACCCTAACCTGCTCTTGTAAACCAAAGAGCAGAGGACATAATTCAGATCCGTCCATTTTCATCTCACTTGAAGTTCTTTGTTGAAGCAGATGGTTCGTATAGATGTCACTTTGGATTAGAATGTAGCAGGAAAAGAATCTGAATTTAGAATATAATTAATTGAAGAGATTACATTGTTCATTGATATTAATTCAAAAGATTTAGATTGTAATTAATTAAAAAAGAAAAATGATATACCCACTTTATTTAGGGCATGTTCCTTGGCAGTCCAGGCATATTTTGTATAAATTAAGCTAATAATAAAGATAAAGGTCTCAGCATGGAGAGATGTACTTCTGTCACCTCTTTGGTGGCATTATCATGGACCTCTCATAAATGCGTGTTCTCAGTGGCAGTAAATAGAGCAGAGTACAGATGATAGGTCACAGTTGGGTATACACAGTGATATATGGCAGGATGGATGACAAGGTTATTGATGTTGAAGAATTCACATGCAGTTACTCAATAATGAGATAAACAGGCTGTCATCCCGTGGGAATTGTCCATTTTAAGAGAGATTTAAGCAGATGAACTGTTGATAGCGATGTTATTATAAGAATATTCAGTGCACAAACCACAAATACACAGATAATGTCAGCAGCCGTTTCAATGAGTGTATATCAGTGCCAGGAGTTGCTGCTTTCGTAAGAGTTTCCTGGTGAGAAATAGATCAATGCAGACAACAGAGCCACAGAAATGGGCTTATTCTCTAAACCAAATGTCTTGCGTTAAACACAGAATTGTATTATTTAGCGGACTTGGAGAATTCTTCAAAATCAACCATGTAAGCCTACAGTTTGCAGGTGGGTTTACAATTTGCTATTTAATTAACAGATCTTGAACTTTTTTTATTGGTCATAGTGGTTTCAAAAAAGGTACAATTTCAAAATATTCAACAATTTTACAACAATTGCAGCCATCGCCTGGCCCTACCTGCAACTATCAAAACGTTCCCCGACTCTGCATTACATGCCTTACATTACAGGCTTAAAGACTTCTCTAGGGCTGCACCGTTCTTATGGAACTCCCTTCCCCTCTCTGTTAGACTCTCACCCAGTCTCCACTCCTTCAAAAAATCTTTACTTCTTTAGGAAAGCATATCAATTAAACTGTGAACAGCTTTCCCTCCCCGCACCCTGATTCCTCTCCTGAAACTGTCATCAAAACAAAACACTAAGCCCTCAATGAACACTATCCTAGCAACCTACTTTTCTACCCTACCCTTACCTTTTGTGTCACTATATCCCACTCCCTCTAGTATGTAAGCTCATGGAGCAGGGCCCTCAACCCGTCTGTTCCTGTGCGTCAAACTCGTCTTGTCACAAATACGTGTCTGTTAGTCTACCCATTGTACAGCTCTACAGAACTTGTTGGCGCTTTATAAATAATAATAATAACAATACATAGGGAGCGCCATTCTGAGTGGAAGTCCCACATGTGGAGCCATATAGAACATTGACATGGTTAGAACTTAGAATTCATCTTGAAATTCATTTTAAGTAACTGTTTTGTCTCCCTTCCTTAGCCCCAAATCATCATCCATCCCTGCATCAAGGCCTTTTAATTTTACTCGACTCTATCCACCCTCCCTCCCTGGTTCTTTCTAATACATAGTATGCTCTTCCAGCTGCTTGGAACCACAGCCAATCACCTCCTTATTACCTTCACATGCTATCAGCTGCTGCAGTTATACCATTAACTCTCTCTGCCATCAGATACAAATCCCTTTGCTACCTCTTGTCTCATCTCCCAGTTTAACCTTTAGATTGTAAGCTCACGGGAAGGGCTCTCTACCTGTTGTATCGGTCTGTTCCTATTGTGTTGTCTTTCCCAATTGTACAGCGCTGGGGAATATATTGGCGCTTTATAAATGCCAGTAATAATAATAACAATAATAATAGTAATCTTTATACACTTGCCTAATTGCAATGCGCTGTATACACACATGTATAGCTCCACTAAGATCCTGGCAAACACACTGGAAGACACTCAAATAGACATTCTAGACCCCTAAAGCACTTTAGCTTGCTGAAAAGCTTCAGGTTTGAAGTGTGTGTCCTCTTTATATAAATTTAGCAAAAAGTGCAGATTTCAATAAACATTAATATACCTGGTTACAACCCCTAGCTTTTAAGCAGATAACCAGGACTGTTACTTACTGGCTTGTTTTCGCTCAATGGAGCTAAACTCAAGAAGCAGCAATTGCCCAGAGCACCTGCCTTATAAAGACTTCTCATTGAGCTGAATTTTGAAGTCTGTGATTGGACAGCAACAGAAAGTCTGGGCGGGGTTAGAAGGGGAGGGCTTGCAAAGGCAGCAGACAAGAGAAATGCAGGTGCTAGCTAATTTGGGATATACCCACAATAAAAAAATAATAATTACATGCATGCAAATTGTCATATGGGTACATCTACTAAACAGTGATTTTTATTAATTTGTATTTGGGCAGTGGAGTGTCCCTTTAAGAGGCATCATTACATTTGTTTTATGACCACTTTATTTACAAATATATTTTAAGCACAAAGGAATATATATGAAAAGTCTATATTTTCTAATTAATCACAGTTTGTTTATTCTTTATTTAAAATGTATTTTATGTACTTTTTGCATAGAAACAAGGAATGCATAATATTCTGGAATTCATAAAATACATGCTGCCCAGCCAGCTGTTTACAATCAGAGCACCGGTCATAGTTATATTGTATTTTGTTTGGATATATGACTGTAATATTATTTAATTGTAACACTATATAAAACTATTTTAGACATTTTTATGTACCGGATAAGGATCTGAGATTAAAGTGGCGCTCTACTCACTTATATCAAATGCCATAATTTATACAGAACCTGAACCCATATTTCTAATTATATGTATTTTGGTCATACATATATTGTACAGATACAATTTTTTTGTAGAAAAAGATAAAGAAAAAAATGCAGGTTGTTAATTATTCAAATTTATTTAGCATCCATGGAGACAGGATTACTAAAATGCTGGTGGAATTTTTACAATCTGTAATTGTAATCTATACGTAATCCATATGTTGTGCTT
Organism: Pelobates fuscus; assembly: GCF_036172605.1. Lineage (NCBI taxonomy): Eukaryota > Metazoa > Chordata > Amphibia > Anura > Pelobatidae > Pelobates > Pelobates fuscus. The sequence continues at coordinate 254,916,310 of NC_086321.1, read as the reverse complement.
TCTTATAATAGAAAAATACTATTTTGGCTATTTCTAAGTAAAATAACATTGTCTTGTGCCCTGTGTGGCGAGCTTGGTGGTTAATAATTGAATCAGGGTATTTATACTATGATGACTATGAGCAAAGTATCCTGGTAGAACATGGGGGTTATGTGTATATATATATCAGGGCCAGACTGAGAAAAAAATTAGGCCCGGGCATTTTTCAATCAGAGCAGCCCCCTAAGAAGGGGGCGGGGCCAGAGAGGGTGTGTTTTGTCATCACTAATGACAAGCACGCCCCCTCTCAAAGTGAGCATGTTAGTTCAATGCGCAGAGCCCCGCTGAAGAGCTCTGGCATTAGAAAAAGGCCCTGAATTTGTTCTGCGCAGCGCAAGCAAATTTAATAACATGCTTGCGCTGTGTTTGCTTTTAAATTGTCTCTGGTGTCTCCATAAGTGGGATACCAGAGGACAAAAGGTCCAGGAAAGTGTATGGTGCATGTGTTTGGAGCCTACTTGTGGGATTGCGTGTGTGTAGAGTGTGGTGTGGTATTGTGTAAATAGGTCAATTTCATTTGTGTTTGTGGTGTAATATACTAGGGGCTGTAGAGAGTGTGTGTATAGGGGCATAGTGTTATAGGGGATGTAGCGAGTGTGTGCATACGGGCTGTAGTGTGTGTGTATAGGTGACGTAGTGTGTGTAGGGGTTGTAGAGAGAGTGTGTTTAGAGAATGTTGTATGTGTTTGCTGACAACGAATGTAGTGTGTGTGTAGGTGGTGCAGTGTTGTGTAGGAGATCTAGTGTGTAAAGGACCCAGAGTGTGTATAGGAGATTGTGTGTGTGTGTGTGTGTATAGAGGATTAAGAGTGCATATAGGGTAAGGGATCTAGCATGTATCTGGAGCGTAATGTGTGTAGTGGTGCAGTGTGAGGGGTGCTGTAGTGTGTATACACATATATATATATATATATATATATATATATTTGGACGTATTGTATGTGTGAGGGGCGCAGTGTGTGTGTATGTAAGAGGGGTGCTGTGTGTGAGGGTGTTTTTATCTGCCGTCACATTCTAGGTTTCTAATTTTCTTCGTCTGTCAACTCTCTGAGGGTTATTTTATATATTATGTATATATGTATATATGTATGTGTGGGAGTGCGCTGTGTGTGTGTCTGGGTGCGCTGTGTGTGTGTCTGGGTGCGCTGTGTGTGTGTCTGGGTGCGCTGTGTGTGTGTCTGGGTGCGCTGTGTGTGTGTCTGGGTGCGCTGTGTGTGTCTGGGTGCGCTGTGTGTGTCTGGGAGCGCTGTGTGTGTGTATGGGTGTGCTGTGTGTGTGTCTGGGTGCGCTGTGTGTGTGTCTGGGTGCGCTGTGTGTGTGTCTGGGGGTGCTGTGTGTGTGTCTGGGTGCGCTGTGTGTGTGTCTGGGTGCGCTGTGTGTGTGTCTGGGTGCGCTGTGTGTGTGTCTGGGGGTGCTGTGTGTGTGTCTGGGGGTGCTGTGTGTGTGTCTGGGGGTGCTGTGTGTGTGTCTGGGGGTGCTGTGTGTGTCTGGGTGCTGTGTGTGTCTGGGTGCTGTGTGTGTCTGGGTGCTGTGTGTGTTTGGGTGCTGTGTGTGTCTGGGGGTGCTGTGTGTGTCTGGGGGTGAGTGTGTGTGTCTGGGGGTGCTGTGTGTGTCTGGGGGTACTGTGTGTGTCTGGGGGTACTGTGTGTGTCTGGGGGTACTGTGTGTGTCTGGGGGTACTGTGTGTGTCTGAGGGTGCTGTGTGTGTCTGAGTGCTGTGTGTGTCTGAGTGCTGTGTGTGTCTGGGGGTGCTGTGTGTGTCTGGGTGCGCTGTGTGTGTCTGGGTGCGCTGTGTGTGTCTGGGTGCGCTGTGTGTGTCTGAGGGTGCGCTGTGTGTGTCTGAGGGTGCTGTGTGTGTCTGAGGGTGCTGTGTGTGTCTGAGGGTGCTGTGTGTGAGGGTGGTGTGTGTGAGGGTGGTGTGTGTGAGGGTGGTGTGTGTGAGGGTGGTGTGTGTGAGGGTGCTGTGTGTGTCTGAGGGTGCTGTGTGTGAGGGTGATGTGTGTGTGAGGGGGCTGTTAGTGTGAATGTATTTTTTATTTAAATTGAAATATATATATTTTTTTATTTATAATTTGCGCTATTTGTGCTGCAATGTAGTAAAAGTAGAGGTGGTGTAACCTAACCCTCCCCTCCATTTAGGGCTATAGAGTATTGTGCGGGCGATTCTGGGTCGTTTCCTCTGCCAAATGAATATGTCTATAGCTTTCTGCATGGCTGCTAGGTCTCCCCTTATGACCTGTACTGGCATGGATTGAAATCGGAACAATAGTATAGGCATGACATTCATCTTCACTGAATGTAAGTAACCCAGCTAGGTTATAGGTCTAGCAGTTATTTTTCACTTTAAAAAAATCTCAAGCTTTCTACCTCAAAAAAGATTTCTGATAATTCAAGATATTGGGCGAAACAAGAAATAACTTCCTGGGCCAATACCAAATACCAATACAATATGCAAAATGGGTGCCGTGGCTGGGTTATCTGATATCAACGTGAGCTTAGACCACTGCTCTTGTTCCTTCTATCGTTTAGATATGGATCACCTACAGGCCAAGATGTATTTCGAGGGCTCACTGCCAACTTCATATAACCTCCTTTCAGAAATAAAAAGAAAAATATAAAATAAAAAGTCCCACATTTCTTTGACACATCTCCACTTGGCCAGCAGTCCGCTCTTCCATTGTCAAAGTATGTTATTGTCTCTGTCTACTATGTCTTAAATAGCAAAAATATCAAACAGCCTAAAAGGTGAAAACAACACATTTTGTAAATAACCTTCACAATGCTCTTAAAGTGAGAAGGAGTGATAACATCTTGCAGGGATCCTCCTCAGCACTGTACCACAGCAGAAACAGGATCAGGGAGAAATAACAGAATAGGTTTTGCATCACTTCAATCCCATCCTGGTTCTCTAACATGTGTATATAGATGGTTTTAAATTAATATTATTATTAATATAGCACAAATATAATCAGCACCACTATACAAGGATTATATATACATATGAATATGTGATTACGATAACATATTGTCTTACCTGTTAGACTGTTTTTATAGCTAAGGCCATCGTTACATTAGGTGCTGTGAATTAGTGTTAATTGAACCTATAATTAAATGATAAATAAAAAGATAGCTAGATAGATCTATAATTGATAAGATTAATATAATATATGATGTATGATATAATATAGCTATCTAGATATATAAAAAACACACAATGATATAAAAATGAAGCAAAAATATAAATGAGAAAACTCAATAAAAGTACCTTACCTCGGTGGGGGCCCCCACCGAGGTATAAACCAGAGGAATACTCGGGAGCAGGACGAAGTCCGACGTGTGAGGAGTGTAGTGCTGGACCGCGGTCGGTGTCTTCTAAAAAGACCGCGGTGAGTAGAGAAGGCACTCCAACAGGGAACGCGTTGCACCACGGTCGGTGCCTTCAAAAAAGACCGCGGTGTACGGAGACCGGCCGGCAGCAGAACACGCTTCAAGTAGATACTCACGGGGATTCCTGCACCCGACCTCTTCCTGCAACAGCTGATCAGGGTGTCGAGCTAACAGCTGTGGCTCATCGACGCGTTTCGTCCCGCCCACGGGACTTTCTCAAGATGCAGAAACAGCCACAGTTCGAACTTTAAATACACCCATCAATTAGCCATTAAATACAGAATAAGTGAACAAATAAAATTGAATAAGGATGAATGAAGATAACAACGAAAATAATACCCATAGAGCATACAGAGGAAAAGGGTAAACCCCTAAAACATCCATATACATCCATATACATACATAAATATACATACATAAATTTTAAAACATAAAAGGCAAAAATGTACCAATAGACACCTATAGTACAGAACCCATGTAACTTAAAGGGACAGATACTGATCGTGTATATAAATGACAATAAGCTTCAAGAGCGATCTAGAATCACCAGTACTTATAATATGTAATATATCTCATGATATTTACACAAAAATATCTGTACCAAACCAAAGAACCGACATAGAAATATGCAAATATAAACAAACAAACGAACCAGATGGTAGAGACCTTAATATAAATCTGACTCTTCATAGAAGACACAGAAGGAAGGTATAAGCCCCTAAAAGTTATTTCTACCTTTTCAAAAAGGGGCCAAAAATTACAGCAATAAATGACTATAATACGGAACCCATATTAATTATATATAGGGGCAAACATTCGTTATGTATAGGGGTTTAGAGCGCGATCTATAATCGCAAGTGCTTATGGTATCGATGACATTCTAATTGTCTGGAGGGGTGATTGGAAAGATATAGACAACTTTATGACCTACATTAACAACAACAGATGGGGTCTTTCTTTCACGCATAAGAAACACAGGTCCACAATTGATTTTCTAGACCTAACTCTTACAGGTCTTGGGAACAGAATCATCACCAAAACTTTCCAAAAGAGTGTGGATGTAAACGGTTATTTACACGCCAATAGCTGTCATCATCCCACATGGATACATAACATCCCTCTGGGACAATTCATCAGAATCAAACGAAACTGTTCGTTTCTGTCTGATTATGAAAGAGAATCCTTTGTTCTATGTCAACGTTTCGTTGAAAAGTCCTACCCATCGCACAAGATACTGAATGCTTATCTGAAAGGGCTTAATTATGGTGATACCTCCACCCTTGGGAATCATGTTAAGGATCTTCCCAGCTCTAGGCAATCCCTCGTAAGTACATATCACGAGCAGAAATTACACACAGATGAGCACTATATGATTCTCCAACTTTTGGACAATGTTCAAGTCCCGAAATGTAAGGCAGCTAAGTTTAACATCAGCACCAAGGAAGTGGGTAAGGGTACTACACCTATCTTTACAACTTCTTTTAGTAAAGCATATGATGACATCATCGAGATCTTTCATAAGTATTGGCCCATTTTGAGGAAAGATCCTTGGCTATCTTTTTGCATTTCGGATTCACCAAGAGTCACATTCAGGAAGGCACCTAGCTTGAAGAACATTCTAGCACCCTCCAAATTGCCATGCCACAAAGAGAGGAAAACGACACTGACAAAAAAGGGCTTCACAAGTAAACGTTGTGGTCACACTAAATGCTTGACATGTGGCTATATTTGGCATTCTACCTCGAGTTTTAGCCCCTTTAACAGCTCTGAATACTTTTTTGTTCAATCGGATATCAGCTGTAACACCTCCTTTGTGGTATACTTGTTAATTTGTCCCTGTGATCGTCAGTATGTGGGCCAAACAATAAGACCCTTGAAATGCAGGTTCCGTGAACACAGAACAGCTATAATTCGTAACAACTGCAAATCTTCAGTAGCTCGACACTTTTCTACTTTTCACGATAATAATCCTTCTGGCATTAGGTTATTGGGCCTAACGCATATTCCCCCATTCCAAGATTTGGCTAAAAGGAAGAGGGAACTTATCAAATGCGAATCCATGTGGATTTTTAGGTTGAATACCATGACACCCAACGGCCTGAATGAGGAGTTAGATTTGTTCTAAGGGCTCTATTATTAGTTTTTCTCTGTTCATTCACATTTATATACCCTTATGCTGGTTCTGTGGTTTTGGGTCCTGATCAGATGGTTTTGTGCAAATATTATGGGGTATATACCATAAGCACTTGCGATTATAGATCGCGCTCTAAACCCCTATACATAACGAATGTTTGCCCCTATATATAATTAATATGGGTTCCGTATTATAGTCATTTATTGTTGTAATTTTTGGCCCCTTTTTGAAAAGGTAGAAATAACTTTTAGGGGCTTATACCTTCCTTCTGTGTCTTCTATGAAGAGTCAGATTTATATTAAGGTCTCTACCATCTGGTTCGTTTGTTTGTTTATATTTGCATATTTCTATGTCGGTTCTTTGGTTTGGTACAGATATTTTTGTGTAAATATCATGAGATATATTACATATTATAAGTACTGGTGATTCTAGATCGCTCTTGAAGCTTATTGTCATTTATATACACGATCAGTATCTGTCCCTTTAAGTTACATGGGTTCTGTACTATAGGTGTCTATTGGTACATTTTTGCCTTTTATGTTTTAAAATTTATGTATGTATATGGATGTTTTAGGGGTTTACCCTTTTCCTCTGTATGCTCTATGGGTAGCTTTACTTATTATTTTCGTTGTTATCTTCATTCATCCTTATTCAATTTTATTTGTTCACTTATTCTGTATTTAATGGCTAATTGATGGGTGTATTTAAAGTTCGAACTGTGGCTGTTTCTGCATCTTGAGAAAGTCCCGTGGGCGGGACGAAACGCGTCGATGAGCCACAGCTGTTAGCTCGACACCCTGATCAGCTGTTGCAGGAAGAGGTCGGTGCAGGAATCCCCGTGAGTATCTACTTGAAGCGTGTTCTGCTGCCGGCCGGTCTCCGTACACCGCGGTCTTTTTTGAAGGCACCGACCGTGGTGCAACGCGTTCCCTGTTGGAGTGCCTTCTCTACTCACCGCGGTCTTTTTAGAAGACACCGACCGCGGTCCAGCACTACACTCCTCACACGTCGGACTTCGTCCTGCTCCCGAGTATTCCTCTGGTTTATACCTCGGTGGGGGCCCCCACCGAGGTAAGGTACTTTTATTGAGTTTTCTCATTTATATTTTTGCTTCATTTTTATATCATTGTGTGTTTTTTATATATCTAGATAGCTATATTATATCATACATCATATATTATATTAATCTTATCAATTATAGATCTATCTAGCTATCTTTTTATTTATCATTTAATAATAAATACATTTATATTTGTATAAATTTTGGTTATCTTTACAGTTTATTTAGGAGCGCACATGCATTCTATATCGTGAGCTTACACTCAAATTTAGTCGCTTGTATATGTATGTTGCTGCCCATTTTATTTATTTTTTGATATTAACTACACCGTGTTCTTTGATCTGTTACTTTCCATATATTAATTGAACCTATACACACAAGACCCATAAAAGTGTGGCATTATGCTGTTTATTAACACACCCTTTTAGTTCACATTGTATATTTGTACTGGCATTAGCCCCAATTTACTGGAAATAAATCATACTCCTGACAAGATATCATAATAAGTCACACAAGTGAGGATACCGCACTTCTACATTAGAATCTAGGTGATCCAGACCTAGGGCTGGCAAACCCCAGTACAATAGGCAAGAAGTAAATATGGTCCAGGCGCTCAAAGATCCATAATATAGCAGCTTTATTGGAACTAGGAGTGTAATGTTTCGACTTGCAGAGAGGTCTTTGTCAAGCTATAGTCCAATTTATTGATACCCAGCCACGTGTCAACTCGGGGGTTATCTTTGTCTGATTTAGTACCATTGCACGCTAATACTTTTTTTTTTAACAAAATGTTGGGAATGTGCAATTGCATAGCTTTCTATTTGTTATACTAATATTTTATGCATTGCAACTCAACAAAAAAGAATATTGCTGTGCTACCAACCATCTTGACTGAAGGCTGTCTTCATTTCTTAATAAATGGGAAGGTGTTCTTCGCTTGTCTTCAGCTTTTCTGTAGCGATACTAAGTCTAATTAGTAGTCTTAATTTTTGAAAGATTAAGACCTTTAATTCGTAGGCTTAATTCTTAAAGGTCAAAGACATGTCCAGAATTATACATATGATGCTCAAAATTAAATTGTTAATTACATGAATTTCCAATAAGATTTTTAGATATAACAAAATAACAATGATTGTAGACGGTGCACAAAAGCAGCCCTACCAGAAATGAAGTAACTGCAGACAAAGGACCACCAAACTGTAGTTATCAGTGCTTCAGGTACAACTGAAAGCATTGTATTATAATCATCACCTATCCAGTAGCTAATCTGGAAGTCACTGGGAAATCTTGGAAAACAGATAATCTATTTTTGCATTCAGACACACTATAACTTTGTAAGCTTGGCTTTTGAATAAGTCAGTGTGGTCTATGGTGTATCAGGTGTCACTGGGAAAATACAGAAGAATACAAGGACATGTCAAGTATTTTAGGTTAATAAAAACATAGTGGCCTGGAGATTCCAAGATAACAAGCTTTCTTTGGCTTGGGTGTCCAGACCTTTGGGAAAACTTTGCTAAATGAAATCCTAAACTCAAAATGTCCTATTGACTAATTTGTTTTCTTTGCTCATTGACAAGGTGATGGCCCATAATTCCCTATCCTGTTAGTTCTCTTGATTCCTACACTTGTACAAATTACTCAGAGATGGTATCAGCATCTTTTGAGACTTTGTACAGACAGGAGATGGTATCACAGAGGACGGTAATGATTTGTGCTCTTCCCCTCTAGAAGCTGGAAAGGAGTATAAGAACTGAATGTGTTCCATTGTTGCTGTTTTTTTTTTTTATCTCTTTGCATTTTCTGCACTTAGTATGAGGTATCATTACACACGATCAAATGTTATACCAAACCAATGTGCCATGTAAGCTTGATGTGTTCTGGTTTAAATACAGTTTCTGTATTTCTGCATTAACATTCACAGATGTGCAAAACACATTTCATTAGAGTGTGAGAAGGGGATTTTTTGTTATACATTTATTGCATGTCCAACTAAAGAAAATACAACTTAAAAAATACAAGTGGTAGATATACTTAAACACAATCATTGACACAAATGATTTTTTTTTTTTTAGTAATCTTTACTAGACTTGGGCATTCATATTTGTACAAATGGATTTGCAAACGAAAATCTGCATTTCTGTCAATTAGTCTGAATACCGAATAACAAATGGGGAGCCAAACAAATGGACATACGGATGGGCACCAAATGAAATTCTTCCATGTGCCATTTATTTATTCACAAGTTGTGAATGCCTGTAATTCAAAAGACAGTCTGTCTGTCTGTCTGTAATTCAAAAGGCCGAATGAGTAATCTGAATGCATGAATGGCTCATTCCTTTGGTGTGCCTTCGTTATTTCTGCTAATTACCATCATATCTGATTGGAGTGAGCTGAACTTATGAATAGATGAGCCATTCGTTCATTCAGATTACTCATTCTGGGTTTTGAATTAAAGACAGACAGTGTACTTTTTTTAAATTAAGTATATGTAAAAAATGAGAAAAACTCATGCCTACCTTTAGACTGGAAACGTTAGCCATATACATGCACCTTTGATCAGACAGTGTTTGAAAACCAAAAGTTAGTCTCTATGGTCTTCCCTGCTTTACTCCCTGCACAGATTTAGTGAAGACTATAGAGATTAACTGTTGGATTCTGTCATATGGTAAAGGTAGCATTGAGTTTTTCCTCATGTTTTTACATATACTGATTTTTTTAAAAAAGATAAATTTCATTTCAAGACTTAGTGAAACGATTATTTTATTAAAAGACTGTTTTCAGGTGACGGTTTTCCTTTAAATTCATTATGAGACAGTATTTCTTGGAGAGGTGCCCCACTTCAGGTTGTGTGGCTCAGACAGAATCAAAGTGCAGACTTGCCTACAGGAAATTATTTGTTTTTGTTCAATATATTTTTCTTCCTTGCAACAACCAAGTGGAACAGCACCTGTGTCTTTAAAGCGCTAATTTATGGTTAGTGTAATGTATTGTGAATTAAGTGAGGTCATAACATACTAGACTTGTGTATTTGTATTTGGACAACCTGCAATTCTGAAACTTGGCTAATCCACAGTTAATCTGAATAACAACCAACCAAATCTCCAAATGACCAAATCTAATAAGTGCCGAATCGCATGATGGACACAATTCTTCATTGCAATTCAGTCATTTGTTGATTCAGAACAGCCAATATACGATTGCAAATGTGAATGACATGAATATCCCTTGTGACTGAATGAATGCCATTTGTTTACGAATATATATGGTCAGTAGCCAATGTGTCTATTTAACAGTTCACTAAATTAATGTTTGGATAAACTAATCAAATTATGTAATATTGTTGGATAAATTTTGAAAATTATTTAATATATTGAAAATTATTTCAATATTTTTTTATATATTGATATATTTCTTTTTTTATATGTTATACATTTTTGATAGTTTTATATTTTTAAAAAATTTTTCAATAGTGTATCCAAAAATATTAACTTTTTTGAAAACCTTATCCAAACATATTAAAACGAGGCCTTTGTATCCTTAGATATTCCAATACCACATAAGGATACAACTTTAGAGAGTTATCTACTAAACTGCTGAAAGTAGATCAGCTATTTTCTATTTTTTTTTTTTTATCTTTTAGCCCTTTAGTAGAGGACACCGTAGTTTGGTATCTTTACGTGGGAAATAAGTGCTAAAAAAAAGTCATGCAAATACTGTGGTAGAGTTGCATAAAGAAGTGGCTTGATTCAGGTCCCAACAATTAGAAAGTGCAAATATATTGAGGAATGTCTGTAATGTGGTTGGATACGGAGGTCACATGACACGGATTGGGTCCACGTGTCATACCACCAGTATCTGAATCATGAAACAAGACTAACTATAAGTAACTAGCTTTAAGCTATTGAAGTGTAAGGAAAACTCAAGATTGCTATTGAGATAAGCATGAATTGTGGACAATATTAAAATGGTATGGCAGGGAAACTAAATTAATAAGAATTTTTTATAAAGTAAATAATAATAAAATAATATGTAAATGGTCATAAAACATGAGGGCTAACCTAGAAAAAATATTTTTATTATTTACATACATATTTACATTTTAATATAAAATTAAATAAAAAAATGTATTCTAAAACATTGTATAAGTCAAATTCTGCACTTAGGCAATTTGCTTCAGAAAGGTTTTAGATTAGAAACACAGTTCATCTATTTTCTAAAAGCATTTTCTTGTATTCCCACCTCTGCAGGAAAGTTTTTATTTTTGTATTCGAATAACTTTTAAACATTTTGGATTATTATTGTGGATGCTAAAATGTTTGGACAGTGTTCCGCTATGCAGGTTTGTAAGCATCTGGTTGTAACACCTACATACTGGAGTCTGCAAGGGGACTCCAGGAGGTATATGACATTTTTAGTTTTACATGTGATTAAGTCTTTGATTGCATATGTTTTTTTTGGCTTGATTAGATGCAAAATGGGTGATTTTTATTTATTATAGAGTCAGTGAAGTTACATGCTATACATTTTTACATTTGTAAAAACCGGTGTAGTTACATAGGGTATTGGTTTTATTGTTGAGTTTTTTAGTGTAACTTCTTGTGAGGTAAGTTTTGAGATTTGGGGCTCCTGTAAATATGATGCTAGGTTCATAGGAAAAATGTTTTTTAACCAAATGACCTAAATGCTGAATTCAACCTATACAACTTTTTATGATGTATTTTTTTAATTTATAATTAATATGACAATAATACAATAATTGAAAACTTAGGCCTCATCTTTTATGACCATTTATATACTATTTTGTATATTATTAATATTTGTTTTGTATTTTTATTATTTTTGTTAATTTTGTTTCATTGCCATCCCATTTAATATTGCGCATAATTCATGCTCATCTCAATAGTAACCTTGAACTTTCCTTATACTTTCAATAGCTTATAGCTAGTCAGTTTTATTTAGTTTTGTTTTATGATTCAGTTACAGATATAGGTCATGTGGTGCACGGACCCGATCCATGTGACATGACCTCCGTATCAAACCACATTACAGACAGGTCCCTCATTATACATTTATTTGCACTTTTGAATTGTTGGGACAAAAATCAAGTCACATCTTTATATGACACTACTGCAATATTTGCATAATTTTTATGGCTTATTTCCAGCCAATTTTTTATTTTATTTTTAATGTATCTTTATATGTGTTGATTCCTTCATTGTTTTTTACCATGAATATGTTGTTAATAAAGTTCAATGCTTGTTCTTCTGTATGCTCTATAGTCCAAATTCTACCATTGTCAAATGAAGTGTTTATACTACATGACGTCGTTTTGGTGTGAATTTCATATTTGCCTTTACCTATATATTCCTGTGTGCGAGGAACTTATATTATATATTCTTGAGTAAGCCTCAGACGAAGGCCGAAACATGTTATGTGTTATTTTATTCTCCTATTTTATTCTCTTTCATGTTTGTTTTATATGCAATAAATTACATTTGGCACCCCTTTACATTGAAAATTAGCCAGTTATAATTTTTTAATTGCAATTTTTACAATATATTTTATTTGTTCCTGGCACCTTAATAAAACATCATGGAGAAGACTGCTGAACACATTATCTTCTGTGGGGATTATACCACCTATGCAAAAAATTCTGATTGATTTAATTGCTCTCTGAAATAGGTTATAATAGTCACACATCCTTCAATGGGGATTGTACCACTGTAAATTGTCAAATCTAGAACTGGATAGAAACTCCATCACATGTGAGTGAAAATCCAGTGGCGTACATACCAGGGTCGCAGGGGTCACGGCTGCGACCGGGCATGGCCCACCAGGGGGCCGGCCTCCCCTGCGACCCGGTATGTACGCACTGTGGCCAGTATCTTCTCCTGGGGGCCCAGGAGCCGGCCACCTCTGGGCCCCCTGAGGCTGGCCCTGCTGTCACCCGGCGGCTGGTCCTGCGGGCGCGCGAGGGAGCACTCTCCCCTGAGTGCTTCCTCTTCAGCTCCCTCGCGCACCGCACTGATACCGGAGCCAGAAGATTACGTCATCTTCCGGCGCCGGCATCCCTACGCGGCGCGCGAGGGAGCTGAAGAGGAAGCATTCAGGGGAGAATGCTCCCTCGTGCGCCGGCCATCCTGCCTGCCCGCCCAGTGACGGGCCGCCCAGGAGCCCAGCAGCACCACTGGACCCCAGGGAATCCCCTCAGCACTCCAAAAGATAAGGAGGCTGGGGGATTACATTTAAAAAAAAAATGTGTGTGTGTTTTAGTGTGTGTGTTAGTGTTACTGTGTGAGTGTGAGTGTTAGTGTGAGTGTTAGTGTGTTAGTGTGAGTGTTAGTGTGTGTGTTAGTGTTACTGTGAGTGTTAGTGTGTGTGTTAGTGTGTTACTCTGTGTTAGTGTTACTGTGAGTGATAGTGTGTGTGTTAATGTGTGAGTGTTAGTGTGTGTGTTAGTGTGTGTGTCTGCTAGTGAGTGTCAGTGAGTGTGTCTGTTAAGTGTGTGTCTGCTAGTGAGTGTCAGTGAGTGTGTTACTGTGTGTGTCTGTTAATACAAAAAAAAAAAGAATGCAGCTTCAGAATTAATATAAATTGTATGCTGTCTAGGAGGTGGGAGGGTCTGGGAGCGAGGGTCTGCTGCTGATTGGCTGGAATGTGTCTGCTGACTGTGAGGTACAGGGTCAAAGTTTACTCAATGATGACGAATAGGGGGTGGACCGAACATCGCATATATTCGCCAGCGAACCGTTCGGGACATCACTACTGGTGGACTGTGAAAATTCTGCACTGTGTCCCATTAGACTTTATTCATAATTTTCCTACTCTCTAATACTAAATAGCCTTTTGAAGCAACCTATATTTGTTATATTTTATGCATTCTAAATTAGTGAGTGCTGAACTGCGAGGGAGCAATTACTGTAGATGGCACCCACTATATATACAGACCACATGCTTTCCTGCTGGACCACGAGGGAATTTTAGGCACGGCTGGACCACCAGGGACATTAGTGTAAATGTTGGAAACTTTTAAATAATTTGTGCAGCATAGTATGAGTTTGTACCTGAACATCATTAAAACTTAAATTATTTTTAAAGTAGCTTTCAAAAAACTGATTGCTTTAGATATTGACAATCTGTAATGAAATGTACATAGTCATTGAAAATTAAAATGGTTATTAATTTACAAAAAAAAAGTACTTGAGTACCTGTATTAACTATGTGACTTTTGCATTATATGTATGTTGATTTTGAATCTTGAATATACTATATTAATATTTAAATACTTTCAATAAAAAGTATTTGAAAATAAAATAAAAATGGGATAGACTTATACAGGGTGTAATAGTGACTGAACTTGTATCATTGGCAGAGTTGTACATCGATGTTCAAACCTTGGAAGGGGGCAGCTCAGGCTGTATTAAGTGCAAGGCTAACAAGGCCTTGCCTTGGGCTGCACTTTCGGGGGCCGCAAAAAAAACAGCCCCAAACGCCCTGGCAGATACCTTGTCAGCCTCTTGTCCAAGGGGCCCAGGAGCTGGCCGGCTGGCCACGTTAGCCCCCCCTGAGACTGGCACCTGCTTGTCATGGAGGCGGGCAGCAAGGAAGCACTCTCCCCTGAGCTCTTCCTGCTCAGCTCCCTCGCGCGCACCGCAGTGATGCTGAAGCTTCGGCATCACTAAGAGGTGCGCGATGGAGCTGAGCAGGGAGATCAGAGCTCTCTCGCGTACCTGCATTGACCGCACGTCTAGCCGCTCAGCCCAGCTGCACAACTGGACCCCAGGGAAATAGAGACTCCATGCCAGCACTCCCAAAGTTAGGGAGGCTGGGTGGAGTGAAATTTAAAAAAAAAAAAAATTGTGTGTGTGTGTCTGTTAGTGAGTTTGTATGTGTGTCTGTCAAACAGTGTATGAGTTTGTCAGTAAGAGTGTATAGGTGTTTGTCAGTAAGTGTGTATGTGTGTTAGTGAGAGTGTATGTGTGTTTGTCAATGAGTTTGTATGTGTGTCTGTCAGTAAGAGTGCATATGGAAAATCAAATAAAATCAAATTTAGGAATCAAAAAGAGCACTAAAGAGGCATTAAAAAGAGAATAAATGGAAAAAAAACTACTTTTGGATACCACAAATGTTTGGGGCAATCATATATGTGAAACTTAATATAATGAATATAATTATGCAGCTACACACTTTAGTGCCTTACACCCAAGGGTTAAACCCTAGCACAAAACAAATCAAGATAGAGAATATAATAAAAAAAACTGGAGCACAAATAGTACTTATACAGATGAGTCTTAATGTTGGTCAAGATAATTCCATCGACATGTGGACAAAAAGGAAGGGATAAAAAATAGACAATGTAATTCAGTTATTGCCTGTGTACATTCACATATCACTATATATTGCAAAGATGTTAAAACAATTTAACAAGACTTTATTCGATAAACAGGATAAAAACAGTATTATTCTAGTATATTGCACATAGAACTATATTGCACGTACAATTATATTGCATATAAAACAAAGCAAAGAAGGTGAGATTTACTGCCTCTTACTGGGGATCGCTGGTGAGCATATGTGGATGACACTGATACTCACACAAGCTCAGACCTCCAATCCGTCAGTGTAATCCAGGACACTTGCATGCTGTGGTTCCCCCGTCTTGGTGCAGTTCTCTCATGTGTACCTCTACTGAGTCTATACGTCAAATCTCGCTGACTGTGTATGTGTGTCTGTTAGTGTGTGTGTGTGTCTCTGCCACTGAATGTGTATGTCTGTCAGTATCTGCGTGTCTGTCACTAAGTGTGTCTGTCACTAAGTGTGTGTGTCTGTGTGTCAGCTAGTGTCAGCTAGTGTGTGTGTGTCTGTCAGCTAGTGTATGTGTGTGTGTGTGTATGTATGTTTGCTAGTGAGTGTGTATGTGTGTCTGCCAGTGAATGTGTATGTCTTTCAGTGTGTGTGTCTGTCACTAAATGTGTGCATGTCAGCTAGTGTATGTGTGTGTCTGTTAGTGACTGTGTATGTGTGTTTTGTCAGTGTGTGTCTGTCAGTGAGTATATGTGTGTCTCAGTGTGTGTGTGTCTGACTCTGATTTGGTGTGTTTCTGATACTGAGTGAGTGTGCGTCTGTCAGTGAGTGTGCATGTTTGTGTGTGTCTGTCAGTTAGTGTGTGTGTTTCAGTGGAAATGTGTGTTGGTTAAACAGTGTTTGCCAATGACTGTGTATCTGTCAGTGAGTGTTTGTCAATGTATGCATCAGTGAGGGCGTACATCTGTCAGGCAAAGAGTGTGTTCGTTTTAAAAAGAAAGAGAAATTTAGCCTAGGGCAGCACAAAACCTAAATACACCACTGGGCAGGGTCATTACAGAGGCAGCATGTCAGCCCAATGTGAATGCACAAGCGGCTTACTGACAGCCCGGTTGGCCCCACTCAGAGAGAGCACTGCTCTACTTGGCCCTAGTACCCTCAGCACCATAGTACTCTCTAAGTATGCCGTTGCGCTGTGCTGTCTAGGGACGTCCCCTGGTGTCCTTTGATGCGAGACATCAAGAAACAAATTAGGATGACAGGACCCCGAAATTAAGTCTGTCCTTTTTAAATCGGGACTGTTGAGAGGCCAGAAAAATCTTGTCTGATAGGAATAAAAGCACAGGAATCTATCTGATTCTAAGCTGGCAATGAATATCCTGAGATTGTATCTATGTTAATGTTTTTTTTGTTTTTTAAATCTTTATTTTTGTGGTGCATTCAGTGAGTATTGCCACAACAAGAAAAAGTAACAAGAAAGGTAGAGAACATAGTTTTACACACATATGGCATAGATGATTACTGCACACATTTTTACATTAACATGCATGGTCACAGGCTTATCTACTGTGTCTGGAGTATTTGCAAGAGTGTGTTACCGTTAGCTAACTTGACATAATGATACTCAAACATAAGTGCGTTCAATAACAGATCTTTAACTCACAGGCTTTTATGCTAAGGAGAGGTTTATAGATCCTATAGAGTAAAAACATATACATATACAGTGCCCCTTAGATGAGGCAGCAGGTTCTAATGTAAGCCAGCCATGAACTATGTAATAAAGTGATTAACTGAACATTTAAGCTGGTATACAAGCTTAGATAGGGTCATGCTGAACTGGACACCTAAGAGGGTGTAATCTGGTCTGCACAATGTTTAAGAGGGTTGAGTAAAGACAATGCAAGACTAATGTAGTAAGATCTACTTATTATTTTAAGTAGTCTCATGAGCCATTTCGAGGTGCTACCCTCAGTTTTTTGGTGGTAATCCCTCCTCATATAGACGCTTAAACCTTTCTGACCTCTTTACTTGCAGTGTCCATGTCACTCAAGGGGACCCGTCCCAGCCGGGAGTGGGGGTCGTCTTGACTCCGTGCCGGTATCAGCCGATGCCCCGCGGGGGGTTTCCAGAGTCCCACGGTAGTATCTGGGATGCGCTTTGGGGTACAACCGAGTAGGGGTCTGCCTCTGTGCCATGCCGCCAGAAAGGGTTTGGTGCAGTCCCTTGGTCGTGTCCAGATGCAGCTTGGGGCGAAATGCAGGCACAGCAGAGTAGCTTTTCCTTGTTGTTTAAAAGTCGGTTTGGATTTGCTGGTTGGTGTCCCCGGCTCATCTCTGCTGTCAGCATTTTCTGTCTCTTGGGCACTTTGTGGGCCCTGGTTGCTAGTGGGGCTGCATAGTCTTGTCGGGAGATTGCCGGCAGTTCTGTGACAGTTTTACATGCCTCCGCTTGTTGCTCCCTGGAATTTATTGTCATCCAGAACCCTGGTGATTATTTTGTCTAGCTTGACATCGAGGTCAGGTTTTACTGTGTTCCTAGTGCACATTGCAGGGGCCATGTTGCTTAGTCTCGATTCTTCCCGCTGCTCGCAGGAATTCACCCTTGGGGCACTTGTGGGAAGGCTGTCTCTCCGGAGTGGACCGGGATAACCCCTGCCGTTCCTGGGGGGGAGTCGGGCATCGGTGGGTCTGTTTCTCCAGTGTATGGGCGAGGAGAGCGGCCGCCCCTCCCCGGCTCCACCATCTGCAGGCCGCAGCTTTCCACCCTGGGCATCCGATCTTCCAAATTCTCGGTAAGGGTGTCAAGTTTGTCGCCAGTTCGCCCCTGATGTAGGTGGCTCACTCCGGTATGCTTTTTGTCTCGATTTTAGCGAGAATCGGTCAAAAAATGCCAAGTATAGCGGGAGCCCAGCTTACATGCAACTTCTACACTCGATGGCTCGGCCACGACCCCCGAATCTATGTTAACGTTAATTCACAAATACTCAATCTTTTTCTAGGAGAACAATATTTCCTCTACACAAAACTCAAAGTAAAATTCTCTGAACAAAAACAATACCTTACCTGAAACTATTACACTAAAGTGTTTAAAGTGCAATAGTTAGAATTGTTATGGTATCATGTTTAGTTATCAGTACACTGAGTAATAACATCTAACTCAGATATCATCATTTGCCGAGTGTACTATCAAAGAATGTGAAACGCTATGAGAATTCATTCTCATATGCAATCAATTATATTTAATTAATATCATTCATTCTTCACATTTAATTCTCATGTGGATATATGATTTTATTTTCCTTTTGTTTCAATGAAGATCTATGCAAAACCAAACCTTATTTGGCCGCATGATTCTCAAACATATATTAGTGTTTTTTCCTGTATCTGGCCATCTTGAAAATATTAGCATGAGTTAAGATAAAGGATATTGTAAGCATATTGTATTGCTGGAGGCAACTCAACTGCCACTAAGACAGAAGGAGACAAGATTCCATTATATACATAGATTTTTATCGAACTACATGTTTTTGAGATCAAACCTTGTCTGAGGTCAAAGTTCAATCTGAATGTTTAAAGGAAAAAGTCAGCCGTTCTAGCTCTTACAATGAGTTTACAATGAACTTGTCTCCAGTCTCCACTGGCTGGCTTACAATGATAAAATTTCTCTTTAAATACTTTGCCTATAGTGAACCTTCAGGATATTTAACTATATAAATCAAATACTATAGACATATCACTATGAAGAAAATCCAGCAATCACAAAAAAAAAAAACAACACATTTATCCAGATATTACATTGACAAGGCTTTATTGTTTATTATCATTTTTTCTGTTAATCGTACAATATCATATAATAATTATTCTATGCATACATGTATATATGTGTGTGTTAAGGTTCTTTTTTCATATGACAACAGTATATTGTTTAGGATTGGGTACTTTATTTGCACTAGATGTATTAATTGTATGGGAGTTTGGTACACTTATTGCACAAGGTATGGTGTATTTTATGGGATCGAAATTTTACTTGAGTTGGGGGTTATGCATTGTATTTTTGAATTTGTATAGTATTGATTGGTGCAGCGCGAAGCCGCGCATGCTCACCAGATCGCTATGATGCTTCTCTAAGAGAAGCGTCTGATTGAACCCTGCTATTTCGTCATTTTGACGAAAAAGGGGCCGCGACCTGCCGAGGATCTTGGCGCTGGAACGGAGGTACGTTTATATGATAAAAGCACTCTGATTTTTATTTCTGGTAATGACAAACTAACATAAAAGCAAGAAAGAAGGCTAGGGGACCTTTTTTGCTTTTATATGCTGACTATAGTGGTCCTTTAAGGCTGAACACAGCCCAATGATCTTTTGAAGGCTGCTCCCTGCCTAGAACTTAAAGGGACACTATAGTCACCAGAACAACCACAGCTTATTGTATTTGTTCTGGTAAGTAGAATCATTCCCTTCAGGCTTTTTGCAGTAAATACTGTCTTTTCAGAGAAAATGCAGTGTTTACATTACAGCCTAGGGATAACTCCACTGGCCATTCCTCAGATGGCTACTAGAGGTGAATCCTGACATAGTGCTTCACAGTGTGCAGCACTGCCATTCAGTGTCTCCACCCTCTGTATGGAGATAACAAAGTTTTCTCATAGAGATGCATTGATTCAATGCATCTCTATGAGGAGGCTGGTTGGCTGTGTTTGGCTTGTGCTGATTCTGCCATTGATTGGCCTCTTTGACAAGCTCAGTCGAATCTTATGGGGAAGCATTGTGATTGGCTCAGACCACCACTTCTGATGATGTCAGCAGACAGCAGGTAGATTAGGGGCAGAGCCAGCAGTTGCAGACTTAAATACAAGTAAGATTTTACTATATTTAGGGAGGCAAGGGGAGGGGGGCAGGGGGACCAAATAAGGGTTTTAACACTATAGGGTCAGGATTACATGTTTGTGTTCCTGACCCTATAGTGCTCCTTTAAGTACTTGAGGTACTATGGTATTAACTGTAGACTGGTAAAGCTTACACTGAGAGTTCATTTTTATATTTATATATATATTTTTTTAATTGCTGCTGCTTTTCTGATCAGAGGTCATCTGTGTCTCATTATCCTTGTATGTACAGTATACAGTGATAATAAGATTGAATCAGAATCTGAATGTAGCCCATGGATCAGCGCAGATAGAAGAGTGGGCCTTGACAGAGCCAGGAGGTAGGCACAACAGCCAAGGGAAGTTGAGTGACAGCTATCAAGCTGGGGGATGGGGGCGGAGCAGTGATGGAAGTATTTATACCGGCCATTTTGTGAAGTGGCCATCTTAATTAAACCTAAACTTACCTGTTAGTTGTCTCTCAAGTTTGGGTAGGATTGTTCTTTCTTTTTCATATGGATCCTGTCGAAGAATTCTTTGCAGGTGTTCATGTGGTGGTGAGGGAGTGCGGCATCGCTTGGCTGCAGGAGTGGATGGCATCCCCTGGGCCTTCAGATAATTTCTTTATTTTTACATGAAATAAACCAAAATACAAAAAACTACTGATATACATGTAAGATTGTGCTGTCACATCAGGGGTGATCATACTGGTTTTGTGCCAGCTGTTTAACAATAGATTAAAAAAAAATATGGGTGGGATTTACAAAACATATCCAGATTCTAATCATTTTCTATGTGTTTGGCAAATCCTTTAGTGCGTACTTTTGCATTCCTGCGTCTCGAGAAGAAGGACACCAGTGAGAGGGGCCAAAAGGGGGCGGGCCGTGACACAATTGCAACACTAGCCCTACCCCAAAGAGGGCAGATCAAACACAATCTTCCCGACATACTAGCAGGTCAGCCTTTCGTCATTGAATACCAGACTCCCTGTCCATCATCTAGACCAGCTCACTATTTCGTCAAAATGACGAAATAGGCGGGCGCGAGCAGGGAGCAATCAGACACTTCCATTTGGAAGCATCATTGCTCCCTTGTATACTTCATAGGGCGACATTCATGCTGCCCTATGAAGTCCTGAGCGCACTACCGCGCATGCGCACGGTGTGCACGGCCGCGAGCTGAGCTGACTGACAGCTCAGCTCCCGGTCTTTGCCTGCCCTCTCTCCTCTGCTGACAGGCAGGAGAGAGAATGCCAATCAAAGGTTGCCTCTTTTTACAGAGGAGTGTGTATAACAAAAGTGCTCAAAAGAGTAAAAAAGTGATTTACAGGCAGCTCAATATAGTAGTGTGGAAATATCCTCTATTCCACTGAATAAATTTAGTAGATATTGGTGCGGTGTAAGTGACAAGGACCTACACCTATAAGTGGAGCACTCAAACACAGATAAATCTTACCAAAACGTAGTCTCATTCAATGGTAAAATATGGGGTACATGTCAAAGTAAAATACAGAAAATACAATATAGTGTAGATGGTACTGAAAAATGGCTTCAAAGTGATTATAATGATATCGTGCTGAATATTACACTCACATTTCAAGGAGCCTGTATATAGAAAACACTGGCTCCGTATAAAGGCTTGTGTGCGGTTATGGTAGCACCACCCTCCTTCTTCGGCTTGAAGAATTTCTCGGGAACACGAAAAAGAAGGGAAGAAAGCAGACCAATGTGTAGACTTATGGTGATAAATGACACAGATATGTGTTCAATAAATGGGGTGCTCACCTGGTCCTGAGCCTACGAATCCCGGCTCTAGGTGTGTAGATTTTGTGCCAATTTGAATGGGGATGGCACTTCCCCTGTGAGGATTCCTTGGAGGCTCCAAAAGGGACTTGGATGAAGTTTTTCATAAAACTGGTGAATTTATTAGTTTAAAATAAACATAAAAACAAAGATGATAAAAGTCCTTTAAAAATGGCCAATACGCGTTTCACTCTCAAATAGAGCTTCTTCAGTCAGCTGTAATGTTAGTCCTCTGAATCCTCCATTTTAAATGCCATCTGGGTCTTCCCCTTTAATGAGTTAAGTTCATTCTGTCCAATCAGATTCAATTTCACATAATGTGTGTGTGTACCTTTAATAGGTTAATGATGTTGACGCCTTTATTTGTCTATTTTTTCATTGGTGGGCAGCGTTGGTTGGCGGAAGTGCTTGTTTTCAACCGGGCGGTTGGCAGAAGTGACGTCACGTAATCATGTGATCGCCATCCAGCCACATCCGTTTGGCCACTCCCCCTCAAAAAAAAATATATATTTTTTTTCTTTTCCTTCCCTTCTTTGAAAAAAGCAAATAGGGCTGCAGAATTGAAATGACAGTGAAATTGCATAATGTCAAATATTGAATTCATAGTGATATAATGTAAATTGTGGTGCATATAGACTAATACATTCACATTGTTAAAGGTGCATACTGTGCTAGTGGTACATATATTTTTAAACATTAAAAGGGTGATATTACATACATATGTGCTAGAATAGATATCCTTATTGGGTATTTTCCCAAAAGGTGGTTAAATCAATATTCTTTAAGTGGTATTCACAGTGTTTATAGTGTTTGGACATACATAATATGCCAACGATTGAAATGAATAAGAAGAATGTATAAAAGAAAAACAAGGGGTATAAAAAGAGTAGAATGGATTATAATGGATAAATTCCATTGAACCCCCAAAAAAGGGGGGATACCCATTTAAATGAAATGGCAGAGTTTGAAGTCTATATTCAAACCCTCATCTCACTCTGTCCCAATAATTTATTGAGGTCGCCTCCCCGCCAATTCCCCTTAACCTTTTGTATACCCATAAAGAGTAATTGGGTGGGATCACTATTGTGGGCTAGGGTGAAGTGGTGTGATACACTGTGTCCTTCAAATTTTTTCTTAATATTTCTAGTGTGTTCCTCAATCCTAGTGTGTAAATTCCGTTTAGTGCGTCCCACATATTTTAAACTGCAAGGACATTCCAATAAATATATTACGTTGTTTGAGTGGCAAGTTATAAGTTCTTTAATAGGGAATTCCTCATCGTTATTGCAGTTCTTAAAAGTCTTAATATGTCTCTTTATATTATTAGTGTTCCTACACACAAGACTAGTACCACACGCGAAAAAACCCTTTCCTTTATTTAGGAAGGTAGTAGTTTTAGTTTTTTTAATGTGGTTCTTTACCAAAAGTCTGTTTAAATTAGCTGCACCCCTAAATATTATCTTGGGTTTTGGTGGTAGAATCTGGGATAGGGCATGGTCCTGAAGTAAAATAGGCCAGTGTTTATTTAGGATTTTCCTTAATGCCTTATTGTTATGGCTATAATTACATACAATAGTTAAATTGACCTCACGTTCATTTTGCGTTTTGTTTTTTTCTTGTAATAAAGTGCGCTGTGGAATTTTTAAAACGTGTGTATAAGTGTCGTTGAGTGTCTCCTTTTTATAGCCCTTATCTAACAGGTCGGTAATTAATTTGTCTGCTTGTTCCTTGAAGGTGTCATTGTCCGTGCAATTTATTTTTATACGTATAAGTTGTGATTTAGGTACACTATTTAGCTAAGGGGAAAAGTGGCAGCTTGAGGTGTGGATACAGCTGTTCACATCCACATCTTTAAAATGTGTTTTGGTCTTGATCTTTTCATTATCAATAAAAATATCCAAATCTAAAAATGTGACCGTGTGTTTACTAAAATTTGTTGATAAAATAATGCCCCATTCATTATTGTTTAATTGATTTTAAAAACTTTGTAGCGTGTCTTCTGTGCCCTTCCAAATAAAAAACAGGTCATCTATGTAACGGTGATAGGTCACCAGGCCCTCTACCCAGCCCTCATTAAGTTGTAAATGTTGGCGCTCCCAGTCTGCCACGAACAGATTGGCGTAGCTGGGTGCGAACCTGGTGCCCATCGCCGTCCCACATGCCTGTAAATAAAAAGTGTAATCGTACCAAAAATAATTGCTGGTTAAAATTAATTGTATCCCATAAGCGGGGATTTGTACCGCTGTACGCCTTCCACGCTAGAGCTGGTTATAGCTCTATTAAATGTGAGTGCAATATTTTCTCTCCTTTTATATATACTATACCTCTAAGAACTTATTACACTATTTTGGATATTTGCTTTTATCATTTCATATCATTGGACTACCTGAGGAAGGACTACAAGGACCACCCCATTGTAAAAATCTATCTTAAAGAAGATATATCCAGATAAGACTGTGTGTTTTTTTTTTTTATCTTTATTTTATTTTATTTTATTCTATTGTATTTGGACATTTTTATTTTTTATTTATATTTATTTTTATTTTTATTTTTATCTGGCGCAGCTTTTATTTCTATTTTATCTATTTGTACTCCAAGGGTTTTGAGGGATTCCCCTTTTTAAGTTGCTGCCTTGTTTTTTCTGTTTCAAAGCGCTTACCCATTTCTCTTTTTTAACTAGATAGTAGTCATGTTCCCATTTAATGGTCTGTAAATGTCTCAGAATGCTCCCTATATCTTTAAGGTAACTAGGGATGCCTTGCACTATAGGCTGGAGGCATCTGTCTACATACTCCGAAAATCGACATGATATGGAGTTGATGCCTGAGACGAGAGAGAGAATGCGCGCACACAGTGCCTTCTCTCTCCTGCACACATCAGACGTATTTTAATACGTCTGACGTGTACATGGCCTTTTTAAGGCCATACATGATAGGAAGTCCCTCAGACCAGATGAATAAAGCAAATCGATAAAAACCTATATTACAAATTAATTAATAGGGATAGGAAGGGATCCAGGTGGGAGGGTTTGGCAAGATTAATAGAATTGCAAGAAATATTTATGCTATACTCATGATATTGATGATGACACAGTACCAAGGCCTGAATCACATAAGTATCATTAAATCTTATATAAGACAGGTACGCGTCTGAAAAGAAAAAAAGAAAAGAAAAGTTTTCCTCTGAAAAAAAGAAACGTTTGCCTCCTCCTCCCCCCACACCCTCCCCAATTGAAAATGAAGTCGGGAGCAGTGAGTCTCCTTTCACAAGATGCAGCAGTGCTCTCACTGTGGAACTGGGTTCCACGATTTTCCCACGTGCAGCCAGAAGAGGCACTTTGCTGGGAGGACTTCCTCCTGGATCACAGAGAGCAGCGCAGGGGAGAGACAGGGAGAGGAAGCTCAGCTCTGCACAGAGGCATCCAGGCAGCTGCTGGTAAGTGTGGCAGTGTGTGTGGTTCAGTATGTGTGTGTGTGTGTGGTGTTGGTTGGTGATGGAGTGTTAAGTGTGGGGGTGAGGGGTACAGTCTGCGTGTATGGGTCAGGTCAGTCTGTGTTTGTGTGTATGGGTCAGTCTGTGTGTGGGGCGAGGAATTCAGTCTGTGTGGAGGGGGTTCAGTCTCTGTGTGTGTGTGTGGGTCAGTTTGTGTGTGTGTGTGTGTGTGGGTGGTAGGGTCAGTCTTTGTGTGTGTATGGGTTAGTCTGTGTAAGTGCTTGAGCTCCAAGAGAGATACCTCTCATCTCGTGACCTTCCCCTGTACCCTATGGATAGGCAGCCTTCTCAACCACCACCGATCTGATTGTGCTACCCCCTCCGTGCAAGATAAGATCAGGGAAAGGGGAATATTCTTTTTTTTTTTTATACAATTATTAAAGTAAAAAATTGTAAAGCTCTTCCCTATCCCACTCTCTACACCCACTGAACACAGTACACCCTCACAGCCAGTGAACCCCCGACATACAGTACACTCCCACCAACACAGAGTACACCTTTGCATACATACACAGTGCACCCAGGACCGTCTTTAACAAGTGGCAAACGGGGCAGCTGCCCCGGGCCCTGTTGCTCCTGGGGGGCCCAAAGCAGCTGCCCTGTGGGCCCCCTGCCTGCAGCCAGGTCTGAACAGCCCACCGAGATAGAAGAAGAAGACTCCCATAAATCTCAGCCATCCAGCTCCCACTGGACTGTGTGTGTGTGTATCTGACTGTATGTGTGTATATCTGACTGTGTGTGTGTATATCTGACTGTGTGTGTGTGTATCTGACTGTATATGTGTATATCTGACTGTGTGTGTGTATCTGACTGTATGTGTGTATATCTGACTGTGTGTGTATCTGACTGACTGTGTGTGTATCTGACTGACTGTGTGTGTATCTGACTGACTGTGTGTGTATCTGACTGTATGTGTATATGTGTATCTGACTGTATGTGTGTATATCTGACTGTGTGTGTATATCTGACTTTGTGTGTGTGTATCTGACTGTATATGTGTATATCTGACTGTGTGTGTGTGTATCTGACTGTGTGTGTGTGTATCTGACTGTGTGTGTGTGTGTGTGTGTGTGTGTATCTGACTGTATGTGTGTATGTGTACCTGACTGTATGTGTGTATATCTGACTGTGTGTGTGTATCTGACTGTGTGTGTGTGTGTATCTGACTGTATGTGTGTGTATCTGACTGTATGTGTGTGTATCTGACTGTGTGTGTGTGTGTGTGTGTGTCTGACTGTGTGTATATCTGATTTTGTGTGTGTGTGTAACTGACTATGTGTGTGTGTGTATCTGACTGTGTGTGTGTGTGTGTGTGTATCTGACGGTATGTGTGTGTGTATCTGACTGTATGTGTGTATATCTGACTGTGTATGTGTCTGACTGTTTGTGTGTCTGACTGTTTGTGTGTCTGACTATGTGTGTGTGTCTGACTGTGTGTGTGTATATCTGACTGTGTGTGTATGTATATCTAACTATGTGTGTGTTTATCTCACTGTGTGTGTATGTATCTCAGTGTTTTCTGTGTGTATCTGACTGTGTGTGTGTATCTGACTGTGTGTGTGTCTGTGTGTGTGTATGACTGTATGTGTGTATGTGTATCTGACTGTTTGTGTGTCTGACTGTGTGTGTGTGTGTGTGTGTGTGACTATGTGTGTGTGTCTGACTGTGTGTGTGTATATCTAACTGTGTGTGTGTGTGTGTGTGTATATCTAACTATGTGTGTGTGTGTGTATCTCACTGTGTGTGTGTATCTGACTGTGTGTGTGTATCTGACTATGTGTGTGTGTGTGTGTATCTCACTGTGGGTGTGTGTATCTAACTGTGTTTGTGTCAGTGTCTATGTGTATCTGCATGCGGCAATGCATACATCCCATCTAACATTGCACACAAATACACCCCTGCATTCCAACATTAACAATGCACACAAATACACCACTGCATGCGTATCTGTGTTCCTGTGTGTATCTCAGTGTTTGTGTAAGTGTGCATCTGTGTGACAATGCATACATTCCAGCATTCCTTCACCAACACTGCACACAAATACACCACTGCATGTGTACCTGTGTTTGTGTGTGTACATATCTGTGTCAGTGTGTGTAAGTGTGTATCTCTGTGTGTGGATGTGCCAGTGTTTTTATCTCTGTGTGTGCAAGTGTATTTATGTATGTGTCTGTGTGTGTATACGCCAGTCTTTGTCAGTGTGTGCATGTGTCCAGATGTGTGCATGTATCAGTGTGCTAATGTGTATGTACCGTATTTATTCGAGTATAACGCGCACACGTGTATAACGCGCACCCCTAATTTTCGATTAAAAATCGGTATAAAATTTTGTACCGATTTTTAATCTAAAATTAGGGTTGCTCATTATACTCGAATAAATATTAGCCCAGCAGAAGAGGGAGGGAGTGCTCCGATAATACTTACCAGGACTGCCGGGCAGCAAGCGTTTACTCACCTCCCTGCAGCTCCTCCAGCTCCCCAGTGTAAATCTCGCGAGACCCGCAGCCGTCAGAGCTGGCCGCGCGTCTCGCGAGATTTACACTGGGGAGCTGGAGGAGCTGCAGGGAGGTGAGTAAACGCTTGCGGCCCGCCACCCCAGGACCGCCGGGCTTGTAATGAGCCCGGCGGTCCTGGGAGGTATTATCGAAGCACCCACTCCCTCCCTCTTCTGCTGGGCTAATATTTATTCGAGTATAACGCGCACCCCTAATTTTAGATTAAAAATCGGCACAAAATTTTGCGCGTTATACTCGAATAAATACGGTATATCTGTGAATGCATGTCATACATCACGGCAATCAAACACAACATGCAAACACACCCCGCTGCAAACATTACATACAAACACACCCCTGAATTCAAACTCAAAAAGTATACACACATACTGTATACAACAACATGCTCACATTCAAATCTACAAACACTGCTCACAAATACAGCCCTGCAAGAATGGCCAAATGGTAGATCCCCAGCTGGCATAGCATCGTGGGAATTGTACAACAGATGAGAATCTATCTTTTCTCTGCTCTTGCGCCAGAGGGGAGGCTCAAAACAATGTCTTGCACCAGGGCCCTCTTTACATTAGTTCTGCCACTGTGTTGGGGTGGAGGGCGTGATTGCATGCCAGAGAGTGAAAGTGTAGGAGGGGGGGAGGGGGGGAGGGTGGGGAGAGTGGAGGGCAGGATCCAGGGGGCCCAAACAAATGCATGCCCAGGGTCCAATCAATGTTAAAGACAGCCCTGAGTGCACCCCTCTCACACATCATCTCTTCACCCCCACACACACACTTCTTCCCCACATACATACATACTTCACTCCATTACACACCAGATCGTACAGCAGTTTTTAGATCGTTAAGGGTCCCTGATACAACCTTTGCCACAGTTAGTTTCAGAAGTTGTATACTTTCCATGAGAGAAACACTTGGTTGGTATAGCCCCTAAAATATGGAATTCAACCACTGAAAGTTTTCAGCTCATTGAAGTGGATGTGGATGCAGTTGTTGAGGAATGTTTATATATTTTTTTTAAAGTGGATCAGTGTGATGGTTGCATTGGTTTGTCACCAGGCTCTCTAATTGAGGGGACCAGCCTTCTCTAGATAGTGGAAATGTATCATTAACAATCAAGAAACAAGCCTTAAGTAGGGCAAATTAAATTTTACCCCTGATTGTAATGCATTTACATACACTTATTTGTGTAATGTAATTCTATGGTTTTCTTATTTTGTCTTGTCTTGTCTTATTTAACCCTTGAATTCTAGAGTAAAATTTAAATTAAACAAATGTGGAATGTGGAAGAATTTTTAATCTAATAACTGAAGGAAATTCTGTAAATACAATGATTTCTCATCTGGACTATGTAAGACTATGACCGTTTTATTATATTTTTTTTAAAAAAGTGTTGCATGATTTTGCTACAGTGTAGAATCTGATTGTGGGTGCGCCTTACTTAGATGGGATGAGCTCACCAATTAACAAGTCAATAAACTGCTTGCATACTATTATTGGGTGGTGCTACTATTATTGGGTGGTGCTAGAGGAATGGACTGAATGGACATGATTATTTAATGTATGTATTGCTTTATAGTTAACAGTGTTAGAAACGAATCACAACTGTTTTATGGAAAATTGTAAAAAAAAAAATAGATTGTGGATTAAAGAAAATGTTCCTTCTAAGTGTGCTTTTTTCTGATATGAAAATGCAATTATATATGTATTCCATTGCTACTCAAGAACATTTATTAGTGTAAAAAACATATGCTAGATAATGTTACCATCTTTCTTTGCAGCATTGAATAAAATATTCCCTCGTAACAAACATAAAACCAGAAGGAAGACATTGATTGGGCCAACCTCATTCAGGGAGATTAATAGTGGTCCCCCTCCCCACCCCGCTTTCTAAATACACACACGCACATTCACTGACAGACACGCATACACTAGCTAACAGGCATACACACTCACTAACAGACACATACAGTCACTGGCAGATGCACACATTCACTAACAGACACGCATACACTCTCACTAACAGACACACACATAGTAACACACTCCCTGACATACAAACACTCACTAACAGACACACACACACACACACATACTCACTAACAGACACACTAACACATTACATACGTCATTTTCAGCACTACAATGTCTTCATCAGAAAGTTATAAACACAAAAGTGGTGCAATGAAGAGAAAGGAAAAGAAAGAGGAACAGAAGAAAATTGAAGCCTCAACAAGCAAAATTGCTATTTTTTTTTCAAAAGAAAACTGATCCAGAGCAGGATGTAACAGGTGAAATGCCAGTGGAGACTGAAACTTTGGTTTATGAAATTGAAATTCTTGAAACATCTAATGTATGTCTTTTAGCTGAAGAGGAGACCAAAGAGAGAGAACCTCCTATGAAAATGCCCAGGAAGGAAACTGCATTGTTTCCTCTACGGGAAAAATCACCTTCCCCACAGGATTTCTTTCTTCATTCTCATGATTTGAGAAAGGCTGGAATCTCCATGCAAATGTTTTAGGAATTTCATCCTAAACAGCCTACTCAGGACATCCCATTCAATTGAAACTTTGTGTACTTCAGAAAAGGTATGCAAGGATCAAATATCATTAGAAAATTGATTACTTACAATGACTAAAAGAAGACCCTGCACTGTTCAATTTGCCTTCTGTATTGTGCAAAAAAAATATCATCATACTCATTGGATTCAAGGTTGTAATGGCTGGAGACATATTACAACAAGACTCACCAAGCATGAGCAATCACAGTGCCATAAACTTGCTAATGAAGACTATATGATCAATATTAAAGGCAAATCGATCAAGCACAAACTTTCAGTTGACCAGCTTTCTATGAGGCACAACCAGGTACTTCAGTGCCGTGCTGTTCTAAGCAACATCATTGATATTGCTTTTTTATTGGGACCAAGCATTGCCATACAGAAGCAGCCATTCAGAGTTTGTAGCTGATGTCTTTGATGATCATCTTGAAAATCGAGGAAATTTCTTGGAGGCTGTGAAACTCTTTGCGGCATATAGCCCAGTCCTAAAAGACCATTTGGTAAAAGTTAAAGAAGTGGCCAAAAAACGTGACCCATCTCAAAAAGGTTGAAGAAATTTTTTTACGTTTTCTGAGCAAGTCCTCTATTACAAAATTCTTATAAATATTAAAAACAGTATTCGGCCCTAACAGAGTGCATGTCACTCATTCTGGCCCTTTAAACACAGTGGGGCCATTCGGTACTTGCCCTATGTGAGCGGTGATACCCCCAGATAGCTATGCCATGGAGCCTATTCATATAATGAAAGACTATGGGAAAGACTTTAGCTCCATGGCAATTGAACTGTGTGAATAGGATCTGAGCGCTATTCGGTAGTTTTGTGCGTTCAGATCCCAGCTATCTGGGGATATGTGAAATGTCTGTGTGTTATGTGTAAAAGGGGACTTTATGTATTTTAAAGTGTTTTATGTCTTTCTGTAACTATGTGGTTAATGGAGTCTGCCTCTAGCCCTGGATAATTGGATTACTTTCCCCTTTGTCTCCAGGATAGAGGCCTCTGTAAAACCTGCTTAAACCAGTTTGCCATGCTGCCAGCCAGGGACCAAAATATACTTTTACTAACTTTTGAACCCCTGGTCTGATTCATGCCATTTTTGAATATGTTGATCCCCTGAATGGATTGATTGTGAATATGTATTTTTTATGTGAATGTGATGTATGGTTTTAGAATTATGAATGTTAGGTAAAAAGTATGTTAAACTGTAAATGTTCTGGCCAGCAGATAATTGAGCTATGTATATTGCTAAAACTGAATTATCTAGCCTGGCCCAGAGGAGGAGTTTTATGCTGCATAAATTGAGTTCTGTGTGCCAGTAAATCAGTCTTGTTCCAGCATTAAGCTTTGGCTCATGTGTGGATTATTTGGCGAGACCAGCAAGTTATTACTCTGTGGATTACTTGGTGATTTTATTTTATGGGAAGAAGGGAATGCTTGACGGAATAACGGATTGTACCGTCACAACCATCCTGGCAGCTTTTACATTTATAAGAATTTTTGACATTACTACTCCCATGTCAGATTACTTGCAGTCACCAACCCTTGACATTAGGCAGGCATGGTGAATGGTTGAGGATGCTACAAACTGTTTATCAAAAATTCCAAGAGACTTTTCAGGAGTCTATGGATCTGCAATGATTTTAATTGATCACCCGAATAAAAAACTAGCTGCAGAGGACATTGCCATCAGTAAATCCTTCACAAAACTTAGATCAACAAGATGTGCAGTTCCTGCAAATCAACAACACAGCTTTGAAGTTTCATGCTACAATGTCAGCTGTGATTCAGTTTTGGAAAGAATGAGAACCAGGTTTGCCACTCATGGCAAACATTACAGGCAGATTGCATGTTTTGACCCAAACCGGTTTGAGGAAATATTGGCTTCTCCTGAAAAAAATACAACTTGATGTAATTTATACAGCTGTTCCTGAAATTGATGGCCTTGTTCTTCGTGAAGTGATTTAATTTGCATCTAGTTACAGAAATCTCTCCAGAGGACTGTTTGACAGTGATGATGAAACATTGAGCTCTGCTGGAGAGGAAGAACCTGACTTCTTTGACTCTGAGCCATCAGCTTGTAAGCCTTATATGAAAAAACTCTGCTGCAAAAATTGCACATCCTGTGAATTTAAACTGCTATTTCAGTATAGCTTATGTTCTTCGGCCTATGAAAATCTTTATATGGCATACAAGTACTTGATCACTCTAAGCACCACGCAATACTCCTGTGAACGGTGTTTTTCAAAGTTGATCAATGCTTACTCAGCAAAATCTGGAGACATCGATGCTTATTGCAATAGAGAAAGATGTTACGTTAAGGATAAAGAGAGACAAAGAGAAAATCATAGCCCACTTTGACAAGACATCTGCTGAACTCCGCTCTCTGCTTCTCTTTT
Source organism: Pelobates fuscus (assembly GCF_036172605.1). NCBI lineage: Eukaryota > Metazoa > Chordata > Amphibia > Anura > Pelobatidae > Pelobates > Pelobates fuscus. The sequence continues at coordinate 254,883,765 of NC_086321.1, read as the reverse complement.
AAACTGCAGACTGGCCAATGCTATATATTTTTGTAGCTAAAATTTGATGGCACTTCTGTTTGTTTTATTATTTGTATTGCACTGATTTTGTTTGCATTGTAATTATTTTTATGTAATTGTCTATTTATGATTTTGTAATGCACTGGTTTTGTTTGTCTATTTATGATTTGTAATACTCTTGTCTTGGTTTGTCTGTTTATCATTAGTAATGCACTTGTCTTGGTTTGTCTATTTATGATTTTGTAATGCACTTGTTTTGGTTTGTCTGTTTTTCATTGGTAATGCACTTGTCTTGGTTTGTCTGTTTATCATTTGTAATGCACTTGTCTTGGTTTGTCTATTTATGATTTTGTAGTGCACTTGTTTTGGTTTGTCTGTTTATCATTGGTAATGCACTTGTCTTGGTTTGTCTATTTATGATTTTGTAGTGCACTTGTTTTGGTTTGTCTGTTTATCATTGGTAATGCACTTGTCTTGGTTTGTCTGTTTATCATTTGTAATCCACTTGTCTTGGTTTGTCTATTTATGATTTTGTAATGCACTTGTCTTGGTTTGTCTGTTTATCATTGGTTATACACTTTTCTTGGTTTGTCTGTTTATGATTTTGTAATGCACTGGTTTTGGTTTGTCTGTTTATCATTGGTAATGCACTTGTTTTGGTTTGCCGGTTTATCATTGGTAATGCACTTGTCTTGGTTTGTTTGTTTATGATTTTGTAATGCACTTGTCTTGGTTTGTCTGTTTATCATTTGTGGCTGGAGGCAGCACAAGGGTGGGGCTTGATGTGGAACATGGGTGGGGCCTGTAAGGGGGCCCTTGATTTATTTTGCCCGGGGGCCCTGAGGGTTCTTAGTCCACCACTGCCCCGATCCCTCACTTACCTTATCTGTAGGCTGTCCCCCATGCCTCACTTACCTGATCTGTAGGGTGCCCCCCATCCCTCACTTACCTGATCTGTAGGCTGCCCCCCATCTCTCACGTACCTAATCTATAGACGGACCCCCCATCTCTCACTGACCTAATCTGTAGGCTGCCCCCCCACCCCTCACATACCTAATCTGTATACTGCCCCCACCCATCGCTTACTTACCTGATCTGTAGGCTGCCAGCCCACCCCTCACTTACCTGATCTGTAAGCTGTCTCTGCAGGCCAGGTAGTTGCTGGCTGTATGTGCTGCTCCACTGTGGAGAGAGAGAGAATCAGGAGAGAGAATCAGGGATAAGATGTAGCTTCCTATCCCTGCCTTTCTCCATACACAGCACCGGTATTGCAGTGTCTTATCAATCTCAAAAGAAAAATACCGGCACAAGCTGAAAAATCCTGCAGACGCCCATGGAGACTGGGCAGGGGCTTTGTAGTAGGAGGGGTTTGTAGAAGGGGGGCGGGGCAGGGAATTTGTAGAAGGGGTACTGGGCAGGGATTTTTGTAGAGGAGGGGTGTGCAGGGTTTTTGTAGAGGAGAAGGTGCAGGGTTTTTGTAGAGGAAGCAGGGGTTTTATAGAAAGGGGGGTTTTGTAGAATGTGAACTGGGCAGGGCTTTTTGTAGAAGGGGGACTGGGCAGGTGTTTTGTAGAAGGGGGACAGGAAGACATTAACAAAAAAATAAAAAAATAGAAAACATAAAAACTATTTTTTAAAAGGGTGTTTTTTACATTTGAACAGTGGGGAGAAGGAGAGGTGTCAAACACAGGATCCACCCTGGGTGCCAAATGCTCTAGGTACGCCTCTGCTACAGCCTTCAGTGAGCCAGAAGCTCTGTCTGAGCTAAACCCAACTGTGCTCTCCTGGCTACTGGCAGAAGGCAGGGAACAGTTCTTGGTGGTCTCCAAGTAAGAATTCACACCATCGTAAAACACTTTTTAGTAGTTATGGTGCTGGTTCCGTAATGGTTTTACCCCTTCAGTTAGGCTTAAGCCCAGGATCTCCTCATACCATAACAACTTCATTACAATGATTTAATTATGGTGCCCAGCATAGATCAGTGTGTACACATGAGATAACTGACTCTCTTTCCAGGGTAACTACCTAGCATTTTTACTCTGGTCCTTTTCCATGTGTGAACATAACGGATTATTCCCTAAAGTGAGAATTTAAAGTGAATTCAAAGTGAATGGAAAATTTAGGGTCAAAATAGTGAAAATTTACAAATTATTTAAGTCAGTTATGCCGTCAGTTCAACTACTTGAGCCTTAAATTTCAAATTCACTTTGAATGCAAGTCAAATTCTCACTCCAGTGAAAAACCTTGCAAGTCTTTTATGATTTTAGATATATTCCGTCTTTAATGAAAAAAGTAAGCCAAGAACATGATAAAATGTCCGCATAAACCTACTGAGCATCTTACTTCCCGGACTCATCTTTGGTCCTGTAAATGAGTACATACAATATAAAGAGTAAAAAATAAAAATATGCTTCTCGAACAATTATAAACTCAACAACCATTGTGTAAAATATAAATACTCATAAGCTCTTGCTCTTATACCATGAGGCATTGTAGATCAGCCTACAAGTAGACTAACTGAATTGCCTGATAAAACTGGGTAACGTAACCAGCCATGTAAGTGGTGGTTATAACCAGTTCCACCAAATGAAAATGGATTGTGGCCCTAACCTACGCCACACGCACTGGTAACATATTATATTATAGTCCTCCATACTGTCTATTGAGATCGACTGTATATAAATTGCAATAATCATACAATCTTTTATTAGTCATTTGTATATTTAACATATAATACTTGTGGGAAAATGTGCGACTTGAGATTCTTTTGCCATTGTTTCTTTATCATTTTTTACAAAAAATATTTTTGTTACAAGATATTCTTGTTCTCTTGTTCACAGTTTGCTAAATAAATAAGCAAACCCACAAATGCCAGTCAATTCTGAATTCGAACAAAGTGTGACTCGTTTTTGTTTGTTTTCTTGTTTATTTTAGGTAGACAGTAGAGACACGAAACAATGAATTTTAATCATGCAGTGAGGGATATGGGGTCTGTCGTTTTGTGGGCAACTTTTTTTTTTTTTTTTTTTTAAACCTTGTGATTTTTAGTCAAGTCAGATGATGCTAATTTACATGCAAGTAGTACATGCTTCAACGTGCGTGTCCATATGTTATTTTATTCTGACAAGAGCAGAGTGGTGATGTTATAGAAGAGGACACTTGGTCTAAACATTTGCACAAAGAAAACCATAAACCATTACAGACAGGGAAAAGTATTTGCTTTGACTGTTTTGTATATAAACAAACAGGCATTAGATTGACAAGCAGCGCAAGAAACAAACACCGATAATTATCGTAGCACATCATTATCCGACATCTCAGTACAAAGAATGTTCTCTTTCTGTCCAGTGCATCTGGAAGGGGCCATTGCAAGTGATCTGTAATGTGAATCAAAGAACAGTATTGCTTTCTGGGAGATTAAACGGAGCAATGTGAGAACTGTGATTTTTGCTCATTTTACTATTCCTCCAGGCACTGTAAATATTTATAAAACAATTACATGATTCTTGAGTACTCAAGTCACGACTAGAGACTGCTGAGTTGAAATCACTGGGTGAGTGTAAATTCCTCTGAGAAAATGGCAGAACCATTTACCAAGTCCCATTATCTAATGATGATTATATAATGAAAGAGTGCGTACAGGGGGCTTGTCTTACAAATTGTAGACTAGGGATTATGTAATGACTGATGATTACAAGCCATATACACACCCACTAGGCAGGGCTGGAAGCTGAGTAGAAGACATACTGTGGGCTGTACTGCATAACGAATTACACCATGTTTAGGAATCTAATGAGCAGGGATGACTTATCGTAGATAACACTCAGGGAGTATATTAGTGATGTATTTTTAAGAAGAAGAATGTTTTTATTAATTGTGGACCAGTTTTACGTAAAACAGGTTTTTCTGTGGCTAAACTAATCATGAATACCCTCAGTTGGAAGAAGGGAAAGTTTATCGATGCTACTGTGTTTTGCAACCAATGGCATAGATGCTTAAAATTACTATGGTTCGAAAATTAGATTGATTGACAGCTATGTTGAAGGATAGTGGTGCACACTGATTTTGATATATTAAATACTATTGGGCCACTTACTCTTCCTATTAAATGCTTGGCACCTCCTGGAACTTTAATTATAGGTATGGATACCATATCCACCATGAGTTCTTGGAAACATCATTTATACAAAATGATGGACAACATACAGAAAGTGCTGCCCTGCGGTATGTAGAAGTCAATGCTGCAGTTCGTAAAATCAGGTGATAAGTCAATCAGGGATACTGCAGCTTATACATTATACAGAGCAGCTTTTCATGTGCTGTCAGTCAACACGATGGAATGATGTGTGTCCCAGAAAACATGGTGGAAATTGCAACCCTATTTATAGGTAATATTGCCACAGATGGCAACATATTTCTTTCTTTTATTGTTTCCTGCCCAGGGAAACAGTGTTTATGCAATTCTGTTGCTGTAATAGTTATTTCTTATAAGGCAACTGTCACTACAAAAATGTTTTAATATTCTGTGTACTTATCCCCATATTTAAAGAGACACAATCCGTTTTCCTGGCACTGCAGGTCCCCTCTCCCTCCCACCCCCGGTTGCTGAAGGGGTGAAAACCCCTTTAGTCACTTACCTGAGACCCCCGCCGATGTCCCTCGGCGGTGGTTTCTGCTCGCCGCCGCTCCTCCTCTTCCTTACGACAGCCGGTGGGCGAGACTGATCCCACCCGCCGGCTGAGGAGACCTAATGCGCGTGCGCGGCAATGCCACGCACGCGCATTAGAGCTCTCCATAGGAAACCATTGGAAATGCTTTCAATGCTTTCCTATGGGGAATTGAGCGACGCTGGAGGTCCTCACACAACGTGAGGACGCCCAGCGACGCTCTAGCACAGAAAACCTGTGCTATGAATCAGGAAGTGCCCTCCAGTGGCTGTCTAGTAGACAGCCACTAGAGGAGGAGTTAACCCTGCAAGGTAATTATTGCAGTTTATAAAAAAATGCAATAATTACACTTGCAGTGTTAAGGGTAGTGGGAGTTGGCACCCAGACCACTCCAATGGGAAGAAGTGGTCTGCGTGCCTGGAGTGTCCCTTTAAGAAATATGTATTTGAGGACCTCCATCTTAGGTCCCTGTTAATCATTGTTACAAGCTTTATCCTTTGCAGTCAGTGTAGAGAAAGCATGCAGGGAAGAGGAGATATTAAACAATATTTCTATTTTTCCTCTGCATTTTCCATGGTTTACCTGGATTAACCTTGTTTTAAGGCAGGTCTGTACATCAAAAAATATATGTAAAGTAGTAAGTGCACAGCCTGTATAACAGTGTAAATTTGCTGTCCCCTCAAAATAACTCACACAGCCATTAAAGGGACACTATAGTCGCCGGAACAACTTTAGTTAATGAAGAAGTTTTGGTGTATAGAACATGCCCCTGCAGCCTCACTGCTCAATCCTCTGCCATTTAGGAGTTAAATCCATTTGTTTATGAGCCCTAGTCACACCTCCCTGCATGTGACTTGCACAGACTTCCATAAACACTTCCTGTAAAGAGAGCCCTTCTTTGTTTAATTAAGATTTTCTTATCCCCTGCTATGTTAATAGCTTGCTAGACCCTGCAAGAGCCTCCTGTATGTGATTAAAGTTTAATTTAGAGATTGAGATACAATAATTTAAGGTAAATTACATCTGTTTGAAAGTGAAACCAGTTTTTTTTTCATGCAGGCTCTGTCAATCATAGCCAATGGAGGTGTGGCTAGGGCTGCATAAACAGAAACAATGTGATTTAACTCCTAAATGACAGTGATTTGAGTAGTGAAATTGCAGGGGAATGATCTATACACTAAAACTGCTTTATTTAGCTAAAGTAATTTAGGTGACTATAGTGTTCCTTGAATGTCTAAACCGTTGGCAACAATAATGAGTACACCACTAAGCAGGCAGTCTTTTTTCCTGTCCTTCACAAAAGTTTGGAAGGAGTCTGCTTAAGCAGGCCTAGATTTTATTTTATGCTCACCAGACCAATAATGTTGTAGGTTCAGCCTCTAATCCCTGAATACCTAGAAGATTGCACATATGTAAGAGTAACCAGCCTGGCTACCCCCTTTATCCAGGGCTAGGCCTCTTTCCCTGAAGACCCTGTAAACAGCACTTACAGTATACCTAGCTTACATATACCACCATATCTGGGGTCTGTTTTAAACCTTCCCTCACTGGTGATGATTGTTAGGCATGTGCATGGGAAAAAATTTCGGTTCGGTTCGGCATTCCAAAATTCAGGATTTTCGCAATTCGGGACTTCGGCAATTAGGCACTTCAAGACTTCGGAACTTGGGCAACTTCGGAACTTCGGCACTTCAGCACTTCGGAACTTCGGCACTTCGGCACTTCGACACTTCGGAAATTCGGCAACTTCGGAACTTCGGCACTTCAGCACTTCGGAACTTCGGCACTTCAACACTTCGGAAATTCGGCAACTTCGGCACTTCGACACTTCGGAACTTCGGCATTTCGGAATTTAGGGACTTTGGCACCTCGGGACTTCTCTTGCAGCCGCTTGGTAGATAACTCCCTAATTCCCACGGTATCAGGGAGTTATCTACCAAAAGGCTGAAAGACCTAAATTGGTCTTTCAGCCAAATTTACTAATACTAAGTAAAAATTACTTAGTATTAGTAAATTTTGCCCCTACTCGCTATACCGCGAGTAGGGGCATGTCTAGTAAACAGTGAGCAGCCTGTGACTGCTTACTGTGTAAAAAAAATAAAATAATTGTGCCCCCCCGGCCCCCACCCCTGAGCGGCGGGTGGGGGCCCTAAATACTAATAAGGGGGGACCTAATGTCCTCCCCCCTGGCCCCCACCCCTGAGCGGCGGGTGGGGGTCCTAAAAACTAATAAAGGGGGGACCTAATGTCCTCCCCCTGTCCCCCACCCCTGAGGGATGGGTGGGGGCCCTAAACTAGAATAAGGGGGGGACCTTATGTCCTCCCCCTGGCCCCCACCCCTGAGCGGTGGGTGGGGGACCTAAACAAGAATAAGGGGGGACCTAGTGTCCTCCCCCCAGACCCCCACCCCTGAGTGGCGGGTGGGGGCCCTAAATACTAATAAGGGGGGACCTAATGTCCTCTCCCCTGGCCCCCACCCCTGAGCGGTTGGGTGGGGGCCCTAAATTGTAATAAAGGGGGGGGAACTAGTGTCCTCCCCCCTGGCCCCCACCCCTGAGCGGTGGGTGGGGGCCCTAAACAAGAATAAGGGGGGGACCTTGTGTCCTCCCCCCTGGCCCCCACCCCTCAGCGGCGGGTGTGGGCCCTAAACACTAATAAGGGGGGGAACCTAATGTCCTCCCCTTCGCCCCCACCACTCAGCGGCGGGTGGGGGCCCTAAATACTAATAAGGGGGGGACCTAAGGTCCTCCCCCCTGGCCCCCACCCCTGAGCGGCCGGTGGGGGCCCTAAAAAAATGTTCCCCCCAGGTGACAAGGGGTCTCCAAACCCCTAGTCACCCCCTCCCCCCAATACAACTTTTCCCCCTACCTACCCCCCTCACCCTAAAAACTAAAGAGGGGGGCCAAGGGTGGGGGCCAGGGGGAGGACCTTAGGTTCCCCCCCCTTATTAGTATTTAGGGCCCCCACCTGCCGCTGAGGGGTGGGGGCCAGGGGGGAGGACACTAGGTCCCCCTCTTATTACAATTTAGGGCCCCCACCCACCACTCAGGGGTGGGGGCCAGGGGGGAGTACATTAGGCCCCCCCTTATTTTACTGTAGGGCCCCCACCCACCGCTCAGGGGTGGGGACCAGGGGGGAGGACATTAGGTCCCCCACCTTATTAGTATGTAGGGCCCCCACCCACTGCTCAGGGGTGGGGGGTGGGGGCCAGGGGGAGGACATTAGGTCCCCCTTATTATAATTTAGGGCCTCCACCCACCGCTCAGGGGTGGGGCCAGGGGGAGGACATTAGGTGCCCCCCATACTGATTTAGGGCCCCACCCACCGCTCAGGGGTAGGGGCCCGTGGGGAGGACAATAGGTCCCCCCCATTATTTTACATTAGGGCCCCCACCCACCGATTAGGGGTGGGGGCCGGGGGGATGACATTAGGTGCCCCCCCTATTCTGATTTAGGGCCCCCACCCGCCGCTCAGGGGTGGGGTCCGAGGGGAGGACAATAAGTTCCCCCCATTATTTTACATTAGGGCCCCCACCCGCCGCTCAAGGGCCCAATTTAGGTCTTTCAGCCTTTTAGTAGATAGCTCCCTAATACCGTGGGAATTAGGGAGTTATCTACTTATTCATTCCTGTCATTACATGACTGGCCAAGTAACTTACATTTTATTTGAATGTATGTTACTTGATTGTTTTAAGTGTTGCAAATGCTTACAGCTGAATCCTGGCTATGTTTATATACTTTTTATTTAAAATTGTATACAATGTAACATTCTTCTTCTTTCACTGGGTAAGTATATTAGTACTTAGGCAATACTGTGCTTCGGAACTTCGGAACTTCGGCATTTTGACACTTCGGAACTTCGGCAACTTCGGAACTTCGGCACTTCAGCACTTCGGAACTTCGGCATTTCAACACTTCGGAAATTCGGTAATTTTGGAACTTCGGGACCTCGGCAATTTGGGACTTCGGCAATTCGGACATTCGGAAGTACCCAAATGTCCGAATTGTCCGAAATTCATCCGAATTCCTATTCCTCACATGATGCTTTGCCAGCATTATGGGTGTAAGAGCATTATGGGGGATGTAGTCCACAACATCTGGAGTGCCAAAGGTTGCCTATACCTGTCCTAGCTGTATAATGTCTGCCTTAATACCACAGTCCTGAAGACAGAGAAGAGGCCAATACTCAGGGCCAGTGCAAGGATTTTTGCCACCCTAGGCGAAAATATTTTGCCACCCCATTCGTTCCACCCACTCATGCAGACTTACATACACTGACCCATACAGATACACACTGACTCATACAGACACACACACTGACCCACACACATACGCTCACACTGACCCCCTCCACACACTCACTGATCCATGCAGACACACACTGACTCATAAAGACACACACTGACCCATGCACAAACTCTGACCTATACACACAGAGACCCATACTCACAAAAAGACCCCTACATACACACACACTGACCCATGCAGACACATGCTGACCCATACACAGACCGATACGTACACACACTGACTCATAAAGACACACACACACTGACCCTTGCAGACACACAGAGACCCATAAACACAGACACAGACACATACATACACACACACATACATAAACACACAGACCCAAGCAGACTGACATACACATTCTATGAACCACACTGTGCATTCTCTCTTACCTTCATTCCTGTTATCTTTACCTCTTTACCCGGTGGCCAACACTTTTTTCCCAAGCCCCATTTCCTGTTATTCTCCCGCCCCCTTGTCCCTACGTACAGGTCAAGGGGTGGGTGCGAGTGAATGATGCGCCCTTGCGCTGCCGCTGTGCTTGACTGGGAGAGGGGTCCTGACTTAGCAGGCTGTGGTGAATGCTGGACCGACGTTCTACCGGGCACTAGTCTACAAGTAAGTGCTCCCTAGCGCCCAGAAATGCGACCGACGGACGCCGTGGCCGGCTATATATAATCAATCCTACTTGATGGGGGGCGGCCAGACAAGCAGTAAAGACACTGCTGGCGCCCCCCCTAAGTAAGCGCCATAGGCGGCCGCCTACTTAGCCTATAGGACGCACCGGCTCTGCCAATACCCATGGTAAGTGTAAGCTTTCTTGGGTGACTGATTGAAGTACACACTTGTATAATATGTGTGTTTAAAAGCCTAACACAGACACTTCATATCAAGGCATATGGCATTGATTGCTATTACCTGTGTATTTTAGCAGAAAAATGGGCTTCTTTCAGAGAGTGGAAGGGAATATTCTTATCTATATCAGCATATGAGACCAAGATACCCCCTCTGTACAAGTTACTGCGAAGCAAAGCATCAGTATGTGGCCACTACATGCTCTATGTATAAGTTGGTGTGAAGACACCGTCTCAGTATATGTGTCCACTATATGCATGGGCGTCTGCGGAGGGATAAGGGGGGGCACCTGCCCCCCCCCCCCTGAATTTTCCAGCTTGTGCTGCTATTTTTTGTTTGTGTGAGAATACACTGCAATACCGGCGCCGGCCAGTATGTGAATGGAGAAAGGCAGGGAAAGGAAGCTACAGCTTATCCCTGCTTCCTGACATAGGCGCTGTCGTTATTCGGCAGGTGCTAATTTAAAATTTAACTTAAATGATACTCAGACACCGTTTATCCTGTTGGAGTCCACAGCTTTATTAATTATTATTAAATATGAATAAATTAACATATTTAGGGTCATTGTCATCACTGATATTATGTTGCTATCCCCCCGCACAATACCCCTGACAATGACCCTACCACTTGAACAATAATTAACATCCAAATAACATTTAACTTGTAACACCAAAGAGGCCCCATATCCATATCCATAAGGTTAACTGTAGGGGTGTACCCAGACACCCCTACCCCCTAGGTTCGTAGCCACCGAAGAGCTTGAACCTACCAACACTCACTTCCATCTGGCCTACTCCAGCCTAGGCCTTGGCCTGTCCACTTCCAATTCCAGCAAACTCCTGAATTAACCACGCCCTGTTCCGCCATAGCACATGACTTGATCCCTTAAGGACATGCGCGACCCCCACCACACAGAAACAGGGCCCGGCTAATACCCTCCTGAAAGCCTAGATTAAGTAGGCTCCCCACATACGACAAGTGTACACCGTCTTTTCTGAAGTAGCCGGGCAACATGCACTCCAAGTCCTGGTGCCGTACTATGACGCCGCCCAAACGCCTAATAAAAACCGCCATGGTCTTATTGACCTTACCCCTGCATCGGGCCACTGCAACTGGATCCCTGGCGTGCCGCTATGTAAAATGAGGCACCAGTTCAGACCAAACCACCACCACGCCAGGAACCAGCTCCATGTCCCTCTTCATCCTCCTTACCAGTTCTCTTTGGGGGATCACCCCTAAGTTGTTCCCCCCGCCGTGAACCACTACCACATCCGGTATGGACACCCCAGACACTTTTCTAAACAACATGCTACTTAAACACTGCCAACTAAACCCCCGAAAACCAAACCATGATATTGCCACCTGCTCCTGAGGAAAGCTGAGCTGTGTTCCGTTTCTTCTAACAGCAGCTCTCTTCTGAGCCCAATATACAAACGAATGGCCGATTAACCACACCTTCCAACCTGTAACGAAACAAATGTTAGTGCCGTGGTACCGAACTTACTTACTCCACCATATTCACACATCCCCCCACGTCACACCAACTTGTCGGGCCTCACGTATGATCGGAAATGTAAGGATTCCCATCTCCCTATCCGTTTGATCCTCTCGTCACCCAGCCCCAACCTCGCTGCCTCCGTTGCTGCCCCAATACGGAACGAGTGTGTCCCTAACTGCATGGGCTTCATGCCCAGCTTCTGTAATCCCAGCCGGAAGACCCTTGTGAACTGAAAACGTGACAGCGCCGCACCGTCAGTGTGCACAAAAAAACAGCCCTTAACCGCCGGGCATAGCGCCAACTACCCCGCGCCCACTCCACCGGGCATACCTTGGACCCCGGCAACTTGAACAACACCACGAGCAACCTTTGCCAAAAATGTCTGTCTTGGCTCGGCCCAGCTTGATACGCACTCTGTCCGTGCTTATTGCAACGTCCTCGAGCTGCAGCCCTCCTACCCCCGCTTTGTTCGCACTTACCAACTCCCCTATCCGAAAAGCCCCAAAAAAGGCCCAAATAAACGCCCCTGCGAACAACACCACCTCGAAATGGAGAGAGACAAATTTCGGGCAGCGCCTCCACCAACCTTTTTAATATCCCGAAAGATACTGGCCTCCTCGTATCAACCGTCTTCTTCCCTCTCCGGAAACCTTTAACATCCTGCCGGACCAGAAAATGCTTTGTGATATCTTCCCACCCATTGAACTTAAATAAGAAAGCCAAGGCGGACTTGTGTCTGTCAACAATGGCAGGCGATGCCTGCTTTGCAAACAACCGGCAAAGTATCCACAGTAGCACATCCAGCCGCTGACCCACCGAGTGATCACTCCCTACCTGTTCCGCCGTCCCGTCCCACACTTTCCAGACCTTAACATATGCGGACCACGTGTTTGGTGCCAATTATTTAATTATGCACTCCCCAAGCAGGCCGTCCCGAGTTGCTACATTTCGACTGGGCATGCCGGCCCTTGCTTCCTCGCGCCAGGTGCCTCTTCCCGAAAACGCTCCCACTGAAAACGATACAGCGCGTCAGCCACTACATTTTTGAACCCCGGGATGTGCCTAGCCCTGAACACTGTTGAAGGACATACAAAGAAGTACTAACTGTCGCAACAAGCGCACCACTGGTGGCGAGGGTGCCGACAAGCTGTTGATCGTTTGCACCACTGCCATGTTGTCGGAGTAAAATATGACTTTCTTATTGGCTAGCTCCGAACCCCATAACTCTGCTACCACAACGGGGAAGAATTCCAAAAATGCTAAATTTCTGATCAGCGGGCTCTCCGTCCACGTCTCCGGCTACCCCTCAGCACACCATTTCCCTGCCAAGTAAGCCCCGAAACCACTGCTGCCCGATGCGTCCGTAAACATCCCCATGGCGTCCGCCGCTGGTTCCCGGAAAAACACCAGCGGTGTAAAAACCGGTCCCACATCCCCAGGTCTTCCTTCATGTCAGCCGACACCCTGATATAATGGGACGGCAGCCGCACCCCGCTCGTCGCTTGAGCTAACCATAAGTATAACAGAAGGTGTAGCGCTACATACAGATAAAAAATCATCCAGAATCTTAATGGCTGTCACTCCAGAAAAGTCACAGTATTGATGATGTAAGAAAAATTATCTGAAAGAGAGATTAAATTCTCATAGTGTAAACCGTAATCCAATATACTTGATATTACTCTATATAAGGAACCACTCACATATTGCTGAGCTATCAACCGAGCTCAGGGATAAACGCTCTCAGGTCCGTAAAGGCGACCTTTCCCTTTCTTCAATTCGTCTAATTTCCCACAATGTGGCTAGAGCTCAAACAAAAAACATATATGGTGCAATATAGTCTGGAACCCGTATTTAGGTAAGAATAGAAATATTTATACTCACAAGTGTGGAGCCACTCTTAAGGCTCTTTTACCAACACGTTGTGTAGTTAAGGACTACACTCCTATATAGCAGGAACCAATAGCCCAATAAAGAAAACCCAAATATTTTATTAAGGTATTCTGAATCTAAAATTCTAATGGCCAATTAGAATATATAAAAACAAATATACTCAAAAGCATATAAAAAGAAATATATAAAAAAGGGCATAAAGGTGATAGTATTGAAGTCCCCAGCTTGAGCTAACTGTCTACAAAAGACCCTCCCCATGGGGATAACCCTGCATGCAAAGTTAAGACTCCCTATCAGAGACAGTAGCCCCGTCAAGGTTACCTTTCTTGCTCCCCTCACCGTGTTTACTAAGTGCCGCAATCTCTGCAGTTTGTCACTGGGCAGCCTACATTCACCTTGTTCCAAATCAATTTCCAACCCAAAAAGCTAATGCACGTGGTGGGGCCCACCGACTTATCCTCCGCCAAGGGCACCCCCCGAACAAATGTGCTACAAACTGGAATACCCTCAGTACCTGCCCGCACCGCTCCGAGTCCCGCGGGCCAATGCATAAAAAAATCGTCCAAATAGTGCACCACTGTGCCCACCGCCGACTCCCGGCGCACCACCCATTCCATAAGCGTACTAAACTTTTCGAAGTAGGAACATGATATGGAACAGCCCATAGGCAAACATAAATCCACGAAAAACCCACCCTTGAAGTAACATCCCAGGAGGTGATGACAATCCTTTGCCATCAGCGCCCCGTGCCCTGCTCTCCGAACCAACTCGACTGCCTTGTCGAATGATGTATAGGAGAAAGAGCACAGGTCCACGTCGATGTCATCATTTGCCAAAGCCCCCTTCGTGTGAATCAAACGGAACTTGCCTGCCCCCTTTTTTGGGACCACCCCCAGAGAGGATACCCGCAGGTCCGCCAGTGGCGGGGACGGAAACGTCCCCACTATCCTCCCCAATTGGACTTCTTTAGTTAACTTCTCCCTCACCACCCTCGGATGTTCCCTTACCGACTTAAGATTCGCACTTCGTTTACCTGGTCCCTTTGCCTTGAAGGGGATTTTAAAGCCCTCCATGAAACCCTTCCATAAAAACTTAGCGTGGTCTTGATCAGCGTATTGCCTTAGCCACGGCAACATCGCGCCAACCTTCACCGTTGACAACCCCAGTGGAAGCTGCGGGGGCGTTGGGCTTACCTTTTTTGAAGCATCTATTGGCCCCGTGATTCCCTCCGCATTCTGAACACTCGTGTCTGAATCTAAACAAAGCTCCCCACTTGCATTGTCCCTCGTAGGGTCTGGTCGCCAGAGGATGGCCGGGAGGCAGACATCAGGAAGGTGAAAACGATAGCTAGGAGAGCTAGTGGCGGTGAGTCGGGAGACGCAACTACGTCTGTGGAGACACCAGAGGGGGAAGGTGAGCAAGCCGTGGTGTGTGGTGACATCTGAGAGGCAGCGCGACAAAATGTGCACGTCTTTCGCGGGGCCACTGGGATGTCACTTGTAGGTCGAGGCTAAAGAAAAAATCTGGAAAGGGGAATTCGTGAAAATATTTTCCCTTTCCAGGGACAGCCGGCGCGGCCACGGGGGGTGCGGTGTCGGCGGGACAGAAGAAAGGTTTCTGTTGGTAGTACAACGAGGGACAATGCAAGTGGGGAGCTATGTGTAGATTCAGACACGAGTGTTCAGGATGCGGAGGGAATAACAGGGCCAATAGATGCTTCAAAAAAGGTAAGCCCAACGCAAGTGCCCCCGCAGCTTCCACTGGGGTTGTCACCGGTGAAGGTTGGCGCGATGTTGCCGTGGCTAAGGCAATACGCTGATCAAATGTCCCTCTTCTTTTAGATCCAAACATTCCTCTAGGGGAAGAAAGGAAAATATTTCCACGAATTCCCCTTTCCAGATTTTTTCTCTACGATATTCCCTATATTTGAGTACAGAGGCAGCTCTCTAATTAGATGATTTAGGCAGCCTTAGGCCTCACGCTGACTTACAGCCTCCTAAATTACATTAGGGAAGACTGATCTGTCAGGACCTTGGCCCAGGACTGGGGGCCTGACGGCTTGCTCTGTATGCTGCCAGGTGCATGGCCCCTCCAATCAGTCTGCCCATAGAGGGACAACGGCCATCACCTCCAGGTTGCAACTTCACTGGGTGCAGAGCTGCAGGCCACATGATAAAGGTCTCACGAGCGCCCACAGCATTGCTGGTTACCATAGCTACCAGTCATCCTCCTATACACTGCTCCCCCCACTCTCAGCCTCCCATACACTGCTCCCCCCATGCTGTCAGCCTCCCCACACACTGCCCCCCCCACTGTCACCTCCCCACACACTACACTACCTCTGTCAACTTTCCACACACTGCCCCACACACTGCCTCCCCACACTGTTACCTACCTTCACCCTATTACATTAACCCCTCCAAATCCTTTCATGCTCATCTTCTCTCTCCGTCTCCCCCTTCCCTGTCACACTCAACCGCTGTCATTATGTCACACTAATCCCCTTTCATCTTGCCACACTAACCCTGTCACATTAATCCCTCAAATCTTGTCACTCATCAACCCAACCATGTTCACCCTGTTACATAAGCCCCCTCATCCTGTTACGCTCACCTCCCCTCGCCACACTGTCATACTCTCTCCTCTAAATGTGCCACACTCACCGCCAACCCTGTCACATTAATGCCTCTAATCCTGTAATACGGTCACCTTAATCTTCCTTAATTCTGTCACACTCCCCTCCCTGTCATACTCCTGCCTCCAACCATACAACATTCACACCAACCATGCCACACTCACCCTGTTACACCCCCCCCCCCCCCCCAATCCTGTCACACTATTCTGTTCTTGCCCTGTCACACTCCCTGGTCCAACCATATCACACTCACTCACCACCCAAACCTGTCACACTCATCCTTCCACATTATGTCACATTCACCCCCCCAACCTTATCTCATTCATCTCCTCACCCTGTCACACTCACCCTGCCACAATCATCTCCTAAAGACATTCATCATACACACACAGTCATGAAACATATGTCCACCATAGACACAATGCACAAAAGCCACAGGCACCCTCCCCCCCCCCCCCCCCATACACACAACATACAGCAACAGGGTCACTGCAAGCCTCTGAGTAATGAATACAGAGAGTAACTTTGTACACAGGGCTGCAAGTCCACCCATTCAAATAACTAGATCTCCTTATACATACACAATGCAACCCCTATTTATTATTTCACTATGGGTGTTAGTGGTGGCAACATGTTTGAATTTCGACTAAGGCCGTGCAAAGTCTAGGGCTGCCACTGTTTCAATAATGGGGGTTGCTGACCAGCAGCTTGTGGGGTACAATAGCTTGTCTGATCAGATATTATGACAATATCCTACTGACTACTTGTTTTGCGTTTTGATTATGCTTGTTAGGTTTGTGTAGTCAATATTGTTTTTTATAACTACTAGCTGTATTTGAACTCTGCCCCTCCTACTGTATATACTGCTTGGGTATTACCCATAAGTAAATACTGCTATGTTTGGGAATCAGGAATAAGGAAAATTGTTTCATACTTACCGGTAATGTTCTTTTTCTGATCATTATTCATGGCACCAATACGTTCCCACCCATCTAATTTGAGAGTTGTGAAGCTAGTTACAACGACTACCTGTTGAGGAGGGGTTGGATCGATTTATACTAATATCAGAGTTCTTTTTCCTGTCGTTTTGTTGTGAAGGGAGGAACAAATCCATTCGTAAATGCTGTATAATGATCAGGAAAAGAATTTTCCTTATTCATCTATAAATGTTCTCTGCTCTAGGATAGTCTATATTCATAATTATGCAGATACTGCACCATTCTAGTACCTCTTCTTTAACCCCTTAACGTCGTTGGGGCATACCATGCCGCCATTCACAATATGGGCTTAAACGCTGTTAGGCCAATAACCTTTATCTACATCGGAAATCTGCGGTGATCCCATTTGGGGGCGGACTCCCTGCATCGAGTCCAGCCCTCCTGGGCCATGTGATTGCGATGATGTCGCAATCACATAGCGAAATGGTGCTCTACGTGTATGTGTGTATATATTTCAAAACCACCATAAAACAAACCATAAAAACCTGTACATGAGGGGTAGACTTTGATAAACACAAATATGAGTATTTTAATACCATTTAATGCTGATGAAATTATCAGCAGAAATTTGTTTTTTGTGGGAAAAATGCAAAAAATAAATATGAACACTAACTTTGCCCAGGGTTTGTGACCAATGGTTACTAAAAAAGACTGGACATACCCCATATTGAATACCTTTGGCTGTCTTCTTTTGCAAATGGTATGCCACAATGGAGGTAATTTTCATTATTGGATTGATATATGGTCTCAAAGGCAACATAGGCCCAACAAGCAAATTTGGCAAATTTCAATGTGCAATAACATAAAAGGGGACCCTGTAACTTTCCAAATCCCCATAAAACCTGTACATGGGGGGCATTGGTGTGCTCATGAGACATTGCTGAACACAAATATGTGCATTGCAGTAAAAGCTAACAGTTTTACAACATTCACAATTAAAATGCCATGCAGAATTTCAAAAATAACATTTCTTAATTTCTCAGTTTTTTTTATTTTATTCTTATTAAATTATGTTTCATATATAAATGTTGATACAAAATGAAAGCTCTAGTATCCGCTCCTACATCATTCCATTACTGTCATTCTTCTTAAAAGGTCACTGAATGGCAAGACTAACATCCACATGCATTATGATGGTTTATACAGATGTGTGTATCAAGTTTATTCCATAAAGTGAGAATTCAAAGTGAATTTCAAATTTAAGTTCAAAATAGAAAAAAATATTTACCGGATATATCCATAGCAGCACTACAGATGGGTATAGCTCCTCCTCTTAACTCCTAAATTGAACAGGAACACCGCCTAATTGAACAGTAAAAGAGACTCCATTTCCAGTCCATTTTATTTGGACACAGGATGTTTTACACTTTTTTTATTCTTATTATGGCTTACTTGAGTATAAAGTATCCATAGCCCAAGGGGAGTTTAATCTTTCCCCCTATGGAAGCTTCAGGACATTGTGCCTCACCAAGGGTGACCTCCTAGAGCAGTGATTGCAAACCTATGACATGTGTGCCACAGCTGGCTGCTTATACTTCTTTAGTTGATCGATGGATCATCACAACCATTTCCCAGGCTTATCATACTTCTGGAGTTTCAGTTCCATTGGGTCTCTGCCACAGCTGGCTGCTTATACTTCTTTAGTTGATCGATGGATCATCACAACCATTTCCCAGGCTTATCATACTTCTGGAGTTTCAGTTCCATTGGGTCTCTGTACTCACTCTACAAGATTCTTGACTTTTTCATGGGTAGCCACTACTAATGTTTTTCCTTACCTCATTTGGTCAGCGGCAACTTGGCTCTCCTTTAAAGTTTATATCAACTATTACTGTTTGGATTTAGCATCTGTATATAATACTTTTTTTTTTTAATACTTTATTTTTTGCGTGAATGTCTTGTTACAACAATATCATACAGCAGTTGGTGTACATAGAAGATTATCATAGGTAACAACTGTATATCAGATTCATTGCATATAGTCTCATTGTCGGTTATCCGTGTCACGTCAGGCATGCAACAAAGACATTACACTTTGTTTTATTTTATGATTATCTGTATATAATACTTTTAATGTTCAACTTGCACTAGAAGCCTTTTTGCTTCTGTCTCCCTCATTTCTCTTCCATACTTTATGAGGTGACCCATATCGAAAGAAAGAAGAGGTCTATGTGTCACCTGACCTGTGTGCTTTGAGCCTATCCCAACTGACTCTTGTCCATGTGAGTGCGCTCATCATGTTGTGTTAGGCCTAATGTTGCATAGAAAGACAGCAAAGAGTGGGAAGGAGGGTAATATCCCTGATATAAGCTGCCATAACAAATTCTAGATCTATTCTAAAGTCATCCTAGAAAATAAATGCCATTGTTAGAAGTATTTGATATTTGTTTTCAACCCCTATGCAAGATAATAAGAGCTGATAATGCTGGGGGAGTCCAGAACAACACAATATATCCATCATTCTGATTAAAACTTATTACTTTTCAATATCTAAAATCTTTAAGTTTTTTTTACAGAGATATAATTACTCCTAAAAAAAAGAGAGAGAAAATGTCATGGGAAAATAAATTAGTCTTCTTGGAAAGTTGTGTTCAATGCTGTACAGCATGCTGTGATCATTAATGTTTATTGCTTCTACTTCTGGGCTGACAAAAGTATGCTTTATCCGACTCAAATGTATTGTTATTCTGCTTTCAAGGTAGCGTTGCTTTGAATGTTTATATTACATAATATGCATTATGTTAGCAACATCCATTAAATGGACACTATAGTCACCTACAATGCAGAATTAAGTCTTCCTCTAGTAGCTGTTACTATGACAGCATCTAGAGGTGCTTCCTCAGCACTAATCTAGTAAAACTTGGTCACGTGAAGCTGAAGCCCCGTAGGAAAGCATTGACTTAATACTTTACTATAGTCTGAAAATGTGCAGAGCTTGATTAGCATAATTATTAATTGCCCAGTGCTCCTCATAGAAGGCAGAGAGGTAAAAAGGTGAATACAACTTTTTTTTATTTCATTTTAAAAGTCACATTAAAATGAATTGAATATAAAGATATTAATTATATGGTGAACTAACACTGTGGTCTTATTCTGAAACATAATACTATTTTATTTTGGAATATATGTCTGTTGGGTGCATCCTTCCTGCTGTAATTATTTTACATAAATGTGCAGACACCAATTTTTTAACAAATACAATAATTGTATCATTTTATTTTATTTAATTAGTTTCCACCAAGTCTAATTCAGTCATTATCAGGTTTATATAAATATTTTTGTAAATGTTCGCAAGTCAGGAAGAAACTCTGACTTACCCAAGATAAGGATAAATCACACCACAGTTTCCAATTGCACCGACTGTGTTAGCAAAGGGAATAACATGAGACTTCTGTTAACGGTCCAGCAAGGTAAGAAGAATAGAAAAAAGTTGAAGATTGTAATGCCACATGCTGTTGGGAGGTCAATATTGCACCAGATTCTGAAAGCATCTTGCTGCTTATGATTTTTGAATGTGTACATATTTACCTGCTGATGAATCAAGTCAACTGCTTGAGACTGTTCTAACCAAAAACTCAATATAGCCGTGTAAACAACGTATACAGATCATGGGAAAAAGAAAGTAAACCCTTTTTTGAATTCTATGGTTTTACATATCGGGACATAATAACAATCATCAGTTCCTTAGCAGATCTTAAAATTAGGTAAATACAACTTCACGTGAACAACAACACATTACATATTACACTGTGTCATGATTTATGTAACAAAAATATGAACTTCCAAAGATACATAAAACATAAATTCAGCAGGAGAACCATGATGTTAATGACTAGGTTTTTCACTTCTAACTTGTCTTTGCACATGGACCAAATTCTCAAAACACTCTTGATTAGATTTCTTGGAAGGGTCACTACATTTTGAATACATACAATGTAATATAATTGTCAGTACGTATTCGTAACGTATTCAAAACTGAAAAATAATTCAACTACTCGATAGAATGCAAGTTTTTTTTCATATACACCAATGTTCCTCCTGGTGTAATGACAATTTATTTCTTCAATTCGAAGGCAATACCATGGGGTATAGGTTTGTGTCAAGCAAAGTGGAATGATGAATTTAATTTTAATAACTGCTCATTTGACACATACAGAGGGTTATGTCATATAGATGATGTGATTTGTATTTGACCTGGAGGTCTGGAGAATGCTAGAGCTTGCTCAAAGTTAGTTGAATTAAAACCCACACATTTTCTAAAGATACATTTTCATTTTAAAACGTAGAAATTTATATTAAAGATAAGTCCATTCAAGGTTGTCATAGTTTTATGCCAGGCACATGGCATCACAAAAAATATTCCTTTTAGACCATTTCAAAGAATTAAAAAAAAAAAAAAAAAACAGAACCAGAACCAGAACCAGAAATGTGTGAAACATGAATAGTGGAAACATTGTAGAGTAGAAATACTTCAGAAAAACCTTGACAGGGTGAAATAAGATCCTTGGTGAATCAATCCTTCAAGAATACATAAATTATAAAACAGGATGTGGAAATAGAACCATCAACCTTAATAACGCAGTTCAATAGACAATCTAAAATGAATGCAAGAAGAGTACAGAAGCTGACTCAGATGATGAGGAAAAGGAATATATTAGTGGTGAATAGGATATTTAATGGGTCATGATACTGATAATCGTTTATAAATCGTGATAAAGGTTTAATGGGTCAAGTACTGATAATCGTATTAAACCTCCCCCCCCCTCCCCCCCATCTCAGCCTGCTGCTTTCAATTAAATATTACCGCTATGTTGTGATGCAAAAAAAAAAAAGAATTATACAGAAGCACTGACCAGTACTTAAGGGAGATCTAACACTAGAAAAGATCTTGTTAGATAAACCTCCAATTATTCATTCTAAGGTTCATAATCTACAAACCATCTTCGCACCAACTGTTATTACACACTCACAGTCTAAACCTTGACCTTTCCTTACAGAATACTTTTTACAGATGTGGTGATTGCGAGGGTTGTAAATGTAATAAACACTTACCTAGAAGAATTATTTTTTTCAAAAGTACCAATGATCAGGTCAAATTCCCTATGACTTGCCTTTTGGCAAACAGGAATTGATTTTTATTGCATCTAATGCCCTGTGACTTGTAATATATAGGCAGAACCAAAAGCACACTACAAAAAGAAATTATAGAGCACATAAGGAATATCCACTAGATATTCATGGCACATAACCATTCCAGACACTTTTACCTTTTCAAATTGAAATTCCGATGGACCCATTTTATGGCTATTGAAAAAGTTTCAACCAACTGGAGGTACTGTAGTATTTGATAGGACTGAGGCATAATGGATTTTTTAATCCATTACACTCTTTTGATCTTGATATTGATTTTGAATTGTAAGCAGGCCCGGACTGGCCATCGGGCACACCGGGCAAATGCCCGGTGGGCCGCGGTGGCCATGGGCCGAGGCTGGCAGGGGAAGGTCCCAGGATCTCCCCTGCCGGTCTATGCGGGGCCGGCACTATCTGAGCGCCGGCCCCGCTGTTTTCAATGAAGGGCCGGTGAGGAGATCAAAGATCTCCCTCACCGGCCCACTTGGAAAGACATGCGGCTGGGGAGGGAGGGAGAGGACCCAGAGGAGTTCTATCTTGCAGCTCCACCGGGTTCCTCTCGCGAGATCCGGCGCATTGCCATGGCAACGACCGGATCTCGCGAGAGTGAACTCTAGCCTCGCAGGCTAGAGTTCACTCACCCACTGGACCGCCAGGGAAGATACCAGCGTGCCGGTCCCCCCCTCCCACTCACCAGCTTGCCGGCACATAATGCTACATTTTATTTTACCCCCCCAACACTCAATCCCTTCTAACATGCACACACAGCACTATCACACACAGCACTCTCACTCCCATCACTCTCACTCCCATCACACACAGCACTCTCACTCCCATCACTCTCACTCCCATCACACACAGCACTCTCACTCCCATCACTCTCACTCCCATCACACACAGCACTCTCACTCCCATCACTCTCACTCCCATCACACACATCACTCTCACTCCCATCACTCTCACTCCCATCACACACAGCACTCTCACTCCCATCACTTTCACTCCCATCACACACAGCACTCTCACTCCCATCACTCTCACTCCCATCACACACAGCACTCTCACTCCCATCACTCTCACTCCCATCACACACAGCACTCTCACTCCCATTATTCTCACTACCATCACACACAGCACTCTCAAACCCATTACAGCACTTTCACACACATCACACTCAGCAGTCACACACATCATCCACAGCACTATCACACTCAGCACTCTCACACACATCACACTCAGCACTCTCACACACATCACACTCAGGACTCACACACACATCACACTCAGCACTATCACAAAACACATCACACTCAGCACTATCACACACATCACACTCAGCACTCACGCACATCATCCACAGCACTATCACACTCAGCACTCTCACACACATCACACTCAGGACTCACACACACATCACACTCAGCACTATCACAAAACACATCATACACAGCACTCTCACACACATCACACTCAGCACTCACGCACATCATCCACAGCACTATCACACTCAGCACTCTCACACACAGCACTCTCACACACATCACACATCACACTCAGCACTATCACAAAACACATCACACACACACAACACTCTCACACACATCACACATCACACTCAGCACTATCACAAAACACATCACACACAGTACTCTCACACACGTCACACACAGCACTCTCACACATAATCCACAGCACTATCACACTCGGCACTCTCACACGCATTACCCTCAGCACTCACACACATCATCCACAGCACTATCACACTCAGGATTCACACACATCACACTCAGCACTATCACAAAACACATCATACACAGCACTCTCACACAGCACCCTCACACACATCATACACAGCATCCATCATACACACATACTGCACCCCTCACATACACACAGAACCTCCCCAACACACTGCACCACACACATACACAATACTTCCAAATAAATATATATATATATATATATATATATATATATATATACACACACACACACACACACACACACTACATTCCTGACATACACACTCTGGATCCCCTATACACACACTAGATTCCTTGTAAGCAAACGCATACTACACCCCTAAACACACACTCTCTACAAACACTACATCACATATATACACACACCCACACACACACACTATAGCCTGTATGCACACACTTGCTACATCTTCTATACACACATTCTCTACAGCCCCTAGCCACATATGCATTACATTACACCACAAACACAACTCGACTAAAAACGACCTTATTACACAATACCACACCACAATCAGCTCACTCTATACACACACACACACACACACACACACTCCCACAAGCAGGCTCCAAACACAGCACAATACTCTTTCCTGGCATTTTTGTCTCCTGGTATCCATTTATAGAGACACCAGAGACAAGTTGCAAGGAAACACAGTGCAAGCATGTTATTAAATTTGCTTGCACTGTGCAGAACAAATACAGGGCTTTTTTCTCATGCTAGAGATCTTTAGCAGAGCTCTGCGCATGGTCTGCCCTGGCCTGCACTTTGAGAAGGGGGCGTGTTTGTCGTTAGTGACGACAAAACACACCCTCTCTGCCCCGCCCCTTCTTAGTGGGCCGCTCTGATAAAAAAATGCCCGGGCCGAATTTTTATCCCAGTCCGGCCCTGATTGTAAGCTTTTGTTTTTTTTCCATTTTTAATTTTCTAATTAAATTTTTTTAGTTAAAAGAAAAAAGAACAAAACATTTTTTTTGTTTAATCCATTAATTTTATAGAATGCGTTTTATATTTTCATCATCTTTTATATTTTTCATTATAGCATCTGTCTCCATCTAGAGGACATTATAAATATAGATAAAACAATTTGTATATCTACAAACAATAGTGGGGCACATTTCATACTTCATTATTATACAATGGATGCATAATTTTTGGAATTAGTTTAGTAATTTTACATTAATAGATATTCATGGTTGATTTATATGCTCCCTCCTCCTTCATTCTACATGAATGATTACAATACACTTACAATGACAGTGTATTGTCTGCCTGTACTTATGCAAACATTTCATACAAGAAGACTATTACCATCTATTTTAGCCATCTCCTGGATTCAAGATTTCTCACCTTGTGGACTAGGAGACATATAAAACTGCTTTGGTTAATTTATAACAAATTGACTGTTTGGACATATTTATTTATTGATTTTGTTTTCTCTTTTTGTACTGACGTCTAATATTTGAAGGAACACTATAGGGTCAGGAACACAAACATTTATTCCTGACCCTATAGTGTTGAAACCACCATCTAGCTCCTATTACCCCCTTGCCTCCCTAAATATAGTACAATCTTACTTGTCTTCAAGTCTGAAGTTGCTTACTCTGCCCCTGATCTGCCTTTGTCTGCTGACATCATCAGAAGTGGTGGTCTGAGCCAATCACAGTGCTTCCCCATAGGATTGGCTCAGACTGTCAAGGAGGCAGATAAGAGGCAGAGGCAGCACAAGTCAGACACAGACCTATTTTTATCTATCTATCTATTTCTATCTATCAATTTCTATCCATCTATCTATTTCTCTCTATCTATTTCTATCCATCTATCTATGCCTATCTATCTATTTCTTTCTTTCTATCTATCCATTTTTATCTATATAGTTCTATTTCTATCTATCTATCTATCTATCTATCTATATATTTCTATCTATCGATTTCTATCTATCTCTATCTATTTCTATCTATCTAGTTCTATTTCTATATATCTCTTTCTTTCTTTATATCTATCTATCTATCTATCTGTCTGTCTATTTATCTATTTCTATCTACCTATTTCTATATATCTATCCATTTATATCTATCTATTTCCATCTGTCTATTTGTATCTATCTATCTTTCTATTTGTATCTATTTCTATCTATCTGTCTATTTCTATCTATCTATTTCTATCTATCCATTTCTTTATATCTATCCATTTATATCTATCTATCTATTTCTATCCATCTATCTATTTTTATCTATTTCTATCTTTCTATCTATCTATCTATCTATTTCTATCTATCCATTTCTAACCATCTATCTATTCATATCTATCTATTTCTATCTATCCATCTATCTGTGTCTATCTATCTATTTCTTTCTTTCTATCTATCTATTTTAATTTATATAGTTCTATTTCTATCTATCTCTATCTATTTCTATCTATATATCTATATAGTTCTATTTCTATATATCTATTTCTATATATCTATCTATTCCTATCTATATATCTCTATCTATCTATCTATCTATCTATCTATTTCTATCTACCTATTTCTATATGTCTATCCATTTCTATCTATTTCTATCTATCTACTATTTTTAGCTATTTCTATCTATCTATCTATCTATTTATATCTATCTATTTCTTTCTTTCTGTCTGTCTATCGATCTATCTATTTCTATCTACCTATTTCTATCTATCTATCTATTTTTATCTATTTCTATCCATTTCTATCCATCTATCATTTTCTATCTATCTATTTATATCTATTTCTTTCTTTCTTTCTTTCTTTTTATAATTCTTTATTTTGTTGTGCTATGTATGACATAACAGAATAACTCGCCGTGCCCCAATAGCATTAGCAAGCATGTTAAATACACTTAATGAAATAGTCGTTTAGAAGTCGGAACATTGTGTTATGAGAATAAACAGTCTAAATATGCTTAGGTATACTGCTATGACTTGAACATGCTTGGTATGTATAGGCAGCGTTTTTGCATCGTGGCATTCAGGAATAACTTGCACATTTTATAATATGAAAAAACAAGAAAAAGCATAGATAGGGTAAAACAAGATAGAGTACAGTAATGGTATATGCATTATTGCGTTACACCAACGCTTGGGGTGCCACAACAGTCTGCATTTTTATGTTAATTATTCACTGGGTGCTACTGCTGGCTTGTAGATTAACAGGGTGAAACTGGAGGTTGATCACTATTTGCATAACATGGGTTAAAGAAAGGGCCCTCGCCCCTGTGTACTTGCTAGTGAACAATGCCAGTGTATGCGGAGAGAATAAGACCACTAGGCTATGCAGAGATTGGGTGTACATTTTGAACCTCTAGGTTGGTTGCCAGTGAGGGGGCACATAAAATGCAAATTAAAATTGCGATTAGAATCAGGTTAGGACAAAGACAGGTATAACAGAGTGGGATGTAAGTGATTAACCTGGATGTATTCTCGAACAGGGGATTACTAAAGAGCATGTTAAACTAACATTCAGCTACAGTTATAACATGCAGCATAGTGCTTGACTTGATTGTCAGCCTATCCCCCTCATAGGGAATTTACTGTCCCACATAGCACGGGCTTGCAAATCCAAAGCTGAAGGTGTCAGCAGCTGATCTTGCATGTGTAGGTGCCTTCCTTCCTTCTCCTCCGCTTGTCGTTTCAAGGAGCTGTATAGCTGTGGAGCTCCACGATTCCCTGCTTGTCTGCTCATTGCCTTTCGTCGAGTGGCTTGTTTTGCGGCACGTGGGCGCTTCCTCCACCGTCTCAGGCGTAGCGGGCCTCTGGTGAGTGCTGTCGGGCTGCTTGGTGTGTGACAGGCTGGTCGTGTAGGAGTCATCACGGTCTCAGGTAGTGGCTGCTTGGCCCTTAGCTTCTCCCAAAATGCTTCGAATAGGGCATCCAGGCGCTGGAGAGTGGACACCACTTCTCCTTGGGTGGGGGCCACCGCAGCGTCCGCCATCTTAGGGGAACCTTTGACGGTAATGTCGGCTTCTGGGGTTTTGCCGTGGCTCCTTGGTGGGTCACGAGAGCCTGACAGGTGGGGACCGGGATAACCCCCACCGGTCCAAAGGGGGGGGGGGGGCAGCAGGGCATCAGTGACACGCTTGGGGCTCTGCAAGCGTCCGTCCGGGAGAGCGGCCGCCTCTCCCCTCCAAAGCGCCCGCTAGGCCCCATTGCATCTTGGCTACCATATTGCTTGAGAGGACTGCAGGGTGTGTTCCCCGGTCTCCCTGTCATGTCGTAGGGCTTAGAAGGGGTATCAGGCGTACGAATAGTTGCTGAATTAGTTCAGAAGTTTAGTTTGTATTATGTGTTCCAGGGAGCTCCCCAGAAACACGTCTAGTCGCCATGCTGGTCAGGCCCCGCCCCCGTCTTTCTTTCTTTCTATCTATCTATATCTATATATTTATATCTATCTATTTATTTATCTCTATCTATTTCTATCTATATCTTTCTATCTATCTATCATCTCTATATATCTATATCTTTCTATCTATCTATCCATCTATCTGTCTATAGCTATCTATTTCTATCTATCTATATATATCTATTTCTAGCTATTTATATCTATCTATTTCTATCTATCTCTTTCTATCTACCTATTTCTATATATCTAAGCATTTATATCTATCTATTTATATCTATCTATATCTATCTATCTATCTATTTTATCTATTTATATCTATTTTATCTATTGTATCTATTTCTATCTATCTATCTATCTATCTATCTATCTAGCTAGCTAGCTAGCTAGCTAGCTAGATATTGTCATCAATTAACCAGTGGCCAGATGACTTAGATGTGGCTCTAGTTCCGCTGCTTCTGAAAGAAGTCTGACTTAAACATAAGAGTGGTCATGGGATCTATTTGAAGTGTCCATCTTATGCTTCCAGTGTTGGTGACTACTGCCACAATTGGTTTGACAAGTTACCTGATATCTGCCAAGAGCCTGTTGCCACCTCTTCTCTAATTAGAAGCTTTCTGAACTGAGGTAACCTAGCAATGCAGGGCTTAGCTCACTGGATGAGAGAGCTCAGCTGACATTCTCAGCCAATGAGCCAACCCTCATTGGCATTTTATATCATATTTTATGGTGTCCCTGGGGAAGTCCACTGAGGTGGAGGAAACTCGTTGGACATATATTAGTCGTTTTATGTTATTTTGCACATAATAAATCATTTTGGAAGTCAAGTGGAGATTTTTTTTTATCAATTAAACAGTTTTGGACCACACGTTTGGTGAAAGAAGACCAAGAACGTAAACAAGAACTGGAGTTTTAGCTAAAGGTAGTGGGAAAGCAAATCTATAGTGTTGATTAAAACTTAACTTGTATTTGCAAATTTCACTATTACACTAGGGTACACCAATAATAATAAGGAATCATCATCTAGGTGAAACTCCACTTAATTTATATTTTTTTTATTTTATTTTACTTGTGGTTGTTTTGATTTTATGGAATTTGCAAATAAAAGTTAAGGTTTAATCAGCATTATAGATTTTTTTTCCCACTACCTTTTAGCTAACACTCTAACTCTTGTTTATTTTATTGACTTTAATTGAGTCATAACCGTCCCCTATTAGGATTGTTTTCTGATTTCTAGCTTGTTTTCTCTCTTATTTTTTCAAGATCAAAGTGTTATCCCCCCAGCATAAACCATGGGAATCTCCCCAAGGCGTCAAACTTCTAAATTGTTCGTGAGTGTATTTCCCGAGCCCAGATTTAACTGTCTTGCTATACTTCACTATATGTGGCTTATTTTATCACTTTAGATGTATAACTGAATCCCAAATATTGTTTGCACTTTGCTCTTTAAGAGGGGTGGTAAATTGGGGGAAAAAACACCTGGGAAGCTGCATCGTTTAAACTATGTTAAGTGTGTTATATATCAAGTTAAATAATACACACCATTTGAAAAGAAAAAATTTGATAAGCAAACTCAATATTAAAAATTCTGGCAAGCGACAGTTCTTCTTTGATGGCACAAGAAATATACAGATGTCTATCGGACAGTTGAAATGCATGTTTGAAAACCATATCAAACAATGAAGTGAGAAGTCAAGTAGAAGTCAAACGTTTCTCTGCAAATCACATATCTCAACACAGATCACATCTTTCTTACTTGACATTGGGCAATTTATTAAGGATAAGCATATAGCATCAATGGAAAAAGAGTCTCATGGTTGTTGAATATTGAGCCGGGCTATTACTGGAAGAATTGGTGTCAGCTCTTTTCCCTTTGTGACATGAGCACTAAACTGATGTTCCAAGCTTTAGTTCCCAATCTAAAAGTTGGTGAGGACGTAGATATATGAGAGGATAATACTCTGATGGAAGTAGGCTAGAACGACTGTCTTTTGTTGGTATTTTGTTAATGAAGTATATTTACTAACATTTAGCTCAAAATTTTGCCTTGGTAAGATAAACACACTCTGGCTGGTTGTAGACAATTTATTTAAAAAGGTGTCAAGATGGAAAATTTGCATTTTACAGAGATTTTCCCAGAATCGTTCAAATACTGGCACATTCCTGAGTTGCAATAAATTTTAGAATGAGTCATCTCCCTTGCTGGGTCAGTCTTGTTTTATTAGCAGGAAAGGTTATACAAAATATATATTTTCAATAATTAGCAATACTTCCTTTTTAATGAAACTACTACATTTAGACAAAGAGATTGGGGACCTATATAGCACATATAATCTGTTTGTTTTAGACATGTTTTACATAACACTAGAATCACTTTGGTCCCAGCTGTCTAAATGAATAAATTTTATAAGAGCACGTTTCTATTTTATTTGTAGAATGTAAGATCTAATATATAATTTCAGAGGTGAAAAATGCAAGTTTATGAATTATAAAATAGAGTTATACTCCAGAGGGATATTTTTTTTATTCATCTGACCTGTTGTCATTGTTCTATTGGATTACAGTTAGATGGTGTCATCTACAAGTATCATATTTTATTTATCACCCTCTGGTTGTGCCTATATTTCTCACGAACAGGGGTGCATAAATGTGGAGCCCAATCACCACAATCTGGTCTTGATTTTTATATATCTTATTAAGTCTAGTTGAATCAGCTAAAATAAATTAAATTTAGCTTCTAGTCAAGACTGGGTCTATCCTATCCTAGATATTTAAAGTAGTCTCCTTTCTTCTCCGTTATTCTTATTAGTAATTGATTGTCAAATTAGCACATCTGGCATCTACTGCAAATTAGAGAAAAAAACAATACTATATTCATTGTGCTTACAAATAGCAAATTAATATGCAAAAATATAAATACTTTGCACTATAATGTTTATTAATACCTGTATATTAATGTTTTCAGAAGCTTCATATAATTATTTTTAATCTCTTAAAAAGCAAAAGTTTCAAATTTAAAGGGTACCTGTCAAGACAAATACAACTTGATCTTCAATGATGTACAATCATATTTCCTTTTTACATTGTGCTAGCAGAATTGCTAGCAAATGTTTAGATTTTTCTAAAACCAAAGCTTTAAAAATAGCCCATACCCCTCATCTCAGTCACTTCAGTCTGTTCTAAAGCTGTGCCGATCAGCACAGAGATAAGGCTGTGCACTGCATATCTATCTTGCTTAAGGGAAAGCAACGCCCTCAAGGGGAAGTACGGAAGATGGGCAGGATCTTTGTGAGAGAGGCACCAGCAGCAGCACTGAGAGAGGAGAGAAACAGCCAGTATGATCTATTGCAGCAGCTTTCAACAGGCAATCTGAGAATCTGAGCCCCAAACAGATTACCCACAAATGGGATCCTTACAGACGGTATGAAACATAAAAATAGAAAAAAACAGATACACATCATAGATAATAGATGAAACACTCAGTGACTTTGTGAAGTGAATAAAAAGGGAAAATATCCTAAGTTGCCTGCCAGTTTCCTTAGATAGGGATAAATACAATTAAGTGTAATACCGCTTATGTAACTCCTATGAATTCAAGTCAGTAGCTACAATCTAATAGAGGAGTAGTAGTTAACTTAATTGTTTGCAAACAAAATTAATTAGAAGGTAGTCATTGTACTACAGAGTAGCCATATAAAGACACTTACAGGGTAAGACTGCTCAAGAAGCAGAGATACAAAAGAAATGTCTAAATATAGACAAATAAGATAAAATTACTTAGAGTAGCATATGCACAGAAATGTGAGGTAAACCAGTGGTGTAGATGAAAGGGACAGGACGGTAGAAAATCCTAATTGAATTGCACTCCCACACTGTCTTGCAAAGTACTGCTTATTAGCTAGGAGCATAATAATGTGCAACAAATAGAATAAAAGGAGAAGATAGAATAGTTATAAAGGAGAAGGATCTGGGACTGTATAGGTAGCTTATGGGGCATAGAAAAATGCATGTTATGTTCAATCAATCCAGACCCAAGAATACCATACAAACGAATCCCCATTCAGATACCGTAGCACCAAAAAAACATCATACTCATAAAGACTGCTCCCTCAGTGAGCTCAAGCAGCTACCCTTCGGTTAGCTAAGTAGCTGCTTCAAGGCAGCTGTAATATATATTTGATGACTAATCTATTGCAGCATACCAAAAAAAAAAAAAAAACAGATATATATCATACTAGCTGTTGAGAGGCAGTCCTGCTGTTTCTTGCTATCTTAAAGAATGCAGCTATGCCTCTCCCCTTGGTGGAAATCGTATCTAGCTAGTTGAGTGCTTGAAGGCAGTTCACGTGAAGGCTAGCTACTGCCTAAATCTCTGTCAGGCAAACTAAGGAGACCCTAAGTAAAAACTAAAGCATTCTACCCGACGCGTGTTTCGGCGCTATACAAGGCACCTTTATCAAGGGTAATCATATACAGACAATATTGCACTAGTGTTTGTCTTCATTTTGTTTACCTTTAGGACTACACTCCTTTAAGACCTATCATACCAGTCTCTCTGATACTGTATGTAAGATACTCCACCTTGTGTATATTTTGATTTTGTATTTATTGGTGTGGGTTAAGGGAATCCCACATAGGTGTTAGAGTATCAGACATTGTGTGGAAACTCATTTGGATTTTGTTTTTATATTGATTTAAGTTTGGATTTAGAGACTTTATCTGATAGAAACATCAATATTCCATATTTTTCTGTGTTAAACAAATGAGCCCTGGTTTTGTGATTGTTGGGTATGCATATTTTGACTTCTTTAGGGTCCCACATCAGGGGTTACAAGTCCCCATATCTAGGGGTTTATTCTGAGTGGTATTTTGTCTCCCCCTTAGGAGTAAGCATGTATGGATGCTTTATATTTTGCATAGGATAATCCTTTTTGACACATGAACATTAAGGGTGGATTAGATTAGTCCCCCACATTGAGGGGTTCATTTTTTCCAAAACATACTATACTGCCCCATTGTATTGTATTTAGTGTTTTTGAATACCTACATTAATTTGTTAACTTAGGTTGTATTCAATTTCCCCTGCAGAGGTTAACTCTATTGGCAGTACACTCCGAAGTCCAAAAGGGGTGTGTACTGCCCCACGGACCCTAACCAGGCCCCTGATGACGTGCTGACATATGATTGGCCATATCACATCATTCATTGGGCGGAGCCTAAGTCTTCAAATTACTGGCCAGCTCAGCTCGGCTGGATTACCCTTGATAAAGGCGCCTTGGATAACGCCGAAACGCGCATCACATGGGACGGTTTCGTTTTTACTTAGTTTGCCTGCCAGAGATTTAGGCAGTAGCTAGCCTTCACTTGAACTGCCTTTCAGCACTCAACTAGCTAGATACGATTTCAACCAAGGGGAGAGGGGGCTTTCTCCCTCATAGCTCTAGAGGCTGCATTCTTTGAGATAACAAGTAGCAGCAGAACTGCCTCTCAAAAGATAGTATGATATATATCTGTGGGTTTTGGTATGCTGCAATAGATTAGTCAGCGTATATATATTACAGCTGCCTTGAAGCAGCTAGTTAGCCAACCGAAGGGTAGCTGCTTGAACTCACTGAGGGAGCAGTCTTTATGAGTATGATGTTTTTTTGGTGCTTAGGTATCTAAATGGGGATTTGTTTGTATGGAATGCTTGGGTCTGGATTGATTGAACATAACATGCATTTTTCTATGACCCATTAGCTACCTGTACAGTCCCAGATCCTTCTCTTTTATTTCTATTCTACCTTCTCTTTTTATTCTATTTGTTGCACATTATTATTCTCCTACCTAATAAGCAGTACTTTGCAAGACAGTGTGGGGGGGGTGTGATAAGGTGGGGGTGGAATTATATTAGGAGTTTCTACCTTCCTGTCCCTTTCATCTACACCACTGGTTTACCCCACGTTTCTGTGCATATGCTACTCTAATAATCGTATCTTATTTCTCTATATTTAGACATTTCTTTTGTATCTCTGCTTCTTGAGCAGTCTTACCCTGTAAGTGTCTTTATATGGCTACTTTGTAGTACAATGACAACCATCTAATTAATTTTGTTTGCAAACAATTAAGTTAACTACTACTCCTCTATTAGATTGTAGCTACTCCCTTTGTATTCACTTCACAAAGTCACTGAGTGTTTCACCTATTATCTATGATGTGTATCTGTTTTTTGTAATAAAGACTTTAAAAAAAAAAATGTTTTTATATTTCGTACCGTCAGTAGAAATCCCATTTGTGGGTAATCTGTTTTGGGGCTTGACCCTAGGTATTTTGTCCTGGGATATTTTATCCAAATTAGTATTCTCTCCTTTTTCTTATATTTCTTATATTAGCAAATTGCAGTCAAGTGAGATGGTTGGAAAATTGCAGACCTATATCTGTCATGACTGGTTCACTTTAAGGAAATAATAGCTGAAATCATAGCTGACTTAGAGAATTATACCATGTTGGCTATCCTATCCTTACATTTGAAATTCACTTAGAATTCTCCTATTTATGTATAACCTTGTCAATCTAAACCACTCAACAATGGTTAAAACTATAATACTTTAATCTATATCACAGAGTGTGAATGGTGGGTTTGCTGTAAATGTAAATGCAGGTTGAAAGCCTAGATCTGCACTGTAAATGATAAGATAAATCAGTAAGGATATGCATAGCAGATGGCCAAATATAATATTTAAACAGTGAAATGCGCTATGGGTATAGAGTGGTCATTTATTATGAAAACCTTTAAGAAACCTGATTTTAATTCCCCACAGAGGTCCAACATTCCTTTTATTTATGATGGAACACTTTTGGAGACATTTTCACTCTAAACTTTTCAAACATATGTAAAAATAAATTGTTAATAATAATGGAAAAACAAAAGTTAAGAATAAGGCCTGTTTAATTTTCTCAACAGCCAGAGCACAAACGAGTCTGTATCAAGTACGTACTATATAATCTGATACTTTCTTTCTCCACAGGACACAATGACCAAACTTTTATCTTTCGATGGGTTTCAAAGTCACTTGTCAAAAGTTACTAAAGAAAGTATCTGTAATGTGCTACTCTTTACTCATAGATCTGTATACTTAAAACAAAGTACGCGTAATTGAGAGGTGATTTTCAACTGTACTGTCATTCTCGCTACTATTGTTTGAAAAGAGTTAGGGGTCATCATTGGGTCAGTTTATCTTCTAAATGGACCATATCAATTTCCCACTAAAATGCCAACAGTATGAATGAAGATATTGTTACCATTCAGGTTAGATTATCCTGAATAAAAGTCATAGTAATGGCAATACAGGTTTAATTCTTCCTCACCAGACCATTGGATGTCGACAGTTTCCATACAACCAAACATTTGAATTTCTAAGAGAGAAACAAAGCATAATAAAGAATATATAGCTAAGCACATTTGATCTTGGAGTGGATTATTGTATCAAAGAGTTTAAGCATGCGTGGGGTAGGCATAAGGCTATCCGAACTATAAGAAAATTGGGCAGACTAAATTGGGCAGACTAGATGGGCTGAAGGATTCTTATCTGCCGTCACATTCTGTGTTTCTAAAGGTGTTTGCATTTTTTTGGAATGTTGTACAATATATGAATAATGCAATTTACTAAACAGTGTAGTCAAAAGAGTGACAATAATATACATGGGTATTTACTAAAGGGAGAATTGCTGGGAATTCAAAGTGAAGCCTTAGAAGGCAATTTAACACAAGTATTTCGTTTTCTAGCTTTCCTTGTTTCAACAAAAGAAGATAGGAGAAGGTAAAAAAAAAAAATAAAAAAGTGAAAAACTAATAAAACAAAGTTCTCATAGATGAGTTATCTTTGTTTTGTTAGCTGTTTGGTAGCTCTGAGCCAGTCAGTAGAAATACAGGAAAATGAGATTTACTGGAATAGCACAACTAATGGCATTTGCTTGTGATGAGGCATGGAATGTAAGTCCACTGCATTAAAGTAGAATTTATATAGTGTCTTCCATTTTACACTATATTTTACAAGATGTGATGACTCTGTAGATCCCAAGTGAGGTTAGTGTTTTCCTTGACAGTCCAGTATTCCAAAACCTTTGAGGACAACTCTGATGGTAGGATCCTTTCCTTATTCATTGCATCAAAGGAACTTTCAAGAAAAACACTTTACAAAAAAAAAGAACTTTTTTTTATCAGAAAACATGGACATTCCAAATTCCTGTCCTGAGACTTGGTTTAATTGGTCCAAGGTACTACTTTCATAGACTTATGGAATATGATACATGGTCCATTAGCTTTTGGTCAGTCGTGGCAAAATATGTTGTTGAAAAAGAAATTGTGAATGAACGTTCTCTTTGTTTCTGGATGTTGATGTTTCTAAGATAGCTCTATCATATACTGCACTGACCATTAGAAACAATAACACCAGTTGCTGAGTGGTTTGTGACTTGACTTTGTCTCATTTTGTAGTGCTACAAAGCGACATAATCATTTCTGCAACTCTGAATGTGAGTTCCATTGTACTGGTCTTCATAAGTCAGTCGTCGTGCAAGTATGAAACAGCTTTTGGATGGACCATAAATTCTGTGGAGAATCCAAATGTCATATAAATTAATTGTAGGTGTTCTGTTTATTTGCAATTGGGCATGGTTAAACACATTGTGAAAAGGGTGTAAAGGTGTGGAGACAGGCAACATTATTTCAAGAATGGATTTTACTGTTTGTCTTGATCTCAAGCTTTGTGTGATCATTTTGATTTTTGGTAAATTTATTAATAGATCAAACTTTCTGGGGAAATTTGGAGTCCCAATAGCCAAGGGATAATTACATTTTCTAAGTTCTAGTACTTTACATTGAAATGTTTTAAAGTTTGAATTCTGGCATCACTTGGTTTATAGGAAGGTGTGTAACCTTCCCATGATAAAGGATTTTGAATTATATATGGTACCTTACTTGTATTATGCTAAACATCTTTGTGTATGATTTCAGTTTACTTGAACTCTCTGGAGGTCTTGTCTTTGGACCAAATGAGTTCATAGAATGTTAGGTGTAATTTAGGATTGCACAATACAGTTATGTAATACAGAAATATGGAGTATATTCGCATTTAAATCATGCCATAAAGAGCTGAAACAAGGACTAAGAGGAGTGGCCAACCATATGTTTCATAGGTGTGGAGTAAAACTCGGGTTAACTGCTGAGGGGCAGAATTATTTGGATGCAACTAAAGTATGGTTTACTGGTCATGATGGGTAAAATCATTTATAAAGTTAGCCTTTCAATAGAGAAATTAACAAATTTAAGACCAACTGCGCACCATGCAATATTGAGAGATTTGTCCAACCACCTGGTTATTAAGATATTTAAGCTATTTAACAGGTCTGTTTGAAGCACATAGTCATTGGTGGTAAATTTCCATGAGATGGGTTAACCTACCTCTGTGTTGGGTTCTTCTCAGTACAATGGTATCCATCCAAGCTAAATCCTATACTGATTTAAGCTAATTCGTATTTGTTTTATTTTATTTTTTGTAAATGAATAAATCTCATTCTTTCATACCAATGACACAACATGGGTTCAGCTAAGGATTTCATACGTTAATCCAATAATTTTACACAGATTACAAGGCAACATGTAGCCCATCCCAAGTTTAGGTCTATGCTTAGTATGTAGTGATGTCGCGAACATAAAATTTTCGGTTTGCGAACGGAGAACGCGAACTTTCGCA
This sequence comes from Pelobates fuscus, assembly GCF_036172605.1. Classification (NCBI taxonomy): domain Eukaryota; kingdom Metazoa; phylum Chordata; class Amphibia; order Anura; family Pelobatidae; genus Pelobates; species Pelobates fuscus. Next base: position 254,845,948 of record NC_086321.1, on the reverse strand, counting down.
AATGTTCGCGAACGGGCGAACCGCCATAGACTTCAATGGGCAGGCGAATTTTAAAACCCACAGGGACTCTTTCTGGCCACAATAGTGATGGAAACGTTTTTTCAATGGGACTAACACCTGGACTGTGGCATGCCGGAGGGGGATCCATGGCAAAACTCCCATGGAAAATTACATAGTTGATGCAGAGTCTGATTTTAATCCATAAAGGGCATAAATAACCTAACATTCCTAAATTGTTTGGAATAACCTGTTACTTATGTCCTGTTCCTCATCCTCAGTGATCTCTCTGAAGGTATGTTCTTCCCCCCAGCCACGTACAACACCACGGGTACCAGATAGGTGACAACGAGCACCCTGGGATGCCTCTTGTGGTTGGTCTTCCTCCTCCTCCTCAAAGCCACATTCCTCCTCTGACTCCTCTTCCTCACAATCCTCTTCCAGCGTTGCCGCAGGTCCAGCAAGCGATGCTGATAAGGCTGTTTCTGGTGGTGATAGTAACCACAACTCTTCCTCTTCACGCTCATCTACGGCCTGATCCAGCACTCTTCGCAGGGCACGCTCCAGGAAGAAAACAAATGGTATGATGTCGCTGATGGTGCCTTCGACACAACTGACTTGGTTTGTCACCTCCTCAAACGGACGCTTGAGCCTACAGGCATTGCAGATGAGCGTCCAGTAATGTGGCAAAAAAATTCCCAGCTCCGCAGAGGCTGTCCTAGCACCCTGGTCATACAAATACTTGTTAACAGCTTTTTCTTGTTGGAGCAGGCGGTCGAACATTAGGAGTGTTGAATTCCAACGTGTCGGGCTGTCGCAAATCAAGCACCTCACTGGCATGTTGTTTCGCCGCTGGATATTGGAAAAGTGCGCCATGGCCGTGTAGGAACGCCTGAAATGGCCACACACCTTCCTGGCCTGCTTAAGGACGTCCTATTAGCCTGGGTACTTATGCACAAAGCGTTGTACGATCAGATTACACACATGTGCCTTGCACGGCACATGTGTCAACTTTCCCAAATGCAACAAATTTCTTCCATTGTCACAAACCACTTTGCCGATCTCCAGTTGGTGCGGAGTCAGCCACTGATCCACAAGTGTGTTCAGGGCGGACAGGAGTGCTGGTCCGTTGTGACTCTCTGCTTTCAGGCAAGTCAACCCCAAGACGGCGTGACACTGCCGTATCCGGGATGTGGAACAGTACCTGGGGAGCTGGGGGGGTGCCGTTGATATGGAGCAAGACGCAGCTGCAGAAGAGTACCCAGCCGAGGAGGTTATGGAAGAGGATGGAGTAGGAGGAGTCGAGGAGGTGGCAGCAGGCCTGCCTGCAAGTCGTGGCGGTGTCACCAACTCCTCTGCAGAGCCACGCATTCCATGCTTGGCAGCCGTCAGCAGGTTTACCCAATGCGCAGTGTAGGTGATATACCTGCCCTGACCATGCTTTGCAGACCAGGTATCAGTGGTCATTTCTTCCAACTGATGTGTAAATAACTCCTCTGACATACCAAGTGAAGCGGCTGTGGTGCTAGTGTTGGTGGTGGCGGCAGGCGGGCGAGTGGTAACTTGAGAGGTGCCCGAAGCTAGGCTGGAGGAGGATGGTGCGACGAGGTTCCGAGCGGAAGCTGTAGAAGATTGTGTGTCCTGTGTTAGCCAGTCAACTATGTCCTCAGAACTTTTCAAGTTCAGGGTACGTGGCCTCTGAACACTGGGCATTATTCTAGGGCCAAAGGGAATCACAGAACCATGACCACGACGGCCCCTGCGGGATGGCCTGCCTCTGCCTGTCATTTTTTTTTCGATTAGTGGTACTATGCGTGCAAGCTACTGTGACAACAGATATGAGTGGCACTGGTATGACACTGTGCCCTGGCAGGCCCTGAAACGCACACTCGTGAAGGAAACTGACTGCTATTATATTACAGTCCAAAAAGTTATTTTTTATTAAATGCAAGCTATTGGGACACCAGATATGAGTGAGTGGTGGCACTGGGCAGGCCCTGAAACGCACACTCGTGAAGGAAACTGACTGCTATTATATTACAGTCCCAAAAGTTTTTTTTTGTTAAATGCAAGCTATTGTGACACCAGATATGCGTGGTGGCACTGGGCAAGTGGGCACAGTATACGCTGTGAGCCTGACACACACGCTGGCAGACAACTAACTGCTATTCAATCTATTACAGTCAAAAAAAATTTTTTTTAAATGTACACTACTGTTACACCAGATATGAGTTGCACTGGTGTGACACTGTGCCCTGGCAGGCCCTGAAATGCACACTATTATAGGAAACTGAGTGCTATTATATTACAGTCCAAAAAGTTTTTTTTTGTTAAATGCAAGCTATTGTGACACCAGATATGAGTGGTGGCACTGGGCAAGTGGGCACAGTATACGCTGCGAGCCTGACACACACGCTGGCAGACAACTAACTGCTATTCAATCTATTACAGTCAAAAAATTTTATTTTATTTTTTTTAAATGTACACTACTGTTACACCAGATATGAGTTGCACTGGTGTGACACTGTGCCCTGGCAGACCCTGAAATGCACACTAGTGAAGGAAACTGACTGCTATTATATTACAGTCCAAAAAGTTTTGTTTTTGTTAAATGCAAGCTGTTGTGACACCAGTGAGTGAGTGGTGGCACTGGGCAGACCCTGAAACGCACACTAGTGAAGGAAACTGACTGCTATTATATTACAGTCAAAAAAGTTTTGTTTTTGTTAAATGCAAGCTGTTGTGACACCAGTGAGTGAGTGGTGGCACTGGGCAAGTGGGCACAGTATATGCTGTGAGCCTGACACACAGGCTGGCAGGCAGGCAACTGCAATTACATTACACAAAAAAAAAGCAGACTGATGTTCTAGCCCTAAAAAGGGCTTTTTGGGGTGCTGTGCTTACAGCAGAGATCAGATGAGTCCTTCAGGACTGTAGTGGACACTGAATACACTAGCCTAGCTATCAATTTCCCTATCAAATCCGCAGCAGCTACACTGTCCCTACTCTCACTAAGAATGCAGCTTCACAATGAATGTAAAATGGATGCTGTCCAGGAGGTGGGAGGGTCTGGGAGGGAGGGTCTGCTGTCGAATGGCTGGAATGTGTCTGCTGACTGTAAGGTACAGGCCAGGGTCAAAGTTTACTCAATGATGACGAATAGGGGGCGGACCGAACAGCGCATGTTCGCCGGCGAACAGTTCGGGACATCACTATTAGTATGTAATCTGAATCTAGTGGCCCGAAATGTTGCGTTTACTTGTTGTTAACTTAGTTTGACATTTTAGAAATCATCGTTATATCACTAATACTGTAATTTCTTGTTGTAAATGTCTTTGGGAATCTATGGATGGAGGAGTGAGGGTGCAGGAATCACATATGAGCCTTTTGAGTAATGAACGCATCTCTCCTATCACTTTGTGTACTAGGCTAGTTTGGCTAGTGTGGAATCTGAATTATAAGCAGAGGTTGCTGTCATATTTCGACATATTCTGTAATACAGAATAGTGCAAGGGAGGGAATCTGATCTCTAATCTGGACACAATGATCTCCTAGCTTCTTCTTCACATCCTTTTGAACCAAAATGTAAGCAGTATGGAATGGATGATAACATTATCAGTGGTAAGGGTACCACAAAGTTGCATTGTAAGGCTTTGTTAAATATTACGTTATTTTAAATATTGTATTGTTCTGCTGCCATGTATCCAGGCAAACAAATGAATAGACTTGTGTACGGTGAAAAAAATTGTGTTAATCCAGATTGATTGTCCAAAAATAAAAATAAACCATATAGTGAAGAACAGTAAAATCACAGTTAACTCTGCGCTCCAGAAATGCACTCAAAGGAAATATAAGAGTCTGACTCTTTGGGAAGCCTCCCCTGATAAAGGCTGGGAGCTATCACCTTGACCTCCTTCACCAATTATATGGTTCAGGGAAAAAAAATAGTTGTACAATCTACACTTTTTCTCCAAAATGATTTATTGTATACAAAATAACAAAAAAAAAATAACAAATAATGCAATTCAAATAAATAAATAAAATGTCCTACACATTTCCTCCACCACAGTGGACTTCCTCAGGGACCGTAAAATATAATAAAACACCCTCAGGTGCATTTGCAGCCTATCTTCCCCTCTCCCAGATGTCCATTAAATAGGACTAATCCCTCCAGTCATTGGTGGTAGAATTGGGTTTCTAACATGCTGCGTTTCGGTTCAGACAGATTTTGTTCATGTAATCATTTTTGGAAACTTATTCAGACAAATCAAAATAGTGTGAAAATTAGTGTGATGTAAAATATATACACATTATTGTCTCTCATTTTACCACCATTTGGTTAACAGATCAAGTGAGAAATGGTAGGCAATGGAAAAAAAAAAGCAGTGCAGTCAAAATAAATCTGTTTACATAATTTGTTTTTCATTCCTTTTTTTCCCCACTATTAGTCATATCTCACTTGATCTGTGAATAAAGTCCACAATTAGTGTCTGTCCCCTAACCTTAAATTACCATTTTTTTTCCATTATTCACAAAACAGACGAAAAGGATTGTTCATTCCATTTTGAACAAGTCTACACATTAAACACTGTTTCATTAGTTTCATGAACTTTTGTTGCTTGAAATGGCAAAGCAGTGGGAGCTAAAATTAAAAAAGGTGTTTCTGACATTTATTTATAGCACATATTCTAAGAAGTATAAAAACAATAACTTGTTTTAAACTTTCGGCCGGCATAAATTGAAAGCATAGAGAAAACATTGGATCAGGTTATATATCACCTTCTGAATGTTGTTCTTTAATCAGTGGGAACGTTTGTTAAAGCAAAGTATTTGGCTTCACCTGTCCATTAAGGTATGGTTTATAGTGAGAATGCGGCTTGCCGTAGGATAGAAAACAGACTGCTTGGCCAAAGAATCTAAGGATTACAAAGTACAAAGGAATATTACAAAGTCCGAACCTGCATGATCGCACAAATATCAAATAAAAAATATTCTCTGATCTCTTATATCCTGAGCCAAGAAGCTGAATTCCACAAATTCCAATAAATAAACGTATCTGGATGTTATTGCATACTATCAGTGATGTCAAAAGTTGCTTACAGCAAAAGCTGAGTGAATAGAATTTGGCTTACAAGCCTATTTAATATTAGATTTCATTATTTCCGTCTCAAATTCACATGTTGTTTCTATCAATTGAGCCCTTTTACAATGAGAAATGTCAACTATGCCATTATTTAGTGAAAAATGGCATTACCTGAGGCCCATGCATCCACTTCCATGCATCTATTTTGATTTTGGTAACCTTGACTTGAAGCTTAGTGCTTGGTCTGGGAAGTCATTCTTAATGAGGCCATATGTGTCATCCTATTCTATTATATAATATATGACTTCTGACGGGCATTGTGTGAATGTTTTCAACACAATCGCAAAGAAGAAAAGTCACAACCTTTATTGCTGTTTATTGAATTTTCCCATACCCCTTTACAGACTTCTTCTGCAAATTTCTTCTGAAGTATTTCACAATGCATGGCAGTTCTAAGAACTAGTAATGTGTTTCCTGTATTCCTGTCTTACATTTATATCCTTACTTTTCTATATAATTCCAGGAAAATGTAGCAAAATGATGTCTAGCACCCATGGGTGTGTACGGTATGTCATGTCAGTTGTTGCCAGCCATTTTGTTTGCTCAGAGCATCCACTGAGCATTATCTGCCAATGAATAGCCATCTGTGCATAGAAATATGCATATAATTAACATTAACTATCCGTGAACTCTTGTTTGAGGCTGGCTAATGACTTCTTAATATCGCTGCTGTTGGAGGAGTTACACCTCTGGCACTGAAGTCGTCATGATTTTTGACCATTTAAAAGTGAAAGTAGTAAGCAGCAATCCAAAAAAAAATTCACTAAGCATGTGTTAAAACTTATAATTCCTTTTAATATATGTTAATTTATTTTGTACACACAAAACACACAGACTATCACTATATGAATCTCACTGGAATGCTAAAAACAATAAAATTTAATTTGATGCAATATAAGGAATTCTACATTTCAACAAATAATATTAATAATAACAAAGAATTTAACCAGGAAAGGTACATTCAGATTACTCTGGTTTTCAAGTACGTGCTCAGAGTGTGAATACATGTTTGGAATGCAGCTGAGAACTTTAAACATTTTAGACATTTTAAAACCTCTGATATTTTCTCCCATTTCAGTTGAAATTAGGAAACCTCTGGACCATAGAAAAAGCACAACATTAGTACACAAGTCACCAAAGATTTCCACAGGTTTGGGACCTTGGTTAAAACATTTGTGCAGATCCAATCTTGAATGCGGTCATCAGGCTTAATGGCATCACAGGGTGCAGTGGTAGGTGCCTAGGAGATTTGTTAATCCTGTACATGCTATCAAGAGAGGTGATGTGCTTGTTTTGTGGGCAATACAGAGGACACTAGTCACCTAATAAAGTGTGGAAGCTCCTCCAGGGGCACAGGTTATAGTGCTGCTCTTTTATGTTCTTCATCCTACCTCTCTCATTGGGTAGATCAACTTGTTGAGAAGTGTGAGCTTGCATTTATTGCACTGTTTCACCAAATGTTGTACAGCCTTGTGTCAAATCAACATCTTCCTCGGTAGCCTGAATATGTATGGTAGCTACCTGCATCTCTCTTGACCACCGCTATGTCAGCTGCAAGGATTTTTTGTATGTTGACAAGTAGCCTTTGGATATCCCATTTAAAGGCCAGAGTGGCCAGAGACTACATCCTGATGATCTTGGCCTGACATGGGCGGGACAGGGCTTCGGTGTAGGTCTTCATTGCACACATGTATAGGTAAGACCTCTGGGGGATCCTGTGCATTGGTCGATTGTAGAGAGGACAATGCCTTCTCAATGATAGCGCAGGAGGCAGAGAGGTGAGCAGTGTCAAATGAGTGTTGGCACTGGAAAAAGGTAAGTATGTCCTTTATTTTACTTTTTTTTGTGGAAAGTTGGGAATGAGTGGGAGGGACAATGACCTACATTTAACTAGGGACAGGGGCACTATAGCATTGGGAATATATGTTTGTATTCTTAATCCTACAGTGTTCCTTTAATTTGGCAATCAGACTGTAACATTTCCTATTCAACCCACTTTGGTCATTCAACTACATATGATGAATGAATTGCAGGAGATTGTGATGTAAATTCTGACCTCTATATGTAAAGTAATTTTTATTGTTAACCAAACAGAATAACACCTGGCTGGAAACCCAAAATCAGCAATATCCTTAATGTGCACAAGAAAAACTTAAAATCAAAACATAGAAAACTGGCATCCAGATTTTGACTTAGATTAGAGTACCACTAATCAAATTAATATAAAAAAAAAAGTTTAGTTAAGAATAATTACCAATCTCTTCGGTCCACTGCACCTCTTAACCTCACCATACTATTCTATCCCCCCACAAAACGACTGGAAACACAACACGAACAACGAGCTACGGAGGGCTCAGGGGAAACCCCCTAGGGTAGACAGCTTTGTAACGACGACACGTACAAAGACCCCCAATACTATCAATAACCTTAACACTACCAGCTACATTCACCTTACAAGACCGCCGACCAGTGTCCCAGCACAGTATATAGCAAAACCACTACACATAAGGCAGACCTACACCCTACTGCCAAGAGAGGGCTCACTCTAATCTTCGTGAGTCTACAGCTGACGTAGAACATGACGATATAATGAAGGATCCGAATAAACGCCAAACAAACTAACTAACATACGACACTAGGCACATGTTCCCCACGATACACAGACTAGAGACCCGTAAGGGTCCACATTAGCACCCTTGACCAGCGGAATGGTGAGCCCCTATCCACACTTACCAGTACTATTAAGCGTCTGGACATAGAAATATGATATGTGATCGATCAGAATATAACTCCAGGAACGATCACACACAAAAAAATATATATATCGGAAAATATAACTAAGTAAATGGAAAACGCAACAACAAATAGTTATACATAAACATAACGGAGGCCCAACTCTGTTTTGTGACCTTGGAAACACTTTCAGTTAATGTGCAAAGTTAAGAATTTACTAAATACATGTACAAGAGGCATCTGTATTTCTCAATAATGAGTGTATCATTTTTAGGGACTGTGTGCCCTCAACTGTATTTCATTTTGTCTTTCCCATGCCTTAAAAGGACACTATAGTCACCTGAACAACTACAGCTTAATGTAGTTGTTCAGGTATGATCTATAGCTCCCTGCAGGCAATCTAATGTAAACACTGTATTTTCAGAGAAAATACAGTGTTTACATTGATTGATAGGAATACCTCCAGTGGCCGTCACTCAGATGGCCACCAGAGGGACTTCCTATCATGCAGGGCCCTAAAAAGGCCCTGTATACATCAGACGTATTAAAATACGTCTGAAGTGTGCAGGAGAGAGAAGGCACTGTGTGCGCGCCTTCTCTCTCCAGCCTGTCAGCAGAGGAGGGGGGCGGGCAAAGACCGCAAGCTGAGCTGTCACTCAGACGGCCACCAGAGGGACTTCCTATCATGCAGGGCCCTAAAAAGGCCCTGTATACGTCAGACGTATTAAAATACGTCGGACGTGTGCAGGAGAGAGAAGGCACTGTGTGCGCGCCTTCTCTCTCCGGCCTGTCAGCAGAGGAGGGGGGCGGGCAAAGACCGCGAGCTGAGCTGTCAGTCAGCTCAGCTCGCGGCCACGCACACCGCGCGCATGTGCGTTAGTGCGCTCAGGACTTCAGAGGGCGGCATGAATGCCGCTCTCTGAAGTATGTGCGCATGTGCGGCAAAGCCGCGCATGCACACAAGGGAGCAATGACGCTTCCAAATGGAAGCGTCAGATTGCTCCCTGCTCGCGCCCGCCTATTTCGTCATTTTGACGAAATAGGGGCGCGGCTTCACGAGGCTCCCGACGCTGGAACGAGGTGAGTAAATGACTCTGCCTGGAGAGTCCCTTTAAAACAATAAAATCAAGATTTACAAAAAAAATAAATAATACTAATTAGCAATCTATCTGGATAGCTCAGTGAGTCAAAGGACCCTTACAGCACCATATTTGAATTTGTAAAAGTCACAACACTTGTTGAGAATGAAACCTATCCAGGAAACACCTGCTCATGGACATTGTTTACAAGCCTAAATAAAGAACAATATGACAATCACTGTATACCTGTCCTGTAATCATAGTTTTGTAAGTGTTATGAAGCTGAGGGCAAGGTTATGTATGCTATGACATAAACAAGCAAGCAGTCAATTAAATGTACAGCTGTGTAATCTTGGTTTCAGTGCTACAGAGGTTCCTGTAAGAGGAGAAAGTATAAATTCTGAAGAGAGTTCATGCAGGGTTATAACAAGTCCTGAAAATCAGATCATTGCTTTACATTATTGCAAAAAAAGGCAAATCCCCAGATGTTGAACTACAACTACCTTTGCGAGTCTTTAGAATGTCAAAACATCATGGAAGTCGCAGTTCTACAACATCTGGGGATCTACCTTTGGCCCAGCTCTTCTTTACACCAATGGTTCTACAACACTGGGTCTGTCCCCATGCCATTTTCAATGGGTCACCAATGGTTTGAACAAGCACATCATATTCCCTGGTGGTATATTGTATATTAAAACAAGAACAGCTTCTGCAGTGCAATAGAAACTTTTATAATAAATCGGGAAAAAAATCACTGGGTCCTCATACTATGTTCAGTGGTTCTCTAATGGGTTGAACAAGCACTTTATATATCCCTTGTAATATATTGTATACTGTAACAACATGGACTTCACCAATGCAACAGAAAACTATCTGACAGTGGAAGAGACCAAAACATTTGTTGTAATATATTTTAGCATTTATTTTATTGAATTTAAATAATGGGTCATTGTCATGTTTGTTTTGTTTGTTTGTTTGTTTTTTTGTTGTTTTTTTTTTTTTTACAAAAGGTTGCTAAACATACGCCATGTGTATAATTTTAATCCTTTTCAAAATGTTTTAAGACTACTTTAGGTAGTATATTCCCCAGCCTAACAAGCATAAGTGAAAGTCACCCACACTAACATTAATGGTGTTCAAGGAAAAAGTGTCATACTTTTACGTGGAGAGGAACTCTGTTGAAGTCCAACGGGATACATGTCAACAGATTTTCACGGGACTTGGGAACTTATACCTTTGCCAATTCTAACTTTGCCCATTTAGAGCAAAAATAAAAGGACAAGTATCCACTTGCATTGGTTGATTTACTTAAAGTAGCTCAGGCAACAAAAGAGAACTCGTGCCTAGAACTTTCAGTAACTAATCCTCTTTTAAAAATTCCCCCCATTCTGTAAACAAACAAAAAATGTCTCCCGCTGTAGCACCTTAAACAGAGATTCTAAATCCAAGTTATAACATGTTTAACTTTACAAAGAGAAAACTACACATAAATATAGGAGAAAGACTTATCACAGGCATTTTCTAGAAAGGGTTAGAGGTAGATAGGGCTTAACCCTTTAAATATAAGTATAGAAAACTGACGAGACTGGTAGCCCCCCTAAAAGGGGTAAAGAAACCAACCTCACAAGGAGTACCTCTAAATTAAATACAATATAGGGTAAAAAAAAAAAAAAAAAGCACATACTATACAAAAAGGTGTTCATATAAAAGTGATGTAGAGAAGTGTACTTTATAAAGAGTGATGGTAGAGTTATTACTGAATCTTTGTTCCATTTAATCCTATTTTCCAGTCTATATGAACTCCCCATCTGCTCTCTCCTTGTCCTCTTTAATCACATAACGCAGGCTTAACGCTACATGTATTCATATTCACTTTGAGGACATTTTGTAAGTAGTTTGCTACTTTGTGTTATTCTAATCTACTGTTTTCATGCTACATTTGTAGCTCGTGGAGTCCATTATATACACCTGGAACAAAGAGTCACTCTACTGACATAGGTTGTTTTTAGTCTAGAAGCCACATGGTTATCTCAGGTCAATACTGGACCTAAAAGAAGTAAACCAGTTCATCGTCAAGAAAATATTCCATATAGAGACCATACTTTCAACTACACACATAAAAACAGGCTCTGAATGCCTAAATAAAGATGGATTCTAAATCTGTAAAAATCGGAACTAATTCCGACATGTTGATGAAGATATTCATTCAAAAAGAGATGACAAAATCTTTAGGTCCATTATAGTGTTACAAACAAATAAATATCTGTTCCATAAGGCCTCTTTACAGCTGCATTTCCAGCAGTAAGCTAGTCCAGGACAAGGAAGATACCTTTACAGAAAAACATTTTAACAGCATGGGACAGAGAAACTTCATCTCTAGACCAATTAATGAAACTCTGACCCTTGAAGAAACTAGTTATCAATACTTTTGAACCAATCCAAGAAAGTCTATTGGCATCTTCTGATGTCAGTAGACATCTTGGAACAGTACTTAGTTCCTCTGTACACTCTCAGGACCTTCAAGCTTAGAGCATGTTATCTGAACACCAGATCCTAACTTCCAAAGGTCTGAACCTAGAAGTCCTCAACATTCTTGTTGCTTCTAAAAAAGATTCCACCAGTATAGTGTATTCTAGAATCTGGTAATAATTTTCCTCCTGGTACCAGGAGATTCATGAAGATATTCTTACAGCTTCCATTCCTAATATCCTTAAATTTCTTCAGTTAGGATTTTCAGAAGAACTAGTACCTCCATGTGATCTTAATATAGTCCTTTGAGCACTGTGTGAAGCTCCATTTGAGCCCTTGGAAGACTGCAGTCTTAATGTTCTTAAGTGGAAAACGGTACTTTTGGCAACCATTACTTTGGCTAAAAAACTGGTAGAAGTTCAAACTTTGGAATCTGCTCCACCTCATTTGGTTTTTCACATGGATAAAGTTATCCTAACGCTACATCCTTCACTAGTGATGTCGCGAACATAAAATTTTCCGTTTGCGAACGGCAAATGCGAATTTCCGCAAATGTTCGCGAACGGCCGAACCAGGCGAACCGCCATAGACTTTAATGGGCAGGCGAATTTTAAAACCCACAGGGACTCTTTCTGGCCACAATAGTGATGGAAAAGTTGTTTCAAGGGGACTAACACCTGGACTGTGGCATGCCGGAGGGGGATCCATGGCAAAACTCCCATGGAAAATTACATAGTTGATGCAGAGTCTGGTTTTAATCCATAAAGGGAATAAATCACCTAACATTCCTAAATTGTTTGGAATGACGTGCTTTAAAACAGCAGGTATGATGTTGTATCGATCAAGTAGTGTAAGGGTTATGCCCACTTCACAGTGACAGACCAAACTCCCCGTTTAACGCACCGCAAACAACCGCAAACAGTCCATTTGCACAACCGCAAACTCCCCATTTGCATAAGGTTGGATACCAAGCTAGCCATGTCCTGTTCCTTGTCCTCACTGATGTCATTGAAGGTCTCTTCCTCCACCCAGCCACGTACAACACCAAGGGTCCCCGAAAGGTGACAAGAAGCCCCTTGGGACGCCTGCTGTGTTTGGTCTTCCACCTCCTCAAAGCCACCTTCCTCCTCTGACTCCTCTTCTTCAGACTCCTCTCTCTGCGTTGCCTCTCTCTGCATTATTATACGGTGTGTTAAGTAGTACTATTCCTATCAGTTGGTCCTCCTACTTCAAATTTGGGGCACTGCGCGTGTAATCTAATGTGCCACCAGATAGGAGTGGTGTGTTAAGTAGTCCCCCTCATCAGGCCTTTTTTAGTCGAATGTATTGCCCACTGTCAGTCCCTTCGGGATCCATCCCTCATTCATCTTAATAAAGGTGAGGTAATCTAGACTTTTTTGACCTAGGCGACTTCTCTTCTCAGTGACAATACCTCCTGCTGCACTGAAGGTCCTTTCTGACAGGACACTTGAAGCGGGGCAGGCCAGAGGTTCTATCGCAAATTGGGATAGCTCAGGCCACAGGTCAAGCCTGCACACCCAGTAGTCAAGGGGTTCATCGCTCCTCAGAGTGTCGATATCTGCAGTTAAGGCGAGGTAGTCTGCTACCTGTCGGTCGAGTCGTTCTCTGAGGGTGGACCCCAAAGGGCTGTGGCGATGCGTAGGACTTAAAAAGCTCTCCATGTCCTCCATCAACAACACGTCTGTAAAGCGTCCTGTCCTTGCCGGCGTGGTCGTGGGAGGAGGAGGATTACTTTCACCTCTTCCCCTGTTAGATTCCCGTTGTGTTGTGACATCACCCTTATACGCTGTGTAAAGCCCACTTTTTAATTTATTTTGGAACTGCTGCATCCTTTCCGACTTGCGGTAATTTGGTAACATTTCAGGCACTTTCTGCTTATACCGGGGGTCTAGTAGCGTGGACACCCATTACAGGTCGTTCTCCTTCAGCTTTCTTATACGAGGGTCCCTCAACAGGCACGACAGCATGAAAGACCCCATTTGCACAAGGTTGGATGCCAAGCTACTCATGTCCCGTTCCTTGTCCTCAGTGATCTCACTGAAGGTATGTTCTTCCCCCCAGCCACGTACAACACCACGGGTACCAGATAGGTGACAACGAGCACCCTGGGATGCCTGTTGTGGTTGGTCTTCCTCCTCCTCCTCAAAGCCACATTCCTCCTCTGACTCCTCTTCCTTACAATCCTCTTCCAGCGTTGCCGCAGGTCCAGCAAGCGATGCTGATAAGGCTGTTTCTGGTGGTGATGGTGACCACAACTCTTCCTCTTCATGCTCATCTACGGCCTGATCCAGCACTCTTCGCAGGGCACGCTCCAGGAAGAAAACAAATGGTATGATGTCGCTGATGGTGCCTTCAGTGCGACTGACTAGGTTTGTCACCTCCTCAAAAGGATGCATGAGCCTACAGGCATTGCGCATGAGCGTCCAGTAACGTGGCAAAAGAATTCCGAGCTCCGCAGAGGCTGTCCTAGCACCCCGGTCATACAAATACTCGTTAACGGCTTTTTCTTGTTGGATCAGGCGGTCAAACATTAGAAGTGTTGAATTCCAACGTGTCGGGCTGTCGCAAATCAAGCGCCTCACTGGCATGTTTTTTCGCCACTGGATATCTAAAAAGTGCGCCATGGCTGTGTAGGAACGCCTGAAATGGCCACACACCTTCCTGGCCTGCTTCAGGACGTCCTGTAAGCCTGGGTACTTAAGCACAAAGCGTTGTACGATCAGATTACACACATGTGCCATGCACGACACGTGTCAACTTGCCCAAATTCATTGCCGCCAACAAATTTATTCCGTTGTCACAAACCACTTTGCCGATCTCCAGTTGGTGCGGAGTCAGCCACTGATCCACCTGTGCGTTCAGGGCAGACAGGAGTGCTGGTCCGGTGTGACTCTCTGCTTTCAGGCAAGTCAACCCCAAGACGGCGTGACACTGCCGTATCCGGGATGTGGAATAGTAACTGGGGAGCTGGGGGGGTGCCGTTGATGTGGAGCAAGACGCAGCAGTAGAAGAGGACTCAGCCGAGGAGGTTATGGAAGAGGATGGAGTAGGAGGAGTAGAGGAGGTGGCAGCAGGCCTGCCTGCAAGTCGTGGCGGTGTCACCAACTCCTCTGCAGAACCACGCATTCCATGCTTGGCAGCCGTCAGCAGGTTTACCCAATGTGCAGTGTAGGTGATATACCTGCCCTGACCATGCTTTGCAGACCAGGTATCAGTGGTCAGATGGACCCTTGCCCCAACACTGTGTGCCAGACAGGCCATTACTTCCTTTTGCACAATAGAGTACAGGTTGGGGATTGCCTTTTGTGCAAAGAAATTTCGGCCGGGTACCTTCCACTGCGGTGTCCCAATAGCTACAATTTTTTTGAATGCCTCAGACTCCACTAGCTCGTATAGTAAAAGCTGGCGGGCTAAGAGTTCAGACAAGCCAGCTGTCAGACGCTGGGCATTGGCTTTGTGACATTGGCTTCTCACGCTCAAACATGTCCTTGACAGACACCAGACTGTGGGCAGATGAGCAGGAACTGCTCAAGGCGAGAGACGGAGTGGCGGATGGTTGAGAGGGGGCAAGAAGGACAGCAGTGGTTGACGTGGCTGAAGATGCTGGACCAGGAGGAGGATGGCGGCTTTGAGTTTATGTGCTGCTTGTACTCATGTGTTGATCCCATAGGCGTTTGTGATGTGCGATCATGTGCCTTCGCAAAGCAGTTGTACCTAGGTGGGTGTTGGACTTCCCACGACTCAGTTTCTTTTGGCACAGGTTGCAAATGGCATCGCTGTTGTCAGAGGCAGACACACAAAAAAAATTCCACACTGCAATGGCGGCATTCTGGTGGTGGCAACAGCATGCGTTGATTGGCGTGCTGTCTGGCTGACCCCGGGTGCTGATGCATGCTGTCTGACTGGGCCACTAGCTCCTTGCTACGACCTCCCCCTGCTTCCAACTCGTCGTCTCCTCCTCCTCTCTGTCTCTCCATCTGAACTTTCCCCCTGTTCTTCTTCTCTTCTAGCAGGCACCCACGTGACATCCACGGACGCATCGTCATCATCAACCGCTTCACTTGTATCGGACAACTCAGCAAAGGAAGCAGCAGCGGGTACAACATCATCATCATCACACCATACGTCCATGTGTGTAATGCTGCCTGACTGAGACATATCCCTGTTATCTACATCCTCTGGCAATAATGCTTGCGCATCACTCATTTCTACCAATTGATGTGTAAATAACTCCTCTGACATATCAAGTGAAGCCGCTGTGGTGCTAGTGTTGGTGGTGGCGGCAGGCGGGCGAGTGGTAACTTGAGAGGTGCCCGAAGCTAAGCTGGAGAAGGATGGTGCGTCAAGGTTCCAAGCGGAAGCTGTAGAAGATTGGGTGTCCTGTGTTAGCTAGTCAACTATGTCCTCAGAACTTTTCGAGTTCAGGGTATGTAGCCTCTGAACACTGGGCATTATTCTAGGGCCAAAGGGAATAACAGCACCACGACCACAAAGGCCCCTGCGGGGTGGCCTGCCTCTGCCTGTCATTTTTTTTTCGATTAGTGGTACTATGCGTGCAAGCTACTGTGACAACAGATATGAGTGGCACTGTGCACTGGCAGAAGTTGGCAGAGTAGACGCTGTAGGCCTGACACACACGCTTGCAGACAACTAACTGCTATTCAATCTATTACAGTCAAAATTGTATTTATTTTTTAAATGTACACTACTGTTACACCCGATATGAGTTGCACTGGTGTGACACTGTGCCCTGGCAGGCCCTGAAACGCACACGTGTGAAGGAAACTGACTGCTATTATATTACAGTCAAAAAAGTTTTTTTTTTTGCTAAATGCAAGCTATTGTGACACCAGATATGAGTGGTGGCACTGGGCAAGTGGGCACAGTATACGCTGTGAGCCTGACACACACGCTTGCAGACAACTAACTGCTATTCAATCTATTACAGTCAAAATTTTATTTTTTCTTTAAATGTACACTACTGTTACACCAGATATGAGTTGCACTGGTGTGACACTGTGCCCTGGCAGGCCCTGAAATGCACACATGTGAAGGAAACTGACTGCTATTATATTACAGTCAAAAAAGTTTTTTTTTGCTAAATTCAAGCTATTGTGACACCAGATATGAGTGGTGGCACTGGGCAAGTGGGCACAGTATACGTTGTGAGCCCGACACACACGCTGGCATGCAAGCAACTGCAATTAGATTACACAGGGAAAAAAAAAGCAGACTGATGTTCTAGCCCTAAAAAGGGCTTTTTGGGGTGCTGTCTTACAGCAGAGATCAGATAAGTCCTTCAGGACTGTAGTGGACACTGAATACACTAGCCTAGCTATCAATTTCCCCATTAAATCAGCAGCAGCACACTGTCCCTCCTCTCACTAAGAATGCAGCTTCAGAATGAATCTAAAATGGAGGCTGTCCTGGAGGTGGGAGGGTCTGGGAGGGAGGGTCTGCTGTTGATTGGCTGGAATGTGTCTGCTGACTGTGAGGTACAGGGTCAAAGTTTCCTCAATGATGATGAATAGGGGGCGGACCGAACATCGCATATGTTCGCCGTCCGTGGCGAACGCGAACAAGCTATGTTCGCCAGGAACTATTCGCCAGTGAACCGTTCGGGACATCACTATCCTTCACCTCTTCCAAGGTTTTTTTCCAACAAGCAATATGAATTAACACAACATTCATTCCAAAATCCTAAAAACTTGAATAAACAAAAATGTCATTGCTTTGCTGTCAAATGCACATTAGAGGATTATTTGGATAAAAAAAAAGACCTTTTTGTAATTCAGACAGGATATTTGTGCTTTATCAGTGGCAAAAGATACGTCTAACGGCACCCAAGGGTTCACTGCAAAATCAATTAAGGAGACTGTGACGGATCACCTGGCACCCCAACTGGGCACCTCCGTTTAAAAGATGCTTCTTAGCTGACGCTGAGGACCATAAGCACCGCACCGGACACTACAAGCACCACAGACTCCACAACTGAAGTAGCTTAGCTGGGATCTCGCCGTCTTCCTTCCACCCTGGATCAACCTCTGATATCCAGGACCGTGTGGGAAAGACCTCTCCTACTCCAGAGAGCGTAGCAGGAACAGCTCTTAGAAGAGCTAGTGATTAAAACCCAGGGGAGTATAAGGAGTATAGCAATCCCCAGTGTGAATAAAGCAGTTCCCCTCCAATCACAAGACCAAGCTACATGTTGAGGATTAAGCAGGAACAGAATTGTAATGGAGGCACACTGGCCTTTTATGCAAGTTTCCCAACAAGGGTGACACCCAGGTGGACCTTGTTGGGCACAGGGACACATAGGGAATAAACCAATAAGAACAGTAATTAACTGTATAACACTCCCATAACACACATACAATCCCTCCCCTCTGCCTGTGAGATAATTGAATAAAGTATTGTATGTAACTCAATTATCTCCAGGCATAAAAGCACACATTTATTATAAAGTCCCATAAGTACCCCAAAACACAACATATCCCCATAAATTACATACCCTAATAGCCCTGATCTGGGTGAACAACATATCCAAAAATCACCTAGATCAGATCAGGGGTTCAGAAATGTTATGGAAGTTATAGTTTTGCCCAGTCGCAGGCTTGTTCCCATGCCCAAAACCTTTCCATAGAATCGTGGCTAAGTGATGCTGGAGGACCGACCGGGAACCATGAGGTTTTCATGCCGAAAATAGTTCAAGGGGATTTGCGGCTAAGTCCCCCTGAAGTCTATTCGCGGTTTGAATGTCGAATGTCAAATGGCAGCCACTTCGACTGTTCGGAAGTTTGAAGTGCCACTTCGAAAGTTCGAACTGTGGCCATAAAAATCCAAAAAGGCACAAACAGTGATTTAAACCAAGTTTTATCACAGGGCCATAGTCACAGGGTAAAAGGCTGGCAAGTAGTCCCCTTCGAGTACAAGTGGCGAGGTTACTTTCGCCACAGAGACTATAATTCTAGCCTACAAATCTTCCAACATTTCTCCTTCTCTTAACTTAAACACTCATACCGCAAAAGCTATTGCTACCTCATAAGCAGTCAAGGCTTCAGCTACTTACTGTCATATATGCAAAGAAGCTACTTGGTCATCACTTCACATGTTCTCCAAACACTATAAATATGACATCATCTGAGGATACTGTTTTTAAGTGTAAGGTGTTACAGGTTGTGGTCTTTCTGCCAGGACTGGACTGGCTATAGCGATGGCCATGGGCCAAGGCCAACCAGGAAGTTTAGAGGTTCTCTCCTGCCGGCGCAGGCAGGATTAGCGCTATCCAAGTGCCTACTCTGCTGTGTGCCATCAAAGATCTCACTCACGAGCACTAAAATGTGGAAAGGGAGAGGAGGACCCTAGGGTACTAGCCGACATCTCCGCCAGGTTCTGCAGGTTCCTCTGATGATGTCGGAGCATTGGTTAGCATGGCAATGCTCTGACAAGGATCTTGTGATAGTGAACTCTAGTCCAAGAAGATGAAAGCTAGAGTTCATTCACCACCAGACCACCAAGGCTTATAAGCAATGCCCCCCTCCCATGCAAAAGGTAAGAAGGGAGGAGAGATATACAGTTTATAAATATTTAACTCGCTTTACTCCCATTTGCCCCTTATACACAAACTCTACCACTTACACGCACTACATTACCTATACACACACCACTTACACACACTACATTCTAGTCAAACATAGACTACATTGTAGGGACCTCCACTATACACATTATTGATCCTCTACACACACACTGCACCACCTACACACGCACACTCCATTCCCAACATACACAGGAATGTGTTCAGGGGATCTAGTGTGTGCCCACGCACACACTAGATCCCCTGTATGCAAAACACACACATTACACACTCTAAACACACACAATACACTCTAAACACTCACTCTCTTCAGAATTGTTTTTCCCAGTCCGGCCCTGCTCCCTTCCCTGAAGGGATTGCTTGTCTCTGTGCACCGACTTCCAACATCCCTTCTGCTCTGTACTGTTGCCAGGGCTGGGATGCTGTCATATCCCTGCTCCAGCAACAGTACAGGATGAGAGAGGGAGCTGGGAAAGCAGTGCAGAGTGATCGCAGTAGATCCTTTAACACCAGCACCACAAGCACCCAGGCGCAGAGCAGGTACCTGCCACTCAACTCTCCGCTAGCAACATGACAGTAGGCAGGTGCCTGCTTAGAAGGGAGGAAGGAGCGCTGTGCATCTCCTCCTTCCTGTCACACAAAGCGGGCCATCCATCAATCTGCCCTTTCTACAACACTGTGTACAGTGCTCTAGTTTTCTTAAAATACAAAATAAAAAATAATTATCCTTAAAGGACCACAATAGTGCCGTTTTCCTGGCACTATAGTGCCCTGAGGGTGCCCCCACCCTCAGGGCCCCCCTCCTGCCGGGCTCTAGGGAGCGGAAGGGGTTAAATTTACCTATTTTTCAGCGCCGGGTGGGGAACTCTCCTCCCCCTCTCCTCCTCCTTCTTGTTGTCATCGGCTGAATGCGCATGCACGGCAAGAGCCGCGCGCGCATTCAGCCAGTCCATAGGAAAGCATTATCAATCACTGAAAATCACAGTGAGAAGCGCGGAAGCACCTCTAGCGGCTGTCAATGAGACAGCCACTAGAGGCTGGATTAACCCTATTATAAACATAGCAGTTTCTCTGAAACTGCTGCTATGTTTATAGAAGAAAGGGTTAATCCTAGCTGGACCTGGAACCCAGACCACTTCATTAAGCTGAAGTGGTCTGGGTGACTATAGTGGTCCTTTAAATATGGCATATGTCCTCATAAGTAAAAAAAAAAAAATTCAATTAAAAAAAGCCTGTATGTCAACTACGGGCACAGGTTTGCTGAATATTATGCCCCACACGCACTTTATGTGACACTAGGAATTTATAACCATGCCTTACATATCACAGTGGGTCGTTTTACATTGTCATGTATTTAATATAAATGTCCAACTTGCATTCTAATTTATTTCCACGTTGGAAACTTATTATACTGAAACATTATCATAAAACAAAATGACATAACACATGGTCTACATTATAGATTGATGTATATTTCATAAGTGTAGCAAGGTGAGTGACAGTTTTCTAACAATCATTTCCCTTAGCTTAGTATTAGATGAACGATAATTTATGCAAGCTATTTGTTTCCCAAGGGGTTCAATACATGTATGGCATTATAAATATAATCTATGTACACAAATAACACAACAGCACAATTTAAGTCAGGAAACTACAATATGAACAGTTCTGAATTAAAATCCTTTGATCAAACTCCATAATTAGCTGGGCTAAACTTCAATAAAACAATAAAACATGCAATTTGATGTAATTCCCATACAGCTGTAGAAATATCAGCCAGAAAATGGTTTAATCGAATCTCATAAATCCTACAAGAATTTGTTCTTGCCATAGAATGACTGTCTTTTTCTCTTTGACTTCTTGGAAACCTATGAGCAAAAGTTTTATTTAGACATTTTCTAAACCAGAAATGTGTTCTTATTTGTTTAAACTCAATTAAAATGTTCCACTGTGATTTTTTTTTAAATTCCCTTCAAAAAAATCATCTGATAAGACCGTCTCAGAGACCTGATTACTTTGACCTTGAAATAAGTAAAACGTGTTGCCCCTGTTATAAAATACCTGTAACTAAAGAATTCTATCAAGAATAGCGAGCCACGTGAGTAAATGAACACCCTTTGAAGCTGGTTAACCTGGTTCCCAGATATCTTGTTCATTTCCCATGACCTTGTCAAGGCATTTTAAAATCATTTTTCTCAGTGCTTAACTTTGGGTTGCCAAATAATTTATTTGAGTTGGGGACATATTCCTGCCAAGTTCTATAAGCAGGGCACAGATGAAAGAAAATACAGAATAAAAAAAGACAAGCTTTTATTTGCTTTTGTTCTTGAAATGTGTTAAATGACAGACAATGAGACATTTATCCTGACACTGGCAATAAGGTCGAACATCAAGGTTTCACCAGAAGATAGAAGAAAGCTCCTGTGCCTTGTGGCTTTAGTGGCCCATGAGAGCAGGACTACCGGTCATCTGCAGCAATGTTTCCCCAGATAATGAAACATGAGGAAGATGAACTGAACTGTCCTGTCTATGTAGTAGTGTAGCTTGTGATAAGACAGTAGCCCTGTGATATTCTTTGACACAGACATGAAGAATTACGTTGTGGGGAGAGGAAGGTAAGTTTCGGGGAATACCCAGGCGGTGTATGCATCCAATCTAGTAATATGCACTAGTGCCTGTTAATATGAGGAGACTAAAGGCTGCATTATTCACTGCTTCAGAGATGCCTCCCATATTATTGAGAGCAATCCTCAAGGTTGTTCAGCATTGATTTTCAGTCAATGCAACTTTGGTTTCCAGGGCCTTACATGTATCAGCCATGGTATTATGAGCCGCCACTAGTTCCTCCATTTTTTGTTTGAGGTTGTCAGTGTGATCTCCCAGGGAGTGAATCTCCCTGTGTATATCCTCTGTCATCTTTGTTATGTAGCTCTGAAGCGTGGTTTATCTGAAAGCTTCTGTACTGTAGCTTTGTTAGCGTGGCCTGTGGAAATTGTGGTAATATTGATCTCGGCAGAGCTTGTGGTAGGAGAGCTGGGTCTTCAGACGTCATCTTCGGTCCATCTGCTGAGATGCTCCCTGCACTCTCCTTCCATTTCATGCCCTTTGAACGCATTCAATGGATGCACTGTTTAGCAAGCCTTGGGAGTGACAGACTGCCGGCTCGACAGGTGGGCTGTGAAGGATGTAGCATTTAATCTCAGTCTTGAGATCTATAGGGGGGTCAATATGACCTTCATAGAATTAATTATAAAGGGGGCTTAAACCTCCTTCATGCCCTACCCCAGTGCCATGTTTAGGTTCATCTCTCTTAAATAGCAAGCAGCCACTGGCATTGCTGGCTACTGCTGCCCAGTTTCTAATACAATAAGGGGGCACCTGACACAGGTACTCCAGCCTCCTTAATCATAAAGCAAGGGGGGCATAAAGCCCCCTCTGTGCCCCACCTGTAGCCAATTGGTGGGGGCTATTAAATAAAGTAAGGGGGGAAACCTGGTGACAGGTGGGATTTCTAATCATAATAATAGTTGGGGGCCTATTGTTAGCCCTCAATTCCTAACCATTAGTGGCAGGTGGGGGCTCCTATTATAATAATGGTGGGGACCCAATGTCCCTCCTCACCCCCACCTAAAGGCCAAATAAAAAAAATATTAAAGTCCGGTTGCAAATACTAAAATAAAAAAAGACCAAACAGCAAAAAAATAAATCAACCTGAACTGTGTTTTCAGTTTATATATACCAGGCCTTTCTAAATCTTAAATTGAGCTGCACTCTAAACATAATGAGATATCCACAAACAAAGCTAGTAACATTTGGGCACATATTTAGCAGCAGGAAACACAGAGGGTAAATGAGGACAACAATTTCCATGTAAAGTGAGTGATTTTCTCTTTCCATTGGTCTCATAGCACATGTTTTTCTTTCTCATTGTTGTTCGATTATTAAGCCATCTGCTGATAAAATGCTCCAAGATCTCAAAGATGGCAAAACAGTACTGAGAATTTTACCTTTTTCCGAAAAACAGCATCACAAAGTGTTTGGAAGGCATAATTGTCCAAAAAATTTACGCAAATAATGTATTTTCCCATATGCAGAACATCATTTAATAAAAAGATTTCCTGCAAAGATCTCCTATGACCCCCAAATGGGATTTTTTTTTCTCATATGCAGTAATGACTCAACATATTATACAGAATTTCCCATTACAAACTCTTAAAGTGACACTCTAAGCAACATATCCATTACAGAGTGCTGTAGTGGTCATGGTGCCACCTGTTAGTACCTGGCTCTGATATGCACCAATGGACTTTCCGGTTTGAGATGATCGACTAAAGTAGAAGTTAATACGTCTGCATTATTACAGTAGCTTATATTCGGTTAAGATAGTATTCAATGACTGAGAGTGTCAGCTGACACTCCAGGAGCATGCTGTAATGGCTATGGTGCTTATACTGTCCCTTTAAACTAAAGCAAAACTCAAAATAAGAACATTAAACAGATGTTTTGGGTTGTCCTAAACTTAAATCAGCAAGGGTGGGCATGAAGGAAGAAAATGTATAGCAGTTAGTAACTATTTGTGCAATGATTATCACTCTTGGTTAGTTTAGCCTTAAAGTCTTTTGAGATTGTTCCTTTTAATGCATCGCGGTGACGTGGATGACACCTACACCGGGTATTTGAACACTAATTATTTTTGGATTTAAAGCTTAAAGGACCACTATAGGCACCCAGACACTTCAGCTCAATGAAGGGGTCTGGGTGCCAGGTCCATCTAGGGTTAACCCTGCCTGTTGTAAACATAGCAGTTTCAGAGAAACTGCTATGTTTCACTGAGGGTTAATCCAGGCTCTAATGGCTGTCTCATTGACAGCCGCTAGAGGCGCTTTCGCGCTTCTCACTGTGAAAATCACAGTGAGAAGACGCCAGCGCCCATGGGAAAGCATTGAGAATGCTTTCCTATGGACTGGCTGGATGCACGCGGGGCTTTATTTCTCCTTTACACCTAATAGTACTTACTTCACCATAGGAGTATCTCTTTGTATATTCACATATGTCCTCCATATTGAACCTTATTTGAGACATCAGAGACGTATACATCTACATACATCCTTAGACGGGGATTGTTTCATCCATGCGCATTACAGCTGAGCTCTAACAAACGTGAGGGATATCACATAAGATTATTTCACCACCTTTATCAACCATACTGTACTGCACTATTGTATTATTTTTGCTTTTATTTTTGAGGTCAACTGTGTGTACAATTATCAAAAGAATTCATTTATTTTTCTTGTGCATGGAGTAACAACAAGCGTGCAGAGCCACAACAGCTGCTGCAGGCATTTTCGTAGCATATTAAACAGCAGCACATTTTTATTTTTTTTTAACATGAAAATATCTGGCTTTGTAACATCAGTGGATTGGTTTAGTGACGTTTAAGATCATGCTAAATACATGGCATTGCTTTTATGAGAAGGGTTAATATTTATACTTACCGTATATACTCGAGTATAAGACGAGTTTTTCAGCAAATTTTTTGTGCTGAAAAACACTCACTCGTCTTATACTCGAGTCAGTTGTCTGTATTATGGCAATTTTCATTGCCATAATACAGACAAGGACCGGGGGCTGTCAGGAAGCTGTAACTTACCTTCACCGCAGCTCCTGTCAGCTCCCTTCTCTCTCCTCCGGTCCGTGCAGCTCCCAGGTCAGCTTCCTCTGCAACTCTCGCGAGAGCCGCGGGGTCAGAGCATTGCCACGGGTTACCGTGGCAACGCTCCGCGCGGCCGCGAGAGTTGCAGAGGAAGCTGACCTGGGAGCTGCACGGACCGGAGGAGAGAGAAGGGAGCTGACAGGAGCTGCGGTGAAGGTAAGTTATAGCTTCCTGACAGCCCCCCTCCTACAGCCCATCCACTGGACCACCAGGGAGTGAGAGCCCCCCTCCCTGGCCAGCTAACAAGCAGGGAGGGGGGGACGAAAAAATAAATAAAAAAAATAATAATAAAATAAAAAAATAATAATAAAAAAAATAATAACAACATTAAAAAAAATATATATTACAATAATAATAATTAAATAATAATAATTAATAAAATGCCCACCCCCAACAATGCTCTGCACTCACACACACTGCATTCATACACACACTCATACACACACTGCACTGCATTCATTATATACACACACTGCATTCATACATACACACTGCACTCATACATACACACTGCACTCATACATACACACTGCACTCATACACACACTGCACTCATACACACACTGCACTGCATTCATTATATACACACTGCACTCATACACACACACTGCACTCATACACACACACTGCACTCATATACACACACTGCACTCATATACACACACTGCACTCCATTCATCATATACACACTGCATTCATACACACGCTGCATACACACACTGCATTCATACACACACACTGCACTCATACATACACACTGCACTCATACATACACACTGCACTCATACACACACTGCATTCACACTGCACTCATACACACACTGCACTGCATTCAGGGCCGGCCTTAGGCATTTTGACGCCCTGTGCGAAAAATCTTCACAGCGCCCCCCCTCCCCCCCCCCCGTCATCCATGTATGCTGTAATGTTTGTGTTGTCTGTGTATGTGATAGTAGGTGTGATGACTGTGTGTGATATGTATGCTATGTGTGATATTTGTAATGGGTGTATTAACAGTGTGTGATATGCGTGTATTGGTTGTATGTGACACACACACACACACACAGAGAGTCAGACGGCCATACACACACACAGGAAGACATCCACACACACACAGGCAGACAGTCATACACACACACACAGACACACAAAGGCAGACAGTCTCACACACACACACACACAGACACACACAGGCAGACAGTCTCACACACACACACACAGACACACACAGGCAGACAGTCAGTCATACACACAGACAGTAATACACACAGACACACACAGAGGCAGACAGTAATACACACAGACAAACACGCAGACAGTCATACACACAGACACACAGAGGCAGACAGCCATACACACAGAGGCAGACAGCCATACACACAGAGGCAGTCATACACACAATCACACACACAGAGGTAGACAGTCATACACACAGAGGCAGACAGTCATACACACAGAGGCAGACAGTCATGCACACAGACACACACACAGAGGCAGACAGTAATACACACAGACACACACACAGAGGCAGACAGTAATACACACAGACACACAGTGGCAGACAGTCATATATACACACACACACACACACACAGGCAGACAGTCTCACACACACAGACACACACAGGCAGACAGTCAGTCATACACACAGACACAGACAGTAATACACACAGACACACACAGAGGCAGACAGTAATACACACAGACACACACAGAGGCAGACAGTCATACACACAGACACACACAGAGGCAGACAGTCATACACACACACACAGACACACACAGGCAGACAGTCATACACAGACACACACACAGGCAGACAGTCATACACAGACACACACACACACAGGCAGACAGTCATACACACAGACACACACAGGCAGACAGTCATACACACACAGACAGTAATAAACACAGGCAGAGAGTCACACTCACCTGACAATCCCACAGTTACCTGTGGAGTTCATTGTGGAGGCAGTGCAGCTCCTGGTGACTGTTTGGTGGGGAAGCAGGGACTCCTTCCTGCTTCCCCTGCAGCAGTTTTCCGGCGCTTTTAGCTCCGCCCCCGCCGCACGGTAAGCTCCGCCCCCGCTGCAAATTTAAAAAAAAAAAAAAAAAAAAATTTTTTTTTTTTTTTTTTTTTTTAAATCCACGGCGCCCCCTGCTCCATGGCGCCCTGTGCGGCCGCACAGCTCGCACACCCCTAAGGCCGGCCCTGACTGCATTCATTATGCACACACTGCACTCATATACACACACTGCACTCCATTCATTATATACACACTTCATTCATACACACACTGCATACACAGCATTCATATACACACTGCATTCATACACACACACACACACTGCATTCATTATATACACACACTGTAAATAAATATTCAGTTAATATAACTTTTTTAGGATCTAATTTTATTTAGAAATTTACCAGTAGCTGCTGCATTTTCCACCCTAGTCTTATACTCGAGTCAATAAGTTTTCCCAGTTTTTTGGGGTAAAATTAGGGGCCTCGGCTTATATTCAGGTCGGCTTATACTCGAGTATATACGGTATGCCATATGTACAACAGCTTAAATTCTTGCTTAGTTAAGAGTTTTTGAAAAAGATAAATACAAGCTAGGAAAATTTTTAAAGCTTATAAACATACTGAATACATGCACGTTTTGCTCGTCTATTATGTTGGGTAAGATAGTAAACATGCTATAATTCCTCTGACATATTAGCAGAATTGTACACATTTTTGCTTAGTGAGCAAGAGAGGCACTTTTAAGGCAGGTAGTAATATTTAGCTTGGTTATGTTTGCCTGAAATCGCGTTGCTATAATGAACTGCCTAGTTTCCTAGCATATATTGTGGTGGAATCTCGGTAAAAATAAATTTAGTAGGCCGAGATTACCACGTGGCATGCGTACGTGCATATGCTGACGTATCGGTCGGTTGGTTGCACGTGGCAAGATACGATCAGTAGTGTACGGAGCATGTGCAAGAATACCGGATGTAGTATTCCCCTCCTCCATTGTGCTGGACAAGCCATGCGGTCAAGCAGGAAGTTAATTCTTATTTGTTTTGATTGGTTAAGAGAATGTGCGGGTGGAGCTTAATATGGGAGGAGTTATGTGCCTATATAAGGAGCCTACACTATTGTCCGGGGCTCAGAACTTGTTGTATTTTGGTGACATTAGTCCCTCTGAGTCCCGATCGGTGAACCGAATAAAGAATCTCTTCCTTCCTGAAGAAACCTGTGTCCATCTCTCTGTGCTTGGCTTCCGTCAATTTCTCCGGTATCATTTGGTGCATTGGCCGGGAAGCTCATCGTTCAACGGTAGCTGAGAAGCAGAGGCGTGAGACGGTCTATCTTTGCCCACATTCTCTACGGCTGCACCCCTGAACTTCTGCGTGGACTTCCCTTCGTCTCGGCGCCACTGGTCTGTTATCCAGGAGATCATCGGCCTCTACGTAGTAAGTGCTGGGGTGTCCCCGTCGATGAGTGTGAACTCAGGTTCAGGAACGAGGAGGTAAGACGACCGCTGTTTTAGACGGCGGACCCACTAGGGGTATACCGATTGTGCGGTAGGCCCATAAGGGGTTATTTGTGTACGGAATCTGCCCCCTCTGTCGGAGGGAAGGAGCGAAGGCGCACCGCTCAATTGAACGCTCTTTAGTAAGACCGTTTAATTTGGTTTGGAGTCAGGCGGGGTTCTGTGTAAATAGCCCTAGCCGGACACCGGTGTCTTGTCTATACTAGCATTCTAGGGTGTACAATTTGTTCGCTAGGTCGGAGGGACCGGGAGACTAAGCGGCGTCTGTGTAAATTCGGTCCGCTAGCTCTCAACCTATCTTGGCTAAGTGGGAAGGCGTGTACATTTGGAACCCACTAGACTTTTGATAGAGTAGATAGACTAAAAGGGTTATGTTGTAAATTCCGCCCTCTAGTTCGCTATATGTGGTGCTTGGGCAGTGTGGCTAACCAAAACGGATGTAGATAGTTTTAGGTAGTCCATCAAGGTACTGGCCAATAGATTAGTTGGGATTGTATATGTGTTAAAGATTGTTTAGTAGCGTGTATATCTTGCTAGATAGCGTGAGCTCTGCCGTCTAGCAAGAGTGTTAATAGTGTGTAGCTGTATTATAGTGCACGGTACCATAACCCTGTATATTTACTGACACTGTATATGAATACTAATAATTGTCGTC
Source organism: Pelobates fuscus (assembly GCF_036172605.1). Lineage (NCBI taxonomy): Eukaryota > Metazoa > Chordata > Amphibia > Anura > Pelobatidae > Pelobates > Pelobates fuscus. Next base: position 254,816,999 of record NC_086321.1, on the reverse strand, counting down.
TATTGCATGTCTAACACCATAACCACTATTAATTGTACTGTGACCTTAAATTGTACTTGACCTATGCTAACCGTACTGTAACTACTGTTTGTAAAGACGATGTTACTGGGGTATGTTATAGACGGGTAATTCATATATAGGAATTATAGCGTGGGTGACGGTATAGTGTCGCCAAAGGGCATAGTATCTATTATTTAGTGACTGGTGTAACAGCTGTGTGTGTACGGGAATTCCCTGAGTGTTTTTATTGTGTACGTTTCACTTAGTAACTGTACCACGTGGTGCTGTTGCCGAGGGAACGGGTGTGACCGTTGAATAGAGTGTGTGTATAGCATTTGTTGTAAACAACGTTCCATTGATAAGTATGGGCGCGTCAGAGTCGACGATTTTAGATCCCTTAGGTTGTATGATAAAGAATTTTAAAAAGGGATTTACAGTATGTGATTTTGGGGTTAAAATGTCTCCTGCACGTTTGATCACTTTGTGTAATAGGGAATGGCCTACTTTGGTTGCCGCATGGCCGCCACGTGGCAGTTTAGATCCAAATCTGGTACAGCGTGTACACGTGGCTGTATCAGGTAGGCCTGAACTTTACGGACAGTTTCCATCAGAGGCGGCTCTAGACTTTATGAGGCCTTAGGCAAAACGCAAACATGAGGCCCCACTAACAAAAAAGTGTCACATATACACATTGATGCACTGTCTACCTGTGTATGTGCCTGAGAGTGTGTCTGACAGAGAGTATCCTTGTGTGTGTGAATGTATGTCTCTGTGAGCATGTTTGCGTTTTTGTCTGAGACCCTATGTGTATGGGGTAGCTGATGGTGAGAGGGAGCGGGGTGTGTGATGGTGAGAGGGAGCGGGGTGTGTGATGGTGAGAGGGAGCGGGGTGTGTAATGGTGAGAGGGAGCGGGGTGTGTGATGGTGAAAGGGAGCGGGGGTTTGATGGTGAGAGGGAGCGGGGTGTTGATGGTGAGAGGGAGCAGGGGGTGATGGTAATGTGAGAGGGAGCGGGGGGTGATAGTAATGTGAGAGTGGGGGGGTAATGTGAGAGTGAGGGGGTAATGTGAGAGTGGGGGGGTAATGTGAGAGTGAGGGGGTAATGTGAGAGTGGGGGGGGTAATGTGAGAGTGAGAGGGGGTAATGTGAGAGTGAGAGGGGGTAATGTGAGAGTGAGAGGGGGTAATGTGAGAGAGAGAGGGGGTAATGTGAAAGTGGGGGGTTAATGTGAGAGTGGGGGGGTAATGTGAGAGTGGGGGGTAATGTGAGAGTGGGGGGGTAATGTAAGAGGGGGTAATGTGAGAGAGAGGGGGTAATGTGAGAGTGGGGGGGTAATGTGAGAGTGGGGGGTAATGTGAGAGTGGGGGGGTAATGTGAGAGTGAGAGGGGGTAATGTGAGAGTGAGAGGGGGTGATGTGAGAAGGAGGGGGTGATGGTGAGTGGGGTGAGGCTGAGGGTGGTGACGGAGGGTTATGGGGGGTAATGCTGAGGGTGGTGATGCTGAGGGTGGTGGGGGTGAGGCTGAGGGTGGTGAGGGGTTAATGCTGAGGGTGGTGGGGGGAGTGATTCTGAGGGTGGTGATGCTGAGGGTGGTATGGGGGTGAAGCTGAGGGTGGTGGTGGGTGGTGAAGCTGAGGGTGGTGAGGGGTGATGCTGAGGGTGGTGGGAGGTGAGTCTGAGGGTGGTGGGAATTATGGGGGATGGTGAGGCTGAGGGTGGTGAGAGGGTAATGGTGAGGGTGGTGGGAGGTGAGGCTGAGGGTGGTGGGGGTTATGGGGATGGTGAGGCTGAGGGTGGTGGGGGGTAATGGTGAGGGTGGTGGGGGTGAGGCTAAGGGTGGTGGGGGTGGTGAGGCTGAGGGTGGTGGGGGTAATGGTGGTGGGTGATGGTGAGGGTGGTGGGGGGTGAGGCTGAGGGTGGTGGGGGGTGATGGTGGTGGTGGGTGATGGTGGGGGGTTATGGAGGATGGTGAGGCTGAGGGTGGTGGGGGTGATGGTGAGGGTGGTGGGGGTAAGGCTGAGGGTGGTGGGAGGTGAGGCTGAGGGTGGTGGGGGTAATGGTGAGGGTGGTGGGTTGAGGCTGAGTGTGGTGGGGGTGAGGCTGAGGGTGAAGGGGGGTTAAGCTGAGGGTGGTGGGGGTGAGGCTGAGGGTGAAGGGGGTAAGGCTGCGGGTGGTGGGGGTGATGGTGAGGGTGGTGGGGGGTTATGGTGGTGGGGGTGAGGCTGAGGGTGGTGGGGGTGAGGCTGAGGGTGGTGGGGGGTGAGGGGTAATGGTAATGGTAAGGGTGGTGGGGGTGAGGCTGAGGGTGGTGGGGGGGTGAGGCTGAGGGTGGTGGGGGTGATGGTGAGGGTGGTGGGGGGTGAGGCTGAGGGTGGTGGGGGTGAGGCTGAGGGTGAAGGGGGTGAGGCTGAGGGTGGTGGGGGTGATGGTGAGGGTGGTGGGGGATGAGGCTGAGGGTGGTGGGGGTGAGGCTGAGGGTGGTGGGGGTGAGGGGTAATGGTGAGGGTGGTGGGGGGTGAGGCTGAGGGTGGTGTGGGTGAGGCTGAGGGTGGTGGGGGTGATGGTGAGGGTGGTGATGGTGGTGGGGGGTGAGGCTGAGGGTGGTGGGGGTGATGGTGGTGGGGGGTGAGGCTGAGGGTGGTGGGGCTGAGGGTGGTGGGGGGTGATGGTGGTGGGTGATGGTGAGGGTGGGGAGGGGTGATGCTGGTGGGGGTGAAGCTGGGGGTGAGCCTGAGGGTGGTGGGGGGTGATGGGGAGGGAGAGCCTACCTTTCCCTGGTGGTCCAGTGGGCTCCCTGGTGGTCCGGTGGCCACTGCTTCCGGTCTGCAGCTCCGCAGAGCTGCAGACCGTGTAATCTTGCGAGATTTCAGAGCGTTGCCGTGGTAACCCACGGCAACGCTCTGATTGGCCAATTCTCGCGGGTCACATGGTCTGCAGCTCTGCACACTGCGGAGCTGCAGACCAGTGTCTGCGATGGTCGCACCCGGCGGCTTACCGGCAAGCCGCCGGGCCCCCTCCTGGTGTCAGGTCCTCGGTCAGTGACCGAGGACCTGACACACTCTGCCAACAGGCAGTTTAGGCGGCCGCGAGGCCCCAGCCAGCGCGAGGCCTTAGGCGGCCGCCTAAACTGCCTAATTAGAGAGCCGCCTCTGGTTTCCATACATTGATTGTTGGAGGCAGGCCGTAAACGACTCACCAAGATGGGTCCGAATATGCCACGAGGAGCAATGTCGCCTCATGGTGGCCAGGACTCGTTTGTCCACTAGGGCCATGGTTACGCCCATTTTGGACACGCCCCCTGAGTCCGAGATCCCTATGCCGCCCCCTTACTTCTCCTCAAGGGGAAGTGATACAGGAAGTTCTACACCCCTTTCCCCGTTGTCCCCATCCGCTTCCTCCTCTAGCTCAGAGTCCATCCCCCTCATTACTAAACCTCCCCTTCCGGTACCAACCCCCGTTAAAACCACATATCCTGATTTGGCGCCATTTCAAGCTTCCGGTCAGGCTTCCTCTAGCCCGGCTCGGAATATTCTATTCACCGACCTTCCCCACAATCAAGCTTCCACATCCCCATGCCTTACTACCCCTCGACTGGAACCCCTAACCGACCCCCCTCAACGAAGCCCTGTATTAACCCAACAACTGACCGGTACCCAAAAACCTAAACATTATCAGATGCCACTTCGTTTGACTCCCGGATCAGCATACCTTAATGATTATTATTATTATTATTGCAATTTATATAGCGCCAACAGATTCCGTAGCGCTTTACAATATTATGAGAAGGGATTTAACTATAGATAGGACAATTACAAATAAACTTACAGGAACAATAGGTTGAAGAGGACCCTGCTCGATCGAGCTTACATTCTATAGGAGGTGGGTGTAAAACACATTAGGACAGGAATTTGCAATCAAATAAGGTGGACTGCCCTTTAGGAGAGGGCAAGAGACAGGTGTGTGAGGTAAGGGTTAGTCTTGGAGGCCATATGCTTTCCTAAAGAGATGAGTTTTAAGGCACTTCTTAAAAGATGCAAGACTAGGGGAGAGTCTGATGGCGGTAGGCAGGCTATTCCATAGGAAGGGAGCCGCCCGCGAGAAGTCCTGCAAGCGCGAGTTGGCCGTACGAGTGCGGACAACGGACAGGAGGTGGTCACGGGCAGAGCGGAGAGACCGAGAAGGGACATACCTATGGATCTGTGAGGAGATATAAGAGGGGCTAGAGTTGTTCAGTGCTTTATAGGTGTGAGTTAGTACCTTGAATTGACTCCTATAGCATACAGGAAGCCAATGTAAGGACTGGCAGAGGGGTGAGGTGTGAGAGAAACGACTAGAGAGGAAAATCAGTCTAGCAGCAGCGTTCATTACGGACTGTAGGGGTGCAGTACGGCTTTTGGGAAGACCAATCAGGAGAGGGTTACAGTAATCCATGCGGGAGATTACCAGAGCATGGACAAGCTCCTTGGTAGTATCTGGTGCAAGAAAGGGGCGGATGCGGGCTATGTTTTTAAGATGGAATCTACAGGATTTGGCAACATGCTGGATGTGAGGCTCAAAGGTGAGACCAGAGTCAAGTATGACGACAAGACAGCGCGCTTGCAAGGATGGACTGATGTTGGTACCACAAACTTGAAGGGAGAGTGAAAGAGGAGGAATCAGTATTAGGAGGAGGAAAGACAAGGAGCTCAGTTTTTGAGAGATTGAGTTTCAGAAAGCGGGAGGACATCCAGTCAGAGATGGAAGAAAGGCAAGCAGTGACACGTTGCAGGATGGCAGGGGAGAGGTCCGGGGAGGAGAGATATAGCTGGGTGTCATCAGCATACAGGTGGTAGTGGAATCCAAAAGAGGTAATAAGTTTGCCAAGAGAGGCAGTATAAAGAGAAAATAGAAGTGGACCAAGGACGGAGCCTTGGGGAACTCCAACCGAGACAGGGCGAGGGGAGGAGGTATCATTAGAAAAGGAGACACTGAATGAGCGTTGGGAGAGATAAGAGGAAAACCACGAGAGGACAGAGTCACAGAGACCAAGTGATTGAAGAGTTTGAAGAAGGAGAGCATGATCAACGGTGTCAAAGGCCGCTGAGAGGTCAAGAAGAATTAGTATGGAGTAGTTGCCTTTGGATTTAGCTGCGATTAGGTCGTTAGTGACTTTGATAAGGGCAGTCTCTGTAGAGTGGAGAGGGCGGAAGCCAGATTGAAGGGGGTCAAGGAGAGAGTTGGAATTGAGGAAATGAGACACACGGGTAAAGACAAGCCTTTCCAGAAGCTTTGAGGAAAAAGGGAGCAGGGATATGGGACGGTAATTAGGGAGGGTGGATGAGTCGAGGGATGTTTTTTTTAGTATAGGTACTACAGTGGCATGTTTAAGGTCAGCAGGGACGATGCCAGAAGAGAGTGAGCAGTTGAAGATGTGTGTTAGAGAAGGCACGAGACAAGTGGAGAGAGATCTGATAAGGTGAGATGGGACAGGATCGAGCGGGCAAGTGGTGGGGCGAGAGGAGCAAAGAAGAGCAGCCACCTCTTGGTCAGTAGCTGGGGAGAATGTCTGAAGGGTAGGAAATGCATGATCTATGTGTGATTGAGAAACAGAAAGGCAAGGAGGGGAGAATTCTTTCCTTAGCTGTTCAATCTTGTCAGTGAAGTAACATGCAAAGTTATCAGAAGTAAGGTTAGTTTTGGGGGTGGCCACAGCAGGGCGAAGAAGAGAATTAAAGGTGTCAAAGAGACGTCTTTAATTGATGTAGGTCAAATGGTGTATGCTGACTCAGTCTTCGTATATGTCCCATTCACAACTACCGATCTCTTGAATTGGAAAACCCATAATTCCTCGTATACTGACAAACCACAAGCTATGACCGACCTGTTCACCTTGATAATCCAACTTGGGCTGATTGCCATCAATTACTAATGACATTGTTTAACAACGAGGAGAGGACTAGGATAAACCAGGCGGCCATTAAAGCGCTGGAAGAAGAAGCTCGTACATTAAATCAAGCTAATCCAGCAGCATGGGCCGCAACTCATTATCCTAACGCTGATCCCGAATGGGATGTTAATGGCGCAGACATGGTTCATTTAAGAGCCTATAGAGACGCTATAATTGCTGGCATGAAAGCCGGAGGGAAGAAAGCCATAAATATGTCTAAGACGGCTGAGGTGATACAGAAAAGTGATGAAGCGCCCAGTGTCTTTTATGACCGATTATTGGAAGCATACCGCTTGTATACCCCCTTTAATCCGGAAGCCCCTGAGAATTCCCGAATGATAAACTCTGCCTTTGTCAGCCAAGCCTACGGAGATATTAAGCGCAAGCTACAAAAGTTAGAAGGGTTCGTAGGAATGTCCATCACCCAACTAATGGAGGTAGCTAATAAGGTTTATATGAATAGGGAATCAGAGAGTAAGAAAGAGGAAGAGCGCAAGATGCGTAAAAAGGCGGATATGCTAGCGGTAGCGATCGCAAGCGTAGATAGACGGGGCCCGGATAGAGGTGATAGCAAGTGGAATAGGGAACCCCTGAGTAGGAATCAGTGCTCTTACTGTAGAGAAGAAGGGCATTGGAGAAGCGAGTGTCCAAAAAGAGAGCAGTATGAGAGAGACCCACCCAGGGCAGGATATGGAAACTTTAGAGGTAGAGCAAGAGGTAGAGGAGGTCCCAGAGGGAGTAATGGTAATGACAGAGGTAGTGTTAGGGAAGACAGATATTATCCCGCAGCGCAAAGGTCCCGCGATAGAGAAGATAGGGACTTTATAGGATTGGCTGACACGGTCATGGATGACTATTGATACCGACCGGGCTCCATCCCCCTTGGCCGAGCGGAGCCTATGGTCGAAGTATCAATAGGGGGAAAAAGGAGTGCATTCATGATTGATACTGGTGCTGAACATTCGGTGGTGACTGATCTGGTTGCTCCTCCATCTGGAAGAACTATCACCGTAATAGGAGCAACTGGAAGAAGTGCTGCAAAACCGGTTCTTAAAAGTCGACAATGTGCATTGGGAGGCCACGTAGTGAAACATCAATTCCTTTATATGCCTGAATGTCCAGTCCAATTGCTGGGACGTGATTTGCTATCAAAATTACAAGCACAGATAACGTTCCTACCAAATGGAACAACATTCTTAAAGTTTAATGGACCTTCAGGTATTATGACATTATCTGTACCAAAGGAAGAAGAGTGGCGACTTTATACAGCGTTGACTAGCCAAAACCCTAAGAGTGATGAATCCTTATTCAACATACCAGGAGTTTGGGCAACCCACCAGGACTGGCCCGCAATATTCCACCCATTCGAATTAAACTAAAACTTGGGGTTTATCCAGTGAGCCTACGGCAATATCATATCCCGCAGAAGGCTAAGAAGAATATTCAATCTTATCTGGATAAGTTCATACGGTATGGTATCCTAAAATTCTGTACTTCCCCCTGGGACACCCCATTGCTGCCTGTTCAAAAGCCCGGTACAGATGAGAATCGCCCTGTGCAGGACTTGAGAGCAGTCAATGATGCGGTTGTCAGTATACATCCAGTTGTGCCCAATCCGTATAAACTGCTTGCTTTAATTCCGGGTGGGGCTACCTATTTTACAGTCTTAGACCTTAAAGATGCCTTCTTTTGCCTCCGAATTGCCGCAGAAAGCCAATGTATCTTCGCTTTCCAATGGGAAAATGCTGTAACGGGCTCGAAACGCCAGATGACTTGGACAAGACTGCCCCAAGGGTTTAAAAATTCACCAACCCTATTTGGTTCAGCTTTAAGTCAAGACTTACTGGATTTCAAGTCCATCCCAGGAGAGTGTGTACTATTACAATATGTAGATGACTTGTTGATAGCCGCAGTCACAAGAGAAATATGTCAGCAAGCAACACATGATCTACTACACATTCTCTGGAAGGCAGGATACAAGGTGTCTAGGAAGAAGGCTCAGTTGTGTCTGCCAACTGTCAAATATCTGGGATGCCATATCTCTGAAGGTCAAAGAATAATGGGGCCAGAGAGAAAAGAAGCTGTGTGCCAAATACCAATACCCAAGAATAGAAGACAAGTGCGAGAATTCTTGGGGGCAGCAGGCTTCTGTAGGATATGGATTCCTAGTTACGCGATATTGGCAAAACCACTGTATGCATCTATCAAGGGTACAGAACACGACCCCTTCCTATGGACTCAAGAACAGCAAAAGGCATTTGAAGATGTGAAGAAGGCTTTGATGAGTGCCCCAGCATTAGGTCTACCTGATCACACACGGCCATTCTACCTGTATGTACACGAGCAAAGAAGAATGGCTGTGGGAGTATTGACACAGTACTTGGGATCATGGCAAAGACCTGTTGCCTATATGTCTAAGCAACTGGATGCAGTGGCCAGTGGTCTTCCACCTTGTCTAAGAGCCGTAGCTGCAGCCGCCCTGTTGGTAGCTGAAGCCGATAAACTCACTCTGGGTCAAGAACTTTATGTACGAGTCCCACACGCAGTTCAGACGTTGTTGGATTACAAAGGAAATCATTGGCTCAGTAACAGCCGTATGACCAAGTATCAAGCAATGTTGTGTGAAAACCCAAGAGTGCATTTAGAGACTGTCAATACCTTAAATCCAGCTACCCTTTTGCCGCAACCTACTGAAAGTCAACACGATTGTTTGGAGGTGATGGATGAAGTATTTTCAAGTAGACCAGATCTTCGTGATTTTCCCATCCAGAACCCCGATGTTCAATATTACACCGACGGCAGTAGTTATGTGAAAGAAGGGATCCGCTATGCAGGATATGCAGTAACAACGATAGATAAGGTGATAGAAGCTCGGCCACTGGCAAAAGGAACATCAGCACAAAAGGCAGAATTGATAGCACTGACACGAGCGTTACAATTGGCTGAAGGTTTAAGAGTGAACATCTACACGGACTCCAAGTATGCGTTTTTAACCACCCATGCCCACGGAGCTTTGTATAAAGAAATAGGACTATTGAATTCAGAAGGCAAAGAAATCAAGTACGCAGCTGAAATCCTACAACTATTGGAAGCAGTGTGGGAGCCGAAAGAAGTCGGTATTATACATTGTCGAGCGCATCTGAGAGGAGATGGTGATGTAACCAAAGGAAATCGGATGGCAGATAATGCAGCTAAGCGTGCCGCTGAATCAGAAAGACAGGAATATGTGGAGCATATAGCTGCTCTGATACCAACTCCACTGTCTCAATGGACTCCAGTTTATACAGCTAAAGAAGAGGAGTGGTTAAAGACTGAACCTGGAAAGTATTTGGAGAACAAATGGTATCAGTTAGAAGATGGAAAAATAGTCATTCCAGCATCACTAGCGGTAGAAATTGTCCAAAACTATCACAACGGGACACATTCTGGGAGAGATAGTACAGAAGAATCTCTCAGAAAACATTTCTACATACCAAGATTGTCCAACTTGACTCAGGCCATTGTACGAAGATGTGTAACGTGTGCTAAAAATAATGCAAGGCAAGGACCGGTAAAGCCACCAGGAGTTCAGTTTATGGGGGGACTCCCCATGTCCGATCTACAAATTGACTATACAGTAATGCCTAAATCTGGTGGACATCGCTACCTACTGGTAGTTGTGTGCACCTATTCAGGCTGGGTAGAAGCATGTCCTACTCGTACAGAGAAAGCAGGAGAAGTTGTGAGATTCCTGCTACGAGAAATAATACCCCGATATGGACTACCCTGCTCTATAGGATCGGACAATGGTCCAGCTTTTGTTCATCAGTGCCTACAACAACTGACTCATATGCTTGGTATTAAGTGGAGACTTCATACGGCATTTAGACCTCAGAGTTCTGGTAAAGTAGAAAGAATGAATAGAACTATTAAGAATCAGTTGGCAAAGATGTGTCAGGAAACCCAACTTAAGTGGAACGTTCTTTTGCCTATAGCTCTGTTGCGAATTCGTAGTACACATACCAGAAGGATGGGTCTCTCTCCTTTTGAAATCATGTATGGGCGTCCACCTCCCGTACTTGGTAACTTAAGGGGGGATTTGAGTCAGTTGGGAGAAGGAATTACCCGGCAGCAGGTTGTAGAGTTGGGTAAGACTATGGAGGAGGTACAGAAATGGGTACAAGATAGATTACCTGTGAATATTTATCCCCCAGTTCATAGTTACCACCCAGGAGACCAAGTGTGGATTAAAGAGTGGAATAATATACCGTTAGGGCCTAAGTGGAGGGGTCCTTATGTTGTTCTTTTGTCTACCCCTACAGCGATAAAAGTGGCCGAAGTGACTCCGTGGATTCATCACTCCAGGGTTAAACCAGCAGCAGTAGATTCTTGGCAAGCTACAACAGATCCAGAGAATCCCTGCAAGATCCAGTTAAAGCGCACGACTCGGAGTGACGAGGAAACCTTGTGGATTACAAATTTTATTGTTTCAGAGATTGGTAAGTGAGTGTTTAGACGGCCATAATAACGCCTGTCCGCTCACCAACGTGTTATTAAAAGTCAGGAAAGTCTAGAAGGGACCCCTGTGAAGACGAGCAGAACTCCATTCCTTGCAGCCCTTACATCCTGGAAGCTGAGGTGCCATCGCACGGACGAAGACTGAGGATGCAGCCGACGAAAGATGTGCTTATGATAATGTTTATTTATATGTCTTTTTATATTCAGGAAGGTAGAGGTACCGATACTCCTAGCTGTGAGGTTTGCATTAAGACTACAAGAACAGGTAATCATATTTCCCAGACCCTAATTTGGCATTCGCAGTATGAGTGTAAAGGTGATGTGTCTAGGTGTAGATACTTAAATATAGAGTATAGTGTATGCCATTTAGGAGTAGGAGAACCTAAGTGCTTCAATCCGGAGTATCAACCCCGTACAATTTGGTTGACCCTCAGGAATGGAGATCCTCAAGGGACCCTAATAAATAAAACAGTGTTAGAATCTGTTTATTCTTCGGGTGTTCTGCTATTTGATGCATGTAAAGCGATATCGAGTGGTAGAAAGCCATGGAATGTATGTGGGGATCTTAGATGGGAGAGAACGTATGGGTCTAATGATAAATATATTTGTCCCAGTAGTAAAAATAAGTATGTAAGTCCGAGATGCCCAAATAGGGAATATCATTTTTGCCCATATTGGTCTTGTGTGGGGTGGGCAACTTGGGGACAGACAGCAGACAAGGATATGATTGTTACTAAGTTGCCTACCAATCCATACTGTAAGTCTATGGAATGCAATCCAGTCCATATTCTTATAAATAATCCTGACCAATTCTTAGATAGATATGGTAACTTATTTGGGTTTCAAATATATGAGACGGGATTAGACCCTGGGACAATATTGTTTATAGGGATAGAGACCGATACTGTAACCTCCCAAACTCATCAGGTTTTCCATTCCTTTTATGAAGAGATGAGTGTAGACATTAAGATTCCCCATAATGCTAAAAACCTGTTCATAGATTTAGCTGATAGTATTGCTGGTAGTCTTAATGTAACCAACTGCTTTGTGTGTGGAGGTACTAACATGGGAGACCAATGGCCTTGGGAAGCAAAGGAGGTAATGTCCGGTTCTGAGGCAGTTGAACAATTAATATCTTCACAAGCCGATTATCAGATGAGTGTTAGAGGTAAATCTGAGTGGAGATTGAAAACCTCCATCATAGGTTATGTTTGCATAGCAAGGAAAGGAATGATGTTTAATACTTCTGTAGGAGAATTAACTTGTCTAGGGCAGAAAGCTTATGATGATGATACAAAGAATACAACTTGGTGGTCGGCTTCAAATGTCTCAGAACCATCTAACCCGTTTGCAAGATATGCCAATTTAAAGGACGTATGACTTATCCATCACATCTAGTTGGAAAACCCCAGCAAATATGTACTGGATCTGTGGTAAGAAGGCCTATTCGGAGTTGCCACAGGACTGGGAAGGGGCATGTGTGTTGGGTATGCTCAAACCATCCTTCTTCTTGTTACCTATTGAAACAGGTGAGACTTTGGGAGTTAAAGTCTATGATGTGAATCATAGGAAGAAAAGAGGACCCATAGAGATAGGCGCCTGGGAAGATGATGAATGGCCTCCCCAGCGTATTATAGACTATTATGGGCCAGCCACTTGGGCAGAGGATGGTACTTTCGGGTATAGGACCCCAATATATATGCTCAACCGCATTATAAGGTTACAGGCGGTGGTTGAGATAATTACTAATGAGACCTCACAAGCGCTCAATCTTCTAGCGAAGCATAATACCAGAATGAGGACAGCAGTGTACCAAAATAGATTAGCCTTGGATTACCTATTGGCAGTAGAGGGAGGTGTATGTGGGAAGTTTAACCTGAGCAATTGCTGTCTTCAAATAGATGACGAAGGGCAAGCAATAGCTGAGCTTACTAGCCATATGGTTAAACTAGCACATGTGCCTACTCAGGTATGGAAAGGGTATAATCCAAGTAGTTGGTTTGGTAACTGGTATGAGCAGTTTGGAGGGCTTAAGGCATTGGTAGGCGGAGTCATACTGATTTTAATGTTGTGTCTACTCCTGCCATGTCTTATTCCTTTAGTAGTTAGGTCTGTGCAGAGCCCGATAGAAAATATAGCAGAGAGGAAGGCTGCAGCACAGATAATGGCCATATATAAATATGAGGCTCTAAATCAGGGAGAACCAATGCAGGAAGAGGAGTGTTGAGGGATTCACATCATGGAAAAGTCTGGTCTGATTCATGGTAACCTGAGGTGTATGCAAACCAAGGTTAAGTGATGCCTCAAGTAATTGTGAAATATCAGAGGCATCAAAGGGGGGAATGTGGTGGAATCTCGGTAAAAATAAATTTAGTAGGCCGAGATTACCACGTGGCATGCGTACGTGCATATGCTGACGTATCGGTCGGTTGGTTGCACGTGGCAAGATACGATCAGTAGTGTACGGAGCATGTGCAAGAATACCGGATGTAGTATTCCCCTCCTCCATTGTGCTGGACAAGCCATGCGGTCAAGCAGGAAGTTAATTCTTATTTGTTTTGATTGGTTAAGAGAATGTGCGGGTGGAGCTTAATATGGGAGGAGTTATGTGCCTATATAAGGAGCCTGCACTATTGTCCGGGGCTCAGAACTTGTTGTATTTTGGTGACATTAGTCCCTCTGAGTCCCGATCGGTGAACCGAATAAAGAATCTCTTCCTTCCTGAAGAAACCTGTGTCCATCTCTCTGTGCTTGGCTTCTGTCAGTTTCTCCGGTATCAATATGAAGATAGGCTTGGAATCATGTGGGTCTGTTCTCAAGATTGCATATATGCAAGTTTTAAGTTATCAAAGAATAAAATACATTAGATGTTTGTTTACATAGTTAGAGTAATAAAATAAAGTGCCAATGGGTTGCGTTAATGTAACTATAACATAGCATATGCAATAACTGCGGTGACAAAATGGCAGAAATATGTCCAACTTGCGAGGGAGCAAAAGATATAAACATGCTTTGCTGTAGAGTGGTCTGCAGCCTAATCAGCCAATGCCTGCGGGAACTGTCCTTGGCATGTTGGAGGCTAGAGTCCGTCTCGTTCACCTGACACCGTCTCTGGAGGCTGGACAGGTGTGCTGGGAGTGAGGACAGGTGAGGTTTTCGGCGGGGAGAGCCGCAAGGAGGTTGGTGTCGTGTGTGGTAGCCCTGCTGCTGCGCGTCAGTAAAACGCTCTTCTTGTTGTCAGCGGTCGGTTCCCGTGACTGTTCCACAGTGTCGCGACCCTGTGATCCCGCTGCGACCCGGCAGATAGTTCCCTGAGGCTTGTTATGAGGTTTTCGCCGGCGCCCTTTTTTCTTCTGCCTGTGCGGCCCTATATATATTTTTTCATATATATTGTTTGGGGCGCGGTCTCCTCCTACCTTTTTCCATATTTCAAGGAATCCTTGTATTGGTTACTGCAGCCCACAGCTATTTTATATTATAGTGAGCGCCTACCATTCTCCTTTACAGATCTCATCTATAGCTGACAAGCACTTAAATTTGTTGTCCACCCTACTTTGACTCCAGCTAAATTTGTGGCATGGAGTTTAATCAGTAAATGCCAAATTGCAGTAAATGGAAAACTGAATATCAAAATTAGGCAAAAATAGCCAAGCTGTGATTATAGTTTGCAATTAAGTTTTCGATTTACTACAATTCTGTAAAGGGGAGAAACCATTTAGTTGCTTCAAAATTCCACTTCAAAGTCCCTTTTCTTATAGTTTTTGATAAGTCTATATGTAGTGCCAATACAAGAATTATTATTTCCATACCTCACATAACTGATCTAGTTTCTCAATCCCTATTTATACCGTGTAGTATTGAAAAGCTGTGGTGTACACACAAATATTAGCTCAATGCCAAAGCACTGCAGGGGGTTGCAAGCTGCTTCAAGCAAAATAAATAAATGCAGTATTTAGTCCCAGTAACTGGGTGGAATTTCTATTCCATTTTATTCTTATGAATCTGGTTGTTTCTCTGTGCATTGATTGAATATAAAGTACTGAAACAGCAGGAAAAACAGAACACCAACAGCAGTATAGGCAACAGCCATTATATCAGCCGCTGCTCAGTTTCTTGTCTTCACTTCAGTTTACAGAACACAAATGAGAAAATAAATATACTACACTGCGGATAGTTGAATGTTATACAGTATATAGATCACAAACATTTTAAAGACTGCCAACAGATATGATCTATTGTAAAGATTTAGCTTCATACTGATTACCTATTTTATTTCATTCATCTTCATTTCTCCTAACAGCTATTAAAAGTACACACAAAGGCATCAGATCATTATTCTTCAGAAAGGCCAAAGTTGTTCAACATGATCTGATTCAGTCCAATGGAACCTTTTGGCCAAACAACCATTGTTCCAAATTCCATCCCAGAACGTATATTTCCTGCCAAGTAAATTCACTGCTGATGCTTCCAGGGTATGGGTTAGCATAATAAACTCTGTAACACTTGGAAGGAAAATAAATATAGCAATTAAGTATCAATATATATACTAGAATGACCTCGAGATATGGCTGAACATTTTATACCGCTGTGTTAAAGATGCAATTTTTCCTAGAGATTTGTGAAGTGCCAACAACCTTTGGTTTAGACTGGATCCTAAATACATTGACTCAGTAGAATAATTTTAGATTAAATGCTCTTTAAAGGAAGTCAACCTTATTTTTCCGTTGCATAAAAAAACACACGATGCTTATCTATGCTTGTAAAGATGGAACAACTGATCTTTCTTCATTTGCTGTCAGTAGAACTCACTCTCATTGTAATTCACTATAATGTATAAACTTTTTTATGGCTGTGAAGATATGGACACTTTTACAGGGATTTCAGTGTGGGGAGGCTAGTCAGTGAAACACAGCCTCCCCCACACTGTAGTATCACCCCCCTCCCATACACTGTCACCCCCTCCACACACTGTCACCCGCACACTGTCCCCCCCAAACATACTGTCAGCCCCCTTCATTCAGCCACACTCACATAACTCCCTCCTAATCCTGTCACTCTCATCCCCTCCAACCATACAAAACTCACTTGCCATTGCTCTGCCACACTCACCAAATTAACCTCCCTAATCCTGTCACACTCACCTTCTTGCATCAGAATCTCCCCCACGCGTGTCACAATCATTATCACTTTGTCCCACCCAGGGCCGGATTTAGATGAAAAGAGGCCCTGGGCTATTCCACTAATGAGGCCCTTTCATCTCCCATTTTTAAGTTTGTAAATTACATCAGAGACAATAACATACATCATTACTGTGATATATATCAATATGTTAAATGAAACATGTTGTGATTGGTACTAACCTTTATAAACAATGTGGCACGGATAATAAATAAATAAAAAAAGTCGAGATGAGGAGAGGAAGGTGATTGTGAGAGGGAGGGGGGTGATGAGGGGGGGTGATTGTGAGGGGGGTAATTGTGAGAGGGAGTGGGTGATGAGGAGAGGGGGGTGATTGTGAGAGGGAGGGGGGTGATGAGGAGAGGGGGGTGATTGTGAGGGGGGGGTGATTGTGAGAGGGAGGGGGGTGATGAGGAGAGGGGGGTGATTGTGAGAGGGAGGGGGTGATGAGGAGAGGGGGGGTGATTGAGGGAGGGGGGTGATGAGGAGAGGGGGGTGATTGTGAGAGGAGAGGGGTGATGAGGAGAGGGGGGTGATTGTGAGAGGGGGTGATTGTAAGAGGGAGGGGGTGATGAAGAGAGGGGGGGTGATTGTCAGAGGGAGGGGGTGATGAGGAGAGGGGGGATGATTGTGAGAAGGAGGGGGTGATGAGGAGAGGCGGGGTGACTAAAAAAATTACCTTAAATCCCTGGTGGTCCAGTGGGGGCTGCCTGGTGGTCCGGTGGGGTCCCTGGTGGTCCGGTGGCCCTCATTTCCGGTCTGCAGCTCCGCAGAGCTGCAGACCATGGATCTCGCGAGACCCAATCAGAGCGTTGCCGCGGGTTACCTCTGATTGGGCAGTGCACGTGAGATCCATGGTCTGCAGCTCTGCACATTGCAGGAGTGGCATTGCAGTCTGCCCCGGGCACCCACCTAGTAAGTGGAACCCAGGGCGGATTGCTCCCCCGCCCCCCCCCCCCCCCTTAGTACGCCACTGGTCATATCATATGGGTAGAATTAGCTTTAGTGTTCACTGTTTTTAGAATAGTGTAATTTTAATTTTGCTAACAATTTGAATGTAGGCACCTCTTGATCTTGAGGCCCTAGGCAGAAGCCTAGTTAGCCTATAGGAAAATCCGGCCCTGCACCCACCTCTTCACCCTACCACACTCTCCCTATCACATTAAAGGAACACTATAGTCACCAGAACAACTTTAGCTTAATGAAGCACTTTTAGTCTATAGATCATGCCTCTCGTGTTTCACTGATCAATTCACTGCCAATTAGGAGTTAAATTAGGAGTTTGTAGGGCAGCACAAAACCAGGATACACCACTGCCTGAGGGTGGACGTGCAGTCCTTGGTGCTCCAAAGGCCTGTGACCGACGCCATTATGGCTGCTATGGCCTCTAGGTCTTTGGCTTTGTCCCAGACTACATCCCAAGCATTCCTGGTGGGCCCTTCGGGTGTAGGGGCCATGGATCTCTCAATGCTAACTCTGCATCCTGAGTTGGATTCCCTTGGGGACACACCTAGAGAGGCTAGCCATAAACCTAGGCATGTCTCCCCCTCTTCCTTCAGAAACACTATGACTGGCGTATCTCAGGTCGCCCAAGAGAGCGTGTCCAATTCAAAAGAGCCTTTCTACACCAGGCAGAACGGACGCGGCGATGGAAATGTGCGAGAGCACAGACTCAGAACGACTCCAGCTCAGAAATCAGGTTTAGCGAGGAGTCTGGAATTGAGTCCGATAGTGGCTCAGAGAATTATGTTGGGAACTTGGGTCTTGACCTCTTCACCTCCGCCTCGGCAAGGATGACTGGAGGTGACCCTAGGGCTGTTACTTACCATGGGGACTGCCTTAATGGACCTGCTGTGTGAATCCTTGTTCGACCCGGATGACCTCCATCACCCCCGGTCGGCCGAGTGGCTTCCTGCGGACCATGGACCTGGAAATCTGGGTGCGGCACCTCCTTAGCAAGGCGGCATGTAATAAGCTGAGAGTTGAGTGCCCTAGACCGGTGGTACCTAACAAGGTGTGTGACACCCCGGAAGTTGACCCTAAGATGACACAGTTCTTGTCAAAGCTGGGTTGGAACCTATGTAAGGACCTAGACTCGGCACTCAGGTCGCGCCAAGACAATCCCCCTTCTTGGAGATTTTTTCAAAATTGGGGGATGGAGAACTGAGTAAAATAAAAAGGGGCAAAATAATCCAACAAAACTTAAGCAAGGAAGAGAATATGGTTTTAAAAGGGAGGCTTTAGTAATCAGAGAAGCAGACAAAGGAGGAGGGTATTGTCTAAAGAAAAATGTCAACTTGAATTAAACAACATTTTGAGTGATAGCAAAACGTATAAAATCCTGGAATGAGACCCCACCCAGAAATTCAATTGTGACCTAAATACATTATTAATAAGAACATGAGAGGAGAACATAATAACACAACAAAATTTTGATTTCCTTTATCAAACCAATTCAGTTATACCCATTTTTTATTTTTTACCCAAGCTCCATAAATGTTTATGTTTTCCCGCCGGAAGACCAATTATAAGTGGGATAAATTCTATAACAGCCAACCTGTCAGCATTTGTGGACTCATATTTACAACAGTCCGCACAGAAAGCCAAATAAAAGATACTAAATCAATACTCCAAGAGCTGGAGAATATTGAATGGTAGGACAACTACAGATGTTACCTCCTTATATACGTTAATTAGCCATGAACTGGGGTTGGATGCCATTACACACTTTTTGGAGTAGGACATTAATTTGGGACGAGTAATAAAACATTTTATTTTGGTTTCAGTTAAATTTATTCTTGAACATAATTTTTTCTGCAGATAACGGGCACTGCCATGGGCACCAGATTCGCCCCCAGTTATGCAACCATATACATGAGGAAATGGGAAGACCTTTGAGTATGGTCAGACCATGGCTGGAGGGTGAGCCTGGTGCTCTGGTGGCGCTTTATAGATGATATTCTTATCATCTGGAGAAGTTCATCTCAGATGTTTTTTTCATTTGTTCATTATCTTACTGAAAATCCTTATAATTTAAAATTCACCCGAGTGGAGTGGTACATTAATTAATTTTCTAGATGTGACCCTATTTAATAAAGATAGAGATATAAAATCTCGATGTTTCTTCAAGCCAACAGATGGAAACAGCTACGTTCATTGCAGAAGTTGCCATCACCAACCGTGGCTGAGGGGAATACCCAGGAGCCAATAAAACTCGAGTGAGACGCAATTGCCCGGACACTCAAGCAAACCATATTAAAAATAAGTTATTACAAAAGTGTTATAAAAAGAACCCTATAGAAAAGGAGATTAAACTTGCTAAAAGTAAAGATAGAAATTCTTTGGATAAACCTAAAAACATTGTAAATACCAATTTTAAACAAAGTTTGATAACTAAATACAGTAAAGATCACTGGAAAATAAAGAGAGACCTGACCAAACACTGGCCGATCCTCCTGCAAGACCCCATTTTAAGTACCATTTTGCCAAGAAATTCCACAACAATCTTTTAAAAAAAAAATAGTAATTTGAAAAACCTCTGGCTTCTAGTTATGTGAAAAGTTTACAAACAACAAATAAAAGAGAAGGAAAAAAAGACACAGATTTTAAAGGTTGTGGGAGTTGCAAGGCCTGCAAAACCATGGCATTGCCTAGAACTACAGTGTTTAAAAGTAACATCACAGGAGAAGAATTTCCTATTAAAACACATATAGATTGCCACACTGACTTTGTTGTATATCTGCTGCAGTGTCCGCACGGCAAGCAGTATGTGGGGCGCACAAAATTATTTTTCAAAGTGAGAATGCTAGAGCATGCCAACAATATCAGAAAACAATTGATGTCCCATTCGGTTGCAGTGCATTGCAATTCCTGTCCAGAGTTCAATCTGAGAGATTGGACCTGTATAGGAATTGAGAGGGTCGACCCACATTGGAGAGGAGGTGACAGGTTAAGATCTCTGTCCCAGCGGGAGACTTTCTGGATTCACAGGTTGCAGACACTGGAGCCGAATGAATTGAATGTGGACATTGATTTAATTTGCTTTCTACAGATGGGATATATGCACATTTGTTGGATGTCCCTATTGATAGGAATAGCTAAGAACATATATGTGTTCATATTAAATTTGGAGTAGCAAGGGATTTTATATATATATATATATATATATTTTTTTTTTTTTTTTTTAATTCTATCCGGCACTAATAGATTTATTCTAAAGACTTGAGAGGACCCTGTATTATAAAAGAGAGGAACCGTCTATTTTAGCCCACCAAAGGAGGCAGTTTGAATAATTGTCCACATATATGGGAAATAATGGACATATAGTTATTATATCTCTTTAGATAATAATTTCAACCAAGCAAGACAAACTAATGGTTGTCTGTACACTATATATCTTTAAATAATGTATGAAAGTAATAATGGGGAAAATTGGAAGATCCACTATTCTTTTTATGGTTGATTTTGTCCCTCTTCTATATTTAAAACTGCCTTGTCTCCAATAGAACCGAAAAAAAAATTTGTCTATTGATGTTGCTTACTATCTGAAACATTTGAGGACAATAAAGTTACATTGAGACTTTGGAATGCATGAATACCGAAGGTGGAACGCAAACCGGAAGTAGGAAGGTGGAACGCAAACCGAAAGTAGGAAGGGGGAACACAAGCCAGAAGTAGGAAGTATGTGAATATCCATCATGCCGATTTCATGAACAGAAACAGCTGTGGAGAGTAGTGATGTCCCGGACGGTTCGCTGGTGAATAGTTCCCGGCGAACATAGCGTGTTCGCGTTCGCGGCGGCGGGCGAACATATGCCATGTTCGGTCAGCCCCCTATTCGTCATCATTGAGTAAACTTTGACCCTGTACCTCACATTCAGCAGACACATTCCAGCCAATCAGCAGCAGACCCTCCCTTCCAGACCCTCCCACCTCCTGGACAGCATCCATTTAAGATTCATTCGAAAGCTGCACTCATTTTTTTTTTCAATTTATTATTATTATGAATTTTTTCAGTGCATATAAATCTTACAAGCAGATACTAACCCCAGACACTCTGTGTTACTGCAGATACTCCCCCCAGACACTCTGTGTTACTGCAGATACTCCCTCCAGACACCCTGTGTTACTTCAGATACTCCCTCCAGACACTCTGTATTACTGCAGATACTCCCCCAGACACTGACACAGAGCAGAATAGGGACTGTTCCTCCTACATAGGGTCACTTGGCAGATATGGATTGACACCTATCCTAAGGATCCCTGATACACACTGACACAGAGCAGAATAGGGACTGTTCCACCTACATAGGGTCACTTGGCAGATATGGATTGACACCTATCCTAAGGATCCCTGATACACACTGACACAGAGCAGAATAGGGACTGTTCCCCCTACATAGGGTCACTTGGCAGATATGGATTGACACCTGTCCTCAGAGACCCTGATACACACTGACACAGAGCAGAATAGGGACTGTTCCCCCTACATAGGGTCACTTGGCAGATATGGATTGACACCTATCCTAAGGATCCCTGATACACACTGACACAGAGCAGAATAGGGACTGTTCCCCCTACATAGGGTCACTTGGCAGATATGGATTGACATCTGTCCTCAGGGACCCTGATACACACTGTCCTCCCCCCGCCCCCACCCCTGCGCAGTGGGTGGGGGCCATAAAAATAATGGGGGGGGACCTACTGTCCTCCCCCCTGGCCCCCACCCCTGCACGGTGGGTGGGGGCCATAAATCACAATGGGGGGACCTACTGTCCTCCCCCCGCCCCTACCCCTGCGCGGTGGGTGGGGGCCATAAAAATAATGAGGGGGGACCTACTGTCGTCCCCCCGGCCCCCACCCCTGCGCGGTGGGTGGGGGCCATAAAAATAATGAGGGGGACCTACTGTCCTCCCCCCGGCCCCCCCCTTACATGGTGGGTGGGGGCCATAAATCCCAATGGGGGGGACCTACTGTCCTCCCCCCACCCCCACCCCTGCGCGGTGGGTGGGGGCCATAAAAATAATGAGGGGGACCTACTGTCCTCCCCCGGCCCCCACCCCTACGCGGTGGGTGGGGGCCATAAATCACAATGGGGGGACCTACTGTCCTCCCCCCACCCCCACCCCTGCACGGTTGGTGGGGGCCATAAAAATAATGAGGGGGGACCTACTGTCCTCCCCTCCTTACCCCCACCCCTGCACGGTGGGTGGTGGCCATGAAAATAATGAGGGGGGGACCTACTGTCCTCCCCCTGGACCACCCCTGCGTGGTGGGTGGGGGCCATAAAAATAATGAAGGGGGGACCTACTGTCCTCCCCCCCTGGCCCCCACCCCTGCGCGGTCGGTGGGGGCCATAAAAATAATGAGAGAGGGGACCTACTGTCCTCCTCCGTCTGGCCCCCACCCCTGAGCGGTGGGTGGGGGCCCTAAAAAAAAATAAGGGGGGGACCTACTGTCGTCCCCCTAGCCCCCACCCCTGAGTAGTGGGTGGGGGCCCTAAATAAAAATCCCCCCCAATCAAAGGTGACTAGGGGTCCCCAAATCCCCTAGTCACCCACCACCCCACCCCAAAAGAAGTTACCCCCTACCTACCCCCCTCACCCTAAAAAATAGTGAGGGGGGAATAAAATAACTAACCTGTAAAGAAAAATTCAATTTACCATTTGACGTCTTCTTTTTTCTAAAATCTTCTTTTTTCAGCCCCAAAAAAGGCCAAATAAAAAGCCATAAGAACCGACGCAATTTAGGTGACCCTAGGGCTGACCCTAGGGCTGTTACTTACCATGGTGACTGCCTTAATGGACCTGCTGTGTGAATCCTTGTTCGACCCGAATGACCTCCTTCACCCGCGTCGGCCAAGTGGCTTCCTGCGGACCATGGACCTGGAAATCTGGGTGCGGCACCTCCTTAGCAAGGCGGCATGTAATAAGCTGAGAGTTGAGTGCCCTAGACCGGTGGTACCTAACAAGGTGTGTGACACCCCGGAAGTTGACCCTAAGATGACACAGTTCTTGTCAAAGCTGGGTTGGAACCTATGTAAGGACCTAGACTCGGCACTCAGGTCGCGCCAAGACAATCCCCCTTCTTGGAGATTTTTTCAAAATTGGGGGATGGAGAACTGAGTAAAATAAAAAGGGGCAAAATAATCCAACAAAACTTAAGCAAGGAAGAGAATATGGTTTTAAAAGGGAGGCTTTAGTAATCAGAGAAGCAGACAAAGGAGGAGGGTATTGTCTAAAGAAAAATGTCAACTTGAATTAAACAACATTTTGAGTGATAGCAAAACGTATAAAATCCTGTCTAAAGAAAAATGTCAACTTGAATTAAACAACATTTTGAGTGATAGCAAAACGTATAAAATCCTGGAAAGAGACCCCACCCAGAAATTCAATTGTGACCTAAATACATTATTAATAAGAACATGAGAGGAGAACATAATAACACAACAAAATTTTGATTTCCTTTATCAAACCAATTCAGTTATACCCATTTTTTATTTTTTACCCAAGCTCCATAAATGTTTATGTTTTCCTGCCCAAAGACCGATTATAAGTGGGATAAATTCTATAACAGCCAACCTGTCAGCATTTGTGGACTCATATTTACAACAGTCCGCACAGAAAGCCAAATAAAAGATACTAAATCAATACTCCAAGAGCTGGAGAATATTGAATGGTAGGACAACTACAGATGTTACCTCCTTATATACGTTAATTAGCCATGAACTGGGGTTGGATGCCATTACACACTTTTTGGAGTAGGACATTAATTTGGGACGAGCAATAAAACATTTTATTTTGGTTTCAGTTAAATTTATTCTTGAACATAATTTTTTCTGCAGATAACGGGCACTGCCATGGGCACCAGATTCGCCCCCAGTTATGCAACCATATACATGAGGAAATGGGAAGACCTTTGAGTATGGTCAGACCATGGCTGGAGGGTGAGCCTGGTGCTCTGGTGGCGCTTTATAGATGATATTCTTATCATCTGGAGAAGTTCATCTCAGATGTTTTTTTCATTTGTTCATTATCTTACTGAAAATCCTTATAATTTAAAATTCACCCGAGTGGAGTGGTACATTAATTAATTTTCTAGATGTGACCCTATTTAATAAAGATAGAGATAGACTACAACCCTCTGTTGCCTGTCACTCAGCCACTGCCTTACCCATTCAACAATATTGGAATCCAAACTCAAAGATTGTAGTTTATTGATAAGCCTTCTATGTGCAACAGTGTCAAAAGCCTTACTGAAATCTAGGTAAGCAATGTCTACTGCACCACCCTGATCTATAATTTTAGTTACCCAATCAAAAAAATCAATAAGATTAGTTTGGCATGATCTCCCTGAAGTAAACCCATGTTGTCTCTGATCTTGAAATCCATGTGTTTTTAGATGTTCAACAATCCTATCCTTTAACATGGTTTCCATCACTTTCCCCACTACTGAAGTAAGGCTTACTGGCCTATAGTTGCCCGACTCCTCCCTATTACCTTTCTTGTGAATGGGCACAACATTCGCTAACTTCCAATCTTCTGGGACTACTCCTGTTATCAATGATTGGTTAAATAAATCTGTTAATGGTTTTGCTAGTACACCACTAAGCTCTTTTAATAGCTTTGGGTGTATTCCATCAGGTCCCATTGACTTATTTGTCTTTACTTTTGACAGTTGAAATAGAACCTCTTCCTCTGTAAACTCACATGTAATAAATGACTCATTTATCCTTTTTCTTAACTGAGGTCCCTTTCCTTCATTTTCATCTGTAAATACCGAACAAAAATATTCATTGAGGCAGTCAGCTAGACCTTTATCCTCATCTACATACCTTCCTTCTTTTGTTTTTAATCTAACTAATCCTTGTTTTACTTTTCTTTTCTCATTTATGTACCGTATATACTCGAGTATAAGCCGACCCGAATATAAGCCGAGGCCCCTAATTTTATCCCAAAAAACTGGGAAAACTTATTGACTCGAGTATAAGACTAGGGTGGGAAATGCAGCAGCTACTGGTAAATTTCTAAATAAAATTAGATCCTAAAAAAAATTTATTAATTGAATATTTATTTACAGTGTGTGTATAATGAATGCAGTGTGTGCGTATGTGTGTGTGTATGAGTGCAGCGTGTGTGTATGAGTGCAGTGTGTGTGTGCATGAATGCAGTGTGTGTGTGCATGAATGCAGTGTGTGAATGCAGTGTGTGCAGGGCCGGTGCAAGGATATTTGCCGCCGTAGGCAAAAAAAATTTTGCCACCCCCTCCCCCCCCCCCCATATGTCCTGACTTCCCCTCCTCCTCCCTCAGTGGTCCTTACCTCCCCACCCCCGTGTTCCTTCACTCCCCCCCCCAGTGGTCCTTACCCTCCCCTCCCCTAGTGGTCCTTACCCTCCCCTCCCCTAGTGGTCCTTACTTCCCCCTCCCCTCCCATAGTGGTCCTTATCCCACCCCCTCCCTCTCATAGTGGTCCTTATCCCCCTTCTCCCTCCCATAGTGTTCCTTATCCCCCCCCATCCCTCCCATAGTGGTCCATATACCCCCCCCTCCCTCCCATAATGGTCCTTATACCCCCCTCCCTCCCATAGTGGTCCTTATCCCACCCCCTCCCATGGTGGTCCTTATACCCCCCCTCCCTCCCATAGTGGTCCTTATACCCCCCTCCCTCCAATAGTGGTCCTTATACCCCCCCTCCCTCCCATAGTGGTCCTTATACCCCCCTCCCTCCCATAGTGGTCCTTATACCCCCCTCCCTCCCATAGTGGTCCTTATACCCCCCCTCCCTCCCATAGTGGTCCTTATACCCCCCTCCACCCCATAGTGGTCCTTATACCCCCCCTCCCTCCCATAGTGGTCCTTATCCCCCCCTCCCTCCCATAGTGGTCCTTACCCCCCCCCCCTCCCTCCCATAGTGGTCCTTATACCCCCCCTCCCTCCCATAGCGGTCCTTATACCCCCCTCCCTCCCATAGTGGTCCTTAACCCACCCCCTCCCTCCCATAGTGGTCCTTAACCCACCCCCTCCCTCCCATAGTGGTCCTTATACCCCCCCCCTCCCATAGTGGTCCTTATACCCCCCCCCTCCCATAGTGGTCCTTATACCCCTTTTTTTTTTTATTATTTTTTTTTTAATTATTTTATTTCTTTTTTTTCGTCCCCCCTCCCTGCTTGATATATGGCAGGGAGGGGGGCTCTCCTTCCCTGGTGGTCCAGTGGCAGTTCAGTGGGGGGAGAGGGGGGCTGGCAGAGCTGTACTTACCTGTTCTGCAGCTCCTGTCAGCTCTCTCCTCCTCTGCGCCGTCCGTGCAGCTCCTTCTGTCAGCTCACAGTGTAAGTCTTGCGAGAGCCGCGGCTCTCGCGAGACTTACACTGGGAGCTGACCGAGGTGCTGAACGGACGGCGCGGAGGAGGAGAGAGCTGACAGGAGCTGCAGAACAGGTAAGTACAGCTCTGCCAGCCCCCCTCTCCCCCCAGTCTGTATTATGGCAATGCAAATTGCCATAATACAGACTGACTCGAGTATAAGCCGAGTTGGGGTTTTTCAGCCCAAAAAATGGGCTGAAAAACTCGGCTTATACTCGAGTATATACGGTAACTAAAAAAAGTTTTGTCCCCCTTTTTTACTGACTGTGCTATTTTCTCTTCTGTGTGTGATTTGGAAGCTCTTATAACTTGCTTAGCCTCTTTCTGCCTAATCTTATAGGTCATTCTGTCTTCCCCACTCTGTTTTTTTTTATAATTACTAAATGCTAACTTTTAGTTTTTTACTATTTTGGCCACATCTGCGGAGTACCACAGTGGTTTCTTGAATTTTTTGCTTTTACTGACAAGCCTAATGCAATTTTCTGTTGCCTTCAGTAGTGCAACTTTTAAATAATCCCATTTCTTTTGGACTCCATTTAAATTGCTCCAGTCTGATAATGACTCCTTTACACATATTCTAATTTTAGAAAAGTCTGTTTTTCTAAAGTCACTTGGCAGATATGGATTGACACCTGTCCTCAGAGACCCTGATACACACTGACACAGAGCAGATTAGGGACTGTTCCCCCTACATAGGGTCACTTGGCAGATATGGATTGACACCTATCCTAAGGATCCCTGATACACACTGACACAGAGCAGAATAGGGACTGTTCCCCCTACATAGGGTCACTTGGCAGATATGGATTGACATCTGTCCTCAGGGACCCTGATACACACTGGGGGGGGACCTACTGTCCTCCCCCCCGCCCCCACCCCTGCGCAGTGGGTGGGGGCCATAAATCACAATGGGGGGACCTACTGTCCTCCCCCCGCCCCTACCCCTGCGCGGTGGGTGGGGGCCATAAAAATAATGAGGGGGGACCTACTGTCGTCCCCCCGGCCCCCACCCCTGCGCGGTGGGTGGGGGCCATAAAAATAATGAGGGGGACCTACTGTCCTCCCCCCGCCCCCCCCCCCACATGGTGGGTGGGGGCCATAAATCACAATGAGGGGGACCTACTGTCCTCCCCCCACCCCCACCCCTGCGCGGTGGGTGGGGGCCATAAAAATAATGAGGGGGGACCTACTGTCCTCCCCCCGGCCCCCACCCCTACGCGGTGGGGAATGGCCATAAATCACAATGGGGGGACCTACTGTCCTCCCCCCACCCCCACCCCTGCACGGTTGGTGGGGGCCATAAAAATAATGAGGGGGGGGACCTACCGTCCTCCCCCCCTTACCCCCACCCCTGTGCGGTGGGTGGGGGCCATGAAAATAATGAGGGGGGGACCTACTGTCCTCCCCCCGGCCCCCACCCCTGCGCGGTGGGTGGGGGCCATAAAAATAATGAGGGGGGACCTACTGTCCTCCCCCCCTGGCCCCCACCCCTGCGCGGTGGCTGGGGGACATAAAAATAATGAGGGAGGGGACCTACTGTCCTCCCCCTCTGGCCCCCACCCCTGAGCGGTGGGTGGGGGCCCTAACAAAAAATAAGGGGGGGACCTACTGTCGTCCCCCCAGCCCCCACCCCTGAGTGGTGGGTGGGGGCCCTAAATAAAAATCCCCCCAATCAAAGGTGACTAGGGGTCCACAAATCCCCTAGTCACCCACCCCCCCACCCCAAAAGAAGTTACCCCCTACCTACCCCCCTCACCCTAAAAAATAGTGAGGGGGGAATAAAATAACTAACCTGTAAAGAAAAATTCAATTTACCATTTGACGTCTTCTTTTTTCTAAAATCTTCTTTTTTCAGCCCCAAAAAAGGCCAAATAAAAAGCCATAAGAACCGACGCAATTTAAAAAAAAAAAAAAAAAAGAAGTGCAAAAAAAAAATCCATCTCACCCATGGAGGGCTCTGCGCAGACTGAGCTCTGCAGGGCGGGGAAGGCTTATAAAGCCTTGCCACGCCCTGCAATTAGGCTAAGAACACTCTGATTGGCTGGTTTAAGCCAATCAGAGTGCTCTTTGTCATTTTACACAGCGTGGGAAAATTCTAAAGAACTTTCCCACGCTGTGTAAAATGACATAGAGCACTCTGATTGGTTAGATTCCAAGCCCACCAATCCGAGTGCTCTTTGTCATTTTACACAGCGTGGGAAAATTCCAAAGAATTTTCCCACGCTGTGTAAAATGACAAAGAGCACTCTGATTGGTTAGATTCCAAGCCCACCAATCACAGTGCTCTGTGTCATTTTACACAGCGTGGGAAAGTTCTTTGGAATTTTCCCACGCTGTGTAAAATGACAAAGAGCACTCTGATTGGTGGGCTTGGAATCTAACCAATCAGAGTGCTCTGTGTCATTTTACACAGCGTGGGAAAGTTCTTTGGAGCTCAGTCTGCGCGGAGCCCTCCATGGGTGAAGATGGATTTTTTTTTTTATTTTTTTTTTAAATTGCGTCGGTTCTTATGGCTTTTTATTTGGCCTATTTTGGGGCTGAAAAAAGAAGATTTTAGAAAAAAGAAGACGTCAAATGGTAAGTTGAATTTTTCTTTACAGGTTAGTTATTTTATTCCCCCCTCACTATTTTTTAGGGTGAGGGGGGTAGGTAGGGGGTAACTTATTTTGGGGTGGGGGGGATGGGTGACTAGGGGCTTGGGGACCCCTAGTCACCTTTGATTGGGGGGGGATTTTTATTTAGGGCCCCCACCCACCACTCAGGGGTGGGGGCAGGGGGGACAGTAGGTCCCCCCCTTATTATTATTTTTTTTAGGGCCCCCACCCACGGCTCAGGGGTGGGGGCCAGGGGGAGGACAGTAGGTCCCCCCCCTCATTATTTTTATGGCCCCCACCGTGCAGGGGTGGGGGCCGGGGGGGAGGACAGTAGGTCCCCCCCTCATTATTTTTATGGCCCCCACCCACCGCGCAGGGGTGGGGGCGGGGGGAGGACAGTCGGTCCCCCCCTCATTATCTTTATGGCCCCCACCCATCGTGCAGGGGTGGGGGCTGGGGGGAGAACAGTAGGTCCCCCCCCAGTGTGTATCAGGGTCCCTGAGGACACGTGTCAATCCATATCTGCCAAGTGACCCTATGTAGGGGGAACAGTCCCTATTCTGCTCTGTGTCAGTGTGTATCAGGGATTCTTAGGATAGGTGTCAATCCATATCTGCCAAGTGACCCTATGTAGGGGGAACAGTCCCTATTCTGCTCTGTGTCAGTGTGTATCAGGGATCCTTAGGATAGGTGTCAATCCATATCTGCCAAGTGACCCTATGTAGGGGAAACAGTCCCTATTCTGCTCTGTGTCAGTGTGTATCAGGGTCTCTGAGGACAGGTGTCAATCCATATGTCAAGGTGTCAATATGTCATATGTCAGGTGTCAATCCATATCCATTGTGATTTAGGAATGTTA
Organism: Pelobates fuscus; assembly: GCF_036172605.1. Taxonomy (NCBI): domain Eukaryota; kingdom Metazoa; phylum Chordata; class Amphibia; order Anura; family Pelobatidae; genus Pelobates; species Pelobates fuscus. Next base: position 254,787,584 of record NC_086321.1, on the reverse strand, counting down.
GGTGATTATTTTTTTATTTTTTTATTTTTTTTAAATTCTTTATTTTGGTTGTGCATTGTTGAGTACTTATGATACATAAACATGTCAAATAAGAGCTTTACATCTTGTATCAGGCAATAAAATTATACATGTTGAGAGTGCTGCACATTTTTTTTTTAAAGAAGAGAAAAACATTAAGGAATAGTGGCGTTCAGTGTGTTGGGTGTAGATGAGTGAAGAGTATATTCTCATAGGCTACGCACTGACTATGATTATGAGGTACATAGATGTAAAGGTAAGGTGATGAGTCTATTACAGCTTACTGGTGAGTAGGAGATCAGACCTTTAGATAAACATGCGTGCAGTCTGTAGATGCGCTTTATTAAAGGCAGGTATAGAAGCTGGGAGCTGTAATTGAGTATGTTGAACAGTGCGGAGAACCACACTGTAGGGGATATTAAAAGGTGGTATCACCGTAATGAGACCTGATTTTACTTAATATAAACTCAGGGCTGGGTATAGGTCTACAGTTACATGTAACGGTTTCCGCGTTAGGATGTTCGTAGTGTGGGTGGTGCCCTCGTCTTTTCAGGGAGGGGGTGCTGCGTGCCTTCGTGGAAGGCCGACCTCTCAGTGGAGGTATTGCCCCTAACCAAGGGGGTAGCGGGGGGGGAGGGTATAAATGATTCAGAGGTTGCGCATGTGTGGCTAAGAAGAACCGGACTAGGTTTATAGGAGGCATCTCTTTATGAGTGCCTGGTGTTGTGGTAGAATGCCTGATCTCCCTACTCCTGGGTGGTACAAGTCGAGGATCTTGTCCTCGTGTGGGAGATTCTGCAGTGGTAAACAAAAGAAAAAAAAACATATGTATAACAACATTTGGTGAAAATAAGCAAATAAAATCAAATAAAATCATAGCGATAAAATTTTTGCAACTTCGCAACTGTGCGACTTAGAGCTGCTGGTCGAGTAAGGCCCCTCAGTGGGTATAGGTCGGTCTAGGAATGTCTCTGCCAGTCAGGTGTCCAGCTGGCTATCGCTTGCTGATCTTGGCACAAATGGTGTCACATTGGATGGGTCCCATCCGTGGGTGCGATTTAGGCCCGTCGGGGCCGCCGTCTCCTCCTGGATATCCAGAGCTGCAAGGAACGCAGGAATATCAGTCCCTGTGGTTATTTTACGGATAGTCCTTTTATGTGTAATAAGAAGTGATCGTTGGGGTCCCCACCTGTAGGGCACTCCTGCCGCCCGTAGTTGGGCCGTGACGTGGGTCAAGGATTTTCGCCACTGCAGGGTGGCTTTGGATAAGTCCTGGTAAAAGGACAATTGTGAGTCCTCAAATGTAATTGGGGTCTTGTTTCTTACCGCTGTCATTATTTGCCCCTTGTCGTGAGGTAGTGCGCAGCGGAGAATAACATCGCCCGGTTACATAGATACATAGTTAGATAGCTGAAAAGAGACTTGCGTCCATCAAGTTCAGCCTTCCTCACACCTGTTTTTTGCTGTTGATCCAAAAGAAAAAAAAAAAACCCAGTTTGAAGCACAATTTTGCAACAAGCTAGGACAAAAAATTCCTTCTTGACCCCAGAATGGCAGTCAGATTTATCCTTGAATCAAGCAGTTATTACCCTACATTGAAAGATTATATCCTTGAATATTCTGTCTTTGCAAGTATGCATCTAGTAGCTGTTTGAACATCTGTATGGACTCTGATAAAACCACTTCTTCAGGCAGAGAATTCCACATCCTGATTGTTCTTACAGTAAAAAAACCTTTCCTTTGCCTTAGACGAAATCTTCTTTCTTCCAGTCTAAACGCATGGCCTCGTGTCCTATGTAAAGTCCGGTTTGTGAATAGATTTCCACACAATGGTTTGTATTGGCCCCGAATATATTTGTATAATGTTATCATATCCCCTCTCAGGCGACGTTTTTCTAAACTAAATAGGTTTACATTTGTTAACCTTTCTTCATAGCTGATATGTTCCATTCCTTTTATTAATTATGTAGCCCGCCTCTGCACTTTTTCTAGTGCCATGATATCCTTCTTTAGAACAGGTGCCCAAAATTGCACAGCATATTCAATATGTGGTCTTACCAGTGATTTATAGAGAGGCAAAATTATATTCTCGTCCCGAGAATGAATGCCCTTTTTCATGCATGACAATACCTTACTGGCCTTGGCCACTGCTGATTGACATTGCACATTGTTGCATAGTTTGTTGTCTATAACAATTCCCAAGTCCTTTTCGTGTGTTGTTATCCCTAATTCGCTTCCATTAAGGGTATACGTTGCTTGTGTATTCTTTACGCCGAAGTGCATAACTTTGCATTTTTCAACATTAAATTTCATCTGCCATTTGAGTGCCCAGTCCTCCAGTCTATCTAAATCCTTCTGCAGCAAAGTAATATCTTGCTCACATTGTATTATTTTACAAAGTTTTGTGTCATCTGCAAACACTGAAACATGACTTTCAATGCTGTCTTCAAGATCATTTATAAAAATGTTAAATAGAAGGGGTCCCAGAACAGACCCCTGAGGGACACCACTTGCCACCTCTGTCCAGCTTGAAAATTTACCATTAACGACAACTCTTTGTATTCTGTTTTTAAGCCAATGTTCTACCCAAGAACAAGCATTTTCATCGAGACCGATTTCCTTGAGTTTGAACACTAATCTTTTGTGTGGAACTGTATCAAATGCCTTGGCAAAATCCAAATAGATCATATCCACTGCAACACCCTGATCTATACTTCTACTTACTTCTTCGTAGAACGCAATCAAGTTAGTTTGACATGACCTGTGCTTCATAAAACCGTGCTGATTTTTGCTGATAACCATACCAGGCTTGAAGACTATGGTGAGGCTTAATAGAAAGCAGTTGTTGGTGGGGGATTCCATCATAAGAGGTGTGGAGATGGACAATGGTGGTCTTGTGAGGTGTCTTCCCGGAGCTACTGCTCACAGAGACAGGAGACGTATCTGTAATATTGTTAAGCAAGCAAAGCAGGAAGGGGAATTGGATGTACTTGTCCATTTAGGGACAAATGACTTGGCTTGCAATGAGGTTTCAGAGGTTAAGGAAGTTTTTAGTGTTTTTGCCAATGATATACGGCAGGTTGCTTCCACATTGTCATTCTCTGAAGTTCTGCCTGTGCATAACACTCAGAATGACAGGCGGATGCGTATTAGGGACTTTAACTTGTGGCTTGGTGAATGGTGTCGGGAGCAAGGATTTGGCTTTATTGCTCATGGTAGCTCTGTTTGGAATGGAAATAAACTGTACAAAAAAGATGGTTTGCATCTTTCTCAAAAGGGAACAAATGTTCTCAGTGAGCAGTTCAGAGGTTTTGCTAGGATGTATTTAAACTAGGGGGGGGGGGCAAAAGGGTGATAAAACATCAATCCAATTGTCCCCCAAAACAAGGACAGAAGGTGCCTGTAGCAAGTGTGTTAAAAAATGATAAGCTTAGAGTCATGTCTACAAATGCTCGCAGTTTAGGGAATAAGATCCATGAACTTGTGGCAATAATGGCAACTGATAGTGTAGATTTAGTCGCTGTTACTGAGACATGGTATAATGAGAAAAATGACTGGGACATAGCAATACCAGGGTACTCTTTATATAGAAAAGACAGGGAAGGCAAGAAAGGGGGAGGGGTGGCCCTGTATGTAAAGAATAGCATAAAATCTAGCCTAATAAAGGTTAGTGAGGCGAACATAGAGTCAGTTTGGGTTACGTTAGAATTTGGTAATCACACAGTAACTCGTGTAGGTGTGATTTATAGGCCCCCAGGACAAATTGAAGAGTTAGATAATCTACTAGTTGAAGAAATAGCTAAAATGACAATGAAGGGGGAAGTTATCATCATGGGTGACTTTAATCTTCCTGATGTAAATTGGAAAACAAAAATAGCTACTTGTGCCAGGAGCACACATATTCTAAACTCCCTACTGGGATTGTCTCTAAAACAAGTCGTTGAGGAGCCAACTCGTAAAGAGGCCATACTAGATTTAGTGTTAACAAATGGAGATTTGGTATCAGATATTACTGTAGGTGAAAGTTTAGGATCCAGTGATCATCAGTCAGTGTGGTTTAATATAAGAACAGTGACTGAGTCACACCACACAAAAACAAAAGTTTTAGACTTTAGAAAAACAGACTTTTCCAAAATTAGAATATGTGTAAAGGAGTCATTATCAGACTGGAGCAATTTAAATGGAGTCCAAAAGAAATGGGATTATTTAAAAGTTGCACTACTGAAGGCAACAGAAAATTGCATTAGGCTTGTCAGTAAAAGCAAAAAAATCAAGAAACCACTGTGGTACTCCACAGATGTAGCCAAAATAGTAAAAAACAAAAAAGTTAGCATTTAGTAATTATAAAAAAACCCAGAGTGAGGAAGACAGAATGACCTATAAGATTAGGCAGAAAGAGGCTAAGCAAGTTATAAGAGCTTCCAAATCACACACAGAAGAGAAAATAGCACAGTCAGTAAAAAAGGGGGACAAAACCTTTTTTAGATACATAAATGAGAAAAGAAAAGTAAAACAAGGATTAGTTAGATTAAAAACAAAAGAAGGAAGGTATGTAGATGAGGATAAAGGTCTAGCTGACTGCCTCAATGAATATTTTTGCTCGGTATTTACAGATGAAAATGAAGGAAAGGGACCTCAGTTAAGAAAAAGGATAAATGAGTCATTTATTACACGTGAGTTTACAGAGGAAGAGGTTCTATTTCAACTGTCAAAAGTAAAGACAAATAAGTCAATGGGACCTGATGGAATACACCCAAAGCTATTAAAAGAGCTTAGTGGTGTACTAGCAAAACCATTAACAGATTTATTTAACCAATCATTGATAACAGGAGTAGTCCCAGAAGATTGGAAGTTAGCGAATGTTGTGCCCATTCACAAGAAAGGTAATAGGGAGGAGTCGGGCAACTATAGGCCAGTAAGCCTAACTTCAGTAGTGGGGAAAGTGATGGAAACCATGTTAAAGGATAGGATTGTTGAACATCTAAAAACACATGGATTTCAAGATCAGAGACAACATGGGTTTACTTCAGGGAGATCATGCCAAACTAATCTTATTGATTTTTTTGATTGGGTAACTAAAATTATAGATCAGGGTGGTGCAGTAGACATTGCTTACCTCGATTTCAGTAAGGCTTTTGACACTGTTGCACATAGAAGGCTTATCAACAAACTACAATCTTTGAGTTTGGATTCCAATATTGTTGAATGGGTAAGGCAGTGGCTGAGTGACAGGCAACAGAGGGTTGTAGTCAATGGAGTATATTCGAAGCTTGGGCTTGTCACCAGTGGGGTACCTCAGGGATCTGTACTTGGACCCATTCTCTTTAATATTTTTATTAGTGATATTGCAGAAGGTCTTGATGGTAAGGTGTGTCTTTTTGCGGATGATACTAAGATATGTAACAGGGTTGATGTTCCAGGAGGGATAAGCCAAATGGAAAATGATTTAGGTAAACTAGAAAAATGGTCAGAGTTGTGGCAACTGACATTTAATGTGGATAAGTGCAAGATAATGCATCTTGGACGTAAAAACCCAAGGGCAGAGTACAGAATATTTGATAGAGTCCTAACCTCAACATCTGAGGAAAGGGATTTAGGGGTGATTATTTCTGATGACTTAAAGGTAGGCAGACAATGTAATAGAGCAGCAGGAAATGCTAGCAGAATGCTTGGTTGTACAGGGAGAGGTATTAGCAGTAGAAAGAGGGAAGTGCTTATGCCATTGTACAGAACACTGGTGAGACCTCACTTGGAGTACTGTACACAGTACTGGAGACCCTATCTTCAGAAGGATATTGATACCTTAGAGAGAGTTCAAAGAAGGGCTACTAAACTGGTTCATGGATTGCAGGATAAAACTTACCAGGAAAGGTTAAAGGATCTTAACATGTATAGCATGGAGGAAAGACGAGACAGGGGGGATATGATAGAAACATTTAAATACATAAAGGGAATCAACACAGTAAAGGAGGAGACTATATTTAAAAGAAGAAAAACTACCACAACAAGAGGACATAGTCTTAAATTAGAGGGACAAAGGTTTAAAAATAATATCAGGAAGTATTACTTTACTGAGAGGGTAGTGGATGCATGGAATAGCCTTCCAGCTAAAGTGGTAGAGGTTAACACAGTAAAGGAGTTTAAGCATGCGTGGGATAGGCATAAGGCTATCCTAACTATAAGATAAGGCCAGGGACTAATGAAAGTATTTAGAAAACTGGGCAGACTAGATGGGCCGAATGGTTCTTATCTGCCGTCACATTCTATGTTTCTATATTCTTCTCAAGGAATTCTTGAATATTATCCCTTAATAACCTTTCAAATATGTTACCAGCCACAGAAGTTAAGCTCACAGGTCTATAATTTCCAGGCAAGGATTTTGAACCCTTTTTGAATATAGGAACCACATCTGCCTTCCTCCAATCCTCCGGAACACTTCCTGAAAGAAAAGAATCTTGAAAGATTAAAAACAGAGGTTCACTTATTTCTACACTTAGTTCCTTAAGTACACGTGGATGGATACCGTCAGGCCCTGGAGCTTTGTTTATATTAACTTTCTTTAGTTGCTGCAGCACATTGTCTTGAGTTAACCAATTACAATTATTCTGCAAGTTTTTAGTAGCAATCATTTGCACATCTATTGCCATGGGTTCTTCTTTAATATATACGGAGGAGAAATAGTTATTTAGAATTCCTGCCTTTTCTTGGTCTTCATTAACTAACACCCCCGTTTCAGTTTTAAGAGTACCTATACTTTCATTTTTGTTTTTTTTGGAATTTATGTACTTAAAAAATGCTTTGGGGTTGGTTTTGCTCTCTTTAGCTATCATTTTTTCATTTTGAAGTTTAGCAAGTTTAATTGCCTTTTTGCACGCATTATTTGCTTTCTTATATCTTTTATAAGATGCATCTGATTTGTCTGATTTAAATGCTTTAAATGCCCTTTTCTTATTTTTAATCTCTTGTTTTACTTCTCTACTAAGCCACATTGGTTTTAATTTGTTTCTTTTATACTTATTTCCCAATGGTACATACTGAGAAATGTACCTTTCTAATATTTGTTGGAAGATGATCCATTTATCCTCAGTGTTCTTTTCACTAAAGAGTTTATGCCAGTCAATATATTGTAAAGCTTCCCTTATCTTATTGAAATTGGCCTTTTTAAAATTATATGTTTTAGTATACCCCATGTGCTTTTGTTTTTTTGAGTTTATTTCAAAGGACACTATATTGTGATCACTATTTCCCAAGTGCTCACCTACTTGAATGTTGGTCAAAAGATCAACGTTGTTTGTTAAAACCAGGTCCAGACAAGCGTCCATTCTAGTTGGTGCTTGTACAAGTTGTGACATGAAGTTGTCATTTAACAAGTTTAAAAACCTAATTCCCTTTGCTGAGCTACTAGTCCCTATGTCCCAATTTATGTCTGGGTAATTAAAATCTCCAATAATTAAAGTGTTACCAAGATTTGCAGTTTTCTCAATTTGCTCAAACAGCTGTTGTTCCTCGTCAATATTAACATTAGGTGGTTTATAACATATCCCAACCAATAGTTGGTTTCCCTTCTTTTCCCCCAAGCAGATATTTACCCATAAAGCTTCCACATTTTCCTCATCGCATTAAATTTGCTTAAGATTTGGCTTTAAATCATGGTTGACATACAAACATACCCCGCCACCCTTCTTGTTTTTCCTATCCTTCCTAAATAATGTGTACCCATTTCAGTTAACTGCCCAGTCATGTGTCTCATCCCACCATGTTTCAGTTATGCCTATTATATCATATTGTTTAGTGTATGCTAATGCCTCTAGTTCCCCCATTTTGTTATTTAGGCTCCTTGCATTAGTAAGCGGTGTTGTAGTGTTGGTAGCATTGGACGTCGGTAGGCGATACATCCCAGCGATGTTTACTTTTTTGGCGGTGGCGGGTGGCAGCACTGTGGCTAGTAACCGTCTTACATAGTGTGGTAGTTCCTCCTGAGGTATGGTGGCTGGTATGCCCCTGATTTTAATATGGTTGCGGCGGTACCTGTCCTCCTGTGTTGCCACTTGTATTGATAGAGCCTGTTGAGCTGCCTGTAGTTGGGCTATAGAGGTCTGTATATTGGAGGTGTCTTGACGGAGCTCTTTGACCTCTGCTTCTGTAGCTGCCAGTCTGCCTGTGAGCTGCTGCATGGAAGATTTCAGGATGGGCAGGTCAGCAGCAAGTAGGCCTTGAATGTCCTGTAGCATAGTAGATAGGATTTGGAGGTCCTGTTTAGTTGCAGGCTCAGTGTTGCTAACAGAGGCTGTGGACTGTGGCTGTGCGTCTTCTTTTGGGCTTTGCAGCTGGGGTGCTGCAGGGGCAATTGTGTGGGGAGGCCCTGGTGAGGGTGGGTGGTTGGGGGCCGCCATAGTGGCTGATGTGTGTCGTTGGAGCATGACACCTATGTCCCTCTGTTCGGGTACGTTACCGGGGGTGGATTTCTGAGTTCTGCGCCCCATGGATGTATTGGCAGTCGTTGTTTGGGGTGACCACAGCTCCGCTGCGTTTTCGTCAGGATCCCCGCCCCAGAGATACTCGAGGTCACGGTATGAAGGCCTGTGGTAGGCCCCGGTTTTGCGTTTTGCCTTCAGATGCTTCGGGGAGTACTGGAAGGGCATCTGTGGATTCAGCAGGGTGTCCCCGGGCTGTTTAGGGCGTTTGCAGTGTCGGATGGCTGCTTGTTACCGAGATATTGTCGGGATTGCGAATTAGATTTGCGGAGCTGGGAGAAATGGCGTCCGGTCCGGTTCAGTGCCAGGCTCCGCCCCCTGGAATGTTAGGTGATTTATGTCCTTTATGGATTAAAACCAGACTCTGCATCAACTGTGTAATTTTCCATGGGAGTTTTGCCATGGCTCCCCCTCCGGCATGCCACAGTCCAGGTGTTAGTCCCCTTGAAACAACTTTTCCATCACTATTGTGGCAAGAAAGAGTCCCTGTGGGTTTTAAAATTCGCTTGCCCATTGAAGTCTATGGCGGTTCACCCGGTTTGCCGGTTCGTGAATGTTTGCGGAAGTTCGCGTTCGCCGTTTGCGAACCGAAAATTTCATGTTCGCGACATCACTAGTGGAGAGTGACAAGGAAGGAGAACAATTGGTAGGGGAATGAGCAATTCCCCCAATACACATCGGAGGACATCAGGAACATCCCTATATAAAGAAATGGGAACAGGGAGTGGGTATGACATTTGATTGTTACTGAGAGTGTTTTATTTGTAATTATTTTTATAATGGTCCCTGAGGAAGTTTCTTTGAAATGAAATGCGTAGGACCAGTGACCTATTATTTGTTTGTATATCTTTTTAACACATTTGGAGTTACTAAATTCTTTATACCTACTACCTGGTTCCTGATTGCTGCTCGGAGTACAATCAACATACAGAGGATCCTGACCTCCCACAGAGGGAAGGCAACCTTAAGGCGCCTTAAACATTTAGAGTCTGTGAGTTCCAAAATTAGTGGAGGCACCACTCTTTGATTTTCAACAGTGTTGCACTATTATTTATGATCTTTTTTTCTTAGATACTCAGCTGTATCCCAGTTTCTATATTGTATCATATTTGTATGAGGTCACCAACAGGGAAGGGACCTTGGGAAGCTGCAATTACAAGCTAAGTAGCTTCATCCTTGATATACACTGGTGTGGTGTAAAGGGATAATTTGTTGTATGTACCAAGACAAACATCTCAACATTTTTGGGCCCCTGGCCAAGCTTTTTGATCTGGTGGAGGACGCCAGGGCTGATAACAGGCAGGTCGGCCCAGAGGAACTCCGCGGTTGGGTCCCAAGGGCCATTTGTATTGCAGGCAGCAGTTTTTTTCTCTTATCATTCACTACTCTTTGCCTATTCATATTAGCAGTTGGATAAGGTTAGTATTACGGTAAGTGGGGATATTCTTACACTAATGCTTTGGTGGTCAGTATGTTTTGAACATCAGGTTGTTCAAGGTTGTTCAAGATTGTTTGATAAGAGGGCTCTGTTTATGCTTTACATTTACACTAAGTTGCAAGGACCGACGTAAACGTGTGGCTCCTGTTCATTTATGTTTTCACAGTCTGATTCGGATTCGTTCTCTGGTTTCCTGATGATTATCCTCTGACGGGATTCTCTAGATTGGCAAATTCCTGTTCCTGTTATGGATTTGTTCCGGCTTGCTGGATTGTTGCCTGGTTGGACTCCGACTGGATTTAACTGCAGTGATATTGTGCGGTTGAACTAATTCATCGGTTCCTGTTTCTTGTTTGTTTTATTGTGTTTGCATCTTCAAAGAAAGAGGAATAGTTAAGGGAGGTGCTGACTATTATACTCAGACTTGGTATGGGAGTGGCTTATATCACTTTGTATATCAAATTTTTCTTACAGTTTTGGCATTTTTTTGCTGCTATTGGTGGACAGTAAAGAAAGGGACATGCGATACTCGCCTCTGTGTCTTTAATAAAATCATGACTTTTCATCATGTAATAGCAAAATCATGTAATTTGATTGCATAGGAAAGACATGTATCATATCGTTAGAGCTATCTATGATTGCTTTTTTATTTTATTGTATTGCATATTAGAATGCATTTTGTAGGAGGAAGTGCTTTTTACCTGGACTGCTGAAGACACGGCTGCGACTTCCCTTTCTATGTGACGTGCCTCTGCCTATTTGTGACGGGTTTTTTTGTAAGTGTAATTTGTATCAAAGCTGTATTTGCATAGAGAAGCTCTGCACTATGTCCATTTTTCCTTACCTCTACACGTCCTTCTTATGTTAAGAAGACATCACGTTGGATTATTTGTTTTATTTGATGTGCCTACAAAAAAAATATTGGTTTGTGAGTGATTTTAATTCATTCCTACTTATATTATTTTGTGTACAATATTTCCATATGATTTTTCTTTCTGTTCTGTTTTTTTATTGTAGATAATCTTCAACTTTTTGTTGTTGTACTAAGTGTCACGTCAAGGGTGCATAATTTATTATTGCAATATTATCCTTTAATGTAATTTGAGTAGTGCATTAAGGACCTGCCGGCCTGGCAGAGATGGCATTGTCAAAGTCAAAAGGGGTTCATTTGATTGTATGGAGGTCAAAAGGGGTTACAACTTTTGAAGCTGGGACCCACACAGAGATCAGATGACAGAAGGGGTAGTCTGAATGGCACAGGACTGTGAAAATTATTTTACCATATGGATGTGAATTAATCAAGGCTCTGCAGGGTTTGAGACCCTACACTTTTAAAAACCTGAATGTCTAGCTGACTTCAGACATTTGGCTGTACCTTGTAATTGATAAGTCATCTCTGTGATATGTTAATTAGCCTGGTTCCAGTATCATATCCAAAAGAAAGAATATTTACTTACAGAATAATAATTAAGCCTCATTGTTGTTACATTTGAAATGTGACCAGCACAATCTTCTAATCAAGCCCAAACATGGGTTGCGTAACTTTACCATAGGGGAAGGAATTGTGGTGTCCGCCATATTGGGTCGCAAGTACGTATCTATTGAATGGGAAAATAATAACAAATTCATAGATGCAAGTATTATTTCTGTGGCAGGTACATAAGAGAAAATAGAGCCAAATGTTTCCATTTGGATTGATGGGGGTCTGGACCCAGGGGGTGGTCCCTTAGTGTCTCTGTAGATAAGCCTTAACTCCACTGCTGAGTGAGGCGTGGTAATCCAGAGGGTATATCTCTAAGGAAACTGAAGTGTGCTTTGTACTATCTTGAGGCCAAGATCTAATTTTGAAGTAAGTCACCATCCTCTTTGCCAGCGACCCCTGGGCAGAAGTTTTACTTTGAAAACCAAAGTTATTTAGGACTGTGACTATTCTTATTGCTCATAATAAATATTAATTTATTAAGTTTTGCCTTTATCTGGTAAAAGAATCACGTTACCTGAAGAGACTAATTAGTGTTTTGCAATTGCTTAGATATTGTGCTAAGTTGTATTTGGTGGGTTTTTATTATTGATTTACCTGGGGGACCAAGTCACCCCATTTACACATTGTCCTGGTGGCGGCAGCGTTAAAATAGTAATGGATATATTATTATGTTTTAGTGTGGGTGGATGTTAAGGTCGGATTTTGTCATTATTTCCGGTCTAGTGCAGACAAATAGTGAACTTTAACCCTTTCACCACCACAACTACGTCACGCACACTCTTAAAGTAGGGTGTGTTCGTGACACTATGGACTTATTGGAGTCCTTCTTATCTACATATCTGGAGTGCAAATGGCTAATCTTTTCTTTCACTTTTTAGCCCCTCACTGAGTGACTTTTCATGTGTCCCATTCCGCCGCCCCCCCTTTCCCAGCCTCTCCATGTGTCCCATTCCAGCCCCCCCCCCTTCCTAGCCCCTCCATGTGCCCATTTCCCCACAGCCTCTCCATGTGTCATGTTTCAAGCCCCTCTCCCCAGCCTCTCCATGTGTCCCATTTCCCCTCCCCAGCCTCTCCATGTGTCTCACCCCCCAGCCTCTCCATGTGTCCCATTCCCCCCAGCCTCTCTATGTGTCATATTCCAAGCCCCCCTTCCCAGCCTCTCCATGTGTCCTATTCTCCCTCCCAGCCTCTACATGTGTCCCATTCCTCCATACCCAGTCTTTCCATGTGTCCCGTTTCTCCCCCCCAGCCTCTCCATGTGTCTTATTCCAACCCCCCTTCCCAGCCTCTCCATGTGTCCCATTCCCGCTCCCCAGCCTCTCCATGTGTCCCAATATTCCCCACCCAGCCTCTCCATGTGTCCCATTTTCTCCACACACCCTTCCCAGCCTCTCCATGTATCCCATTCCAACCCCCCTTCCCAGCCTCTCCATGTGTCCCATTCCCGCTCCCCAGCCTCTCCATGTGTCCCAATATTCCCCACCCAGCCTCTCCATGTGTCCCATTTTCTCCACCCCCCCTTCCCAGCCTCTCCATGTATCCCATCCCCCTCCACAGCCTCTCCATGTGCCCCATGCCCCTTCCCAGCCTCTCCATGTGCCCCATTCCCCCTCCCCAGCCTCTCCATGTGTCCAATTATCCCACACACATGACTGGTCTGCCAACTTCTCAAGCCTCTATTTAGTCATTCCCCGGCACAGATGATAAAGTTTGTGCTGGGGAAGAAGGGGAGAGTACATGCAGTAGCTGCAGTTACTAGATCTGAAGCTATTGAAAGTTAAGAGTTTATATACCCCCAAAGAAGACCTTCAAAAAAGATTTGCATGCATCTTTTCCTCTGCGGTATGTCTACTAAATTGTTTAAAGGAATACATTTTTTATGACTTATAGAAGTCATGATTTATAGAAGATTATTTGGATGGCAAAACATACATATGCAACTTCAGTACGTAGTCATTAACACATTTATTGTAACTTTTCTAGTAGTGTCTGTACAGTTTACATCACTGACTACAGCAAAATGATTACAGTTCCTTATGAACAATAATAAAGACTATGGAGCAATGTGCAGTGGTACACTTTGACTATTGTGGCCAAGTTTTGCCACCTAGTGGACATTTAATGGAGTGACAGTATATGTAGCTTTGTCTGTTCTCAGCCAGCAATTAAATAAATGAACAGGGTAAATCACGAAACTCAGAAATTTTGCTAATTAAATATGAATGACAACACCCCGGTAAACTTAACTTAGCTGGAACAATTCTCCAACTAAGCTAGTCACAGCATGGCTTCTTTTTTTTTTTTTTTTTTTTTACAAGGGAGCTATGATGCAGGAAGGACACGAAGATCTGAGCTTGCTTGCCGCCCCCCTCCGTTCCTCCTCACACAATATATTTTAGCAGAGTGGGCAGCTGTCGTCAGGTTAAGTAGGTGCCTTAGTGCATAGCCTCCTTCAGCATAGGTGACCTAAGGTGGCCAACCGACCATCTTTTAGGCCCCCTGTGACCAGTGGCGTACACATGACCTATGGGGCCCCGGTGCGAAAATTGATCCGTGGGCCCCCCCGCATGCTTACTCTGCGCAGGCCGGGGCCGCAACACATGGTGGCGGGCACCTGGTCGCAGGGTTGCGACCCCTGCGACCGCGGTATGTACACCAGTGCATGCAGATGCACACACACTTAAAGGACCACTACAGACACCCAGATCACATCAGCTCAATGAAGTGGTCTGGGTGTCAGGTCCCTCTAGTTTTAACCCTGCAGCTAAAAGTATAGCAGTTTCAGAGAAACTGCTATGTTTCACTGAGGGTTAATCCAGCCTCTAGCGGCTGTCTCACTGACAGCCGCTAGAGAAGCTTCTGCGATTCTAAGACCCTGAACGTCCTTAGGAAAGCATTGGGTAATGCTTTCCTATGGGCGGTTTGAATGCGCGCACTGCTCTTGCCGTGCATGCGCATTCAGGGCTGAGCGGCGGAGGGATCCCCAGCGCCAAGGGAGTCCGGCGCTGGAGAAAGGTAAGTGCTGAAGACACACAAACACTCTCATGAACAGACGCATACACACTAGCTAACAGACACACACATTTACTGACAGACACACTCAGCAACAGAAATACATACACAATCACTTACAAAACATACACTCTCACTGACAAACACACACTCACTAACAGATATCAAACAGACTCACTAACACAAACACACTCAGTAACAGACACACACAGTAACACACACACTAACACTCACAGTAACACTCACAGTAACACTAACACACACAGTAACACACAAGTAACACTCACAGTAACAGTAACACACACAGTAACACTAACACACACAGTAACACTAACACTCACAGTAATAACACTAACACACACACACACACACACACACTAACACTCACAGTAACACTAACACATTTTTATTTTTATTTAATCCCCCCAGCCTCCTTACCTTTTGGAGTGCTGAGGGGATTCCCTGGGGTCCAGTGGTGCTGCTAGGCTCCTGGGGGGCCGGTCACCCGGCGGGTAGTCAGGCTGGCGGGCGCGCGAGGGAGCACTCTCCCCTGAGTGCTTCCGATTCAGCTCCCTCGCGCGCCGCGTACTGATACCGGCGCCGGTATCATTGCGGTGCGCGAGGGAGCTGAAGAGGAAGCACTCAGGGGAGAGTGCTCCCACGCGCACCGGCCAGCCTGACTGCCTGCCGGGTGTAAGCAGGGCCAGCCTCGGGGGGCCCGGAGGTGGCCGGCTCCTGGGCCCCCCAAGGAGAAGAGGCTGGCCCAGTGCGTACATACCGGGTCGCAGGAGCGGCCAGGGCCCCCTGGTGGGCCGGGCCCGGTCGCAGACGCGATCCTGGCATGTACGCCACTGCCTGTGACAGGAGGAACTCAAGAGGGCTCAGTCGCATTCATGACCTTAGCGACACGTGGTGTTCTTCCACTGACAGTAGGTGAGCTGTAATGTAGCTGCATTTTTCTAGTCTGGCTCTTGTGACCTAAAGTTTTCAATTCCCTGGTGAATTTTTGACACTGCATTTTATTGAACAACCCAGTTAACACTTTAATGATTACAGACCTATTGTGTAAATCCATTGTATTTTTGCACCTAGTGACATTTAGATATCTAAACACCTACCTTGCTGTGGCCAGTGAGACTGCACTTATTTGGATGTTTAACAAGTAAAACAAGTTAGAAAATCTTTCTGGAGGTCAGACAGCCAGCACCAGCAATCACATGTCTGTCACCCCTATATCCAGATCTATCAATATATACCAATATCCCTCCACAATCAAGGTATGTAGTGAGTTGTTATTGGAGGCTTCAGCAGTGATGACTTCAATTTCCTTTGTGTCAATTACTCCCCCCTTTGTGTCTCTTATTCACTACTTTGTGTCTACCACCTCACCCTTCTTGTAGAGTGGGCTCACAAACCATCGTAGATGATCTTCTTTATCCTTTAACTGGTCTGAGAGGGAGCAGATCGCTGCATCAGTCACAGCAAGCATCTCCCTCGCAGACCATGTAGAGGACAAAGAAGTTCTGAAGGTCTGTGAGTCTATACTACACAAAGTGACCAGCAGGAGGGAGGTATTGCCTGTTTTTAAATATTATTTTGCTACCTCAGATTATTATTGATTTTCAGGACTTCAAGAACCAAGTCATGAGCACACTTGTAGTAGTGTGCGTTCGTAACAGTCAGTTTTTACTTTTTTAAGGATTACTGTTTTATTTTATGGTCATCAGGACACTTTGTGAAAAAGTCAGCCCCTTTCCATACATAACAAAGCAAGGACTGAGCATGGGCATAAAGTTAAGTGCAGGTTTATAGAGAAGGAACAAACATCATTTTGGCTCTGTATGAGCCTCTATCAAGGATCATACAGAATCGAACAAAAAATCTGTACTTAACTTTATGCCAGTACCCAGTCCCTGCTTTGTTTTGAATGGGAAGAGCCTGAAAACGTGTGCTTACCCTATATTTTGTGTAAACTTTGCTTCTCTTGTTGGAGATACGCATCAATGTTAAAGATTGCTCCCTAGGTGTACCACTTTTAATGTTTGGAGTTCTGCCCTAAAATCTGTCCTGAAGGATATTAACATTATTTATGGGATGCATAAGGAAACCTCTAGTTTAACCCCTTAAGACCGCAGCCAAATGTACAAGTTGTGAACGAAACAAAATGTAAACAAAACCTGGCATTTGCGCTACATGTCTGTCCAACCGTAATTCACCTCTTTCATATTAAATGCACCCCCCCCCTTATTATATATCATTTTATTCAGGGGAAACAGGGCTTTCATTTAATATCAAATATTTAGCTATGAAACATAATTTAATATGAAAAAAATGGGAGAAAATAAGAATTTTTAAATTTTTTTAGTTCTACATGACATTTTAACGGTCAATGTCATAATACTGTTTGCTTTTACTGCAATAAAATACACATATTTGTATTCAGCAAAGTCTCACGTGTAAAACAGTACCCCCTATGTACAGGTTTTATGGTGTTTTGGGAAGTTACAGGGTCAAATATAGCGTGTTACATTTGAAATTAAAATTCGCCAGATTGGTTACGTTGCCTTTGAGACTGTATAGTAGCCCAGGAAATAAATTTACACCCATAATGGCATACCATTTGCAATAGTAGACGACCCAAGGTATTGCAAATGGGGTATGTCCAGTCTTTTTAGTAGCCATTTTGTCACAAACACTGGCCAAAGTTAGCGTTAGTATTTGTTTGTGTGTGAAAAATGCAAAAAACGCCAATTTTGGCCAGTGTTTGTGACTAAGTGGCTACTAAAAAAGACTGGACATACCCCATTTGCAATACCTTGGGTTGTCTACTATTGCAAATAGTATGCCATCATAGGGGTAATTTTCATTCTTGGGCTACCATGGGGTCATAAAGGCAACGTAAGCAATCTGGCGAATTTTAATGTGAAAAAAATGAAACACAAGCCTTATATTTGACGCTGTAATTTTTGAAAACACCATAAAACCTGTACATGAGGGGTACTGTTGTACTCGGGAGACTTCGCTGAACACAAATATTTGTGTTTCAAAACAGTAAAAAGTATTGCAGCAATAATATCGTCCGTGTAAGTGCTGTTTGTGCGTGAAAAATGCAAAAAACGTCACTTTTACTGGCGATATCATCGTTGTAATACATTTTACTGTTTTGAAACACTAATATTTGTGTTCAGCGAAGTCTCCCGAGTAAAACAGTACCCCCGATGTACAGGTTTTATGGTGTCTTGGAAAGTTATAGGGTTAAATATAGTGCTAGCAAATTAAATTCCCTATACTTTCGGCATGGGTTGTCAGGCAGGTCCCGGTAATTGTAATTAATTAGGATACCTAATTATGTAAAATTATTACATAAATATATGTTTAGAATTAATATATGTATATATATACACATATGTGTATATATACGTATATATATATATAATTTTTTTTAAATATTTTTATTTACATATAGGTATATATATATAGTGATATATACGTATATATTTATGTATATAGATATATATATTATTTCGTTCTACGTTTATTTTGATATAAATATATATATATTAATATCACAATACAGTTAGAACGAAATAAAACACATCTATATATATATTTTTTAATTATTTATTTTTGTAGTGCGTGAGTTTACAACAATTGCTCGTGAGGTACCCCAAAGGTGATCCTCGAGCACATTTCAAACATTATAACGTCATGGTACAATACAATACTAGCACAATTTTTATATATATATATACGGTTAAGTCTGGTAATAAACAGCCTGTGGAAAATTAGCTTAGCCTCTGCTGTGACATAGCGGTTACAGTGTATGATATTATAATATTATGATTAATTCGAGAGTTGGCAAGCACCTACTGATGAGTATACTGTCCGTCTGGTGTACTGACGGGTAAGCCCTCGTTTCCTCCAAAGATTTTAAGCAGGTTGGGGCGCCATAGCATTCCCCATTGATTAGTGAAACAGTGCCTATCGATGTAGCTGTTACTCGGCAATAAATTACGAACTATATACATGTTAAACACAATTGGTAGACAGACAGTTCTAACTAGACAGAAGAGTAAATACCGTAATGTAGCGATTACATGACACCTCGTGGGGAGACGTGCCGAGAAGAGCCCCGTTGTAGTAATGGGCTTGCGGTGGGTGTATACAAACAAAACAAGCCTTTCGAGGATTTCTGGCTACGTTGCTATGCTTGGCCTTATGTTAATACAGCCGATACTACTTTTAGATTCTCAGGGGGGTCTACAAGGCTTAATAAAATAATATAAGATAGTCAAACTGTGCTGGTACAATAAAGGAATATACAGTTGTGGGTGCAATCAAAACAAAGTGTTATTTTTATGAATCAGGTTAAGTATTATTAGCTCGATTGGAGCATACTAGAGAGTGGATTGAGCCCTGTGGCCCATGCCTGGTATACTATGGAGCCGACTAAAAATAAACTAATTCCAAGCTAATGGGGTAGTGTAACTATAGAAAAATAAAATCGGAATGCAATACTTAGATATGAGTCCCTTTTTTTGTCGTGTGGGAATCGTCCGTAAGTGTTCTGTGGCCAGGGTGCCGGTATCGGGTATAGGTGAGCTGAGTTGGCCGGTTCCGTACACCGTAAGTAAAAGTTCCCGTTAGTGGGGCAACAAGTGGTGGGAGAGCAGTTCCATGGTAAATGGTGGGTCAGAGCGTTGTCTCAGCTCCAGTGGCAGAGGCTTGAGTATTATACTTCCGTGTGCTCTGGGTATTGGGCGCACTGTCAGTTCGGGTCCAACATGATGGACGGGGTCCAGGTGTGCTGGGGGCCAGGGGTTGTTAAGGTGCATCCCGGTTTTGCCGTGTTGGTCTTCTGTGTTCAGGACGCGGCTTCAGTCCGAGAGGTGAGGGCCTTGACCCTGGGTACAAAGTCCCGTGTGGCTTCGGGATTCCAGCCGTGTGGGTTCGTTGGACGTAACAAGTCCAGTGGCAGTCCCAACGTCTGCAGGTGATGTGCTGCTTCTGACAGGTCATGAATGGTGAGGACCGTTTCCCCGTGCGGTATTATAAGTGCCCGGGCTTGGCTCCAGCGGTAGCTGATATTCTTCTCACGTAGTTGGGAGGTGAGGGGTCGGAGAGACTGCCTCCAAGCGAGGGTTCCCCCGGATAAATCCGCGAAGGTTAGAGCCATTCCCTCGAAGTTGTATGGGGTATGTCCCCTGGTGGCCGCCAGCAAGGCTGCTTTGTCCTTAATGCTTTGGAACTGTAGCACTATGTCGCCCGGTGCTGTAGGTGGTGCTTTGGCAGGTGTTGGGAGACGGAATATTCCCTCGATTTGTGTCGCTTTGGCTTGCTTCGGCACAAGTATGGCCGTCAGGAGTCGCCTGGCAAAATGTGGGAGTTCGTCTGGCGGTACCGAGATCCCCACTCCCCTGATTTTTAGGTTTTTCTGCCGGCGTTTGTCTTCTAGCGTATCAAACTTTATCTCTTGGTTGCGGCTCTGTTGTGTGAGCTCTTCAACTTTCTGCTGCAGTTCTGAGATTTGTGTTGTGTGGGTCTGAGTCGTAGTTTCCATCTCACCGAGACGGTCTGTCAGTCCCCGCAGGTCTTGTCGGAGCAAGGCCACATCCGCCGAGATTTTCGAGTGGAAGTCCGCCATGATCTCCCTGATGGCTGCCAGTGTCACTGGAGCGACATCGGGTGCCTTGAGTGGGGGCTCCGTCCTCGTTGTTGGCTGCCGCTTTGTTGCCTGTATGAGGTCTCCGTCCTCTTCATCCGAGACTCCGTCGGAGAAGTCGGAGCAGCCTCCATGAAGGGATGCCATTGCGGCCTCCTGGGCGCCTCGTGCTTGCAGCCATAGGTCCCCGATACTTCGCCCCTGTTGGGGTCTGTCGGGTTTTAGTCTTTTCGTCTTCTTGCCCATTTAAGCTATATTAGGGTCTTTTGGGTGCCCTTAGTCTCGGTTTTTGGGGGTTTAATCTCGTCGTTTCGCCGGAGCTCTGAGGCCATGCGACTATCTGCTCCAGTGGTTAGGCCACGCCCCTTCATCTATATATTTTTTAATATTTTATTTTCAATTATTTTTTTATTTTATTTTTTTACGTATTTACATATTTATTTTTTTATATTATATATAAATATAACAATAATTATATATATTTAATCAGTATCAGTCTACGTGTAATTTGATATTAATATATATATATAATTATATATATATTAATATTAGAATACACCTAGACAGTGTATGTATATGTGTATATATATATATACTTAGATCATATATATATATATATATATATATATATGATCTAAGTATATATATATATTTTTTTTACACTTATTTTATTTTTATTTGATTTCAGCCAGCAGGGGGACTAACTGTCATTACAGTTAGTCCCCCTGCTGGCATTGCACCAGCCAGCTATCCCGGCCATGTGATTGTGAGGTCCTCGCAAGGACCTCACTCTCACATGGCCCGGGGGGGGGGGGGGCTGAAGAGGACGGAGGTGCCGCGGGGGGTTCCCTGGGAGTCCCCCCAACCGCGATCGCCGGCATGGGATCGCCGGCGACCGGGTAAGTAAATGAAAACCGGAGGGCGTACATTTACGTCCTGCGGCGTTTAGAGCCGCTTTAAAAAGGACGTAAATGTACGCCCTCCAGACTTAAAGGGTTAAACATATTTGGTTTTCATGGTTTGTTTACAATACCCATTTGCCAGTGTAACACAGGTCTGCAGTAGTGATGTACCGAACTGTTCGCCGGCGAATAGTTCCTGGCGAACATAGCGTGTTCGCGTTCGCCACGGCGGGCGAACACATGCGCGGTTCGATCCGCCCCCTATTCGTCATCATTGACTAAACTTTGACCCTGTGCCTCACAGTCAGCAGACACATTCCAGCCAATCAGCAGCAGACCCTCCCTTCCAGACCCTCCCACCTCCTGTACAGCATCCATTTAGATTCATTCTGAAGCTGCATTCTTAGATAGAGGAGGGAAGTGTAGCTGATGCTCATTTGATAGGGAAATGTATAGCTAGGCTAATGTATTCAGTGTCCACTACAGTCCTGAAGGACTCATCTGATCTCTGCTGTAAGGACAGCACCCCAAAAAGCCCTTTTTAGGGCTAGAACATCAGTCTGCTTTTTTTGTGTGTGTGTAATCTAATTGCAGTTGCCTGCCTGCCTGCCAGCTTCTGTGTCAGACTCACAGTGGATACTGTGCACACTTGCCCAGTGCCACCACTCATATCTGGTTCACAATAGCTTGCATTTAAAAACAAAAAATTTTTTACAGCGTGCACTCTGCCAACCTCCAGTGCACAGTGCCACTCATATCTGGTTGTCACGTCCTGCTCTGCTCTGTTCTGGTGTCTGGACTTGGCTTCTGGTATCCAGTACTCTTTTTGCTATTCTTGCTTAGTTTTTCTTGGTTTTTGGGTTTTCTATTCTATGTCTGGTTTTCTTTATGCTGGGATTTCTGGGTTCATTCCTATAGTTCGTCCCTGGATTTCCCAGTCTCCAGGTTTCCTTTAAATGTTTGTTTTATTTGCCACACCCGTTTGTTTCCATCTTTCATTATGTTTCAGTGTTCCTGCAGGCAGCTGCTCACTGCTTCTGTCCTTTCTTGCAGGTAAGTGCTATATATGTGTTCTGAATCTGTGGTTGTTTTAGCTTACATTAGGCAGTGTAGGACCTGCCAGATATGGGGTACATTGGCGTTGTTGGCAGGCTTATGCAATATATGATCATATAGTGTGACTAAATCCCCATGATTTCCATATGTAGTATTTAGTTATTTCTCCTCTTGTTTTGCCTATGTTATCTTGTCTTGTTTTAGTTTGTATACCCAGTCCATGTTCAGTCATGCCCAAGTTATGTTCATGTTTTCCGAATAACATACGATTAGTACATAGAATTATAGCAATGTGAAAATTAACATAGGCATAACACACTGAACACAGTCACCTAGGCATATTACAGGACAGGCTTACTGCATTCCGCTACAAGGTGTCAATCCATATCTGCCAAGTGACCCTATGTAGGGGGAACAGTCCCTATTCTGCTCTGTGTCAGTGTGTATCAGGGTCCCTGAGGACAGGTGTCAATCCATATGTCAAGGTGTCAATATGTCATATGTCAGGTGTCAATCCATATCCATTGTGATTTAGGAATGTTAGGTGATTTATGCCTTTCATGGATTAAAACCAGACTCTGCATCAACTGTGTAATTTTCCATGGGAGGTTTGCCATGGATCCCCGTCCAGCATGCCACAGTCCAGGTGTTAGTCCCATTGAAACAACTTTTCCATCACTATTGTGGTCAGAAAGAGTCCCTGTGGGTTTTAAAATTCGCCTGCCCATTGAAGTCTATGGCAGTTCGCCCGGTTCGCGAACGTTTGCGGAAGTTCGCAAACCGAAAATTTTATGTTCGCGTCATCACTAGTCTGCAGTAAACTATTTGCATTTATCCTACCTGTTTATTTTGTTATGTCCCAGTTGTGTATCATCACTAGCTTGTATAAGAGTTGATGGTATTTCAATTACTTCTGTTACTTAGGGAGAACATAAAAACGAGATGCAAGAGAGTACTGTGAACGGACAACAGCTCAAATAGCTTGCCCTTCTGTGGGTCCCCGCTCAGATCTCAAGCTGATTTTAGCTCATCTTGTGCATTACAAAAAGAACCAGGGCAATTTGCATATCAGACTAATCCCAGCCAAAAAGGCGGTCTAGATCCAAAATGCAACATAGTTTCCTCTGCAAGGATTCAACAACTCGATCATTTCGGCCATTCTCCCTATGGGAACGAGCCGCTCTCCTAGTCTATCCACGGGATCTTGCTCTGTTCCCCCCAGAGATATTTTTGACACGGTTGACAACCCGGTCTATCTTTCTGCTCTGTACTCTCAGTGAGGGGCGCTCTCCTGAGTGACCACATTTGGGGGCTTGGCCTACTGGCCGGTTTCTATCACAGTTCTTTCCCGAAACAGTAAAGGGCTCAACATCCCAGAACGCAGGTCATTTCTGCTTAAAGAACTCCATCGCAAAAACATCTGTTGCATTCCTGCAGGAGACCCATTTTATGGGAAAATCTGCCCCGTCTTGAAAAGCAAATACTATCCGAAGACATGGGTTAGCAACCATCCCACTGCCCAGAGGGCGGGAGTTGCAATACTGCAGGAGAACTCTCTTGGCTTTACCGAACGGAAAAGCGAAACCGACCCAGGTGGAAGGTATCTCTTCTTGAAGGGAGATGTTTCGGGCAGACGATTCACACTAGCGACTCTGTACGCGCCGAACCATAACCAAGCTCAATTTCTGCGTCGCACCCTTGCCCTCCTGGCTGCGTTCACGGAAGTGATTCTCATATTGGGAGGAGACTTTAATGTCCCCTTGGACACTCTTTTAGCTTCTTCAAAGAACACAAGGCTGTACGCAACCTCTGCTTAGTGGACTGCTGGAGGACTCTGCAACAGAAAATTGCATTCGGCTTGTCAGTAAAAGCAAAAAATTCAAGAGACCACTGTGGTGCTCCGCAGATGTGGCCAAAATAGTAAAAAACTAAACGTTGGC
Source organism: Pelobates fuscus (assembly GCF_036172605.1). NCBI lineage: Eukaryota > Metazoa > Chordata > Amphibia > Anura > Pelobatidae > Pelobates > Pelobates fuscus. Next base: position 254,763,599 of record NC_086321.1, on the reverse strand, counting down.
ATTTATTAATTATAAAAAAAAAAGTGTAAGGCAGAATGATCTATAAGATTAGGCAGAAAGAGGCTAAGCAAGTTATAAGAGCTTCCAAATCACACACAGAAGAGAAAATAGCACAGTCAGTAAAAAGAAGGGACAAAACATTTTTTTAGATACATAAATGAGAAAAGGAAAGTAAAACAAGGATTAGTTAGATTAAAAACAAAATAAGGAAGGTATGTAGAAGAGGATAAAAGGGGGGCGGGGCCGGGCCGCCGTGCTGGTCGGTCGCAAGTCAGAGCGGCTCCGGCAACATATCATTGCAAACACGCTCAAAACCGGTATTTTTGCATCAAATACGAACCGACAGCTCAGATGCCCAGTGCCGAGGCACAACTGGACCTGGGGAGAGGCTGGCTCGCTGAGCTACAGTCCCCCAGGGGAGAGGGACGCGGTGCCCTAACCCGGGCCTTCTCCAGCGGTGAGCGAGGCAGACGGCCGCTGCCTCGCTATCCTGCACCACAGAGCCCGGCCAAAAGCTATGATCGGCGCGGACCTGGCTCCGTTCCCCCCCCTATGGACCGGGGGGGTGATCCCGGTCCACACCCAGTGGCCACAAGCGAGATTCCACATCTGGGGCCGGGGAACCTGATCGCCGCCTCCAAGATGGCGGGCGCCACGTGCGCCGAATGCATGCAGGGCAAACCTCCCTCCTGGCGTCCACTACCCACGACACAGCTCTTGTTAGCATATACCGCCACAAGGAGAAGCAGCAATGCTCGGGCTAATCCCCGCTACCACACAAACCACCAACGCAAGCAACTGGCGCATGGAAGGTGCGGGTGACAGCAGCGACACCGAGGAGACCGGTTATCCAGCGTCGACCATCCACCCAGCAAGACACCTCTGGAAGTGGACCAACCCTGTACCCGCTTACTACTCAGCCTTTGACAGGATCAGACTTACACTCTGACTACCCCTGCTCTACAAGACGCTTGCTTCCCACTACACAGACACCACAGAGCAGGTATCAGGGTAAAACAGGACTGCACCTCTATGAATAGTCTTGGACTCACTGAGATACCGACCCTCTCCCACGGAGGCAGTTCGGGGTGCCCCGATCCACCAGGGTGATAATCACACGTTTTCCTTCCACTATTATGATGCATAATATGCATATAAGCGAAAGCCTCACACTGCTTTATTGTTCTTAAAGAAGCAACATACCTCACTCCAGCATGTACCTTATTATTACTGGTATGTTGAAATATAGGCATAACTATAGCATTGCTACTTACTTCAATCCTGAGGCACATAGCTTATTTACCTGTACCTCTAAACGTTGTTACCCCACTCTTTAATTAAGCCTGTATTCATTTATAATTTAAAAAAGCGCTCTCATCAATGCCACTGTAAAACCTATTTTGTATGCAAATGTATGCTGTTGTGGCGTTTGTCAACGATACTGTACACACCTGCGCAATAAAAATAAAGAATTAAAAAAAAAAAGAAGAGGATAAAAGGTCTGGCTGACTGCCTCAATTGATATTTTTGCTCAGTATTTACAGATGAAAATGAAGGAAAGGGGCCTCAGTTAGGAAAAATGACAAATAAGTAATTTGTTACAAGTGAGTTTACAGAGGAAGAGGTTCTATTTTAACTGTCAAAAGTAAAGACAAATAAGTCAATGGGACCTGATGGAATACACCCAAAGTTATTAAGATCTTAGTGGTGTACTAGCAAAACCATTAACAGATTTATTTAACCAATCATTAACAGGAGTAGTCCCAGAAGATTGGAAGTTAGCGAATGTTGTGCCCATTCACAAAAAAGGTAGTAGGGAGGAGTCGGGAAACTATAGGCCAGTAAGCCTTACTTCAGTAGTAGGGAAAGTAATGGAAACCATGTTAAAGGATAGGATTGTTGAACATCTAAAAACACATGGATTTCAAGATCAGAGACAACATGGATTTACTTCAGGGAAATCATGCCAAACTAATCTAATAAAATTTTGACTGGGTAACTAAAATAATTGATCAGAGTGGTGCAGTAGACATTGCTTACCTACATTTCAGTAAGGCTTTTGACACTGTTGCACATAGAAGGCTTATCAATAAACTGCAATGTTCACGTTTGGATTCCAATATTGTTGAATGGGTAAGGCAGTGGCTGAGTGACAGGCAACAGAGGGTTGTAGTCAATGGAGTATATTCGAAGCATGACCTTGTCACCAGTGGGGTACTTAAGGGATCTGTACTTGGACCCATTCTCTTTAATATTTTATTAGTGATATTATAGGTCTTGATGATGATGATACTAAGATATGTACTAAGTATATGTAACAGGGTTGATGTTCCAGGAGGGATAAGCCAAATGGCAAATGATTTAAGTAAACTAGAAAAATGGTCAGAGTTGTGGCAACTGACATTTAATGTGAATAAGTGCAAGATAATGCATCTTGGACATAAAAACCCAAGGGCACAGTATAGAATCCTAACAACATCTGAAGAAAGGGATTTAGGGGTGATTATTTCCGATTACTTAAAGGTAGGCAGACAATGTAATAGAGCAGCGGGAAATGCTAGCAGAATGCTTGGCTGAATAGGGAGAGGTAGAAAGAGGGAAGTGCTCATACCATTGTACAGAACACTGGTGAGACCTCACTTGGAGTATTAAACAAAATATACACAAGGTGTATAGTTGTGTAGGCGCTTCCAACTTAAAATAGACAATAAAAGTAAGTGTGACAGAAAGGTGTAATCCCTTAACACCTAAAGGTAAAGTGAAACAATTAAAATAATTCACACCCACTTAGAAAAATATACAGAGTAAAAAGGATATACCACCTATTGCAGATATAGATATGGTGGTTACATCTGTAAAACAAATGAGACATACATAGTGTTTTCCATATAGGTAAAAACAAACAATTGTATCATATGAGGATTGAACTCACAAGGATGGAGCCTCTTAGGCTCTATGTACTTCGCTCTCGGGTGCTTATTCAGGCTTTCGATAATTTTCAGTTGAAGACCCAGACTCCACGAATTCAAGAGTAAATAAGGGTTTATTAATTGATAAAATATTATATTAAAATATTAATAATATAGGACAAAAATAGGCAGATATATGTATAAAATACAGCGTGGTATGGTACTGCAATAATGGCCAAAATTAAAAGCAGCAAAGCACCACAGCATATACACAAAATAACAATACCGCCAAATGAAAGTCCCAGTAAAAAGTCCAGTAAAGTGCAAACGCGTTTCAGCCCTAGATAGGGCCTTCCTCAGTGCTAAATTCCTGGAGAACCTTCAGGGCTTAAGTAGCCCCCTTGATAAGTCCAACTGCATCCAGCTGTGCTTCAGAAATCCCGCCAGCCATATCACTTCCGGTTTTGGAAAAAAAAAAAAAAAAAAAAATTTTTTTTATTTATTTAAAAAACATGTGACTTCCGGTTGGATGCGGTCATGTGATGTATTTGTGTTCCACCATGCGTTCCACACTCTGGCATGGTGGAATTGACTACAGAAAGTGTTCATATTGAAAGAGGGCATTTGCCCAAACAAATAATACAATAATATAGTAGAATAAATAAACAAATTGAGTAAGCTGTGAATAAATAAATCGGAATAGAAATATAAAATACAAAATATTTGTTAATATAGGTACATATAAAACATCATATATAAAATAGAAGAAATGTAACTCAGGGGGATGTGGAAGGGAGAGGAAACGTCCTAGAAGAAAAGTATTAATATAAAAATGTAAATATAATATTTAAAAAATACATAAAATATTATATTATAAAAAATGGACTAACTCAAAATCTATGTTGAGACCTTTAGGGCACATAGTGTCCAAAGTGAAAATCCATTTACCCTCTAACTTACTAAGTTCTCGGACATTATCCTCTCCTCTCCAATTCATCCGCTTCTTCCCAATAACCATAAAACTTAAGAGAGAAGTGTCACCATTATGAAATTCAATAAAATGTGCTGACACACTATGTTTAGTGTATCCCCTCCGTATGTTCCCCATGTGCTCCATAATGCGAGTTTTTAGGCTTCTAGTGGTCATGCCGACATACTGGAGCCCACAGGGACACCAGAGGAGATACACCACATTAGTGGAGTGGCATGTGACATCACGTATTTTAAAACTAGTTCCTGTAACATTGGATTTAAACGTGCTCTGTGTATCTTTCTTAAAAGTAGTATTCTTGCACGGTAAGCACATTTTACATGGATAAAAACCTGGTCTTTGGTTAAAAACATTCTTGTCTCCCTGTTTGCAATTAATAAAGCTTTTAACCAAGTGATCTTTAATCCTTGCGAGTTCAATCCTCATATGATACAATTGTTTGTTTTTACCTATATGGAAAACACTATGTATGTCTCATTTGTTTTACAGATGTAACCACCATATCTATATCTGCAATAGGTGGTATATCCTTTTTACTCTGTATATTTTTCTAAGTGGGTGTGAATTATTTTAATTGTTTCACTTTACCTTTAGGTGTTAAGGGATTACACCTTTCTGTCACACTTACTTTTATTGTCTATTTTAAGTTGGAAGCGCCTACACAACTATACACCTTGTGTATATTTTGTTTGCTATTTCATTATCCCTTAAAGTTGTGGGCTGCTCATATTTGTAAATTTACCTCTGATCCATTTATTCGAGATCTATTAATAATGGAATTATTTGAAGCCAGAGAGAACTGGCAGAATATGGTTGCTAGTAGATTTGACAATATACAAGGCCCCATTATTCAATCAGAAGAAAATCTAGATTTTGCTTGTAAAAAACTAGAAAAATTGCTAATTAAGGAGACTAAATTTTACAAACTCGCATTATGGAGCACATGGGGAACATACGGAGGGGATACACTAAACATAGTGTGTCAGCACATTTTATTGAATTTCATAATGGTGACACTTCTCTCTTAAGTTTTATGGTTATTGGGAAGAAGCGGATGAATTGGAGAGGAGAGGATAATGTCCGAGAACTTAGTAAGTTAGAGGGTAAATGGATTTTCACTTTGGACACTATGTGCCCTAAAGGTCTCAACATAGATTTTGAGTTAGTCCATTTTTTACAATATAATATTTTATGTATTTTTTAAATATTATATTTACATTTTTATATTAATACTTTTCTTCTAGGACGTTTCCTCTCCCTTCCACATCCCCCTGAGTTACATTTCTTCTATTTTATATATGATGTTTTATATGTACCTATATTAACAAATATTTTGTATTTTATATTTCTATTCCGATTTATTTATTCACAGCTTACTCAATTTGTTTATTTATTCTACTATATTATTGTATTATTTGTTTGGGCAAATGCCCTCTTTCAATATGAACACTTTCTGTAGTCAATTCCACCATGCCCGAGTGTGGAACGCATGGTGGAACACAAATACATCACATGACCGCATCCAACCGGAAGTCACATGTTTTTTAAATAAATATTAAAAAAAAAAAAAAAAATTTTTATTTTTTTTTCCAAAACCGGAAGTGATATGGCTGGCGGGATTTCTGAAGCACAGCTGGATGCAGTTGGACTTATCAAGGGGGCAACTTAAGCCCTGAAGGTTCTCCAGGAATTTAGCACTGAGGAAGGCCCTATCTAGGGCTGAAACGCGTTTGCACTTTACTGGACTTTTTACTGGGACTTTCATTTGGCGGTATTGTTATTTTGTGTATATGCTGTGGTGCTTTGCTGCTTTTAATTTTGGCCATTATTGCAGTACCATACCACGCTGTATTTTATACATATATCTGCCTATTTTTGTCCTATATTATTCATATTTTAATATAATATTTTATCAATTAATAAACCCTTATTTACTCTTGAATTCGTGGAGTCTGGGTCTTCAACTGAAAATTATCGAAAGCCTGAATAGGCACCCGAGAGCGAAGTACATAGAGCCTAAGAGGCTCCATCCTTGTGAGTTCAATCCTCATATGATACAATTGTTTGTTTTTACCTATATGGAAAACACTATGTATGTCTCATTTGTTTTACAGATGTAACCACCATATCTATATCTGCAATAGGTGGTATATCCTTTTTACTCTGTATATTTTTCTAAGTGGGTGTGAATTATTTTAATTGTTTCACTTGGAGTATTGTATGCAGTACTGGAAACCGTATCTCCAGAAGGATATTGATACTTTACAGAGAGTTCAGAGAAGGGCTACTAAACGGTTTCATGGATTGCAGGAAAGGTTAAAAGGATCTTAACATGTATAGCTTGGAGGAAAGACGAGACGGGGGGGGGGGGGGGAGGGGATGTATGATAGAAACATTTAAATACATAAAGGGAATCAACACAGTAAAGGAGGAGACCATATTTAAAAGAAGAAAAACTACCACAACAAGAGGACATGGTCTTAAATTAGAGGGGCAAAGGTTTAAAAATAATATCAGGAAGTATTACTTTACTGAGAGGGTAATGGATGCCTTCCAGCTGAAGTGGTAGCGCTTAACACAGTAAATGAATTTAAGAATGCATGGGATATGCATTAGGCTGTCCTAACCAGAAGATAAGGCCAGTGAATAATGAAAGTATTTTAAAATTGGGCAGACTAGATGTGCCGAATGGTTTTTATCTGCCGTTACATTCTATGTTTATTGCTAGACCTTGATGAACAGATTAAACAAAAGCTTTCGGCCTACTTCCTGGAAAATACTTCAGACAATAACTCTAATGTAACTATTTGGGAGGCACACAAACCAGCTATACGGGGCACGCTGATCCACCAGGCCTCCAAAAAAAAATAAAGATTCAGAATTACTGTTAAACTCACTGATCGACACCATATCCAAACTTGAGGCTCAACACAAAAGGTCCGGCTTGGTTCAGGTCTATAAGGAGTTACTTAAAAAAGGAGATAGGGTCGCACTCAATCACATCAATTTAAACACAGGGTGCTACTGGGCAAGGGTCAGCAAAAAAACCCCAAGAAATGTATGCATATAGAAAGAATCCCAGGCACTCACTGTGATTGTTCTTCAAGCAGGTTTATTGCAACGTTTCGACCTCAATGAGGTCTTTTTCAAGCTTGAAAAAGACCTCATTGAGGTCGAAACGTTGCAATAAACCTGCTTGAAGAACAATCACAGTGAGTGCCTGGGATTCTTTCTATATGCATATAAGGAGTTACTTGACGCTAGGCAACAACTGGTGATGCTCCTCACCCAGCAACACTACCAAAAGCCATACAGGTTTGTTTTTTTTAAAAAAAAAAAAAAACTTATTACATCCACGCCAACAAGGGAGTAAACTCCTCGCTTCCATGCTGCGTGGCCAACAAACGCTGAACCATGTACACATACTAAGATGCGTTCCGGTGGAACATCACAACTCCCTACAGAAATCGCGAAAGAATTTGAGCATGTCTACTCATCCTTATACAACCTACGAGTTGACGAAGATCGTGGCAACCCTCAAGACGTGACTCAACAAATACAGCAATACCTAAACGAATTCCCCCCAGCGGATGCAGAACAGCTGGAATTCCCTATTTCTGATGAGGAAGTCAAACTAGCAACCAAAACCACGAAGATGGGCAGAGCGCCTGGACCGGACGGCCTGACAGAATACTATAAGAAATATGGAGAAATCCTGCGACTGACCAAAGCTTTTACCCACTTGATAGACTGGTGTCAATTATGTCCGGAATCACTTGCGGCCACAATAGCTATCCCTGAAGACCCTGAGAAAGTCTGATCGCACTCCTGAGCCTGGATGTCAAGCTACTCAAGAAGGTCCTCTTCACCAGGTTGTGCCGGTTCCTACCAAACTCTATACACCCAGACATGACAGGATTCATTCCGCGATGCGAGGGATAGCACCCTGCGACTAATGACCATCCAACATTTATCCTTATTGCTTCTCTCGACCGATGCAGAGAAGGCTTTCAACCTGGTGGATTGTACCTTGGGGACCTCTGAACGGGTGTCCCTGGACGTGCTCATGAATAATTGCAGACCCTCCACGATGCAGAGGTTTTACTACACACAACTCCAACACTTCTATGGACATTGCGGGGATCGCACCGGGACACGACATGGTTTGCGGAGTTATTCATTCAGCAAGAAAGCCTCCCCAAAGCTATAGCGACGCTGTACCAACATCTCCTGGTGGGTGGCCTTGACAACAAGTGGACATTCAAAAGGCAGTAGGAAGAACGGAGACATCCTTCTCCGTGAGGGAAAAAAAACAAAACACTAATCCTCCATCACAAGAGTTCCCTGAGTTTCCGGTACCAAGAGGTGAACTACAAACTACTCTCCTTCTGGTACAGCACACCTCTTGCACAGGATTTTTTTTCCAACGGTATAAGCTATGTGTTGGAGATGCCACGAAGCAGAAGACACGGTGAAGCACCTGTGGTGGGAATGTATATGGTATCAGACCATTCTTAGAAGCGATCAGGGGTCAGATCAAAGACATTCTGGGGGAGGATGTCCCATTGGACATAGTCAACATGTTACTACACTCTACACCTTTATCAAATCGACAACTATAAGAAATCGGTACTTAGACACCTGAATGCAGCACAATCCTTGATCCCAGCGCTTTGGAAACAACAGGATGGATAGGGTGGAAAGATTAAGGCAGCTAGCATCACTTACAAACAAGTGGCAAGCACACTGCCAGCCGTGGTTCCTATATCTGGGTAACCAGAGGGCCCTGTGAGCATGGGAGAGGGAGCCCACAGAGAGTGCCCTATCACCTTGATTAGTCAATCTTTACACCTACTGAGTTCACCTTACCCCTCACACCTTGTTTTCTCTATTTCATCCTACTTTTCTAACATTGAATCGGACATTAACTGAACAAGTATGGCTGCAATTCATGGCCCACTGCAACTCCAATAAGAGATGTTATAGCTGGGGGAGAGTAGTGGGCACAGCTGGTGAGTTTAGGGATATGCAAGCTGACAGAGACCAGATTTAGGGAATAGGCAGTAACCCGAATGGGTTGACATGGACCTTAACTGACCCCACCCGCACAGTTAGCTCAGGGAAGGGGGAAAGGGATGCATACCCAAATAGACTGCTATATACCCCCCACACACACCCACCTACTTTTTTCAGACCTACACGTCACACAATGGACCCTGCCCACCTATATTAGATGTTTAATGAAAGTCAAGATATAGAGTTAGAATTTGTAAGAGTATCAATGTTTAGATCGAATAAAGATATGTTTTAAAGGTATGCAAATGCCCTCTTATGGTAGTTACTATGTTACTACATTTAGCAATTTAAAACCGCTTGCTTTTTTTTTTACATGAGCCAGTTAATTCTGTAACTTAAATTCCGCTTTAGATATTGAAAATATTAAAGAAACTTTTGTATAAAGTATTTTATGTACAGCCTCATTTTCTTGATAAGTCTTTAGACTGAAATGTTGATAAACCTGCATTATACTTGGGAATGCCATAAAACAAAAAACCTGAAAATACAGCAAGAATTTTGATTAAAAATGTATATATTTCTATATAAATCTGTCTCTTCACACAGGATTTATAAAAACCAAAACTTAAAGTGACACTATAGGCACCAAACTCACTTTAGCTTAATGAATCAGTTTTTCTATATCATGCCCTTGCAGTCTCACTGCTCAATTCTCAGACATTTAGGAGTGAAAACACTTTGTTTATACAGCCCTAATCACTTCCCTGCATGTGACTTATACTTCCTGTAAAGGGCGATCTACTGTTTCAACTTCCTTTACTGCACATTCTGTTAAAGCATTTTCCAACTCATGCTCTATTAGCTGCAGGAGGCACCTGTGTGTAATTTAAATTAAATTTGCAGAGCAGATTTAAAAAAAAAACCTTCATATCATAGCCATTTAACATCTGATTGAAAATTAAAACCATTTCAGTCACAGCCAGGGGAGGTGTGGCTAGGGATGCATTAACAAAATAAAAACAAAGTGATTTAACAAATCACTTGGTCTTTCAATGGTTGCAAAAAAAAAAAAAGGCATATATACTATCTGCATGTTATGAGTGGTAGCTACAGGAAACAGTTGTACAGCAAGATCTTCATTTACTTCAAGTAGACACTCCTTCAGGGAAGATAGTCAAGTCTCTAATCTCTTTGAAACAAGGATATTCTATTCCAGTGCCTTTACATTTGGCCCAGTCTAGTGTACGGATCGACAAATAATTATCAAATATTTTCTTTGGATTACCAATTCTCCCATTTGCTTTACCTGCCTGTTTTGTTTTATTAAAGAAATGTCATAGGAATAGGTTTGTTTTGCAGTTTGTAATATGCAACACTATTGTTTAGGTTCTTAGGACAGGAATTTTATTGCAGTCACACATCTCCTTCGCATAAAATTAAGATTCATAGTTAAGAGTTTCTCAGCAATCCAAGAAACTCATTTGAAAAGTTGTTGGGAGGGGGGAGAATGTGCCTTCACAATTAGATGACCACATTCCAGGAATTGATCAGGTATAATTTTAGGAAGCAGATTACACAAACTTTAGTTTTAGAACACATTCTTTCTGAACATTTATTTACAATTTCATATGGTCATACCAGTTAACATTGCCATTTAAAAGAACAAAACATGTGATAATTGGCTGACAAAAGTTCAAGAAAGCAAGGAAAATGTACAGATAAGTGAGACCAAAGTTGGTCTATGGCAAATGCACAACCAGAAACCGTTTAACACAAAGAATTTGCGGTTTGAGAAAATCAAAGGAAACCTAACTGAAATATGTATGAACCAGCAAGGACTTTATGCACTGGTGAGACTGTATCGATAGGATGGCAAGAGAAAAAAAAGTTTTTAAATTAAAAGTATATGGCAAAAGGGTCAACGCATTCAATAGGTAAATACGTTAAAATAATTATATTTACATATATAAACACATATGGCAACAGTCAAGCCAGTTGACAGTATTGATAAAAAAAATCCATTTGAATACCTGTAACATTCTGTTGATAGCTGTGATACTCTGGACTGTGTGGCACTAGGTGGGTTAAATAATGTGTGCTGTCTGACATTTGTTGAGAAGCAGAACAGGCTGAACTAGTGAGGCAAAAATCTTATCAATGTGCTATTTATGTGTTACTGCAAGTCATGTTGCTTTCAAATGGTTGATAGTTTTAGCAATTACTGACCTAGACTTGAGCAGCCTGCCCCATTCTCTAAAGACAAGATTTGAATCAAGTTGTAGTGATCATTTAGTTATACCACTCAGAAGGATGAAATGAAATGAGGAGAGAAGAAATACAAACTAAAGGGACAGTAGTAAGCATACTAAACAAAACCAAGTCAAAATAAATTGTAGCTCAGAATAGTTTTGCACAAACTGCTATATATTTGGTTGCACAGTTCAGTGGCCCAAGCAAAGCGTGAAGATGAAATCTTTCAGCTGGACAGTTTAAGGATAGCACAAAGGAACGCAGGCGGTAAGTTTTTTCCTTCCTTAAAAATTAAGTTCTATTATGAAAGACTCAATATAGGGCACAATTATAAAACAAAAGATACAGCACAATTGTTAAATTTACAAATTACATAAGACCTCTACACATTTTATAACAAGATCAGATGCTTGTTTTAAGCTTTAATTTAGTGCAACATTTAGCATTGTAAACAGTGTACATTTACAAAAAATAACCTATTTGTTCGTCTTACTTACATTTTTCAAAACACCTTACATACAAAATATATATTTTATAGTTTTACAGTTGTATGAGTTGCCCCAGCCCTTCGTCTGTGCTTTTTAGAGGATCTGATGCAAATTCAAATGTCTTGTTCATGCTTGCTACTGCTGCAGAGGGAGGAGAGAGAGAAGGGAAATTTTTTTATTTAAAAAGAAAAAAAAATTATAGAAGTTACACTTTTCACCACATTAAACATGAGACTAGGAGCACAGACCTAAATCGGAAAATTACCAGGGAAGTTACATCTAGGTTTTTGGGTAAATACAAAAAAATGCAATAAAGCAAACTAGTCAAAATGGATCCACAGGCAAATATTCAAATGCAAATAAATTGTAGGACAAGTTTTTTTGGAATAGGTCATACATTAATGCTCAGGTATAAATTTGAAAAAAGTGAAAATTCATTACCCTGGGACTCAAACACATCCACAAACTCATCCTTGTTTAGGTGTATATCTTCGGTTGGAGAAAAGGATATCAGCTGTGGGAGAGAGAGCTTTCTGTCATTTGATGGAGTCATCAGGTATTCCAAGTCCAATGTTAAACCTCTGTCTGCAGGACTAAACACACTGCCAGAGTCAAGTAAAAGACTAGATTCAGATTTTTGCTTTGTGAACCTGCTGGGAGTGTGCTGGTCACTTTTCCCACTCTCTGTCAGAGAGGTAAGGAGAGTGCTTTTAAGCGCTTCATAGCGGCTGCGTATTGATTGTATGTCCATTTTACGCTCAGGAGTCAAAATCTGTGTTTTGTCCAATAGGAGATCTGGCATCCGGGTCTGTACAATTTCATTGGTCTCTGCACTTGTGTCGCTATTAAAACTTAGGTTTCCCAACTTATCTGGAAGTGTTTCATGCAAAATGCCAAATTGGATTACTTCAGAGCTGTCTTCACCATTGCCTACCATTTTGGAGGAATCCCATGAAAGCACATGTTCAGAAGTATTTTCATCTCTGGGAACAGAGATAAGCAAAGGGTTGTTCACTGACATGTTAGGAGACTCAATCTTGAACACACAAATTTTACTTTTGTCCACAGGTAGTGTTAATGACTCTGAAACACTTTTCTTTATGGGAAGAGAGAGTCCTTTCTCCAAAGTATTAGTCCCATTTGTGTTGTGGATAGTGGTTAAAAGTTGCTGTTGTACAGGTGTTCCAGTGCTTGGAAGAAACCGGGCATCCAAAGAATCATTATGGTCTGAAATGTGAGAGGTGGACATAAAGCAGGCCATGCTCAGATCTATCTGACTGCAGTGAGCAGAATCAAGCTCTGATGGGGAATCCAAACACGGAGCCTCCAAGGAACTAGCCACAACATCTGAAGATTCTGACTCAATGGCTTTTCGCCAGGAACTTCGGATATCAGAAACTGCAAAATAAAGTTAACACATTGTATTCACACAGACATGGCTAGATTAATTGTTAACTACATCAATAATTGGTAAGGGTACAATTTTTCTGAAAGGAAGAGGAAAAAACCCACCTCTACAAAAAGATACAAGCATATACTTGTCACGTTCCAAAATATGCATGTAGAGCAACTATATTGCAAACTACACTTAAAACAGGTGACCATTATTTACGCCAAAACATAAAATTTGGAGTTAGGGAAATATTGGTTGGAGAGAATATGGAGACAGGGTAGCATTACCTGAACAAAAAGTTGATAAAATATATTTTATCTTCACATTTTAGTGATAGTTTAAGGCCATACAAAAGCCCCAAAAGGTGTAATTGTGTGTTGTATGTTGCATTGATATGTAGTGTTTTATCTTTAACCCCTTAACAACGTTACGGCGTTCTATGCCGTCCCCATTTAAATGGGCTTTAAAGTCGTTGCGGTGGCATAGAATGGCTTAAGCCCCAGGAGGTAACATTCACTTACCTCTGCCTCGATCCTCTTCAGGAGGACTGCCTAACAGTCCAGGCAGCCCTCACCCGGCAAATCAGGCCCCCGGGGGCCATGTGATCGCTCTCAAAGAGCGATCACATGGCCCCCTATAGCTGGCTGCAGATCTGCCAGCAGGGGGTCTGTCTGAAACAGACAGTCCCCCTGCTGGTGGGAAATGTAAGAAAAATTATAGAAACATGTTTAACCCCTTAAGGACCAAACTTCTGGAATAAAATGGAATCATGACATGTCACACACGTCATGTGTCCTTAAGGGGTTAAAATATATATATACACAGTTACATAGTTGAAAAGAGACTTGCATCCATCAAGTTCAGCCTTCCTCACATGTTTTTGCTGTTGATCCAAAAGAAGGCAAAAAAACCTAGTCTGAAGCGCTTCCAATTTTGCCACAAACTAGGAAAAAAAAAAATCCTTCTTGACCCCAAAATAGCTGCTTGATCCAAGGAGACATCTAACTGCTATTACCCCACTAATTAGAAATTCTCTGTAGGTTATGTTTTTGTAAGTATTTATCCAATTGCAGTTTAAACATCTGTAATGACTGACAAAACCACCTCTTCAGGCAGATAATTCCATATCCTTATTGCCCTTAATGTACAAAAACCTTTTCTTTGCCTTAGATGAAATCTCCTTTCTTCCAGTCTAAATGTGTGACCTAGTGTCCCATGTATAGCCCTGTTTATGAATAGATTTCCAGATAAAGGTTTGTACTGGCCCCGAATATATTTGTATAAAGATATCATATCCCCTCTCAGGCGCCGTTTTTCCAAACTAAGATTTAATTTGTTTAACCTTTCTTCATAACTAAAATATGCTCCATTCCTTTAAAATTTTGTAGCTAGTCTCTGCACTTTTCTAGTGCCATAATATCCTTCTTTAGAACAGGCGCCCAAAATTGCACAGCCTATTCAAGGTGTGGTCTTACCAGCGATTTATAAATAGGCAAAGTTATATTTTCATCCCGAGAATTTATGCCCCTAGTGTATTTTAATGTTAATTATATTTATTAGTATTAAAATATACTTCGAATGAAGTTAATTATATACAATATATTTATATATACACGTATAATTAAAATAAATAAAATATTTAAAAATAAATTTTATACATATGTAATTTCATTTTAACTGTATTTTGTATATATCTATATCTAATAAAATACACTTAGAATGACAGTCTATATATAAAATACAAATAACTACATAAGGGTACATATTAAAATATTACTTAAATATACAAGTAGAATTGTAAGTCTACATTTAAACATAATTATGTGAATTAAAATTTGATTGACATGCCTGAAAACCCAGGCAGAAAGTGCAGAGAATTTGAATTGCAAGCACTAAATTTAACCCTTTAACTTTCCAAAACACCCTTAAACCTGTATGTGGGGGGGTACTGTTTTACTCGGGAGACTTCTCTGAACACAAATATTAGTGTTTCAAAATGATAACTTTTATTACAACAATGATATTTTGAGTAAAAGTGATTTTTCACACAAACTTATGGACGATATTGTAATAGGTTTGTTTTAAAACACTTATTTTTGTTTTCAGTGAAATCTCTTAAGTATAACAGTACCCCCCTCCCCACGTACAGTTTTTATGGTGTTTTGGAATGTTAGAGAATCAAATATAAGGCTTGCATTTCATTTTTTCCCCACATTGAAATGTGCAAGATTGGTTATGTTGCCTTTTGAGACTGTATGGTAGCCCAGGAATAAGAATTGCCCCCATGATGGCATACCATTTGCAAAAGTCAACAACCCAAGGTTTTACAAATGGGGTATGTCCAGTCATTTTTAGTAGCCACTTAGTCACAAACACTGGCCAAAAATTTATTTTTTGCTTTTTCCCCCCACACAAAAACAATATGAATGCTAACTTTGGCCAGTGTTTGTGACCAAGTGGCTACTACAAAAGATTGGACATACCCCACTTGCAATACCTTGGGTAGTCTACTTTTGCAAATGGAATGCCATCGTGGGGGGTAAGTCTCATTCCTGGGCTACTACACGGTCCCAAAAGGTAACATTACTAATCTGGCAAATTTCAATGCGAAAAAAAAACAGAAAAATTGAATGTGCTCCACCTACCAGTCACTTAAAGTAGCATGGTCGAGCAGAGCTGACCGCGGTACAGGAGCTCCAGTTTCCTGTAGCCAGCGGGACATGACAGGAAGTGTACACCAAGGGACATGACAGGAAGTGTACACCAAGGGAGAGGGAGAGACTAAATATTCTTGAAAATATATTTTTAAAATCTGACACGTATTTATTGTGCATTTACCATTTTAAAAAAAGATTTGAAAAAATATAAAAAATGTAAACATTTGTGAAGAAATTGTTTTTTCACAACATAAAATATACAGAATATCGTTATTGAAAATAATCTGAATTGGGGCGGCGCTTAGCTACGGAAGAGATCGGTCGCATGCCGGCTGAGCTCCGAGCAAACCAACGAGAAAACCCACAAATTACCCCCTTTCAAGGGTTGAAATCACCCGTGGGGGATTACAACAGCACTATAAGCCCGATGGGGAGGAAAAGTAAAAAAAACTCCAGCCTGAAAAGCCCACGATGGGCATGAGCATCGATGAAATGTGGCGGCAGGACCGAGGAGCCTCAAGCGCCAACATGGCATCTTTACACGGAGGCTGCTCGGACTTCAATGCCGAGACGTCGGACGAAGAGAGGGAGAGCCCTTACCCGGCAAGACATAACTCCCTGCCAGCACAATCACAACAGCCGCCGCCACCCGCTGCCCCCACAGCGGTGAGCATGGAGACCATTAGGGAACTCATGGCGGAACACCGCAATAAGATCTCGGCTGAGGTTGCCTCAATTAAGGACACTCTGCAGGGCATAACAGGACGTCTAGGAGCAGTGGAAAACACCTCCAGCACACATACCAGCCAAATCCAAAGGCTGCAAAAAGAGATGCAAGAGATAAAACAGCGATTCCTTCAAAACGACCTAAAAATGGGTTTGAAGACAAGCGCCGCCTCACACACCTCAAGGTAAGAGGCATTGCCGACAACCTACCTGACACTGAGCTCCCTCATGTCACACGGCGGCTCCTCACAGCTTTATTGACTCCCAAGATAGCCAAAGCCATAACACTAGATGGCATTTTCCGGGTACCTAAGCCCCTACCGCAGCCACAAGGGAAGTGATCATACAATTCCAGACCCTAAAGGACAGATCAGTAGTACTACCGGCTGCTAGAAACCACCCGAATTATTTCTTTGAGGAGATGTCTCATTCTATGCAGATCTCTCTGGGGCAACGCTGGCATGGAGACGATCCCTGCGCCAATTAACATCTCTCCTGCGGGCCCAACACATTCACTACCGCTGGGCCTCTGCCCATATCTTGCTGATCACTAAAGGCGGCACCACAATGACAGCGCAACACATTTATGAGGCACCGGAGAACTAGGAAAGCTAGGTCTCCCCACGGACTCGTTAATACAGCAAGGAACATCAGAACGTACCGGCAACCCACCGAACTGGGACACAGCCAGCACAGCGGAATTTATCCCCAGAAGATTGATCGGAACAGCCGGAGGTACAGGTGACTCCTGAACGATCCGCCGGGGGTGCTTCTTCCATCTCCTCTACTGGCACATCACCCCCCTGCCCACTTCGGCCTCACACTTTTTAGACCGAGACTTTCTCCAACCACATCTATAAAGGTCACCCCCAAGCTGGATGGGCCTTCCCGCCCGGTGGGCATAAGCTGCTAGAGCCGACGAGTAAAACACACGGTGCAGGGCCCCAGCCTCTGCATTGTACACCAGCCGGGACATTGTTACCGTTGATCGCAACCTACGGCCCAGAACATTAACATTAACATTGACTACCGAACCGACTAGTACCTATGTGTACCCAACAACACAATATAACGTTTCTAACAATAATGAACAAAAATGTACTCGTAAACTCTTTACACAGCTCCCGTCACACAGAATACTGTAGGGGTACTTTGTCCCAGCATGTTATGTGAATGTTCTTATGTTTTATTTCTCATTTTCTCTTGTTCCTTTAATTTAGTCTCCAGAGGCATTATTGGCGTGCATTACAGCTTGAAGTCAGTATAATACCACTTTTTTATTGGCGCAAGGCATTTTCATACATAACTTAGGCGACACCACGCACAAAGCTAACTCCAATACCCACCCAATATGTGCATGGTACACACCGTTCACAGGTCATAGAGACGGCATGGCACATGGCGTAACTCTAAACTTAATCTGTACTATGCAAACGTTTTGTTTTACATCACAACCGGCATTGAATTGCCTCTTAATTACTCTGCGTTACTCTACAGGTTAGCCTGTAGTTGATAGTTTGACTGACATGTTCACTACACGCATCAATAAGACAGGCTATCCTGGAGTATACCTACCATTATCACCTATAGTCTAAAGTTTTGCCATACAGACCAACTTTCTTTTCGTACTTTTTACTTTTATTGTCATTCACTGCCTTATAGCACACTGTCTTAATGACAGGTAGATCTACGAAACGACAAAAAAAAAACGTATTAACCTTAAACGAGAACAACTAATTTTAAGACTGCCTAACGCAACATGTTTAAACTAATTTACCAATGTTAAAAATCAGAATGTTTGTATGTGCTTTCTATACAAAAAAAATGTGCTGTTTACTCTGCCACGCTTTCAAATGCTAAAATGTTATATAAAAGCCTGCATGCCTATTGTCACTTCGTGCACAATAAAAAAATTAAAAAAAAACACAAAAAAGAAAATCTGAATTGAAGGTATATTTTTTTTTAATCATTTGCTTTAAGAAACCAGAGAAGGAATTACTGCACAAGCTCTTGGGTGTGCCTACAAAATAATCTCGATCTTTGAAAAGGTTTCATGAAGCAAAAGAGATACCAAAAGGTCAATATGTGAACTGGAAAGGATATACTCCTTTGAACTTTTGTGGGCACATCTATTACTATTGCTGTTGAGACTCATGGTTATTTATCTTTGTTTTATCTTAAGCGGTTTACGCTTTTTCAGCAAATAAAATTTTGTAACGTTTGCTAATACACAACACCCATGCATCTTCTGTAGTTCTTGGCCATTAATAAAAAAAATTGCAATCTGCCTCCTTTCTTCCTGCATCAAAACTCTTCTAGGAGGATTAAGCATTTCTTCAGTTTGCGTATTCTAAATGAGTGAAAACTATTCTCTAAAGTTATATGATCTTTGTCTATTAATCCCCGCCACCCCCCCATATGGGAAAGCATTTGCTTAGCGGAGATCATTAAGATCTCAGCTATGGAGGCAGGACAAGCAACAGCAAAATAAGCACGGCCTTGGGGGGGGGGGGGGGGAAAAAAAAGTTTTAAAAAAAAAACACCAATTGTGATAGTAGGGGGGCAGGTACCTTCACACTTATCTTTTTTAATTCTAATCGACCCAGCCTGCCTACCTTTGGGAGAGCAGAGTGGACTTTCCCTGGGGTCCAGTGGGGCTGATATTTCTGGGTGCGAGGGAGCAGTGATCTTCCTGCAGTGATGCCAGGGCTGGAATGACGCCATATTCCAGCTCCCGGCATCATTACACAAATTTATTGAGCTCTACATACAGACTCTTAAAATCATAGCTTGAGCTGCAGCTCCCAGTTACATGAGCCTTGAAGACGTTTCTGCTTTCTTATCTATAGGATCACGTATTCTTGTTGTGTTTTCCCAATTGAAAGGTATTTTTTCTTAGCTAGCTGAGCCATGGGAATATTTTCCCATTCTTTTACAATATAGATAAAAAAAAAGTGGTGTACTTTAGCTTTAACTGTTCGTGCATGCTCTGTAGCGCACCATGAAGCAGTGGCATGCAAACGCAACCACAGGTATAATAGTCTACCTTGTTATTTCGTGCTGCAACCACCTGGACCAGCGAATCTTGGGTAAGCAGTTAGTATTGAAGCCGCCCCCCCTTAAGGTTTTTAGCTGACTCAAGGTTGCTAAGCATGCTGCAGCTGTGACAGCAACATCTGCCTGTCCAATCTGCTACCTATCCAGCCCCCACACACAGGACATCAAGAACTGTTGGGTAAGGAGTTTTTATAGTGATGGTAGGAGAGTTTTCCCTATACCAGCTGGTAGCTAGAAGATAAATCAGATTTAAGGAATTTATTCAGCAAAACACCCAGGTGTAACCCACTATAAAAACAGAGGGGGGGGTGACAAACACTACATAGGACAGTCAGTTAACAAGGATGGATAAAGGCATTCAAAATACGACAGCATCAACGGCAACTTACGCAAGTTCTCAGGTGTCCGTGGGATCTCCTTTTTAGATAGGAAAGGATCAGAAGATAACATGCCAAGTAAATCCTCCAACTCTCCAGCTCTCCCTTCTGAAGTTCTTGGAGATTCTGAAGCAATTAAGTCTGCAACCTGTGGTACATACCAAATAAAATTGCTTAGTTTACGATAATTCTTATGAATAAGAGTCCTCCCACCAGTTAGCCCATTCACTACCAAAAGTATGATAGCGTCAAAGTGTATATACATTGTGTTATTGAAAACATGTTAAAGAAATACATTTGCTTTAATAACTGATTTTAAAGCAGGCCCCTGAATATGGTAAGAGAAGGGAGACCAGCAACAAACATTGCAACTTTCTGTTCCTGCAATAAACTTTACCCAGATATTACAATGGGAATGTAGAATAGTTCTGGGCCTGACTCAAATGGCGTGCTAGTATGAAGATGTAACATCGGTAATATACAGTAGGAGCTCAGGAATGATTGTGTAACGCGCAAACTACAATTTTAAGCATCTGGAGAAAAACCTACCATGGTGTGTGTGTATATATATATATATATATATATATATATATATATATATATATATATATATATATATATATATAAAACCATAAACAGTTGCTCATACTGACATTTTGAATTTCATGGAAATTCAAACCCAGCAGGGACTACTTTGTCTCAGTATTTTTCTTACGCCTGACACTTCTAGATGTCAATCCCCAGCGGCTCCATTTATAGAAAAGGATCGCGCAAGAGAACGGTTTAGGCAAGTTAAACTCCTTTTCCTGCACACACATGCAGAAATGGGAGGGTGGGGACCTCTATTTACATAAACACTTGGTACATGCAGGAGAAGGAAATAAAAGCAGATAAAACCCGATATGGTCCCAAATCACATCTGGAATGTGATTACACTCCATGTTAAGCTACTGACTTTTCAGAAGGATATCAAATGCTACATTAAACAAGGCAGCATTTTGAAGAAGCCATTTTCAGCATAAGAGTCACATGCCTACCTAGCAGGGAGCACATTGTAACATGTAGGGAATGGGTGCCAGTGATATTGCAAAGAGATAGTTCATAGGATATTATATATTAAAGATAGAAATACTTTAAAAGGGATAATTGCACAGACTATGAAGGACACATTATGTGAATATAGATAATGTCCAAGGACTTAAGTTACACTGGGCACCAATTCTACTGTAATGCATTTTATGCAAAAACTCTAAAGATCTGAGCATGCAAACATACTACAGCATATTGAGGCCCAAAAATCAAAAAGGATTTTGTTGTATTGGTGCACGAAGTGTCTCTTTAACCCATTAAGGACCAAACTTTTGGAATAAAAGGGAATCATGACATGTCACACATGTCACGTGTCCTTAAGGGGTTAAGGAGTGCTTATGCAATCAGGATGCCTATATCAACAGTACAAGACTACATTGCAGGGGGCTTGGTCTCCATAGGATTCTATTCAAATAACTTCAGATTTAATCTAGGGAGATTCAGTGGCAGTAGGATGAATCTTCTAAACTACATGAGGAAGAAGGCATTCATAAGAATTAATTCCAGTTCTGAATCAATTCACAATTCCACAGAAAATGTCTGTCCTTTGTGTGAAAAGCTATGCTTCATTGTATACTACAAATACCATATGTAGTAGAGTATAATTGCACTATAAACCTGCTGCATTGTTTAACCCTTTTATTAGGGACCCAAAAAATGTACATGGCAAAAGCTTATAAACCACCTCCTTAATTTCAACATTTGTTCAGTGACCCATAAGATAGTAATATATTACAATACTTTTTAAACATTGTCACAGCATCCTAGATTGTGATCAGGGCTCTAGATACACCTCCCTTGTCTGTGACAGACACCGCTTCCATGAAGACAAAAATAGTTTCATAATCCTATGTAACTTAAAGGTTCAATTTACAGAGCATGAGAAACCTTTAAAGGACCACTCTAGTGCCAGGAAAACACTCGTTTTCCTGGCACTAGAGTACCCTGAGGGTGCCCCCACCCTCAGGGACCCCCTCCCGCCGGGCTCTGGAGAGAGGAAGGGGTTAAATTTACCTCTTTTTCCAGCGCCGGGCGGGGAGCTTTCCTCCTCCTCTCCATCTTGATCGCGACGTCATCGGCTGAATGCGCATGCGCGGCAGGAGCCGCGCTCGCATTCAGCCGGTCGCATAGGAAAGCATTTACAATGCTTTCCTATGGACGCTTGCGTGCTCTCACTGTGATTTTCACAGTGAGAATCACGCAAGCGCCTCTAGCGGCTGTCAATGAGACAGCCACTAGAGGATTTGGAGGCTGGATTAACCCTCATTATAAACATAGCAGTTTCTCTGAAACTGCTATGTTTATAAAAAAAAGGGTTAATCCTAGAGGTACCTGGCACCCAGACCACTTCATTAAGCTGAAGTCGTCTGGGTGCCTAGAGTGGTCCTTTAATCACATACAGGAGGCTCATGTAGGGTCCTTCAGGACAGAGTCAATAGTGCCTGCTCTGATCAAAACGAAACGTAAACAAAAACTGGAATTTGCACTGTCTGCTCAACCGTAATTCACCGCTGTCACATTAAGTGCATCCACACTTATTGAACAATTTATTATGAATAAAAACAATTAAAACATTTTTTTTTTAATTTGTATTTCCATCTGACATTTTAGCTGTGAATACAAATATGTGCAATTTTTTTTGCAGTAAGACCTAACAGTATTGACAATCAGTGATGTCTCACGAGTACAACAATACCCCCCATTAACAGGTTTTATGGTGTTTTGGAAAGTTACAGGCTCAAATATAGAACATTCCATTTTCAAATTGAAATTTGCCAGATTAGTAATGTTACCTTTGAGACTGTGTGGAAGCCCAGGAATGCGAATTGCCCCCATAATAGCATAGCATAGCATTTGAAAAAGTAGACTACCCAAGGGATTGAAAGGGTTTAGTCTTTTTTAGTAGCCACTTCTTGGCCAGTGTTTGTGACTATTTGTTTGTGTGAAAAAAACCCAAAACTAATATTTGGCCAGTGTGTGTGATTAGGTGGCTACTAAGAAAGACTGGACATACCCCACTTGCAATACCTCTGGTTGTCTACTTTTGCAAATGGTATGCAATCATAGGGGTAATTCTCATTCCTGGGCTACCATACGCTATCAAAGGCAACATAACCAATCTGGCAAATTTCAATGTCATAAAAATGAAATGCAAGCCTTATGTGACTAACTTTCCAAAACACCTTAAAACCTGTACATGGGGGGTACTGTTATTCTCGGAAGACTTCACTAAACACAATTAGTGTTTTAAAACAGTAAAACATATTACAACAATAATAGTCCATTAAAGTGCCGTTAGTTTGTAAAAAATTCAAAAAACGTCACTTTTACTTAAAATATCGTTGTAATACAATTTACCAGTTTGAAACACTAATATTTGAGTTCAGCGAAGTCTCCCGAGTAAAACAGTACCCCCTATGTACAGGTTTTATGGTGTCTTGTAGAGTTACAGGGTCAAATATAGTGCTTGCAAATTAAAGTCTCTGCATTCTCCTTTTGTTGCCACGCATGTCAATCAAATTTTAATTAATCAAGTCACATTATGTTAAAAGATTACTTAACTATACATGTAATATAAATATAATATAAACACACTTATAGGTATTTAAATTCTACGGGTATACTAATGTAATATTTTAATTTTTTTTTTTTTAAATTCTTTATTTTTGCACACGACAGGTAAGGCAAGAATATTACAACTATGAGGCTTGCGCAAAAGCCAGAATACAAAAAGATCAGTCTTGTAAATACAATAATTGACATCAAACGAGATTAAGCCACTTTATAATTTCTATACAACCTGCCTCCCATCGAGGATTATGTTTTTTTTAATTCTCCATTTATACTCGTCTGGTATATTGCTGGTAGAGCAAGTATACTTCAACTGTGATGCCTACGCAGAAGCCAACTCGTTGTACATGAGACAATCATACATATTCGGAGTCAAACATAACGGTATTCCCAATTCTAACCTTGTCCCGGGCCTCTCATGGTTTGCCCCCTATCGAGGAAATTTTTAAGCTTTATGAGCCTAATATCAGGTATGCCAGTGCTCTATGACATCCTAGCAGGGTAGCCAAGAGGCTCCGCTGTTCCTTTAAACACACACACTTTTTTCTTACCATACCCACCAGCAGGGGGACTGTCCCTCTGCTGGCAATCCACAGCCAGCTAGAGGGGGGGGGCATATATGCAGGAGGGCTGCCTGGGCTGTCAGGCAGCCCTCAAGAAGAGGATCGCAGCGGAGGTAAGTCCACCGGATCTCCATGGGCTCAAAGCCATTGCGGCGGCATAATGCAGGATGGCATAGAACACCTAAGGGTTTAATAGAGCAGGAGATTCGAAATTAAACAGAATTTACAATAAACGAAGTGTAAACATTAGATGGCTCTTTACAGGAAGTGTGTAGGAAGGCTGTGTTTATGCAGCCCTACTCACACCTCCCTGCATTTGACTAAATTATTTAACTCCTAAATGGCAGAGAATTGAGCAGTGAGACTTCAGGGGCATTGATCTATAACCAAAATGGCTTTATTAAGCTGAAGCAGTTTGTGTGACTATAGTGTCCCTTTAAATATAGAAATAAGAAAAATTAAAATGGGAGAGGAAAGTTCCCATTTAAGAAGTACTGAAAACACATTTGTAAAATATGTACTCTTAAGATCTTACCCAGTATGATCCCCTACGCCTAACATTTTAGTTTACTCAGATTATAGAGTAAATTTCTGCTGCTCCGCAATCTTCACATCTGTCTCAAAGGGGAATATGGAGTTTATCACTAAATCAAAAACAAATCCTTTCTGATTTTCCATGATTAGACCAAACATCTAAATATGTGAACAGCAAAACTGACCTTGTATGGCACAAGCAGAAACACCCTGATTAATCACAGAAGAGGGAGAGGAGAAAAAAAAAAAAAAAAAAAAAAAAAAAAAGTACTGTCTAGCTGAAAACGTGCCCTGCATCCCCAATATCCATGTATACGTTCGTATGATATGTTGCAAAGTGAAAACTTTTAGAGAAAATAGACTTAAAAAAAAATCTAAGTAGTTAATCACCAACCTGCTGTGCAAGCTGATGACGTGCTGCACTCATCGGATCTTTACATGGTGATGGAGATATTGCCAGCAAACTACTTCCAACTTTCCAACTTGTGTCAGATAGTCTTTTATTCCCTGCAGACTTTGGAGTAAGCTCCAGAAAACCATCTTTTGCATAAGGAGAAGGTGTTCGGAAGTCCTGCATAAATAAAGGAGCAACATTAAATGGGAATGCCAAAAAAAAAAAAAATCCAGACAGTAACCAAATCGCCTTGTGTAGTCAGAGGGGTTTTAGATTACTAAGAAAGATTAGAGGGGGCTTGCAGAAAGCAAGCCCAATACTAATCCTATTACCCTTGTTGAAATTGCTGATCACATATTTGGCTCGGTGACTTAATTACCGTATTTAGCGGCGTATAACACACCTCATTTTCAGAAGGAAATTCCAGGAAATTTTCCCCCCCACCCATAGTATTCACCACCCCCTCCCATAGTGTCCCCTAGTGCACTTTCCCTCCCCATGTCCCATAATTACTTACCTGTCTTGCAGCGTGGGCCGGCCTTTCAGTCCCGCCGGAAACCGGAACCTGAAATTGAAGTTCCAGTACCACGGTGCGTGCTGAACACCGGCCCACGCTTCAAGACAGGCAAGTAAATATGGTATATCGGCGTATAACACGCACACATCATTTTCCCCCTATTTTCAGGGAGAAAAAGTGCGTGTTATACGCCGATAAATACGGTAATCAAACACAAAGTTTATTAAATCCTTATATGTGTAGATAAGTCACAAAATATTAAAGTAAAGCTATCAAAATAATGTGCAAATCAGGAAAGCAAAAATGAATAAAATGAGTTGATTAAAATAGAACCAACTGTCAAGGCTTCAATGGAACATCCAATATTAAACCCACACTTGGAATATAGACACAAGCAGAATCTCTTCGTATCTTTACGTTGGGTTATGCCCTAATAACCCCATAACCACTACAAACTTGGCGTCAGTCTCTCGACAAGACTTTGTATTTATTTTAGGTTTCAATACCTACTGTATACGACCGAATACAAGTCGAAGCCCCTAATTTTACCCCAAAGAACTGGGAAAACTTATTGACTTGAGTATAAGACTAGGGTGGGAAATGCAGCAGCTACTGGTAAATTTCTAAATAAAGTTAGATCCTAAAAAAAATATTAATTGAATATATATTTGCAGCGCGTTTGTGTATGGGATGCAGAGCACGTAACCATGGTGGGGTGGGCATTTGTTTTATTTATTGTTAATTTTTTTATATTATACATTTTTTAGATTAGAATTTGTATTTGAATTTTTGTCCCCCCTCCCTGCTTGTTGCCTGGCCAGGGAGGGGGGCTATATTATTCCCTGGTGGTCCAGTGGATGAGCTGTGCAGGAGGGGGCTGGGAGCAAGCCGTTACTTTTACAGCAGCTCCGTTCAGCTCCCTTCTCCTCCGTGCCGTTCAGCTCCAGTTTAAGTCTTGGAGTCTGCGTGCCGCACGGAGCGTTGCCATGGTAACCCGCGGCAACGCTCTGACGGCCGCGGCTCTCGTGAGACTTACACTGGAGCTGAACAGCACGGAGGAGAAGGGAGCTTAAGTAAAGGTAAGTAACAGCTTGCTCCCAGCCCCCAACAAGACCACCAGGCTTATAATGAGCCCGGCGGTCCTGGTCTGTATTATGGCAATGTAAGTTGCCTTAATACAAACACTGACCCGAGTATAAGACGAGTGGGGCTTTTTCAGCACGAAAAATGTGCTGAAAAACTCGTCTTATACTCTACTAGATATGGTAAGTTGTACATAGTTTGATAGTCTAGTACTGCCTGCTATGTCGTGCTCTCAAATAAACTACACAGCACCATCTGGTGCAGAGACGCAGAGAATTTAATCCCACCGATAACCCCAACCTGGTGAAAGAATGGGAAACAGCATCCGGTACCTGTTCCAAAACATTTATGGAGATAATCTGTAAATATGAAAACAATTTAACTCCAAGAAACTAACTAGAAGTCAGAAATCAAAAAAAGTTATCAGTTCGTCAGATCCTTCAGTTCACCAATTAGAAACCAAACTAAAACAGAACCTCGACATGTATCAATAAAATTTAGGAACACCATAAATTTGTCTGTGACCGCAAGGATTATCAAACAGACAATGTGTACCTATGTTTTCTCGTGAAAGGATAACCAACTCTGAAAAGGACAATAGACGAACAGGAACAAAAGCCAGACCGACTCACAACCCTACCACCACCAACCGGAACTCTAGGGAAATCCTGAAAAAAAAGGGGGTACATTTGTTTGAGAGAGAGTACCAGCAAACGATGCATCATACCCACAACATGGGAAGGGGGGGCGAGGGGAAGAAGGAGATTTTGAAAACTCACATGAACAACACTACTCAAATGGTGAATCAGGCCAAACCTTTAAATCACCACAAAATTAATGTTTTGAAAAAAAAGGTATCATTCGTACCAATCCTAGCTTACAATAAATTTGTATGGATCAAAGATCTATATCTATTTGCTAGAAAACTCACCCTATATAAATACAACCAACTTCAGACTGGGAGGAAAGCCAAAAAGATCTAGGCCTGCCAAGCAAAGACTATGATTGCCTAATGACCCTTGTGTTGTTACTGGAGGACAACAATACCACCCATATAGCTGGACAAATTTGAAATTTTGGCCCCTCTTACCAGATGATACACATCCTCCCTCGGTCCCAAGGTTAATGTAGGGGAGATATTCTATTTTTTTTTTTAAATTTGTTTTAATCCGAGACCTCTTGGTCCCCAGTCATTTTCAACCCCAGCGTACCATAACATACTTGGCTTACTACTCCCTTATGGGTTCAAGTGCGGACAATGTGTTGCCTGCAAATTCAAACGCAAAAAAAAAAAAACCTGACAGTGAAGACAATTTAACATTACCTCATTCTTTAATTGCAATACTGCAGGTCTGGTTTATCTCCTAACCTGTGAATGGGATTTAAAATGTCGGAAAAACCTTTCGTCCTTTCAAAGGATTAAGAAACATGTTAAGGTCTCCTAAGCCAACCATAGAGAGCCCCATTGGCCGGCCCTTGAGGGAACACCATTCAAGTGACTTTAAAGGGCTTAGTTTTTGTGGGTTGGAACTGGTGACACATGACAAAAGAAAAAGTGACTGAGATCCAGAAACACGCTGTCTAAGGAACCTATCGGCTGAAGACATTTCAACTGAATTGTTTGAATGAAGGCTTCTATTTTTGCACCGTTCATTTAACTCAGATCTATACTAAATTACATAACTTGTCTTATGGACATATCGTTACTTTAATTTTGCAACAGAATGTATATTGGTTGGTCCCCAAGGGCATAACTTCTAAATAATTTTGAAAGAACTGTTCCCGTTGGCCACTTTAATTTACCTGTTCAAATTAATGTAATTATCTTGCTTTTTAGAAGATAAAATTATTCTCCTTTTGAAACATTTATTTTAATTGTAAACACTATCCCCTACCAGGATCTCATAAATTGGATTTCAACAACGATTGCAAGTGACTATCGTTTGGCACTGGAGGAGTTAATTTCTCCCTCCATAATCCATCAATTCAAGCCACTCGAAAATAAACCGCCCACTTTGATGTGATTCGTGGATAACTCCAACGACCATACAAAAAACAGTGGTCTCAATTTAATCTGTCTAGTACTGCTCTTTGATTACTAGTTCATATTGTACTGTGTATCCTTAGTGTGGTAAATGCAACAAGCTATTGTGCTCTATCATCTTATTTAGTTTCCTGCTGCTACATTTAACCAAGTTCCAGCACTCTACACTAGCAAAGCAGATTACGGTCCGGGTCTGCAAATTTTTACAGCATTAATCCAGCACATTTCAGATTGGGCTCCTTTCCTCCATCACTAGCACCCCAATTGTTAGTCTCAATTTGGGATATGCTGCGCTGAATTTGCCCCATATATCTGCTATATCTACATTAGAGACTATTCATTCTCCTGCTTAAGAGTGCCTTTTGAGCAATACGACTAAGACTTTTTTTAATTCTAATTCATTTGTCAACTATACCCTATATCATACAGATAATTTCATACTGCCCCTCCTGGATAAGATATTCCAAACTACCCCTAAAGCTAGACACCGCTTAGTACCTTTAATCATTGCAACACTATTGGGTCTACTAGCTAGTGTGTCCATATTCCAAGTGTGGGTTTAATATTGGATGTTCCATTGAAGCCTTGACAGTTGGTTCTATTTTAATCAACTCATTTTATTCATTTTTGCTTTCCTGATTTGCACATTGACAGCTTTACTTTAATATTTTGTGACTTATCTACACATATAAGGATTTAATAAACTTTGTGTTTTATTATTAAGGCACCGAGCAAAATATGTGATCAGCAATTTCAACAAGGGCAATAGGATTAGTTATGGTCTTGCTTTCCTTTAAGACCGTAAAGAGACTACATAATATTTTTCTCATGTCACTTTTACGTGAGTGGGCCAGAAGACTGTCTAAAGGTTTGTAGTTGTCGAAAGTCCTTTGACCTAGTATGATTTTCAGTGAGAAGACGCCAGCGTCCATAGGAAAGCATTGAGAATGCTTTCCTATGGACTGACTGAATGTGCATGCGGCTCTTGCCGCGCATGCGCAGCCAATGACATCCAAATGTGGAGGAGAGTACCCAGCGCTGGAGAAAGGTGAGTGTTTAGCCCCTTCCTCCCACTTCAGCCTGGCGGGAGTGGGACCTATTAATACTATAGTGCCAGGAAAACAAGTGTTTTCCTGGCACTATAGTGGTCCTTTAATAAGTTCTGGGGGAGGGTGGTGGACATAAACTCCGAATCCTACAAAGGAGACTGACACATGATCCCTGGGCATGCTTACTGTCTTGACCCACAGAGACTATTTTTTATTTATTTATTATTGCCATTTATATAGCGCCAACAGATTCCGTAGCGCTTTACAATATTATGAGAGGGGGATTTAACTATAAATAGGACAATTACAAATAAACTTACAGGAATAGGTTGAAGAGGACCCTGCTCAAACGAGCTTACATTCTATAGGAGGTGGGGTGTAAAACACATTAGGACAGGAATTTACAATCAAATAAGGTGGGCTGCCCTTTAGGAGAGGGCAAGAGACAGGTATGTGAGGTAAGGGTTAGTCTTGGAGGCCATAAGCTTTCCTAAAGAGATGGGTTTTAAGGCACTTCTTAAAAGATGCAAGACTAGGGGAGAGTCTGATGGCGGTAGGCAGGCTATTCCATAGGAAGGGAGCCGCCCGCGAGAAGTCCTGCAAGCGCGAGTTGGCCGTACGAGTGCGGACAACGGACAGGAGGTGGTCACGGGCAGAGCGGAGAGACCGAGAAGGGACATACCTATGGATCTGTGAGGAGATATAAGAGGGGCTAGAGTTGTTCAGTGCTTTATAGGTGTGAGTTAGTACCTTGAATTGACTCCTATAGCATACAGGAAGCCAATGTAAGGACTGGCAGAGGGGTGAGGTGTGAGAGAAACGACTAGAGAGGAAAATCAATCTAGCAGCAGCATTCATTACGGACTGTAAGGGTGCAGTACGGCTATTGGGGAGACCAATCAGGAGAGGGTTACAATAATCCATGCGTGAAATTACTAGAGCATGGACAAGCTCCTTGGTAGTATCTGGTGCAAGAAAGGGGCGGATGCGGGCTATGTTTTTAAGATGGAATCTACAGGATTTGGCAACATGCTGGATGTGAGGCTCAAAGGTGAGACCAGAGTCAAGTATGACGCCAAGACAGCGCGCTTGCAAGGATGGACTGATGTTGGTACCACAAACTTGGAGGGAGAGCGAAAGAGGAGGATCAGTATTAGGAGGAGGAAAGACAAGGAGCTCAGTTTTTGAGAGATTGAGTTTCAGAAAGTGGGAGGACATCCAGTCAGAGATGGAAGAAAGGCAAGCAGTGACACGTTGCAGGACGGCAGGGGAGAGGTCCGGGGAGGAGAGATATAGCTGGGTGTCATCAGCGTACAGGTGGTAGTGAAATCCAAAAGAGGTAATAAGTTTGCCAAGAGAGGCAGTATAAAGAGAAAATAGAAGGGGACCAAGGACGGAGCCTTGGGGAACTCCAACCGAGACAGGGCAAGGGGAGGAGGTATCATTAGAAAAGGAGACACTGAATGAGCGTTGGGAGAGATAAGAGGAAAACCACGAGAGGACAGAGTCACAGAGACCAAGCGATTGAAGAGTTTGAAGAAGGAGAGCATGATCAACGGTGTCAAAGGCCGCTGAGAGGTCAAGAAGAATTAGACTAGACAAACACGACCAGAGACTACTGAATATGCTCTAATTGGCAGCTCGAAGAGCATTAGCCCAACACTGGATAAAGCCAGAGACATCCCCACTCTCCCTGGTCTTGGCCAAAATCAGGGACAACTACCTGATGGACAAAATGACTGCTCAAGTCTGCAAAACTACTGCCACTTTTCAGAAGTTATGGGCACTGTTGGAACAATTTGAAGAATGATCCACACCAAAGCACGAGGGTACTATGGGAGGAGAGTGGGGAGGCACTCACACCGTCGGTGTTTAAAAAAAAAAAAAAAAAACCCACAGACACTAGACATACCCTCCCACTATGAAACCGCTTACACTTTCATGGGGAGGACCCTTTAACACCCATGAAAAACCCAACTCTTATTACCAGTAGACAATGGGGCTCACTCACATACAGGACCTCACTTCTGCAAGTTCTTGAATTGTATATTTTTCTTTACCCTTGTATATATTTACCCCATTTATGTTAACCCCACTGAAGAGGGGGAAAAAAACCCAAAACAAAAAACCACAACTGACAGGGCATAACTCCAATGTTATAAAAGTATTTTGCACTGTATGTAATGCTCACTATAACCTTTCAGTAACCCGAACAATGCAAAATGTTTGTTATTTGTCTTCTGCGCAAGCCCCCACTTTTAACATGCAAAAAAAATATTTTAAAAAATCCCAGGAAGAAATTGAGATTTCTCTAGTTTTCAATTAGGTCCTGGACTCAATACACATATGTACATTTAACACAGAAGTAGTAATAGAGTTAACCATGATTACAGGTGCATTCTGTACAGAAATGTTGATAGGGATCTCAAAGTATTTTAGAGTGATGCAAGATTTAATGGAGTCTGACGTAGTTTCATAATTGTGGTGGTCAAATAGTAAAAGGAGTAAATAGTCAGTTTCTTATCATGCAGTATACTAAATAAAGTGCTCGTACTTTAATAAAGTGCTGGACTTGAGTTTATAGGAGGCAGGAGCAGTCTGAGAGAGCATTCTACTCAGATTGGGCGGGAGCTTCCCAGAAAAGCTTTTAAAAAACACAAGGCTTGAAAGATGTAGTGCATCTGGATTTCAGCGACAGCCAGTTACTCTTAACATGTCAATGATGGGTTATGGAATTACATTGTAGCACAAAGCTGCAGAACAAATGATAGTATTAAAAGGGACACAATAGGCACCAAGACCACTTCAGCTCATTGTCCCAGGTCCCTTTGGATTGCCATTGTAGACTGTCATCCATGTACAGTTGCGGCTTTGCAGACATTAGGTAGATCATTGATGAAGAGTTTAAAAAGTAGGAGGCCAGAGTATGGGTTTATGTCATTTGAAATATTGGGCTTCTCATTGTTTTGTGCATGTATTTCACCATAGTCTGTATGCAGTGTGATTGTTCACAATAAAACTCTAAACTGGTCCATTTGAATGAGTATAACCCAAGGCAGATGTGCCCCTTTGACTCACTTTACTCAGCAGAGCATGCAGATTCCAAACTGGGACTGAAAAATACAGTTCCAGTGTCTAGACCTGGGATTAGACTTAGTTTTTCTAAAACTGCTATGTTTGCACCTGCAGGGTTAAAACTATGGGGAACCTGGCACCCAGACCACTTCATTGAGCTTAAGTCTGGGTACTATAGTAAGTGTGTAAGGTAGAGGTTACTCTGGGAGGCAATAAGCTTTCCTAAAGAGATTGTTTTAAGGCACTTCAAGGATTGAAGACAAGGAGAGAGAGTCTGATGGGGTAGGCAGACTATTCCATAGGAAGGGAGCCACCCGTCAAGTCCTGCAAGCGCAAGATGGCCATACGGGAGTGAGTAGCGACCAGGAGGTGGTGATGGGCAGAGCGGAGGGAATGAGGAGGGGCATACCTATGGATCTGTAAAGCGATATAAGAGGGGATAGAATTGTTCAGTGCTTTAAATGTATGGGTTAGCACTTTGAATTGACTCCTATAGGATACAGGGAGCCAATGTAAGGACAGAGAATGGTGAGGTGTGAAAGGACTGACTAGAGAAGAAAATCAGTCTGGTGGCAGCATTCATTACAGACTGTAGCGGGGCAATACGGCTTTTGGGAAGACCAATCAGGAGAGGGTTACAATAATCCATGCAGGAAATTACTAGAGCATGGACAAGTTCCTTAGCATCTGGTTTAAAAAAGAGGCGGCAGCAGACTAGGTTTTTAAGTTGGAATTGACAGTATAGTGGTCCTTTAAGTTAAGCTTAACAAATCTAAGTTAATATAAAACTTTAATGTAGACTAAAGGTGGGTGCTAAGGAAACTAGCTTGCAGGTCTGGAGATGAAAGTCTTAACATAGGATTTTTAGAATAGAGATATGTTAGGGTCAGATAGGCCTGCAATAAAGGAGGAGATGCATCTATGTACAGATGTGAGGGCTATTCAGGCAAAACAAACATTTGGGTGTTTATCAAAATAATGGAGGTGTAAGTGGCAGAAATTAGATAAGACAGGAGGTATGCATGCAGGGGGAACAAATAACAGGCCAAATATATGGAGCAGGGCTGGTAAACTAAGCTTTAGCATAATGGACAAGACAAAAGGTGAGAAGAAAATGTGCCCAGAACAAACAAGTATAAAACCATCACAGGTTATAGTTTAGAAAAAAAACAAAAAAGGGGAAAACCTAAATAAAGTGTACAGGGTGAGTAAAATAAAGTGAAATGATCCTATGCCATACAAGTTTGTAATATTGACCTCTAGAAGACTCATGACAGGGAAGCAGCAGATTGAGCTCTGTAGCTTGCAATTTAAAAAAATAATATAAGTCTGATTGGAAAGCAACAGAACATCTGGGATGGGCAGAAAAAGGCTTGCAGAGGCTTCAGATAAATTATCTGCAGCTTTTTAGACGTGTCCCCAGTGAATACATGCATAATTCAATACATGTATTAGGGGATATCTACTAAACAGTAATTTAGTATTTGGATAGCGGAGTGTCAGTTTAAGCAGTCAGATGAAAAGGTGAAAAAGAAAGCTTACCTGCTCATTTAAAGACATTCTGCGTTTAAGAATAGGAGTCTGGCCACGTAAAGAAAGGGGATTCCTAAAAAAAAAAAAAAAAACAGGATGAGTAGTTGCACTAGCATTTATAAATTTCAATCTAGCCATTTAATGTAAAGTAATCTTATAAAAGTTTCCCTCCCCAGAAGAGTCAAACTCTGTTCTCACAGCCAACCTTCAAAAAAAAAAAAAAAATAGCAGCGCTGGCTGAGCATGCACTTCGTTTTCAAATTACCTAATCTCAGTGGTGATGATAGGGATACAGCCAAGCCAGCAGCTCAGCTTACACGGATTTCTCATTGGCTGAGATACACAGTGTAAGTGTTTATTTAAAATACACAAAAAAAAAGCCACAGAGAACGCATACATCAACAAGACAAAATATATCAAATGCACTTAAGGGGTGTGTGAGTGAGACATGTTCCTTTATGGCATGTTTACTGAGGAATATACCTTCCAGTGGGTGTAAATATTGACGCATCTACAAAACTCTTCCGTAATGCACCATCTTCTCTGGTTAGGGGCTTTGTGGGAGTTTCTTTTGAGAGCTCTTCTGGAAATCAAAAAAAGTAAATTAAGAATTTAAATTGTTTTAAAGTCACCTGGAGCCGGTGTACGTTTTCAATAACTAATAACATCTCGCTACAGAGATGACAGACGAGACATGAGTGGGTATAGATGTAAGAGTAAGATCGATGCAAGAAGCGAAATATATGTTTGAACGAGAGAGGGAGAAGAGGTTCCAGGAAATATATAGTCTACATCTTACATTGGGTGCAGACTCATAATTTAAAACCTAAGAAATCCCACAAAACCATATGCACTCAAAGCGCAGCAACATCTCTCACCTGGTAAACATGGAGCAAACTGGCCCAAAATACTGCTGAATTCCTCTTCTAAAGCAGGTTGATGGGAAAAGGTAGAAGGCTGCAGATCAAGAATCTAAATACAAAATAAAATTGACATACATAAGTTTGCATATGCCTTGCAGCTGCATAGTAAACATAAGTTGAACCATTACCTTCATAATATTAAATAAACCATTTTAAGGTGGAAGAAAAAACCTTCCTGTTCAAATTAGGGGTGGATTCCCAGTATTACAAATACTGTAGCCTGCCAGGTTATGCATATCAGCAGTCTATAATCCCAATCAATAGATTTGTTACCTTATAGACGCCAAAAGGAGACTTGCCAAGGACCTTTGTCCATTTTTTCTCCCATTCTTTTTCTGTTTCAGCAATCACCTTATCTATTGCTACAATATTTTCTCTTTTTATTTTGTGCCTGCAATAAATGTTAGAATTGTTACCATATTACTGACATTCATCAAGTGTCAACATTCTGAAGTGCTTTAGAGTGGGGGAGTAAGGGGGAAGGTTGAAATAGAGGTAAAGAGGACCCCTGCCAGTGAGCCATTGACGTTTTGATACAGTACTTTACTAGATAACCAGTGAGTTACAATCTAAAGATTACAATGGAGAGTTGAGGCAACATATGCGATAAAACTAAAGTACAATGTTTCCTGAACTAGAAGGGAAAGAACCCCATAAAAAAAATTCAAAAAAAAAAAAAAAAGGGTGTCTGCCTCGTATCTGTCCGTTACGATTTCTCTCAACTCGCCCCGGTCATCAGAAGGCAGTGTTATTATAGGGAGATTTAGTGGCAAACAGAGCATGTTTCCTCTGCCTGAGTATCAATCGCCCACAATTGCTACCTAAATAAAAATACATATAACATATGGAGGGAAAGAAGTCAGTACAGCTTTGTCATTAAAAAAATGTTTATATATACACATTTGTGCACAACTTCCTTAAATGTTAAGGCTAAATTTTTTTCTACAAATTCATAACCAGTTTAATTTACACAAATAAATTGTCAGAGGATCGTTCTACCTTATGTTCATCAGTCTTGTTAGAATATCCATCTCAAATTTTGCTTTCCCAGCAAGATACTGCAAATCTAGAGGTACACCTTTGCAGTTTTGTTTGCAGCGTTCCTGTTTCACAATCATTAGAGCTTCATTTAAAAGCTGGATAACAGTTATGAGGTTCACCTTGCCAGCTTCATACACATTCTCCATCTGTAACTGTAGTAAAGAGTATCTTGATTTAAAATGAAAAGTTAATCTTCAAGGTAGTTCAGTAAGTTTTAAAAATGAGGCACTCTCCAATCAAACAGGGAGGAGGAGAATTTAGCTCATGAGGCTGCAGCATGGGACAAGAAGTCTTCAGACAGTTTTAAGGTTATGGACTCTTACCCTGTACATTTCATTTTCAATTCTGGCCACTAGTGTATCTGGAATGTTTAAAGTAACATTGGATCCATCTAAACAGTACTGATCGACGTTTCCCTTAATCACCGAGTCAACAACTTCCACTTCCTTCTCAATTGTTTTCAAGCTCTGCATAATTACATTCCACATGTATCGTATCTTCAAGAAAATACAGAAAAGGATTATAACCTTTTGTTGGACATAAACCTGCCAAATACACTTTCAGTGTGTATTTTAAATTTTTTTTTTTAAAGTCTGTACAATCTCACCTTCTCCACTTTCTCATTTCTGCACCTGTCTGTGCTTACATTTCCTGATCTGTTAACGTAAAAAAGTCACTAATTAAGAGAAAATACAGGTAACAGCAGTAGATAGAAATACACAAACAAAATGAATTATGCCGTCAAGAATAGCGATTTACCTGTTCTGGTTTTCCAATGCCACACAATCTGAACGCAGTTCCCTGATTTGTTTCACAAGAATTCTAGAATTAAAGAAAAAAAAAAAGTTCAAAAATAAAAATGTACAAAGTGATTTAAAGTCATATGTTAGAGCCCCTTCCAATAGATCTCATTTTTTGTTTCAAGAGACTATAAAAATGTATTACTTTGTAATGAATGGCATTTTATACCAGGAGGATTAAAATCCAAAGAAGTCAAACCGTCAAATTCAATAAAACCTACACAACCACAACGTGCTTGTATTTAGTGTGTGCCTTTCTTTGTCATGTCAGAAGCACTATAGAAACATTTATCACGAGACATTTATACAAGTGTTTAGAATACACAAAAAAGAAAATACATAGATATACACTCACTGGGCTTTTCGCTGGTACTCTGTTATCACAAAGTTCTCCCTCTGCAAAACCTGTAAGTATCTGTAACGTGCACCCATGTTTCTTGCCAACGCTTTTTGAGGATCCTGAATCCTAACTTGCAGTGCTTCTGTGACATATGAATTAGAACCTGCCATAGAATAGTCAGGGTTATTAAGATATACTGGAACAAGATCTAGACAAAGGAATGCTAGGTATAACAAGCTGTAGATAAATATTTCTAGATACACACGGTAAGTCATTTATAATTTAGACGTCTCATTGTTTTGTTAACTGGGCTGTGTCAAGCTCACTGAAAAGTTGTGCTCCGTTAGACCCTTCTCCAGGGAGATCGCCAAGCTTTTGTGCACAAAATTGTTTGCTAGCTATATCAACTTGATCCTGAGCTTCTAGCCGAGCAATTTACAGGTGTCAGAGCTAGAGTACCCTGCCAATAAAAATCTCAAATAGAACTGGCAGCATAAGATGAATGCTTCACAGACCAGATTCATGCAGTATAATTTGATCAGCAACTAAAGTGGTTATGGTGCTTACTGGATATTTTAAATGTATGTTTTTGCACATAAACATAATAGAAGTTTTTATCTGCTAGTAGAGTGTTTCTATAAAAAAAAAAAAAAAGACTTGCCTTATTTTATACTATTTTCATTTAAACCCACTATATTGAGCATGAGTAAAGTTTATACTGAGTGACAATACACAGTTTGACCTTCTGCTTATACACTGTGGGACTGATTAGCAATGCATGGTGGTTAAAATCTGCTTGGCAAATAAAACCAAGCTTTACTTTAAGCTCCGCCTATTGTCATTTTGTCAACCTGACTGCTACACATAAGTAAAAGTCCCTCCATTCTTTATGTATTTTCTGCTCAGTAAGATTCAGACAGTGAGCTATACAGGAGAAAAAAAAAAACTACAAAACAAAATTACTTTAAATCAGTTTGCACTAGAGGTTCATACAAGGCAAATCGATTCAGAGGCAACTTGTAAATGTATATGTTAGGAGGAAATTGTAAATTCAGTCAAATACCTCTTTTATTAACCAAAATGGCCTCAATAGTTTTCTCTAACATTTTTCACAAACTGTTTCATGAAAAACTTTGTAAGCCTAATAGGCTGTTTACTTGCTCATAGAGCAATGAGCAGTTCATAAAACTCACCATCTTTTCTAATATGCTGTAGCATAACATATCGTACAAAGTGGTACAAGAGATGCACAAACTTTGGCCCACCAGGTGAAAGAAAGATTGATGCCACAACTTGAGGAAAGCCATTACCAGCATCTTCCTACAGAAAGTTCAAAACAAATTAGATAATTTTCCATAACAGTTTTAAGGATGGAAGAAACTATGTTTACATCATGCAAGATTCTATAAGTGGGGGGCATTAAACACTTACTGAAATCTTTCGCAGCCACTCACAGCACACTTTCCGGAATTCAGCATCCCGTTTCTTATCCACTGGGGGCCAACAATATCTGGAAAAAAATAAAGAAAAACCAATACAAGTGACATCCAATATTAATACTATGATTAATAAGTATGCAGCTTAACTGTATATACTGATTTAAAAAACTAAAATACCTTTAATAAATTGTTTTCTTGTTGCTTTGTCTTTCTTAGCATGTCTTTCATTTTATTTAAAGTGTATATTTGGCTGTATTATGAGGTGTGCCCTTTAAATAGTTAGCCAAACGAATCTACAGAGAACTTTCAAAGTAAAACCTCTTTCAATATACTGTATAAAGCAAAGAACTCTGACATTTTCATTAAAGGAACCCTATAGTCACCCAGACCACTTCAGCTCAATGAACTGGTATGGGTGCAATGTCCCTCAGGTATTAACCCTTCAGATGTAAACATAGCAGTTTCTCTTTACATTTGGGGTTAATCCAGCCTCTAGTGGCCGTCTTCTGGACAGCCGCTAGAGGCATTTGCGACGCTGGATGCGAATTTTGAGTCCATAGGAAAGCATTGAGAAATTATTTCCTATGGACACTTTGAATGCGCACGACACTTGCCACGCATTCGGCTCTACTGACGTCGGATGGGGGAGCTGACAGACGGGGAGGAGAGGTCACCAGCGCAGAGGGAGCCCGGTGCTGGATTAAAGTGAAGGGGTTTTAACTCATTCTGCGCCATGGGAGTGGGACCCTGTGGGTGGGGGCACCCTCAGGGCACTATAGTGTCAGGAAAACCGCTTTGTTTTCCTGACACTATAGTGGTCCTTTAAGAATTAGTAAATCTCCATAGCAAGCATGACGCCAATAAAACACAAAAATACATATTCAGATGTGGATAAACAATCTTACCTGAAAGCTTCCTTACAACGAGTACTATCCAGCTTTGAAAACAGAAAATGAAAAACCACATAAAAAGCATCCTTGTTTGGTTTGTCAAACATGCTCCTAGTAAACAGAAAAAAAATTAAACGTTAAATGAAGCCACACAGATGTGGAAATAGTCAAAACTAATTTACTGAATAACTAAAAATGACAATACTTCATTGTTGCAGACCATCATTGTATTTGGA
The DNA here is from genome assembly GCF_036172605.1 of Pelobates fuscus. Taxonomy (NCBI): domain Eukaryota; kingdom Metazoa; phylum Chordata; class Amphibia; order Anura; family Pelobatidae; genus Pelobates; species Pelobates fuscus. The sequence continues at coordinate 254,723,614 of NC_086321.1, read as the reverse complement.
TTTTCAAAAGTGTAAGCAGATCATTGAATTTAAAGAAGCACTTCAATAAATACAGAAGGCTCCTAAAGCTTAGAAAATACAATACCTTGTGGATTCAGCAGGAAAAAGTACACAATATCTGTTTCTATTATAGATTGTTTGGTTCTCCAGACCATTGCATCCTATAATGGGTATTGCAATAAAAGCAAGACAATTGTACAGGATGCAAGGAAAGCATGCAAGAATAAAAAAAAAAAAAATAAAAAAAAAGGGGGAGCTCAAAGAAAGCAAAGCTCGTTAAATCAAGCTTTTCTATGCAACCCTAGTCACACCTACCCTGACAGAAACAGTGCATTAAAACAAAAATAGTTCATTTTCAATTCGATATAACTTAAAAAGTTTGTATTTCCTACTCTGTAAATTGAAGTTTAATCACATACAGAGCTCCTGCAGGGTCTAGCAAATTTAACAGCATAAAATAAAAAAGTTTTAAATTAAACAGAAGTGTAAACGTTAGATGGCTCTTTACAGGAAGTTGTGACTAGGGCTGCATAAACATTGTAAAATTAACTCCTAAATTGCAGTGAATTGAGACTGCAGGAGCATGATCTATAAAGCAAACCTACTTTATTAAGCTAAAGTCATTGTGGTGACTATGGTGTCCCTTTAATATGAACGGGGAAATTATGGTTGAACAGGTATACAGCTCAGATTTTTGGTTTTGTTTCAGTACAATTGGCTCAAACCTAAAGGGGTTATCATACATGAAGGAGGCTGGTGGCTATTAACAAAGCTGTACTGGGTTCCATCTGAGGGCTCTGAAGACAATTATAAAATGCTCACCTTTAATATTAGGGTTTGTTACATGGCATGATTGTCTAATACGGTATGTATACACAGACTATAGTTTAAGGTATACGCGGTCACATGTTATAAAGTAATTGTTTAGTGAACGTAATACGTAGCTTCTCATACAACGGAGATGCACCAAGTTATACTTACAGTCTACATTGCAGTTAGATACCACCGAACAACATGATTACAAACACGCACATTTATATACTGGGCTAGATATAAAAGGAAAATATCGGGTAAACTGTAGATATTATACAGATATATACGAAGAGACCCTAAAGCATACTCACACTCCAAACGTTACATGAGCCATGGTCTTGCCAGTCAAAGCCGCCTCCGAGTCCGGCTCAAAGCCCAGAGCCTGCAGGGCCAGCCATAGGTGCTCCTTGTGCCAGCCGGGCTGAGGGCGAGGGGCCGAGCTGCTCTGCATGACTGCCGCCTTCTACCGCCAACTCACTGATACCGGCTACCCACTCACTGATACCGGCTAGCCGGGGCCCGCTACCGGCCACCCACTCACTGATACCGGCCACCGATTGACTGATCCCAACTCCCCCCTTTAGGCCCGGTTATCGGCCCCGGCCTGCTGTGGTAACCCCGGTACCGAGCGGATGGAGCCGGCACGGTGAGGATTACAGTAGTAGCAGCTGGTTGCGAGGGTGTCTAGATCCTGGATCTGGTTTCCCCTGAAAGGTGAGCAGCTATGCTCATGTTACCGTTGCGACCGATGAAGAGGAGGATATGGTGGGCGACGCCATCTTTAACCCGGAGCCGCCAAAACAGCTTGTTTGCTTTGTCCTATCAGCGCAGTCCGTGTAAGGCGCGTGCATTCAGAAGGTTCTAAACGCTAGAGGTGGAACGCGGCTCTGGTTATGTCTCCAGAATCTAATGGAGCCTGGTAACGTGTCGGACATTTTACTGGAGGCACAATGCGAAAAAAAAATATTTAATGTATTTATTTATATTTATTTATAAAATATTTTACCAGGAAAGATACATTGAGATTGCATTGATACATTAGGGTACAATAAAATACAAAAACAATATTGTGGTGGAATCTCGGTAAAAATAAATTTAGTAGGCCGAGATTACCACGTGGCATGTGTACGTGCATATGCTGACGTATCGATCAGTTGGTTGCACGAGGCAAGATACGATCAGTAGTGTACGGAGCATGTGCAAGAATACAGGATGTAGTATTCCCCTCCTCCATTGTGCTGGACAAGCCATGTGGTCAAGCAGGAAGTTAATTCTTATTTGTATTGATTGGTCAAGAGAATGTGCGGGTGGAGCTTAATATGGGAGGAGTTATGTGCCTATATAAGGAACCTGCACTATTGTCCGGGGCTCAGAACTTGTGGTATTTTGGTGACGCTAGTCCCTCTGAGTCCCGATCGGTGATCCAATAAAGAATCTCTTCCTTCCTGAAGAAACCTGTGTCCATCTCTCTGTGCTTCGCTTCCGTCAGTTTCTCCGGTATCATTTGGTGCATTGGCCGGGAAGCTCATCGTTCAACGGTAGCTGAGAGGCAGAGGCGTGAGACGGTCTATCTTTGCCCACGTTCTCTACGGCTGCACCCCTGAACTTCTGCGTGGACCTCCCTTCGTCTCGGCGCCACTGGTCTGTTGTCCAGGAGATCATCGGCCTCTACGTGAGAAGTGCTGGGGTGTCCCCGTCGATGAGTGTGAACTCAGGTTCAGGAACGAGGAGGTAAGACAACTGCTGTTTTAGACGGCAGACCCACTAGGGGTATACCGATTGTGCGGTAGGCCCATAAGGGGTTATTTGTGTATGGAATCTGCCCCCTCTGTCGGAGGGAAGGAGCGAAGGCGCACCGCTCAATCGAACGCTCTTTAGTCAGACCGTTTGATTTAGTTAGTCAGGCGGGGTCCTGTGTAAATAGCCCTAGCCGGACACCGGTGTCTTGTCTAGACTAGCGTTCTAGGGTGTATATTACGTTCGCTAGGTCGGAGGGACCGGGAGACTAAGCGGCGCCTGTGTAAATTCGGTTCGCTAGCTCTCAACCTATCTTGGCTAAGTGGGAAGGCGTGTAAATTTGGAACCCACTAGATTTTTGATAGTAATCGACTAAGAGGCGCCTGTGTAAATTCGGTCCTCTAGCTCGCTATATGTGGTGCTTGGGCAGTGTGGCTAACCAAAACGGGTGTATATAGTTTTAGGTAGTCCATCAAGGTACTGGCCAATAGTTTAGTTGGGAATTGTAAATGTGATAAAGATTGTTTAGTAAAGTGTATATCTTGTTAGATAGCGCGAGCTCAGCCGTCTAGCGAGAGTGTTAATAGTGTGTTGCTGTATTATAGTGCACGGTACCATAACCCTGTATATTTACTGACACTGTATATAAGTACTAATCATTGTCGTCCATTGCATGTTTAACACCATAACCACTAATAATTGTATTGTGACCTTAACTTGTGCTTTGACCTATGCTAACCGTACTGTAACCGCTATTTGTAAAAGACGATGTTACTGGGGTGTGTTATAGACGGGTAATTCGTATATAGAGAATTATAGCGTGGGTGACTGTATAGTTTCGCCAAAGGGCATAATATTGATTATTTAGTGACTGGTGTAACAGCTGTGTGTGTACGGGAATTCCCTGAGTGTTTATTGTGTTATTGTATACGTTTCACTTGGTAACTGTACCACGTGGTGCTGTTGCCAGAGGAAACGGGTGTGACTGTTGAATAGTACGCGTGCATAGTATTCGTTGTCAGCGACGTTCCATTGATAAGTATGGGCGCGTCGCAGTCAACGATTCCGGATCCCTTAGGTTGTATGGTGAAGAATTTTAAAAAGGGATTCAAAACTTGTGATTTTGGGGTTAAAATGTCTCCTGTACGTTTGGTCACTTTGTGTACTAGGGAGTGGCCTACTTTGGTTGCGACATGGCCGCCACGTGGCAGTTTGGATCCAACTCTGGTACAGCGCTTACACGTGGCTGTATCGGGTAGGCCTGAACTTTACGGCCAGTTTCCTTATATTGATTGTTGGAGACAGGCCGTAAATGACTCGCCAAAATGGCTTCAGACATGCCACGAGGAGCAATGTCGCCTCATGGTAGCTAGGACTTGTTTGTCCACTAGGACTGGTGTTAGGCCCATTTTGGACACGCCCCCTGAGTCCGAGATCCCTTTGCCGCCCCCTTACTTTCCGTTAAGAGGAAGTGACGCAAATGCAGGAAGTCCTGCAACCCTTCCCTCATTGCCCTTATCCACTTCCGCTTCCTCCTCCAGTACAGAATCCACCCCCTCTCGTACTAAATCTCCCCTTCCGGAATCAGAACCAACCCCCATTAAATCCGAATATCCTGATTTGGCGCCACTTCAGACTTCCGGTCAAGCTTCATCTAGCTTGACTCGAAGTGTTTTATTTACAACCTTTTCCCAAAACCAAGCTCCCACATCCCCATACCCTATTTCTCCCCGACTGGAACCTATGACTGACGCCCCTCCACGTAGCCCCATACAAACCCGACAACTGACCGGTACCCAACAATTAAAACACTATCAGATGCCTCTTCGTCTGAATCCTGGGTCAGCCTATATCGATGCCGCAGGCCAAATGGCACATGCTGACCCAGTCTTTGTATATGTCCCGTTCACAACAACCGATCTCTTAAATTGGAAGACCCACAATTCCTCGTATACTGAGAAACCACAAGCTATGACTGATCTGTTCACCTCAATAGTACAGACACATAACCCGACATGGGCTGATTGCCAGCAGTTATTAATGACTTTGTTCAACAATGAGGAAAGGACAAGAATTAATCAAGCGGCCATTAAAGCGCTAGAGGATAAAGCCCGTACTTTAAACCAAGCCAATCCATCAGCATGGGCCGCAACACATTATCCCAACACCGATCCCGATTGGAATGTAAATGGTGCTGATATGGTTCAACTCAGAGCCTATAGAGACGCTATAATTGCTGGCATGAAAGCCGGAGGAAAGAAAGCCATTAATATGTCGAAGACAGTTGAGGTGATTCAGAAAAGTGATGAAGCGCCCAGTGTCTTTTATGACCGATTATTGGAGGCATACCGCTTGTATACCCCCTTTAATCCGGAAGACGCAGATAATTCCCGAATGGTGAACTCCGCCTTTGTCAGCCAAGCTTACGGAGATATTAAGCGCAAGCTACAGAAGTTAGAAGGGTTTGCAGGTATGTCCATCACCCAACTAATGGAGGTAGCGAATGAGGTATATATGAATAGAGAAACAGAAAGTAAGAAAGAGGGGGGGCGTGGTTTACAGCCGGAGCAAGATGGACGTCTCCATGTGAAGCTCCGCTGGGACCACACAGCCAATAGCTTATTTTAGCACATAAACTCACAGAGAAACCTGGGGTGCTACCGGGGAAACGGACATGGAGAAGCGGACCCTGAAAAAACAGCCCAAAAAGCAGACGGAACAGGGCAACACAGTCTCTGAAATGTTCGCGGCCTCCCGCGCCATGAGATCCACGCCTCAAGATGGCGGACGGGTGAGCCCGCGAGTGTCCCACTCACCTTCCAGCCCTGGAATGGCGGCGACGTCGGAGGTCTCAGACACTAGTGCCGCACAGATATTGGCAAATCTGGCGGAGGTGCGTAGCTACCTAGCCACCGAAATCGCCAGAAACACGAAAGAAATTAAAGCGGAAATATGCGCCCTGGGCGCGAGAACGACCGAGCTGGAAACGCGGGTTGAGTCCACGGTCCTGGCTCACAACACTGCTACAGCTCACATTAACACGCTGACCTCGCGACTGTCTATGGCGGAAGCTGCCCTGGATGACATGGGGAACAGATCCCGCAGGAACAATATTCGACTGCGGGGTCTGCCAGAGAAGGAGGGTGAAGGCCCCCTCATGGAGGTCGTTCTGGAGATACTGAGGCCGCTTCTCCCCGAGATCCCTGACTCCCACTGGCATATCGAGCGGGCACATAGGGCACTGAGGCAACAACGTGCGGATGATAAACGCCCCAGAGACATTATCATTAAATTCATGTTCTTTCAAACGAAAGAAGCCCTTATGAGACGCGGGCGTGAGGCCCCCATCAGACATGGCGGTATTGAACTTACCCTTTACCAGGATTTGACACCGGAGACTCTGCAAAAACGGAGGCGGTGGCGGCCGGTGACAGAACTCCTCCAGAAAAATAAAGTGCGGTACGCTTGGGGCTTCCCTTTTCGTCTACTTGCATTCCGGGACGGGCGCACTAGAACCCTGTACCCGGAAGGAGATCCGGTTGCCTTCTTGCGGAGCGTGGGGATCCAGGATGGCCTCGAGGCAGCGGCGTTACCCCCGGCGGTAGAGGAGCTCCGACCCCTCCCACGAGAATGGTACTCGGCAGGCGACCGAGGCCAGATGGGTTAGCAGTCGGCGGTGAGATCCCGCCTGCATTATTGGCTGGGTAGGTGAAGGACCGTTGGGGGGGCTCTTGCGGGCGACGGGCTAAGCCTGGGGGGCCCCAATGAGTAGAGAGCCAACTTATATTTTTTTTCTTTTTTACTCTCTCCCCCTTTTTTGCTATTTTTAGGAGGGGCGCTTGGCAAATGGGTGGGGCGCACCAGGGCCGCCGGAGCCCGTCTTTGGGTGGGTTAGGGGTGAGAGTTTAGGCTACCGGTTGCCTGCACGGGGGGGCATTGTTTGGGTCGGAGGGTCTCTGGCCGGTGCAGCGACCTTTTTCATCTTTTTTGGGGGGGGGGGGGGGGGGGGAAGGCCTCGGTGGGGGGACCCCTCCACCCGCTGGTTTTATTCCCGCCGGGCTGCCCCCACGTATGGAGGCCTGGGGGTCGTTAGTAGACTGAGACTTCAAAGTTTCTACACCCTTGCAATGTTTCGACCATGTTTATGCTCATGCTTGTTCAGTGTTTAAACGTGTTTAACGTATGTATTTTTTGGGTTTGTATATTCTCTTGTCCTCTCCCTTCGTCGGACGGGTGGGGGCAGGATAGCAACCGAGCGGAAGTTGGGGCTCTCACGCTCGATAGTACGCAGTTTTTGCGGTCATTTAACAGGCCCAAACCTCAAGGGATGCGCTGGGGTATTCCCAACGCTGCTTGGTTCTCGGGGAAGGGGCATGTGGAATTCGAGTCGAAGGGGTCACAGGCCGGGGGTGGGGGAGCGGGGAGCGGGGGCAGTGGCCTGACACCCCGGGCTAACAAACTTAGAGCCGGTTTTCTAAGAGGTGCTTTTCAGGCCCGGATCCTTATTATACTGATTGTAATTTTAACACGGGGGTCCGTTAGGGGGCAGCTGCTTCCTATGAGTCACGGGGAGGGTTGAGGGGCAAGCCGGTCCAGGGGGGTCGGGGCACTTGGGATTGAAGCGTTTCCCCTCTATCACGTATAGATACACTGTCTCCGGATATCACCGTGTCCCCCTGTATCGCTTAATCGCTGCTGCCACCGCCGCCGCGAGAGGTCTGTCTCCCCGATCGGGGACCTCAAAATGATCGCTAGGGGAATGCGTAACAAAGTGTGTATTACTGCTGGTGTCCGGACGCGCTGTTCCCTGGGCGGCTGAGCCGGCGGCAGGCTTCTCGTATGCTAATTTGCGTGGGGGATGACTGGCCGGCTCGGTTGTGCTCCATGGGATTGCGCTCCTAAACGGTGGATCCTCCGCCACGCTAGCGAATTACTGGCAGCACAATTAATATAACGTGATTTCCCATCTAGTCCAGTCCCTTCAGGACTGAACACTGAATGTTTTTTCCCCATTTCGGCTATAGATTATGTCTGCCTCATGATTTGTCTAGAGTACTGCTGTAAGCACCGAATCTTTAAATGTGCAGCGGTTTTCATGAATGTCAGGCCTTCTCGTTCCGCTGCTATAAAAATGTATACTGTTGTGGCGTTTGGAATGTGTTTGGTATAAAGATGTGGATGACTGATGCTTTATTTTCCTCTCCTGCATACCTTAAAGTAACGCACATGGTTATGGGTCATATGCCTCTATCTTATATGTTTTTTATGAATAATTGCATTTTTGCCAGGCTGAGGCCTCGGGCATGGGCTCTTGTCACCCAGGGTGAGGAGTTTATCTCTTTAGATGCAAGCTGGCACTGGACAGTGCCCGCATTGGCTGGTCCATGTCCCTTCTGCTCCAGGGCTTTCTTACCAGGCGCTGGGGGGAATGGAACATTTACCCCAACGTGGCCTGGCTGTGGGTAAGACCAGGCGATTTCTGTACAAAGTTATTCTATCACCTTCTCTAACCCTCTTCTATTTTCCCTTTACCCCACTCTCCACTCCCTTGCCCCTTCTCCCTCTTTTATCTCGTAGGGGGTGGCGGGAGGAGGCGGTCCAAAATCATAGACAAGACACGGGGACGAGACACGGCCTATACATAGCGGTCCACCATAGTTTGACACATGCCCATTAAACTGGTTTCACTTAATGTAAAGGGCCTAAACGCACCCAAAAAAAGGCGGCTCTTATTTAGGGAACTTAAACGTTTAGACCCGGATATAGCTCTTATACAGGAGACACATCTTCCCAGATCGGCCAAATTCGCACTTAAAGACCACACTTATAACACCACCTTTGAAGCGAGAGCCCTCAACAAGAGGAATGGCGTCGCCATCCTAGTGCATCGGAGATGCCCGATTAGCATCCATAGAGTTAGTACAGACCCAGCAGGACGCAGCGTACACCTGTCAGGTTCCCTGTTCTCCCACACGATCCACATCTCCAATGTTTACGCTCCTAACGACCCTTCCAAAGAGTTTTGGGCAGACCTCGCCAAAGTTGTCACTACACTCCCGAATGGTATGGTGATAGTGGGCGGAGACTTTAATGCAGCCCCATCCCCGGCGGCAGACAGGGGGCCATGCAGAGGACTCCCACGGTCCCATAGAAGAGGAGGCCAGGACAAGCTGCTTCATACGTTTATACAACAGTCGGGCCTTATCGACATCTGGAGAGCCCAGCACCCGGACACGAACGACTACACGTTTTATTCACAGCCCCATAACACGTATTCCAGGATCGACTTGTTCCTGGTCAACCCCCAGACTGTTTCTAGGATTGTGGACTCCACGGTGGGATCCATATCCTGGTCGGACCACGCGGATGTCTCCATTACCCTGGACAAACTGAGCGCGGCAACTCCATGGACGTGGAGACTAAATAATTCCCTGTTGAGGGACCCGGAGATAGTTGAAATTGTACGCAGGGAACTGGCCGACTACTTCCTTAGAGAAGCCGCATCGGGGGTATCTAAAGCCGTAATATGGGCGGCACATAAATCTGTCATTCGGGGAATACTCATCAGGGAAGCGACCTTAAAGAAACGCCGGAAAACCCAATTGCTGGCATTGCAGTTGAGCGCTCTGAGATCGGCGGAACAGAGACACAAGTCGGATCCCACACGGACCAACTTGGACACAGTACAAGAGTTGAGGCACAGTATTCGCGACTTACTTATGGAGGATACCACGAGAGCTGTCTTGTGGTCTCGGCGGTCCTTTTATGAGAAGGCTAATAAAATGGACACCTTGTTGGCAAGATCCCTCAGGCCGCGCCCGCGGAACACGCATATTACAAGGATTAAAGATGCTGCGGGAGCATACCGGACGGATCCCAATGATATCGCCAAAATATTCTCAGAATTTTACTCTGACCTATACAACCACTCCAGAGGTGAAGACACAGAACCTCAAAAACGTATGGAAGAGATTCGTGGTTTCCTATCGGGGATCCATCTCCCGACACTGAGCGAAGCCGATGCGACCACCCTTAGTAGCCAGATATCGACGGAGGAGATAGACGCAGCGATATCAACTCTGAAGAGCAATAAGGCACCTGGTCCGGACGGCTTCGACGGAAGCTACTATAAGACTTTCCGGGAAGAACTGGTACCCCACCTCGAGTCATGGTTTAATGACCTCCAAGACGGGGGGATCACGGATCGAGATATGTCCCTTGCGAATATTGTCTTACTGCCAAAACCAGGAAAGGATGACTCCCTCCCGGAGAATTTCCGCCCGATATCTTTAATTAACCATGATTCCAAGATCCTAGCGAAGGTGTTAGCGATCAGATTGAACCCGATCCTCACTAGCCTGGTCCATCCAGACCAGGTGGGTTTCGTGCCGGGGAGGCAGTTGTTCGAGAATACGAGACGAAACATCGATCTCATAGAGAGACAAGCTCGACTACAGATCCCGACGTTGATGCTATCACTGGACGCTGAAAAAGCGTTCGACAGAGTTAAATGGCCGTTCCTATTCGAAACACTGCGTCAATTCGGGATGCCGGATCGTTTTATCACGACAATACAAGCCTTATACACTAATGTCAGGGCACAGGTTAGGATAACGGGAGCGAGGTCGATCCCATTCCCGCTGAGCAACGGCACGAGACAGGGCTGTCCCCTGTCGCCGCTGCTATTCGTCCTATCATTGGAACCTCTCATGCAAAAGATACGCACCACCCCAGAGATCGAGGGCATCGCGATACGGGGACAGGAATACGTAATCTCGGGCTTCGCCGATGACATACTACTGTCATTGACGGCTCCGTTGAAGTCAATGACAGCCCTGCAGAGGATATTGGCAGATTACGGCGTGGTGGCCGGTTACAAGGTTAACCTCCACAAGTCGTCCGCACTCCCCATAGGGATGAGCGATGCCGAGATTACGCACATCGGGAGAGTATTTAACGTCCAAGTGGTGAGGGATCATATTAAATACTTAGGCATCTGGCTAACAGCCGACCCCTCCCTGCTACACCAACAGAACTACGTGCCCCTAATTAGACAATTAATGCGTGACCTGGAGGTGTGGGTAGATAAACCAATTTCGTGGATCGGGAGGATTCATTCGGTAAAAATGAATATCTTGCCTCGGATACTTTTTCTCTTTCAAGCCCTCCCGATACACTTGACCAAATCCAGCTTGGGGCCGCTCCAACAGGCAATCGGTAGGTTTATCTGGCACAACAGGAAACATAGGACGTCGCGAAATATACTTTACAGGGCGAAAGAGAGGGGGGGCCTGGGGCTGCCAAATCTTTATTATTACTATGTGGCGGCCCAATTAGCCCAGATTGCGTTGTGGCATACACCCCCTGACGAGAGGCGGTGGGTGGACTTAGAATCCTCTTTGTTGAACCCGGACCTCCCCCAATTCCTCATATGGACCCCAAAAGAATTTAGACCCCTAGACAGAGTCCCGTGCCAAGCGGTTCAGACCTCCTTGAAGGTCTGGGACACGAACGCCCTTAAGCATGACCTGACTGCCGCTTTATCCCCGATGACTCCGTACTTGAGAAATAGAGATTTCCCTCCAGGTATGCGGGCCCGAGACTTTAAAGGCTTGGAAACCGCGGGACTGCAGAGACTGCATCATCTATATGTTAATCAGTCTATGATCTCCTTCGAGGATTTGAACGGCAGGACCCCGCTGAAGCCCTTTGACTACTTCCGTTATATTCAACTTCGGGATTATGCCCGAGCTGCCAGGATCAAACGAGCGGCACAGATGCCCTTTACGTTCTTCGAGAAGATATGCTCCAGGGAACAGTTTCCGAGAGGACTCATCTCCTGCATATACGCACACCTGAGTACCCACACCTCGGAATGGGGGACCATAAAATACACTGATCAATGGGAAGCGGACTTAAACGAAGTGTTAGAAGGAGCTGAGTGGCAAGAAATTTGGGAAGCAGCCGCGGCCTCTTCAGTGTGTGTAACCCTGCAAGAACAATCGTATAAGACCCTTTTCCGATGGTATGCCACCCCGGCGACACTTTTCCGCATGGGAAAGGTTCCGACGGACGTATGCTGGAGAGGCTGCGGCCAGAAGGGTACGTATATTCATATGTGGTGGGAATGCCCGATAGTGCAGATATACTGGAAGAAAATAGCGACGTTATTAGGAGATGTATTTGACAGGGTGGTGGAGCCAGACCCGTGGGTATTCCTGTTATCGAGATCCCTAGAGAATTGGTCACGAACAGAACAGACCCTCCTCCACAGAATAACCCTAGCCGCAAGGCGAGCCTTAGCGCAAACGTGGCTACAGAGCGACACCCCCACCTTAGCATTCACAAAACATAAAATAAAGGACACATATCTGATGGATAAACTGACGGCTCAGGTTAGGGGGACTATCAGGAAATTCGAAAAGATCTGGGACCCGTGGGTTAACAGCATAGCTAACGACTGAGATGTAACCAGACAAGATTGTTCTTGATTAAAACCCCGCCACACTAACGAAGTCGGGGGGTTTGGACTCCCACCGTCCCACATGTATCTTATGTCGCAGAGCGATTGCTCACAGTGACGCCTAGGACAGATAGCTGGTGGAGGGGGATCACTCCCCCTTCCCTATTATCGCTACTGGAACAGAGGTGCTGCTCGGACCGACCTCCTCCCCATAATCCGCCTCATCCCCACTCGCCTTCCCTCCCTTTTTTCCTTCCCCTTCTCCTTTCCTTTTTCTCCCCTCTTTATATCTGCATATCTCCTTTTCCTCGAATCTTCGAGGAAACTTACCTTCTTTCCTACCTTTGAAATCACGATATTTTGAACTATCTTATGAGACCAGCATAAGGGTTTACTTGCAGCCGCCGGGGTTATGGGGGGCTTGCCGCACAGCTAGAGATGCAAATGCGATTATTCATAACTCCCTTAGTTGCATAGTATTGTGACTACATTACGATAGTTCCTTGTTATATCTTGTTGTTTTAAGATTTAAAAAAACTAAAAACACTTTGCGAGATGTACAGCGATACTTAAGATCGCTTTATCAGGACTGGAAATTATGGGCAACACCATATTGGACGAGCATGGACATTGGAATGTGACACACATGCACAGTGCGTCGTCACGAAAGAGGTTATCATGGAATACCATTAACATTACATAGTTGCACACCATCATACCGTATTTCCGTTCTGTGTTGTTGCTTTTATGTATGATATGTATCTGCTGTCTTGCAAAGAAAAATAAAGAATATAAAAAAAAAAAAAAAAGAAAGAGGAAGAGCGCAAGATGCGTAGAAAGGCAGACATGCTAGCGGTAGCGATCGCAGGCGTAGATAGACGGGGCCCAGATAGAGGCGATAGTAGATGGAGTAGGGAGCCCTTGAGTAGGAATCAGTGCGCGTATTGCAAGGAAGAAGGGCATTGGAGGAACGAATGTCCACAAAGAGAGCAGTACGAGAGAGACCAACCCAGGGCAGGTTACGGAAACTTTAGAGGCAGAGCGAGAGGTAGAGGAGGCCCCGGAGGGAGTAATGGTAATAGAGGGAGCAATGGGAACAGAGGAAGTGTTAGGGAAGATAGGTATATCCCAGCAGCGCAAAGGTCCCGCGATAGAGAAGGCAGGGACTTTGTAGGATTGGCTGACACGGTCATGGAGGACTATTGATACCGACCGGGCTCCATCCCCCTTGGTCGAGCGGAGCCTATGGTCGATGTATCAATAGGGGGAAAAAGGAGTGGGTTCATGATCGACACTGGTGCGGAACATTCAGTGGTGACTAATCTAGTTGCTCCTCCATCTGGAAGGACTATTACTGTAATAGGAGCAACTGGAAGAAGTGCTGAAAAAACGGTTCTTAAAAGTCGACTCTGTACATTGGGAGGCCACGTAGTAAAACATCAATTCCTTTATATGCCTGAATGTCCAGTCCAATTGCTGGGACGTGATATGCTATCTAAGTTACAAGCGCAGATTACGTTCCTACCAAATGGAACAACATCCTTAAAGTTTAATGGACCTTCAGGTATTATGACATTATCCGTACCAAAGGAAGAAGAGTGGCGACTTTATACAGCGTTGACTAGCCAAAACCCTAGGAGTGATGAGTCATTATTCAACATACCAGGAGTTTGGGCAGAGAACAACCCACCAGGACTGGCCCGCAATATTCCACCTATTAAAATTGAACTAAAACTTGGGGTTTATCCAGTAAGCCTAAGACAATACCACATCCCGCAGAAGGCTAAGAAGAACATCCAATCTTATCTGGATAAGTTCATACGGTATGGTATCGTAAAATTCTGTACTTCCCCCTGGAACACCCCATTGCTGCCTGTTCAAAAGCCCGGTACAGATGAGTATCGACCTGTGCAGGACTTGAGAGCAGTCAATGATGCGGTTGTTAGTATACATCCAGTTGTACCCAATCCATATAACCTGCTTGCTTTAATTCCGGGCGGGGCTACTTACTTTACAGTCTTAGACCTCAAAGACGCCTTCTTTTGCCTCCGAATTGCCGCAGAAAGTCAATGTATTTTCGCTTTCCAATGGGAGAACGCTGTAACGGGCTCAAAACGCCAAATGACCTGGACAAGACTGCCCCAAGGGTTTAAAAATTCACCTACCCTATTTGGTTCAGCTCTAAGTCAAGATCTACTGGATTTCGAGTCCATCCCAGGAGAGTGTGTATTGTTACAGTATGTAGATGACTTGTTGATAGCAGCAGTTACAAAAGAAATATGTCAGCAAGCAACGCACGATCTACTACACATTCTCTGGAAGGCAGGATACAAGGTGTCTAGAAAGAAGGCTCAGTTGTGTTTGCGAACTGTCAAATATCTGGGATTCCATATCTCTGAAGGTCAAAGAATTATGGGGCCAGAGAGAAAAGAAGCTGTGTGCCAAATACCGATACCCAAGAATAGAAGACAAGTGCGAGAATTCTTGGGGGCAGCAGGCTTCTGTAGGATATGGATTCCCAGCTACGCGATACTGGCAAAACCTCTGTACGCAGCTATCAAAGGTACAGAGCACGACCCCTTCTTGTGGACCCAAGAACAGTAAACGGCATTTGAAGATGTGAAGAGGGCTTTGATGAGTGCCCCAGCATTTGGTCTACCTGATCACACACGACCATTCTACCTGTATGTACATGAGCAAAGAAGAATGGCTGTGGGAGTATTGACACAGTACTTGGGATCATGGCAAAGACCTGTTGCCTACATGTCTAAGCAATTGGATGCAGTGGCCAGCGGACTTCCACCTTGTCTAAGAGCCGTAGCTGCAGCCGCCCTGCTAGTAGCTGAAGCCGATAAACTCACTCTGGGTCAAGAACTTTATGTACGAGTCCCACATGCAGTACAGACGTTGTTGGATTACAAAGGAAATCATTGGTTTAGTAACAGCCGTATGACCAAGTATCAAGCAATGTTGTGTGAAAACCCAAGAGTGCATTTAGAGACTGTAAACACCTTAAATCCAGCTACCCTTTTGCCACAACCTACTGAAAGTCAACATGATTGTTTGGAAGTAATGGATGAAGTATTCTCAAGTAGACCAGATCTTTGTGATTTCCCCATCCAGAACCCCGATGTTCAATATTATACCGACGGCAGTAGTTATGTGAAAGAAGGGATCCGCTATGCAGGATATGCAGTGACAACAATAGACAAGGTGATAGAAGCTCGGCCACTGGCGAAAGGAACACCAGCACAAAAGGCAGAATTGATAGCACTGACACGAGCGTTACAATTGGCTGAAGGTTTAAGAGTGAACATCTACACGGACTCCAAATATGCGTTTTTAACCACTCATGCCCACGGAGCTTTGTATAAAGAAAGAGGACTACTGAATTCAGAAGGCAAAGAAATCAAGTACGCAGCTGAAATCCTACAACTATTGGAAGCAGTGTGGGAGCCGAAAGAAGTCGGTATCATACATTGTCGAGCGCATCTGAGAGGAGATGGTGATGTAACCAAAGGAAATCGGATGGCAGATAGTGCAGCTAAGCGTGCTGCTGAATCAGGAAGACAGGAATATGTGGGGCATATAGCTGCTCTTATACCAACTCCACTGTCCCAATGGACTCCAGTTTATACAGCTCAAGAAGAGGAGTGGTTAAAGACTGAACCAGGAAAGTATTTGGAGAACAAGTGGTATCAGCTAGAAGATGGAAGAATAGTCATACCAGCATCACTAGCGGTAGAAATTGTCCAAAATTATCACAACGGGACACATTCTGGGAGAGACAGCACAGAAGAATCTCTCAGAAAACATTTCTACATACCAAGATTGTCCAACTTGACTCAGGCCATTGTACGAAGATGTGTAACGTGTGCTAAAAATAATGCAAGACAAGGACCAGTAAAGCCACCAGGAGTCCAGTTTATGGGGGGACTCCCCATGTCCGATTTACAAATTGACTTTACAGTGATGCCTAAATCGGGTGGACATCGTTACCTGCTGGTAATTGTGTGCACCTATTCAGGCTGGGTAGAAGCATGTCCTACTCGTACAGAGAAAGCAGGAGAAGTTGTGAGATTCCTGCTACGAGAAATAATACCCCGATATGGACTACCCTGTTCTATAGGATCGGACAATGGTCCAGCTTTTGTTCATCAGTGCCTACAACAACTGACTCATATGCTTGGTATAAAGTGGAGGCTTCATACAGCATATAGACCCCAGAGTTCTGGTAAGGTAGAGAGAATGAATAGAACTATTAAGAATCAGTTGGCTAAAATGTGTCAGGAAACCCAACTTAAGTGGAACGTTCTCTTACCCATAGCTTTATTGCGAATCCGCAGTACCCCTACCAGAAGGATGGGCCTCTCTCCTTTTGAAATCATGTATGGGCGACCACCTCCCGCAGAGGCGGCTCTCTAATTAGGCGGTTTAGGCGGCCGCCTAAGGCCTCGCGCTGGCTGGGGCCTCGCGGCCGCCTAAACCGCCTGTTGGCAGAGTGTGTCAGGTCCTCGTTCACTGACCGAGGACCTGACACCAGGAGGGGGCCCGGCGGCTTGCCCGGTATGCCGCCGGGTGCGAGGCCCCTCCTGGCTGCCAGGCCGGCCACCGCAGACACTGGTCTGCAGCTCCGCAGTGTGCAGAGCTGCAGACCATGTGACTCGCGAGAATTGGCCAATCAGAGCGTTGCCGCGGGTTACCACGGCAACGCTCTGAAATCTCGCGAGATTACACGGTCTGCAGCTCTGTGGAGCTGCAGACCGGGAGCAGTGGCCACCGGACCACCAGGGAGCCCACTGGACCACCAGGGAAAGGTAGGCTCTCCCTCCCCATCACCCCCCACCACACTCAGGCTCACCCCCCACCACCCTCAGCCTCACCCCCCACCATCACCCCCAACACCCTCAGCTTCACCCCCCACCAGCCTCACCCCCACCACCCTCAGCCTCACCCCCACCCCCCTCAGCTTCACCCCCCACCACCATCAACCCCACCACCCTCAGCCTCACCCCCCACCACCATCACCCCACCACCCTCAGCCTCACCCCCACCAACCTCAGCTTCACCCCCCACCACCATCAACCCCACCACCCTCAGCCTCACCCCCACCACCATCACCCCCACCACCCTCAGCATCACCCCCCACCACCCTCAGCCTCACCCCCCACCAACCTCAGCTTCACCACCCACCACCATCACCCCCACCACCCTCAGCCTCACCCCCACCAACCTCAGCTTCACCCCCCACCACCATCAACCCCACCACCCTCAGCCTCACCCCCACCACCATCACCCCCACCACCCTCAGCCTCACCCCACCACCATCACCCCACCCTCAGCCTCACCCCCACCACCATCTCCCCACCCTCAGCCTCACCCCCACCACCATCAACCCCACCCTCCGCTTCACCCCCCACTACCATCACCCCCACCAGCCTCACCCCCACCACCATCACCCCCACCACCATCACCCCCCACCACCCTCAGCCTCACCATCCCCCATAACCCCCCACCACCCTCAGCTTCACCACCCCTCAGCATTACTCCCCCCACCACCTTCAGCATCACCCCCCTCAGCATCACCCCCACCACCCTCAGCATCACCCCCCACCACCCTCAGCATCACCCCCCACCACCCTCAGCATCACCCCTCACCACCCTCAGCATTACCCCCCACCACCCTCAGCATCACCACCCTCAGCATAACCCTCCGTCACCACCCTCAGCTTCCCCCCACTCACCATCACCCCCTCCTTCTCACATCACCCCCTCCTTCTCACATCACCCCCTTCTCACTCTCACATTACCCCCTTCTCACTCTCACATTACCCCCTTCTCACTCTCACATTACCCCCTCTCACTCTCACATTACCCCCTCTCACTCTCACATTAGCCCCCCACTCTCACATTAGCCCCCCCACTCTCACATTAGCCCCCCCACTCTCACATTACCCCCCCACTCTCACATTACCCCCCCCACATTACCCCCCCACTCTCACATTACCCCCCCCCACTCTCACATTACCCCCCTCTCACCCTCACATTACCCCCCTCTCACCCTCACATTACCCCCTCTCACCCTCACATTACCCCCTCTCACTCTCACATTACCCCCTCTCACTCTCACATTACCCCCTCTCACTCTCACATTACCCCCTCTCACTCTCACATTACCCCCTCACATTACCCCCTCTCACTCTCACATTACCCCCTCACATTACCCCCTCTCACTCTCACATTACCCCCCTCTCACTCTCACATTACCCCCCTCTCAATCTCACATTACCCCCTCTCACTCTCACATTACCCCCTCTCACTCTCACATTACTCCCTCTCACATTAACCCCCTCACTCTCACATTACCCCCTCACTCTCACATTACCCCCCTCACTCTCACATTACTCACTCTCACATTACCCCCTCTCACTCTCACATTACCCCCTCTCACTCTCACATTACCCCCCTCACTCCCACATTACCCCCTCACTCTCACATTACCCCCTCACTCTCACATTACCCCCCTCACTCTCACATTACCCCCCTCACTCTCACATTACCCCCCTCACTCTCACATTACCCCCCTCACTCTCACATTACCCCCCTCACTCTCACATTACCCCCCTCACTCTCACATTACCCCCCTCACTCTCACATTACCCCCCTCACTCTCACATTACCCCCCTCACTCTCACATTACCCCCCCTCACTCTCACATTAACCCACCTCACTCTCACATTACCCCCTCTCACTCTCACATTACCCCCTCTCACTCTCACATTACCCCCTCTCACTCTCACATTACCCCCCCTCACTCTCACATTACCCCCCCTCACTCTCACATTAACCCCCTCACTCTCACATTAACCCCCTCACTCTCACATTACTCACTCTCACATTACTATCACCCCCTGCTCCCTCTCACATTACCATCAACCCCCCACTCCCTTTCACCATCACCCCCCGCTCCCTTTCACCATCACCCCCCGCTCCCTTTCACCATCACCCCCCGCTCCCTCTCACCATCAGCTACCCCATACACATAGGGTCTCAGACAAAAACACAAACATGCTCACAGAGACATACATTAGCACACACAAGGATACTCTCTGTCAGACACACTCTCAGGCACATACACAGGTAGACAGTGCGTCAATGTGTATATGTGACACTTTTTTGTTAGTGGGGCCTCATGTTTGTGTTTCGCCTAAGGCCTCATAAAGTCTAGAGCCGCCTCTGACCTCCCGTACTTGGTAACTTAAGGGGGGACTTGAGTCAGTTGGGAGAAGGAATTACCCGGCAGCAGGTTGTAAAGTTGGGTAAGACTATGGAGGAGGTACAGAAATGGGTACAAGATAGATTACCTGTGAATATTTATCCCCCTGTTCATAGTTATCATCCAGGAGATCAAGTGTGGATTAAAGAGTGGAATAATGTACCGTTGGGGCCCAAGTGGAGAGGTCCTTATGTTGTTCTTTTGTCTACCCCTACAGCAATAAAAGTAGCCGAAGTGACTCCGTGGATACATCACTCCAGGGTTAAACCAGCAGCAGTCGATTCTTGGCAAGTTACAGCAGATCCAGAGAATCCCTGCAAGATTCGGTTAAAACGCACGACTCAGTCGGAGTAACGAGGAACTATTGTGGATTACAAATTTTATTATTTTTGGGATTTGGTGCGTGAGTGAGAAGGCCATAATAAAGCCTGTCCGCCCACCGACGTATAGTTTATAAGCCAGGGAAAGTCTCGAAGGGACTCCTGTGAAGACGAGCAGAACTCCATTCCCTGCAGCCCTTACATCCTGGAAGCTGAGGTGCCTTCGCACGGACGAAGACTGAGGATGACGGCGAAAGATGTGTTGATGATAGTGTTTATTTATGTGTATTTTTATATTCAGGAAGGTAGAGGTACCGACACTCCTAGCTGTGAGGTATGCATTAAGACTACAAGAACAGGTAACCATATTTCCCAAACCCTAATTTGGCATTCACAATACGAGTGTAAAGGAGATGTATCGAGATGTAGATACCTAAATATAGACTATAGTGTGTGCCATTTAGGAGTAGGAGAACCTAAGTGCTTCAGTCCAGAGTATCAACCCCGTACAATTTGGTTGACTCTCAGGAATGGAGATCCTCAGGGGACCCTAATTAATAAGACAGTGTTAGAATCCGTACATTCTTCGGGTGTTCTGCTATTTGATGCATGTAAGGCGATATCAAGTGGTAGAAAGCCGTGGAATGTATGTGGGGATCTTAGATGGGAGAGGACGTATGGGTCTAATGATAAATATATTTGTCCCAGTAGTAAAAATAAATATGTGAGTCCTAGATGCCCAAATAAAGACTATAACTTTTGCCCATATTGGTCTTGTGTGGGGTGGGCGACTTGGGGACAGACAGTAGACAAAGACATGATAGTGACTAAGTTGCCTACCAGCCCATATTGTAAGTCTATGGAATGCAACCCAGTCCATATACTTATAAACAACCCCGATAAGTTCTTAGACAAATATGGCAATTTATTTGGGTTTCGAATATACGGGACGGGTTTAGATCCTGGGACAGTATTGTTTATAGGGATAGAGACTGATACGGTATCCTCCCAAACTCATCAAGTATACCATTCCTTTTATGAAGAGATGAGTATAGATAATAAGATCCCCCATAATGCTAAAAACCTGTTCATTGACTTAGCTGAAAGTATTGCCGGTAGTCTTAATGTTACCAACTGCTATGTGTGTGGAGGTACTAACATGGGAGACCAATGGCCTTGGGAAGCAAAGGAGGTAATGTCCGGTTCTGAGGCAGTTGACCAACTAATATCTACACAAGCCGATTATCATATGAGTGTTAGAGGTAAATCTGAGTGGAGATTAAAGACATCCATCATAGGTTATGTTTGCATAGCAAGGAAAGGAATAATGTATAATACTTCTGTAGGAGAATTAACTTGTCTAGGGCAAAAAGCTTATGATGATGATACAAAGAATACAACTTGGTGGTCGGCTTCAAATGTCTCAGAACCATCTAACCCGTTTGCTAGATACGCCAATTTAAAGGATGTGTGGTTTGATTTATCCATCACATCTACCTGGAGAGCCCCAGCAAATTTGTACTGGATCTGTGGTAAGAAAGCCTATTCGGAGTTGCCACAGGACTGGGAAGGGGCATGTGTGTTGGGTATGCTCAAACCATCCTTCTTCTTGTTACCGATTGAAACAGGTGAGACTTTAGGTGTTAAAGTGTATGATGTGAATCATAGGAAGAAAAGGGGACCCATAGAGATAGGCGCCTGGGAAGATGATGAATGGCCTCCCCAGCGTATCATAGATTATTATGGGCCAGCCACGTGGGCAGAGGATGGTACCTTTGGTTATAGAACCCCTATTTATATGCTCAACCGTATTATAAGATTACAGGCGGTGGTTGAGATTATTACTAACGAAACATCACAAGCGCTCAATCTTCTAGCGAAGCATAATACCAGGATGAGGACAGCAGTCTACCAAAATAGATTAGCCTTGGATTACCTTTTGGCAGTAGAGGGAGGTGTATGTGGGAAGTTTAACCTGAGCAATTGCTGTCTTCAAATAGATGACGAAGGGCAAGCAATAGCTGAGCTTACTAGCCATATGGTTAAACTAGCGCATGTGCCTACTCAGGTATGGAAAGGGTATAATCCAAGTACTTGGTTTGGTAGCTGGTATGAGTGGTTTGGAGGGCTTAAGGCAGTGGTAGGTGGAGTCCTACTGATTTTAATGTTGTGTCTACTCCTGCCGTGTCTTATACCCTTAGTAGTTAGGTCTGTGCAGAGCCTGATAGAAAATATAGCAGAGAGGAAGGCTGCTGCACAGATAATGGCAATTTATAAATATAAGGCTCTAGATCAGGGAGAACCAATGCAGGAAGATGAGTGTTGAAGATTCACATCATAAGATAAGTCTGGTTTGGTTCAAGGTAACTTGCGGTGTATGCAAACTAAGGTTAAGTGATGCCTCAAGTAATTGTGGAATATCAAGAGGCATCAAAGGGGGGAATGTGGTGGAATCTCGGTAAAAATAAATTTAGTAGGCCGAGATTACCACGTGGCATGTGTACGTGCATATGCTGACGTATCGATCAGTTGGTTGCACGAGGCAAGATACGATCAGTAGTGTACGGAGCATGTGCAAGAATACAGGATGTAGTATTCCCCTCCTCCATTGTGCTGGACAAGCCATGCGGTCAAGCAGGAAGTTAATTCTTATTTGTATTGATTGGTCAAGAGAATGTGCGGGTGGAGCTTAATATGGGAGGAGTTATGTGCCTATATAAGGAACCTGCACTATTGTCCGGGGCTCAGAACTTGTGGTATTTTGGTGACGCTAGTCCCTCTGAGTCCCGGTCGGTGATCCAATAAAGAATCTCTTCCTTCCTGAAGAAACCTGTGTCCATCTCTCTGTGCTTCGCTTCCGTCAGTTTCTCCGGTATCAATATTAATACACAATATATACAAAATGTAACGTGACGTGCACTCATACTTTTACACATAATTTAATATGAATAAAATCTAAAGTGTGAGAAATTAGGAAATGTTATTTTCTTCATGGCATTTTAACTGTGAATAGCACAATACTGTTAGCTTTTACTGCAATAATTTACACATCTGTGTTCAGCGGTTTCGCGAATATAACCCCTATGGCTATGTACAGGTTTTATGGTGTTTTGGATAGTTACAGGGTCAAATAAAGAGCTTGACAATTTCAGTTTTTACACATTGAAATTTGCCAGGTTGGTTTGCTGGGACTATGTTGCCTTTAAGACTGTATGGTAGCCCAGGAATGAGAATTACCCAAATCATGGCATACCATTTGCAAAAGTTGACAACCCAAGGTATTCAACAAGGGGTATGTCCAGTCTTTTTTTTTAGGAGCCACTTAGTCACAAACCCTAGCCAAAATTAGTGTTCATTTTTTTATTTTATTTTTTGCATTCACAATAAATACACAAAGAGGTTGGAAGGGTGACAAAAAGACACATAGAGGGACTGTGGGGACAAAAAAATCCTAAAGGGCTGAGGGGACAGAGAGACACACAGAGGGACTGGGGCCTGAGGGGGTGACAAAGACACACAGGGGGCTAGAGGTACATAGTAGTTTTTTTAAAAGCATGCTTTTTATTTTTCCCTACAAATCTGTTTTTAAAAAATTGAGGTTGTCAATTTTGGTTTTGGGGGTGCAAGTAGCTGATGTTGCCAGGGGCGCAAAAGACTAGCACCTGCCCTGTCTACAAGCACCATAATGATTGCATAAAATATACAGTATCTTGTAATACAATGTATTCACAGTCCTAATTATAATCCACTGTTAAAAAAGAAAATATATCTTAAATATATCAATTTGTGGTAAAAGTGTTAATAGTAGCCTTTCAATAATCTTATGTTCAAGTCCAGCAAACACAAAAAGATTATTTGGGGCATTATAGGCACGCAGACCACTTCATTTCAATTAAGTGTTTTGGGTGCCATGCCCCTGTAGTTTTAACCCTTTTAAATTCCTTTTTTCTTAATATCGTGGCAGTACAGGAGGCATGTTCCTTCCTTTGGGACAATGTTCCCTTGATAAAGGCAATCCTGCCAAAATGTTGGGGGAAATTTTGACTTTCTCCCTCTTCTCACTATTTCTGCTATTTTCTGTTTTTCTTTTTTTATGGTATGTATTTTTATGTTGGGTAGCTTTCTTTTAGGTATCATTGTGACTCTATACTATGAATATCATTGTTGTATTTTTTGCTGTTTCTATGAATACATGTGATTTTTTGTATTGAGTACTGTTTTGATATTATTGCTAATGTGTTTGGCACAATCTTTGTGATACCTGGCATATTGGAAACAATTAATATAGTGATTTTTTTTATTTCTATGGCTGTGCACCTCATTCAGTATTATTTGTAGATTGTTCAGGTCCTTGGGGAAATAGAACCATTGAGTGAGCACCCTGCTTAGGTATTTTGCTTCTGCTGATATATCCTGATGTCATTCAGTTAGTGTGCTTACCTTTCTAAATTAGATTGTACTTTCCTTTGGGACAAGTCTTCTGAAAGATGTAAAGTTAAAAGGTCCCTCCCCCTTATGGTATAAAGCCACTAACCTGCCCAATAATCCTCAGTTTGTAGCAAGAAATAGACAGAGACACCAATAGTGCAAAATATTTATTATCAAAAAGGGACAGAAACCGGGGCGGGGCCGGGCCGCCATGCCAGCAGGCTGCAAGTTAATACAGCTCCAGGGAAACTCGTATAATAAGGGGTAAAACACCCATGAAACTCAGCTTGGAACCCCCTGAGAGTGCGAGATACCTGGTCCTGGAGTGTCCCGGTGTAGCTTGAACCCCTGATATCGGGTGGACCGGGTCCTGGTGAGATGCTCCGGGGTTGGAAAGACTGAGGCCTAGCCGGGAGGGGAGAGGGACGGACGGCCGCTGCCTCGCTCTCCGTCCCGGCAACGACTGAGAACCGCTACAAACCCGGGCTCCCCGGCCCCGTTTACCCCCCCTCTGGGCCGGCGGGGGTTATCCCGGCCCCCATCAGGCAGGCGACCTCATGGCAGTGCTAATGGGCGACTCAGCGCCAGCAGCTACCACGCGGCCCTGACAAAATGGGCGACAGATGCACCTAACCAGCAAACCGCCAAAGACGGCGCGCTGAGGGAGAGCCCCCACGAACAGAGCCACGACCACCCAGGGCACTTTAATGCAACCACGATGGGGCAGCTGCGGAGACCTGTGGTTCTGCCGTCTACCAGACTGCAAGCAGACCTACTCACCAGCAGAGGATCCAGCGCCTACATTGACTGAGCCACCTTACTAGAGCTCCCTATCACGCATACCGCAGACCAACACTGAGGCAGTGTCCAAATGACTAACCCATTACAACGTGACCACACCTGATTACCGAGACCTGCAAAACATCATACCCACACTCGCATACCAGCAGAGAAAAAAAGTCCACAGAGGACCGCAGACACTTCAACCTGTAGTGGGTCCCAAGGACGCAACGGTCACCGAGGTACCATATGAGGACTATCTATATGCCGGAGCAAAGGACACTGACCACCACAGTCCCTGATGCCAAAACCGACTGGTACCCCAGCTCCTTATGACAGACTCCTAAGGCAGTATCCGCTGGACCCGTCGCTGGACCCGTTACTGACAGCCTTCCCAACATGAATCCTGGCTGTGGGTACCCCCAAATGGATATTTCCGCTACCGGTACTATAATTGAGGCTGTAGTTCATATTGGACTGATGCCCTAGTGCAGTTAACAACCTAGCTAGCCACAACCTGCCTGGTGGTATAATATATACTTCTTGAGTACTCGACTTAAAATAAGCTACTGTTTTATACAGGCATATGCCTGTGCAACTGTACTCTATTAGCCTGCCTAATGAAACCTTAAGTAAACTTTTAATGAAACGTCTTGAAACAAGCAGGGATAGTGCACACAAACAAGAATAGACAAACACATTTTGAAGGGTAGTATTTGACACCTAATGGAGAATACCGTGCAGCTCAGCTTAATACCTCACACATAGCTAGCTTTCGTTGTTCGTGAGTTTGGTAGTTATTCGCTGCTTAAACATGACAACCTAGCTTGTATCAGCTTGTCGTTAGTACATAAAGACACGGGACATAGCTGGGCATTATCACCTTATACTCCAGGGAGTGCTTTATGCTACATGACTATCCCACACGTAGCCCGTATGTGAAATCGCTAGACAGCTTAGATATAGATGTATGTATAACGAAGCCTGCAACTTGACTGTCTGTAACATTTTAATTAAGCTTGATATACACAAAAAAACTACAAAATGTGCATATTCTCATGCCACTGTCTAACTTTTTGGTATTCTTGAATAATGCTGTTGTGGCGTATGTTTGAAAACCTGTAACCACCTGCACAACTAAAAATAAAGAATAAAAAAAAAAAAAAAGGGACAGAAACTTGTACTGCCACCATATTAAAGAAAAAAGAATTTACGGTAAGTAAAATTTCACATATGGCATATGGTGGTAGTACAGGAAATATATCAAGATCTCCAAAAACCAGGGCTGGAATTAGGCAACAACTGCATGAAGCACCTTTCACCCGAAAGCAGCTGCAGAGGCCAAGAATATGTCTAGCCTGTAGCTGCTTTACAGAAGTCTTCTGGTGAAGCTTGAGAATTTTCATCCCTAGATGCGGCCGTGGCTCTTGTAGAATGTGCTCTCAGACATAGGCAATGTTAAACTGCTAGAGCAATAGGCCAGCTATATTGTATCTACAAGTCATCTTGAAATAGTGTTCTTTGTACTCTAACTCTTTTTGCAGATGTAATTGCAATAGTGATGTACCGAACTGTTCGCTGGCGAATAGTTCCCGGCGAACATAGCGTGTTCGCGTTCGCCACCGCGGGCGAACACATGGGCGGTTCGATCCGCCCCCTATTCGTCATCATTGAGCAAACTTTGGCCCTGTGCCTCACGGTCAGCAGACACATTCCAGCAAATTAGCAGCAGACCCTCCCTTCCACACCCTCCCACCTCCCTCCCAGCACCCATTTTTTTTTTTTCAAATACTTTTTATTCAAAAAATTTTGTTTTTAAATTACAAAGCAGTTCAGAGAATACATGCATACAGTCATACAGAGTACATCCGATTGATATAAATAAGTCATTCTGTATAAGATGAATAAATTCATTGAAATATAACATTCAGTCAACCGGATATGTTAAAGAAAAGAAAAAGAAGATAACTTAAAACAGGAAGTCATTAGTATATCTTAAACAGAAATCTGTAAGAAAATAATAGGGTATATTTTAGTAGAAGTTAACACAAATTAAGATACATGTAGTCCATGGGATAGATATCAGTATCCAAATGAAATTACAACTTCCGAAACCCCTTCCCCAATGTAATTTATGAATTACCATAAAGTATAGAACAGTTTTTTAACCAAACTGAATACCAATCTCTTTTTTTTGAGGCCCCTGACCAATTTTTAACGATGTCATTTTCCATTGTCAGTTGGAACTTAATTTGGTTAATTAAAGATTTTTTGAAAAGGGACAGAAGATTTCCACTGTCTCGCTATGATAATTTTAGTTGCGATAAAGCAGTGGATAGCTAAACAAATATGTTTACTTGATTTAAAAGGCCAGTTCGGGGGGGCGGGGCCTGACCGCCATGCCGACAAGTCGCACATGGAGAGAGCTCCTGCCGAAAACCCTCTAAAAACGCAAAACTAACGACTTTCCACTCGAGAAAACGAGCTGGGACTCGGCTGAAATACTTCTCCACGCACGAGAGACAGCTTCTCAAGGCTCCTGGCTAATATACCGGAGGTCACACCCTGAAGCCTCTTTGGGCCTACTCGCGGGCGCAGCCGAGAGGATACGGCCGGTCTCCCGGCTGCCTACACTGCTGTGGCACCTAGAGGTAAACGGGACCCCTGTTTCCCCCCCCTGCCGTGAGGGACATCACGGCACCCACACAAGCGAGACCATCCCGCTGAGAGGCACCGGACAGCGGGGACGAAGCTAAGATGGCCGCCCATCGTAGGCCCAAGAAGCGGAGCACATACACCCAACATGCCGCGAACCCTCTACTGGAACTCGATCGGCTCTGCGCGAGCCTCTGGGCAATGTTATGCGACCGCGGAATGGCCCACAGACTGGCAGTCAAGCTAGTGGCCACATGGATCCGTCCTAAAACCCGTCGCCTCCACTACAGGCACCCCCCGCAAGCACCCAGAAAGGCCGAAACGACACGCAAATGCCAGCGACCTCACAGGCGGGAAAAGTCACCTGGCTACCTGGGCAAACGCACGGATCCACACATACATGGGAGCTATACCGCAAAACCTGGTCCCCACACAAGCCACTCACCTGATCCGGGAACTTATATCATCCCCTTCACGCCACTGCTGCCAAGCGAGGAGCCGCAAAGCTGCACACTCTACGGAATGCAGAGGGAGTTGATTCCCGGCCCAGAGGAGCCCCTGAGACAAACTACGCAGGCAGGACACAAGTTACTGCAATGGGCATAGGCTAAAAAGACTACCCCTGTGTCCTATGAACGAGCATGCCTCCATAGGGTCAGTCTACAGCCTTCTATCCATCCTGTCAGCCCCCAACCTGATGGACAGTAAGGGACTTACACTTACCTTCTTGTTTTCATTAAACGGACTCATTAACAAGCATAATAGGTCAACCATACCTGGTTTTAAGCATAATCGATACTAATTCGTTGCCGAGCTTGTTTAGTAATATGTCAGCATTAAGTGAACCGCTTGTCAATTTTTGTAACGCAAACTAAGTTTAATGTTAGGCACACAGCCTGCTTAATTAATTCCTCAACGTGCTATCCAATATGTGCCTCACTTGTATATGCCTTTTAAAGATATGCAGATTGCAGATTGTACGCTTAGGCAGCCAGACGGTTCTATTAACTAAAACATTATCATATGTTCAGTAATCCTAGTTACATGGTCCAAGCTTGTTTTATTCCTTTTACTTTAACCTGATATAACATTTAATATAATCTTGAACGTAACTAAACTTGACAATTCATAGGCTTGTATAGCTTAGTGAATCTATATATATCTACTATTGTCATAACGCTAGAAATTTGCATGTTTGCTTCATTTAATATAATCTTAAACGTAACTAAACTTGACAATTCATAGGCTTGTATAGCTTAGTGAATCTATATATATCTACTATTGTCATAACGATAGATATTTGCATGTTTGCTTTAAAAAAAAAAAAAAGTGCTGTTTAATCTGCCACAATTTAATTTGTAAAAATGTTATGAAAAGCCTGCAGCTGCTATTGTGGCTCTGCTCGCCTATTGTTATTTCATGCACAATGAAAATAAAGAATAAAAAAAAAAAAAAAGGCCAGTTCAAGTGAAGAAGGGCTTTTTTCACTGTTATAGATTGAATAGCAGTTAGTTGTCTTCAAGCGGGTGTGTCAGGCCTACAGCGTGTACTCTGCAGACCTCTTCCACTGCAGAGGTCTCAGGCAGGCAGCATTACACACATGGACGTACGGTGTGATGATGATGATGTTGTACCCGCTGCTGCTTCCTTTGCTGAGTTGTCAGATACAAGTGAAGCGGTTGATGATGATGATGTGTCCATGGATGTCACGTGGGTGCCCGCTAGAAGAGAAGAAGAACAGGGGGAAGGTTCAGATGGGGAGACAGAGAGGAGGAGGAGACGAGTTGGAAGCAGGGGGAGGTCGTCGCAAGGAGCTAGTGGCATAGCCCGACAGCACGCCAATCAACGCATGCTGTGTCCACCACCAGAATGCCATCATTGCAGAGCTCAGCAGTGTGGCATTTTTTTGGTGTGTCTGCCTGTGACAACAGCGATGCCATTTGCAACCTGTGCCAAAAGAAACTGAGTCATGGGAAGTCCAACACCCACTTAGGTACAACTGCTTTGCGTAGGCACATGATCGCACATCACAAACGCCTATGGGATCAACACATGAGTACAAGCAGCACACAAACTCAAAGCCGCCATCCTCCTCCTGGTCCAGCATCTTCAGCCACGTCAACCACTGCTGTCCTCCTTGCCCCCTCTCAACCATCCGCCACTCCGTCTCTCGCCTTGAGCAGTTCCTGCTCATCTGCCCACAGTCAGGTGTCTGTCAAGGACATGTTTGAGCGTAAGAAGCCAATGTCACAAAGTCACCCCCTTGCCCAGCGTCTGACAGTTGGCTTGTCCGAACTTGTGTGAACTATTCCGAACTATTCACTTGTGTGATCTTTCATGAATTGTCATTTGAATGTTAATTTGAACTGTGGGGCACAAGAACTTGAATCGAAAACATCTTTAAGCCAACTATGTTTTCACTAAGCTTAGTGAATAACTAACATTAACGAGTCGGATTAAACGCACTCTGCACTCGAGGTATGATCTGTTTAAATGACCCCACTCGGGCCCTAAATGGTAAAACGTTTCACATGGGCATACGAAAGGTACACATGGCAATTAAAATCAGAAAATATGTAAAACATTTTTAGATATACTGGAAATTAGTACACCAATACAATTAAGCACTGTACTTTCTGTACTTTCAGGATTCATGTTTGCACGTTTTTTTAAGAATTTGACAGGAATCTATTTTTGAAGTTGTTCCCCTCCTCTTGACACGATCAATGACCTGAGAGTCTCCGTAAGCAGGGTTGACCTGTTAGTCCCGTTTTCCATTCAAGTTGTGCATGATGTCCCGGCTAGGTTTCCAGGGACAAATGTTGGAGCCTCGGCGTTGCCCCAATATGGAGGGAGCGTGGAGTTTGTTGGAGGCTTCGATGTGAGTAGCGAGTCCGGGGGGAGACCCAGTTGCCCCAGGATTCCCTCTGCCTCCTGCATGTTGCGTAGGGTATGCCTGGCGTACGCATGGCGACTTCTCGCTTCAGTAGTTAGGACACGCCCCCCTAGCCCGCCAGCTTTTACCCCCTAGCTGGTGGAGTCTGAGGCGTTCAAAAAATTTGTAGATATTGGGACACCGCAGTGGAAGGTACCCGGCCGAAATTTCTTTTAAAAAAAGGCAATCCCCAATCTGTACTCGATTGTGCAAAAGGAATTAATGGCATGTCTGGCACACAGTGTTGGGGCAATGGTCCATCTGACCACTGATACCTGGTCTGCAAAGCATGGTCAGGGCAGGTATATCACCTACACTGCGCATTGGGTAAACTTGCTGACGGCTGCCAAGCATGGAATGCGTGGCTCTGCAGAGGAGTTGGTGACACCGCCACGACTTGCAAGCAGGCCTGCTGCCATCTCCTCTACTCCTCCTACTCCATCCTCTTCCATAACCTCCTCGGCTGAGTCCTCTTCTACTGCTGCGTCTTGCTCCACATCAACGGCACCCCCCTAGCTCCCCAGGTGCTATTCCACATCCCTATTCTGCTCTCTGTCAGTGTGTATCAGGGGCTTTGAGGACAGGTGTGAATCCATATCTGCCAAGTGACCCTATGTAGGGGGAACAGTCTCTATTCTACTCTGTGTCAGTGTGTATCATGGGCTCTGAGGACGGGGAACAGTCTCTATTCTGCTCTGTGTCAGTGTGTATCATGGTCTCTGAGGACGGGGAACAGTCTCTATTCTGCTCTGTGTCAGTGTGTATCAGGGGCTTTGAGCACAGGTGTCAATCCATACCTGCCAAGTGACCCTATGTAGGGGGAACAGTCTCTATTCTGCTCTTTGTCAGTGTGTATCAGGGGCTTTGAGGACGGGGAACAGTCTCTATTCTGCTCTGTGTCAGTGTGTATCATGGTCTCTGAGGACGGGGAACAGTCTCTTTTCTACTCTGTGTGAGGAGGAGGAACGGGAAATGAGTAGCTCGGCATCCAACCTTGTGCAAATGTGGTCTTTCATGCTGTCGTGCCTGTTGAGGGACCCTCGTATAAAAAGGCTGAAGGAGAACGACCTGTGCTGGGTGTCCACGCTACTAGACCCCCGGTCTCTATTCTGCTCTGTGTCAGTGTGTATCATGGTCTCTGAGGACGGGGAACAGTCTCTATTCTGCTCTGTGTCAGTGTGTATCAGGGGCTTTGAGGACAGGGAACAGTCTCTATTCTGCTCTGTGTCAGTGTGTATCAGGGGCTTTGAGCACAGGTGTCAATACATACCTGCCAAGTGACCCTATGTAGGGGGGACGGTCTCTATTCTGCTCTGTGTCAGTGTGTATCATGGTCTCTTCGGACGGGGAACAGTCTCTATTCTGCTCTGTGTCAGTGTGTATCAGGGGCTTTGAGGACGGGGAACAGTCTCTATTCTGCTCTGTGTCAGTGTGTATCATGGTCTCTGAGGACGGGGAACAGTCTCTATTCTGCTCTGTGTCAGTGTGTATCAGGGGCTTTGAGGACAGGTGTCAATCCATACCTGCCAAGTGACCCTATGTAAGGGGAACAGTCCCTATTCTGCTCTGTGTCAGTGTGTATCAGGGTCTCTGAGGACAGGTGTCAATCCATATGTCAAGGTGTCAATCCATATGTCAAGGTGTCAATATGTCATATGTCAGGTGTCAATCCATATCCATTGCGATTTAGGAATGTTAGGTGATTTCTGCCCTTTATGGATTAAAACCAGACTCTGCATCAACTGTGTAATTTTCCATGGGAGTTTTGCCATGGATCCCCCTCCGGCATGCCACAGTCAAGGTGTTAGTCCCCTTGAAACAACTTTTCCATCACTTTTGTGGCCAGAAACAGTCCCTGTGGGTTTTAAAATTCGCCTGCCCATTGAAGTCAATGGCGGTTCGCCCGGTTCGCGAACGTTTGCGGAAGTTCCCGTTCGCCGTTCGCGAACCGAAAATGTTGTGTTCGCAACATCACTAAATTGCAACTAAAAAAGGCGGTCTTAAGAGACAAGGGTTTCAAAGCGATTTCTTCTAACTGGTGGATTACAGAGAGCTCCGAAAACCACAGATAAGTCCCATGTAGGAAAAAAAAAATTCTTTGTAGGTTTGTGAAGTCTGATGGGTTTAAAAAAATCTATGAAAAGAATATTCGTAGCTAGATTTTTTACCCAAAAAGTTACTTTGTGCAGAAGGTGAACTTTTAGAGTTAAGACACTCAGCCCTGCTTCAACCCATCTTGAAGAAAGCTAAGAATGGAATTAATTGAAGGTGAAATATTGAGATAGCTATGTTCCTTGCACTGATGTAGGAACTTCAACCAAATCCTCAAATATATTTTGGAAGTGGATTTCCTGGTAGAACCAAGCAATATATCAAACTTTTCCTCTAAAATGCCTTAATGTTGAAGATGTCAATCTGGACATCTGAATTATATTTTCGTTCTCTATCAGTTGTAAAGACAGAGGAAGTTCAAAGAATGTTGAAGCCATAATTTTCAAGGCCGAGAACCAGCTTTAATTTGGCCAGTATGGGATGATGACCAGTACTTCAGCTTTGTCTGATCTTATTTTTTTATAATGCTCTCGAAATGAGGTTTACAATAGGAAATACATAAGCAAGGTTGAAATTTCATTTGATTTATAAACTGGCTATGAAGTGGGAATAATCTCCTCTGAATAGTGAGGCAAATGCATGAATCTTTGCATTTTTTTTCTCCTGGCCATTATAATGGTCCACGACAGGCACACTGAACTTGTTGACTGCAAGAGAAAACATCTTCGGACCATTCGTTTTAAAACCATTTTGTCCTGCTTAGGTCATCTGCAATTAAGTTGTTGATTCCTCTTATGTGTATGGCTGACAGATCTTCTAAAAATTCCTTGGCCCAGGCCATTATTTCTGCACACAGAAGGTGAAGAATTCTTATACTTGTACCTCCCTGCTTGTTTATGTAGGATAGCATGGTTTTGTTGTCTGACTGGATTTTCACAGACTTCCCTAAAATTGAAGATTATGCTAGCTTTAGTGTACCTATAATCCTAATTTTAGTAATGACAGGAGGCAAGTATTTTGCATTAAACTCTCTTTACTAACTCACACAGCAGTAAAGAAAAGTGAAAACATTAACCAATCAAAATGCAATAGGAAGCATAGTATTCACAGAGATAAGGCTCCTCCCCCTCTTTCGAAAGCGACATCATGAATACAGGTCCAAAGAGTCCAAAGTTCCATAACAGGCGCCAACGGGCGATAATCCAAAATGAAGGTTGAGCAGGCGAAGTTGTAATGGAGTCCGTCCTGCTAATGAGCTGTAAAGCCACGGAATTACACTGAAAGAGAATGTGAAATAGGTTAGGAAACCGGTCTGGAAACTGATTGAATTAAAGGTAACAGCCCATGATTAGTTACAGGAATAACATATAACTGAATATAACGATAACAGAATACCAAGTATATGTAAACGATCAAGGCTACTGCCAATAAATGTCCAGAGTGAGCAAACACAAACGGAGACTGAAGCATGCAGAGTCAAATATACTTACGTAAGCCTATCTCCCAAGGGAGGAATGGGCGGGAAAATACTCGCCTCCTGTCATTACTAAAATTAAGATTATAGGTACACTAAAGCTAGCATAATCTTCAATTTTACCACATGACAGGAGGCTTCGTATTTTACATTTTTAACGCTGATGTAGGAGAGATGAGGCTGCTCCCGAGTTCGGGCGGAAGAAAATGTCCGAAAGGTAGATTCTCGCGACCAGTCTGCGGAGCGTAGGATATCTGTCAGAGAAGTACCCGCCGAGAAGGCCGAAGAAGCCGCCGCTCCGCGAATGGAGTGGGCTCCGAAAGTCTCGTCCACTCCCGCCGATGATAGAATCCATCTTATCCACCTGGCGAGGGTAATAACCAAGACTGGCACGTGAGGCTTAATGTGAGATACTAACAGTTGCCCCGAGGAAGAGACTCTGAGTCTGCAGACCAGGGGTTCTATGCCAATGGGGATTCCCATGACTGGGACTTGAGCCGCCGAAATCGCGGAGCGGACTACGTTTAGAGAGCGATAAGAAAGGCCCGCAGAAAAAAGAAAGGAAAGGAAAGAAGATTCAAAACTGCCGTCACAGGGGCAGTAGAGGGATCGATGTTCCGTTCACCGCACCAAGAGGACCAGGAAGTCCAAGCTGATAGGTAACAACGCCTGGTACCTGGAGCCCATGAGTCCCATAAGAGATCTCTAGCTGCCTGCGATAACTCGCTGGTTTGCCAGGCACCCCTGAAAGAGTCCAAGCCACTAAGGCGAGACGGTCTTCCAGAATGAGAGGATGAGGGTTGTCTTTCGGGTCCGTGAGGAGTGTTGGATAGGTTGGTATGAGGAGCGGATCCATGAAGGACGATGCCAGGAGGTCCGGGAACCAGGGTTGGCTCTGCCATAGGGGAGTGATGAGGAGAAGAGATCCTCGTTGGGTCTTCAGGTACTGAATCATCCTCGCTATCATGGCGAACGGGGGAAAGGCGTAAGCTCCTCTGGTTGGCCATGGTTGGA
Source organism: Pelobates fuscus (assembly GCF_036172605.1). Taxonomy (NCBI): domain Eukaryota; kingdom Metazoa; phylum Chordata; class Amphibia; order Anura; family Pelobatidae; genus Pelobates; species Pelobates fuscus. Next base: position 254,688,667 of record NC_086321.1, on the reverse strand, counting down.
GGAATGCGTCCACTGCCATGCCCTCCGGGTCCGGGAGCCAGCTGAAATAGTTGGTCGTCTGTTTGTTGGTGCGTGACGCAAACAGGTCCAGGTGAAATGGACCCCTCCTGCACGAAAGACGCTGGAAGATTTGTGGGTCCAGTCTCCAGTCGCTGCTGTCTCGCCAGTGGCGTGAGAACCAATCCACAGTCAGGTTCGTCTCTCCCGGGAGATACTCTGCTATGAGGGAGATTTTGCGTGGTAGGAAGAAGTCAAAGATCCGCTTCGTTATTTCCGAGAGGAGTCGGGATCGTGCACCTCCCAAGCGGTTGATGTAGCGGACCGCAGAGATGTTGTCCATCCGGAGGAGGATGCAACAGTTCGACTTGTTTCCTGCTAAGCTGCGGATCGCGAACGACCCGGCCAGGAGTTCCAGACAATTTATGTGGAGGTTGAGGTCCTGGGAACTCCAGGCACCGCCTGTCGACCTGCCTTCGCAAGTCGCGCCCCAGCCCCAGAGGCTTGCGTCCGATTCTAGGACTGTGTCGGGTGAACTCCCGAAAATGGCACGGCCGTTCCATGCTTCCATGCTGTCCAACCACCAGCTGAGTTCTTGTTTGACTTCCTCCGTTATTGGGATGGTCTGATCATAGGAAGGATTCCGGCGAAGGAAGGATGTCTTCAGGCGCTGCATCGCTCTGTAGTGGAGCGGTCCTGGGAAGATTGCCTGGATGGAAGCGGATAGTAGACCTACAATTCGCGCCAAGTTGCGGAGTGGAATGGAGTGGCAACGGAGGACCCGGCGTAGTTCCTTCTTGATGGCCGTGATTTTTTGACGTTGGCAGTCGCAGAGTGCTGGACGTGGAGTCTATCTCAAAGCCCAAGAATTGTATGATCTGGGCTGGAGATATTGCCGACTTCTGGTGATTCACTACAAATCCTAGGGACGTCAGGAATCGGATGGTATATTGCGTGTGTTGAGTCAGTCTGGACTTGTTTGAGCAAAACAGTAGTAGGTCGTCCAGGTAGATAATGCAACGAATGCCTTGTGTTCGTAGATGTGCAACTACTGGCTTCAGCAGCTTGGTGAAACACCATGGGGCTGAGCTGAGGCCGAATGGAAGGCATGTGAACTGCCACGGTAGGCCGTTCCAGTGAAACCTGAGGAATTGTCGGCATGAGACGTGGACGGGTACTGACAAGTACGCGTCCTTGAGGTCCAATCTCGTGAACCAGTCCCCGTCTTGAAGGAGGTCTCTTAGAAGGTGGATGCCTTCCATTTTGAAATGTCGGTACATCACGTACGCGTTTAGCCTCCTTAGATTTATGACTGGTCTGAAATCTCCCGTTTTCTTTTTGACCAGGAAGATATTGCTGAAGAAACCCCCTTCGTTAGGAGCGGATTCGATCGCCCCTTTCATCTGGAGGTCCTGCAGTTCGCCGTCGATGAGTCGGCGGTCCTCCACTGAGCAACGTGTAGCGTGTGGGGGAATAGTTTGGTGCGGGATGTCCACAAAATCGATGATGTAGCCTTGCACCGTCTGATGGATCCAAGCATCCGCGGAGATGGTGGTCCAGGTCTGAAAATATAGAGCGATACGACCTGCAGTACGTGGGGAAAGAGGTACGGGAGTCAAAGGGCTGCTTACTTGTGGGGAAGCGTGCTCAGCCACGCCCACGTGGTCCCCTGCCTCGGTCGGCTCCTCTGGTATAGGAGAAGGGTTGTCTGAAGCCCACCTCTGGGTAGAAGGGCTGAGGTCTGTGGGAACGGGGGCCTGAAGGCCAGAAGCGGCTGGCTGCACGGCCCCTGCGGCGGTCAGCCCGTCCAAAAGACCCCGACTGGGGTAGCCCCTGAAGACACGCTTCATTGAAGACTGAGCTTTATTCAGGGATGTGAATATGTTAACGTGTTTGTTTAGTTCTTTCAAGAAAGCTTCACCAAACAACTTGCCCTGTGCCAGCGGTCCTAACTCCTTGGTGCCCAATTCCACCAGCTTACCGTCAATGCGGAGCAATGCTGCTTTATGCCTCTCAGAGGAGAGGGCAACGTTGGTGTTACCAACAAAACAGAAGCACCTTAGTGCCCATTCCCTTATATCATGAGCCCATTCTTTTACCATGCTGGTATCAAACTGGTCAGCCGAGACATGAAGGTGGTCATGACCTGGTCGAATTCGGGTGTCTGAGCCACATGATCGGGGAGCGAAGGGCGAGGACATTCGGAGCGAAGGTGGTTGTATACCGTCTTGTCCAGTGGTTTGCGGAGCCACAGGTGCATAAATTCGGAGAGGTGATCGGAGGGAGTCCAGTCCGCCGATCGTGGGTGTCGTATATTACGAGGGTCGAAGAGGCGTTGCCCAGTGGGGTCCAGGATGGCCTCCCCTTCTTCCTGGGCAGATGCGAGGTCATCTGGTAGTTGGATGTCATCCAGGAACGTGCCTCGTAAGAAACCTGTATGGGATCCGGTGTCCGAGCCCCCCTCGTCGTCGTGTGAGCAGCCCTCCACTCGTCCAGTATAGCCAAGGAGTGCGAGTGGTCTTCCCCCTCATCCGAGGAGTAACCGTGTTGAGGGACGGGGGTAGGTCGGGTTGGCTTATGGCGTTTGGTTGGAGCCTTGCCTTTGCCCGGGACAACAGTCCCCTTTTCGCCCTTCCAGTGGCGTTTAATAGGCCGTGGGTCGGCTTGGGTCTGCGATTCTGAAGCCTCAGAATCATAGTCATGGAGTGTGGCTCTAGTGGAAGACATGGTTAGATCGGCTGATGCCGTTATGACCCTGGAAAGTGCTTTCTCCATAGATGCGGAGATGGCCTCAGAAATCATAGCCTGAAAATCTGCAGGGTTTTGGGAAGATTCCATAGTGTTTTCGGAGTAGGACCGTATTGGTAGAATCTTGTGGCACAGGGTATACGTTGGCTAGGGGTCAGTCTGCGGTGTTGTACACAGTAAATGATGGTATCAGTGATACTTATAGTACCCCAGCAGGGTATGAGTATATAAATTAAGGCTGTAGGCACCCCAGCAGGGTGGACGTGTACAAATCAAGTATGTGGTATGAGAATGCCAGCTTCCCCAGCAGGGTAGATTGGGATTTTTGCACTGGGCTACACCCAGGTATGTGTATGTATGAGGATGGCACAAAATCCACCTATTACAGGGCTAAAACTGATAATACACATATATAGGTGGCACAAAATCCACCTGAAAGCAGCAGTACTGAAAGGGCCTCACCCCGTTATATATGTATAGGAAGGTGGCACAAAATCCACCTAATATAAGTGAAGTTATAGTGGTCCACTGCTGTATGGGACTGACAGTCCTTATGGGAGGTTAGGTATGCAGTACACCGATCTGCTGACCCCTGCCTGAATGGTGTACGAAAATATCGTGGTCGGGAGCCGAAAAGACGGAGACCGCGGGTCTCCCAAGATGGCGGCCGTAAATCTCGCGAGACGCAAGATCCAATATGGCCGCCGGAGAGAGGGGAAAGGGGTTTCCCGCCGTGTCGGCTAGTGAGTGCGGCTGAGAAACCGCGAGGAAGGCAGATAGGGAGGAGGGTGAGCGTTACCCTCGAGGACGAAACCAACGATCCGATCTCCCATAAAGGGAGATCGGAAACACAGAAAACGGAAAAAAATATACACAGAAAAGAGTACATATAAATAAATAACCACACTAGGCAATAAACATCCACAATTAGAGATAACAAAAAAACAGATAAATTAATAAATATAGAAAAGACAAATGAATAAATAGAAACCAGATATATAGAAAAGGATATACAGTATAGGATACTAATATAAGTCCCTGAGGGCAGGGGGGAAATCCTGAGAGGGGATAGAACAAAGCAGAAGGACAGAAAGTCCTAGGAGACAAATAGGAAAATTTCTATTATATCAAACATCAAAGTTAATGAGAAATTCAATATAAAATAAGATAAGTAAGGGAAGAGCCAAAAACTCTGACCTGTCTGCTGATGGAGCAGTAAAGAAAGAGGGGGAGGAGCCTTATCTCTGTGAATACTATGCTTCCTATTGCATTTTGATTGGTTAATGTTTTCACTTTTCTTTACTGCTGTGTGAGTTAGTAAAGAGAGTTTAGTGCAAAATACGAAGCCTCCTGTCGTGTGGTAAAATTATTGGTTTGAAGAATTCCTGATGCTTTTAATTCTTTGTAATTTGAAGAATGATCTGCTTCTTCTTTTGACCATTTTCCTTGGCACATGTGATACATCAGGTGTGCTCCCCAACCTAATTTTGATGCATCCATTGTGAGTATTATCCAATCTTTTTGTCAAAATGAGATACCTTCAGCCAGGAATTTTGACCTTATCCACCATGAAAGTTGAACTTTTCAATTTTCTGAGATGCTGAACATAAAATCCAATTCTTCTTCTCTTTTTGATCAATTTGAGAGGATTTCCAATGATAAGGGGAAAGTTTTTCTTATTAATCATCTTGACCGTTGTTAAATGCCTGATATTTCTCTATTGGTTTTCCACTCTTCATTGGAGTAAGATGGAAGGTCAGGGAATCTGAGTTTATCAGAAACCTGAGGGATTGGATTACTCTTGCAAGCTGTAATTGAGACTTTGTCTGATGATCAATCCATGTTCCTTCAGAACTTCTAAAGTTATCTTTACATCTTTTATAATTGAAAGTTTGTTTTTATGAATCAATCGTCTAAATGGAGAACAATGGGAATAACTTGTTCCTTTAGAACTGCGGTTATAGGAGCTAGGACCTTTGTAAAATTAATGATATGCCATATGGCAGGGCTTTGAATGTGAAATAAAGTGTCTTTGTGCCTCTTTTTACTGCAAATCTTAGAAACTTGGCTATCGGAATATGGAGGCAAGCATCTTTTAGATCTAAAGTAGCCATTAGATCTCCTTCTTGTGGGATGTGAGGAACAGATACTATTGTTTCAATCCTGAATCAATGATACGGAATAAATGAACAATCTTGTTTGGAAACAGGAACAGACATGAATATACCCCTTTTTTATCTTTGGATTTCCACCGCCATATCCGGAATATAATTATTAGCCAGCCTTAGCTTTTGTAGTAAATGCAAAAGATCTTTGTCTTGTTGGTCTTGTTGATCCTTAAAGTGATCTTCCAAAGCTTGAATCCAGCAACTTTGAGGTTTTGCTACTGATGCTTCTGCCATAGCAGCTCTGCATTGAAAGTCTACTCGATAGACTCGTCTGCAAAAGGTTTCTGCTCTTTTAACCCAGAAACTCTGCCAAATAGGAATGGTGGTCTTTTTAGACAGTAGATCCACCTGTATGTCAATTGGGGGTAATTCTTCCCATCAGTCTTCTTGCAGTTTGAAAATGTCCTTAAAATGTCTAGAAATCAAAGCCATTTTTTTTTCCAGGATGTTACAATTCCCTTTGCACGAGTTTCACCAATTGTAGCAAGCCTTTATTGTTAACTTTGGATGTATCAACTTGTAAAATAATGGATGATTAATGAATTTTCTTATTTCATCTGGTGGGAAGCCAACCTCCACGGATGATGAACTGTTGGAATCATCTGAAAATGAGGAGACTGAACATGCTCCTGACGACAATTCAGATCTTGAAGGTGATCTTTTTCATATATGACCATTAGTTATACTGCAGGCATACTTACTTACTAAGCAGATTCTTTAACCCCTTAAGGACCAAACTTCTGGAATAAAAGGGAATCATGACATGTAACACATGTCATGTGTCCTTAAGGGGTTAAAGGACTCAGATTGTCTTGGAACCAGGGTAAGAATGTATACATCTCCTTTAGCTTAGATTTTTCTAGTATTAAGCAGGAACATTGATTGCAAACCTTTTTCTTTGTGCCATCTAGAAGAGGTGTAGAACACTCACTACATTCCAGATGATGTGATTTTACCTTGTTAGGTACTGTATTTGGTTCTTTGCCCTTTTCCATTCGTTCTTGAGAAACAGGACTAGACATTTCTGCAATAGAAAACAATATTAAAAAATCCTTTTTTAAAAATAAATGTAAATAGAAGCTTTCAAAGGGAAGACTTAAAATCTCACCACAAAAACGTAACTATTCTTTGTTAGGAGCCAGGTTGCTCAGCTCTCCCCCCAGGGACCTTTCTGGCCGAATTACTCTACACAGCATCCATGTGCCTCCGCAGGACTCTCCCGTCCCTCGCTGGGGACAAGGAAGAACTGAGGGCAGCTTAGTGGATTTATACCATAAGGGGAAGGGACCTTTTAACTTTACATCTTTCAGAAGATATGTCCCAAAAGAAGGAATATCCCTCCTGTTCTGCTGTGTGTATATGACAGTTTTTATAATTTCGTTAACAGTTAGGTAGGTGCATTAAGACCTCCAAAAAAAAAAAAAAATAGGGGGACGGGTAACTTGGGTGCACCTCTGAGGGGAAACCCTCCTCTTGGGTAAATCCTGCTTGCCTACTGCCTAAGGGAAAGCAATGCTTACAAGGGGAAGGAGGGAGCAAGTTCTTAGAGAACATGAGAACCAGAATGACTTCTTGCAGGAACTTTGGACAGACAATATGACAATGGAGAGATAACATGTTTTTATATACTATAAAGTCAACATAAAATGGACTTTTAACCAGTTATTGGAAACAAGTCTGTGCCTTCCCATACAGGATGAGAGTGGCAAGTATTACGCCCACTGAAAGCATGAATAATGCTCAGTGCCCAGCATAAGACTGAAGATACATTAAATAGAAATACATTAAAGGGTTATTCTAACCACAACTTATTTGACTTTAAGTGGTCACGGTGCATTTTACTATGAAATGCTACACATTCGTGTTATACCCACCTATGACATCAGTGTCATTTTTGTGCATATTGGATGTCTGTAGGCACAGATGTTGATGGCAGAACAGCCCACTCTGCCATAAAATCACTTTGTAGTAAACTCTTGATATTAAATGGCACAGATTCTTGATAGTTACTTCAAATTTGCACTCCAGTGACACTTTAGAAGGTTTATATTAAAGAGAACTCCACTCCAACCATTATGACCACTCCAGCTCTTAAAAGTAGCCATGGTGGTAGGAATCTGTATGTGCAGAGTTTCTGCTTCAAACACCACACTTGAGTAAGATGCCCATTTTTTTCTGCAGGTGGCTAGTTGCAGCTTTACTTAAGCAGCCCAAAAACTGTTTAATAAGTAACTGCACACCTCTTAGTTATAGGATAATTCCACTTATCAGATTTGTACCAAGTAAGTTTACACTCCATTGACATGTGATGTTGCCACACTGCATGGGTGCCCTTGTTCAGTGGGTAAGATTCTGCCCTAAGTAGAGCTCACCACATACCTATTTGGGAAGGAGAGACATTGTTCGATTTGTTCAATCAGAAAATGAAAGAATATGCTCTTAGGATACAGGTGATTACTGTTCCATGCTGGATGATAATGATATGTCTTTCTGCAGATTAGCTGTGACAACATGCAAGATGACAAGTGCAGCCTTATAGGCAAGTTAGTGTTTTTGGCTGGTCAACACCACAAGTTTATAGTGAGGCAGCAACTGAAGAATGCCTAAACAAAAGAGGCCACTCATTTTGTTCAATAGATAGTGCTTTAATAACAATATAAACTAAACCATAACAATCCAAATGTAAACTACAGAGAACAATGGCTTTTCATAAACTTGTGCAAGAGTTCTACTAAACAAACATATAAGTTGTATTGCTTTTCAGCAGGATAAAGTATTGATTAGTAAGATTTTTTTTATATAATACACATACATACACACGCACACACACATTACACACACTACATGAGGGTGTTGCAGAAAGTCAGAGGGAGAGATAAGAGTCTCATGTTCTGGTATTGTAGCCATTGATGAACTGCTTCAGATAGTTTCAGTGCTCAGTTTGAACATATTGTTCCACATCAGTTAGACCCAGCTTTGTCACACACATCTTGCATTTCCTCTGTATCAGAATCGCCACTTCCAGATTCAAGAGCATTTGTGAAATCAGGTACCTGGTGAGAGAAAGCATAGACTATCAAAGCTGTACAATACATAAAACACAACAACCATTTCAGGACCATGGCCACCACATGCATGCTGTAGTAATTGGCCTGAAGTGCCCTGGTGCACCCATTTATATAGTCAAACCATTTGCCAACAGTTGGCCTGTAACAAGGGTCTACCAGGCACTTTATGGAGCAGTCAGCTGACAGCCAGTGAGCTAAGGCCTTCACTTTGCAAAGAGCTGATGCCTCCAGCTCTCAAAGGCAGAAGCCAGTGTTCACCCCCAGGTGAAAAGTCAAACTGTTTGCAACTGGTTGAGGTGCAGATATGGCAAGTCTTTAAAGTAAAAAAAATAAATAAAATCAGCTGACAATCTGCCACCATTCTTACATTTCTGCAGTACCCACCCCCAGTCACACTGCACTCAATGATTTGCCCTGCTTCAGAAGGCTTCCACAATGGCAATTTGCAGGGGGAAGGAAAAGGGGGAAGGAAAAGGGGGAAGGAAAAGGGGGAAGGAAAAGGGGGAAGGAAAAGGGGGAAGGAAAAGGGGGAAGGACCCCTTTCACATGCAGCTGTTCACGGGTCTCACAATTCTCAAGATACATACATTAAATTTTGAGAAGCAAAGTGTCTATTCAGGCATTACAGACTATTCTAATTAGCAGAAACCGGTCTAAATTCTTTATCCACCGACTTTCCAGAGGAAGACAAACCTCATCTAAAGTCACGCAATACCATTTAACCAACTTCATCTATTAACTATAAGAAAGGCAGTCACTTGATTAGAGTTTGACAACTTTGGCAAAGGGGACCAATGGTTATCCATTATATCTCTTGCAGCATGACAAAGTCAGACACTATTTCAGTTCAGTGCAGCAAATATGATGCAGGTAACAACCAAGTTAAAGGGACACTATAGTCACCCAGACCACTTCAGCTCAATGAAGTGGTCTGGGTGCAATGTCCCTCAGGTTTTAACCCTTCTGATGCAAACGTAGCAGTTTCAGAGAAACTGCTATGTTTACATTTGGGGTTAAGCCACTAGAGGCGCATCTGCCACGCTGGAGGCATATTATGACTTTGAATGCGAGAGCGGCACTTGCCGCGCATGCACATTCAGATCCGTTGACGTCGGCAGGGAAGGAGAGGTCACCAGCGCCGAGGGAGCCCAGCGCTAGAATAAGGTAAGCTGCCGAATGGGTTTTATCTTCAGCACCACTGGAGGGTGACCCTGAGGGTGGGGGCACCCTCAGGGTACTATAGTGTCAGGAAAACCGCTTTGTTTTCCTGACACTACAGTAATCCTTTAAGATATATGAACACAGAAGGTGGGTTACTAGAGTGGTAAAGGACTCTAGAATATTTGCATAGACCTACATTAATTCAGTGCATCTGAAGAGATACAGATTGGTGCAGCATGGCATTTTGATGTGCATCACTATCCAACCTCTCTAAACTTAAGAGGGACAATCCAATGTCCACGTACAACAATAAATCACAGTTTAGTAGATTCATTCCAAATAAAGACAATGGGGAGCATTTTATAAGAAACACTAACAAAACCTGCAGTGCTCTTGTCTGAATGCTTTGCAAGCCTTACTCTTCTGAAATCAGCCCAGACTTTGTGGCCATTTAATCAGACTTCATGAGAAGTTCATACAAGGAAGGTGCTATGGTCAGTTGTTGCCAGTTTAGTGTAGCTCTGAGCTAACCAAGCCAGGATGTAACAGGACCATTATCCAATTTACAGTTTAATAAATTAACCTGTTTTCACCCCATGGCTGTTAATTTCTATTGGCATCTGCTCTTCCCCTCCCATTCACACAAATATTTCAGCAAGCTTACCGGTCTGGAGTCTCCCCTTTAACCCCTTAAGGACACATGACATGTGTGACATGTCATGATTCCCTTTTATTCCAGAAGTTTGGTCCTTAAGGGGGTTAAAGGCACCCACACCACTTAATCGCATTGAGGTGTTCTAGGTCAAGTGCCTGTGTCCCTCTTAGTCCTGCTGTGGAAATCATTGCAGTTTGAGAAACTACAATGATTACAGGAGTAAGACTGCCTCTAGTAGCCATCAGGCAACCACTAGATCAGGGATAGGCATTAGGCAACCTTTGGCACTCCAGATGTGGACCACATCCCCACGTAATGCTGGCATAGCAACAGGAGTTCTAGTCCAAAACATATGGAGTGCCGAAGGTTGCCTATGCCTGTACTAGAGCCACTGCCTGCTTGCTAGTTGACTTGCCAAATGGTCAAGAACATTATAAAAATTGTGATTCACCCCATTTCTGCAAGAGTGATTCTAGTGGCTGTCACTAGAGGCATTTAAACCCTGCAGTGTTAACATTGCGGTCCCAACAGATGTTTTGAATTGCAGACATGGCACTCTCAATGACGTGCTCTGGGTGCCTATAATGTGCTTTAACATAGTCAAAGACTGGTTAATGTGCACAAGCTAGTTGTGTTCTAGTGCAGAGGTACTTATTGAAAGAATTACACAGTTTAGAAAATTGGTTTTACAGTTTAAGATGGTAACGTTATATATAAAAAAAAAAACACATTCTCTGAATTAAAGTGAGAATTTAGAGATTAGCTGGTTGTCTAACAACCTGATCAAAATGTCAGGTTTCGATTTTCTTCTCACTCAAGTGGTGTAAAGTTGGCTCTTTTTAATAAGGCCTAGGTTTGAATTAATAACCTCTTTATTTACAAGGATGACGGCGCAAGTCCCTGGTTGCCTTCCTCCTGTACATGATTAAACTCTTTAGGCTGAGTGTCAGACTCAGCCCATCACTGGCATCCAAGCCATTCTTTCTTGATCAGGTCAGAGGCACACAAATTCAGAGTTAGTCATTTTAACTCAGGGGGGGTAAAAAAAATAAAAAAACCAAACAACCTTCATTTAGATGAAGTTATGTGGGTGCAGTGAGGCTGGAGAGTCCCTTTAAGTCACTGTTTCAGTGGAAACTGATCCACTTATGGATAAGTCAGGAATACCAATTTTTGTTCAATACTTTTCAGAGAAGAATCAACATGCACAGCAGTTGCCACAATCTGCCAAGTAAGTTAGTCTTTATGAAGGGCATTAAGCAGGAGTCCTCAGTGTCACCTAATGGTTAAGAGCCAGCAGTAGTCTTGGAGAGGGACACAAGTTGCATGTGAAACCTTCGTATATATGCAAAGTTTTGTTAATGTGTGCTCTCACTTTAACACAAGTGTACCATTTAGAATATTAAAGGAAAACTCCAGTGCCAGAAAAACCAATCCGTTTTCCTGGCACTGCAGGTTCCCTCTCCCTCCCCCCAGTTGCTGAAGGGGTAAAAACCCCTTCAGTAACTTACCTGAGGCAGCGACAATGTCCCTCGTCGCAGCCTCCTCCGGACAGTGGGCGAGACTGATTCCGCCCACCGGGGAGACCTAATGCCAGGCGATCCGTGCATGCACATTAGCGCTTCCCATAGGAAAGCATTGAAAAAGATTTTCAATGCTTTCTTATGGGGAAATGAGCGACGCTGGAGGTCCTCACACAGCGTGAGGACGTCCAGCGACGCTCTAGCAAAGACAATCTTTGCTATAAATCAAGAAGTTCCCTCTAGTGGCTGTCTAGTAGACTAGAGGTGGAGTTAACCGTGCAAGGTAATTATTGCAGTTTATAAAAAAAAAAAAAACTAACTGCAATAATTACACTTGCAGGGTTAAAAGTAGTGGGAGTTGGCACCAAGACCACTCCAATGGGCAGAAGTGGTCTGGGTGCCTGGAGTGTCCCTTTAAGCATTAGAAGGGACAGTGCCATTAGCAATTTGGAGGAAAAAAAATAAAGCAAATATTTGTTCCTACTGGACTTTGGTATTCAGTAGATTGGAACACACCTCATATGCACTAGAGGGACAGTTACGCATTGAAGCTTTCCAGGGATATTGAGGGTGGAGTTTAGAGATATCATTTATGACTAGAAAATAAGAGTGCATTTGCTATAACATAGCTAGTCTTCTGAAAGATCTGAGATATGCCTCTTCCTTCACAGCCTACAAGTTTCAATTTAAAGGGACACTAATCACCAAAACAACTACTGCTTATTGAATTTGTTCTGGTGAGTAGAATCATTACCTTCAGGCTTTTTGCTGTAAACACTGTCTTTTCAGGGAAAATGCAGTGTTTACATTACAGCCTAGTGATAACTTCACTGGCCACTCCTCAGATGGCTGCTAGAGATCCTTCCTGGGTCATGGCTGCCTAAAATGCATCCAAACATTCAGTGTCTCCTCCCTCTGCATGCAGACACTGAACTTTCCTCATAGAGATTCATTGATTCAATTCATCTCTATGAGGAGATGCTGATTGGCCAGGGCTGTGTTTGAATCGTGCTGGCTCTGCCCCTGATCTGCCTCCTTGTCAGTCTCAGCCAATCCTGAGATAAACAGCATGCAGATCTATAGCTTCTGGCTTGAATACAGCAAGATTTTGCTATATTTATGGAGGCATGAGGGGCTAGATGGTGGTTTTAACACTGTAGGGTCAAGAATACATGTTGTGTTCCTGACCATATAGTGGTCCTTTAAATGAACCACGTCAGTTACAAGTGACGTTTCATAGATATATTAGGTCACAAATCAAAAGTCTCAGGGGGAGCAGCAGACTTAGTCTTAACATATCAGGCAAAGATGTGGTATTTAAAGACTTTACAATAAAGAATTTATTGTTTTTAAAAATTTGTTATGCATTTGTGTCTTATACAATATCAAAACAGCATGTATGAAGCAATGGTCAAGGTTACAGAGTATGTACCAACAGTGGCAATATGAAACATTTCTGGTGGTGCCAAAACAGAACATTTCTGCCAATACAAAACTGACATTGTGCTGATACAGCAGGACATCAGTTAAGAGGGTGGTGTGTACACATGAGCCCACCCAGGTGGTTAACAAAGTTAACTGGAGTGTGATTTATTGCAAGTGTTCATTTCTGTCCCATCTTGTTCAGGTGTGCCTGCCCCATCACCTTGTTCACCATGGTGAGACCCAGACACCTGCGGGTAAAAGGGACCTACCAGCCAGTTGAGTGGTGTATTGTTGACTACAAGGTCCATCATGTCATCCATAGAATACTTAATTTCTCTGAGACGCAGTTTGCTGCTGCTAACAAGCTGGGTCATGTTGCCGTACATTTGTGAGTTGTGGAAGGTTTGGTACAGAGTTTTAGCTGTTGCAGCAACATACTCTGCTTTTTGTACGATAGTTGTAGAGAATATATTGTAGGTCTGCATATTGGACAGGAGGGATTGACATGTTGTCTGAAGTGTCTTTGTCAGGTTTCTTCCAATGGTCAAGATGTGCAACTCCGATTGCTGTTAGACAAAAATAAGGTAATTACTGGGGTGTTACAAAACATTTAGGCAAAAATCAAGAAACTTTAAGTGGTGTGCAATATAGCATGTATAAGTTTTTCAGGCTCCAGATTGTCATTCGTTGCTTACTGTGGAGTGACTCCCGTCACCTATACCATTTCTTAGCAGCTACTGAAGTAGGTCAGAATTACAGCACCAAGAATGAGGTTTACACCACTTTGCAATAATTTAACTGCAGGGTTTGTGTTTTATTATCTGGCTTGTGCATCATGTCCAAGATACTCTGCTGCAACGATACCTGCACATCTGTCACAGGTAGTCCCAATTCATGGGAAAGCAGTCTAGGATTGAAACAGGAGGATATTCGTTGAGATGAATATCAAAAGCATTTATGGTATTGGAAAACCAGATGTTAATTACCTCAGCACTTTGAGATTCATCTTCAGCATGTTCATCTGAACCCTTTCTCCATTCCTGGATGGTGGAATAGATTCGATCTTCAGCACCATGAAATTTTTGACTTGCCAATGCAATCTAGACACAGGAGGTACATTTGTTATTTATAGCATGTTGCCCAATGTTTAGGTATGACAAGTTAGGTTGTGTGGTTTTTGTCAGACTACTCAAAGTGGGGAATGAAGGGGTGCAATTAAAAGTAATTAACATCTTGAGAGGCTGTGGCCTCCGCGGCATGTACCTGCATATGTGGTGGGATTGCCCTCAGATGCAATCCTTTTGGAAAAGAGTGGGAGATATTTTAGAACAGGTTTTCCACCACAGACCTACTATGAGAACCATGGGTGTGCCTGGTAAATGGGTCCATTGACGGATGGACTAAGACTCTGCATAAGTTTACCTTAGCAGCTAGATGAGCCTTGCTATGAGCTGTTGAAAACCAATACTCCATCTATATCATTGGTAATTGATAACATGAAAGACAACTATCTTATGGATAAAGCCAACAGCACAGTTGAGAAACACTGCTTAAATTTGAAGGATTAACATTTTAGAGAGTTACTCCAACCATCAGTGGTCATGGTGGTAGAAGTCTGTATGTACAGTGTCTCAGCTCGAACACTGCAGTATTTGTAGTTGTGTGCCGGGCTAGTTGCACCACTGAAACAGGAGACTTGGGCATCCTGGAACAGTTTTTGCTGGGCTGCCTAAAATCAAACCAGTGCATATTTTAGATCTGTGAATGCAATGGTGACAAACATTAAGAGTATAAAAAAATAACACCCCACACAAATTTAAATAAAAACCACAGCCCACTAAGTACTTACAAGGTCAAGGGTGTTATTCAACTGAGCAATAGTTTCTTGGCTTTTTGTTTTGGCTTCCACCACACGAGTCAGAGCTCTCTGGTAGACCCTTTTGCGAGCTTTGGTAGACAGGGATCCAAGTCTGGAATAGTAGTTAGGTTTTTCTGTTGCCACTTCAAAGCCTTTGGTGTTCTTTGCTTCTATATATTTAAAAAAAAAAGAAAAAAAAAAAAAAAAGGAATTTTAGTCACCTGTGCAGGAGATCTTCCCAGCATTACATTCAGAATGAGAAGGTTCTGTGGTGCACATGTTTTTGCTGCAAACTTAGGCACCCGTACCACTTCATCTCAATCAACTTGTCTGGGTGCAGTGTCCATGTCACCTGAACACTGGCTTTCATGGAGTTGAGGACATGCATCATCTTGAACAATGCCCATAGTAAAGGATTGTCACCCACATCATTGTGGAAGGCCGAGGCATAGAAAAATCCAGCCAAGAGGGACCTTAGCGTTGCAATCAGTACAGTTAAACCGTTTGCCAGCAGAAGAATACTATCGTGTTAGAAAGTTTATTTTAACACTACGGCTATTTTAATCAGCATAATGCAAAGCTTACATTTTTTTTTATTTCTTTATTTTCCGTGCATTTAGTTTGTATCAAAACATACTTGTGTTGCCTTATTAACTTAGGCAAATTGATAGAAGGCATTGACAGTAACAAAATACAGATATGATCAATACTTTTTACATGTGACTATTGATAGTGAGGGACTAAAAGTAGGCAACAAGCATATTGTGGTTGTTTTTCAGGTAGACAGTTGTAGGAGCTAGCGTGTGTCCATGTAGTCAGAGAGACTAGTAGAACAGTGTGTGCACTTTTTCTTGGTTTCCTGTGAGTCGAGTGTGCCCATGGTGTTGGTACCCATAGGGCGATTTGGGTGCAGTGACATAGGTCGAGTGTATAGATGGTAGTAGGGTCTCAGGAGTGGATGGAGGGCACCTACCCCAGTTGCTTGGGGGGGCGGCATAAGGTGGTCGGTTAGTGTTTGTCGCTCATCGCAGTATGGGTTGGCGTGTATGCCTCGGTGAGGGCCCGGTATTTGTCGGTGCCTTAGTGTAGTTTGTATGTCGGTTATGGTATATGTGAAATGGTGAGTAGTGTCGGCCCTTAACCTGAGCAGGTCACGGGGGGGGGGGGGGGTCACGTCACGGTCTATGTAGGGAGAGACATTAAGAAACTGAGTGTAGAGAGATTTTTAGAGTGAGTTTAGATAGAAGAGAACAGCAGGGCATGGAAATTAGTGGTAGACATTTTATGTGGTATTCAGGTCCCTGTCTCTTGTTGCCCCTGTGGAAGAATGGGACAGTTCTCTCTGGGTTCCATGAGTGGGGGGCTGGTGTCGTTCCTGTTGAGAAGTTCTGTGTAAGTCCTACTTTTTGGAGAAGTGCAGGGGCCTCAGAGAGTGGAGTTTTAGGACCTCTGTTCCGCTGATGACAGCCAGTGTTCTTGGCAATAGCCATCTGTACTCTAATTTTCCTTTCCGCAGTTGTTCTGTTACTTCGCTCAGTGATTTTCTCCAGAGCAGGGTGCTCCTCATGAGATCTTGGAAAAAAAAAAAATAGTTGTGAGGCATCAAAGGCCAGGGGTGTCATGTCTCTCACCGCTGCTAGTATGCGACGTTTGTCATTGAGTGGCATCGGACTATGACATCTCTTGAAGCGGGTGCCCTTTTGGCCTTGTTGATGCGGAAATGGCTGTCAAATTCCAGCTTTTTAGCTTGTGTATGTGGCAGGATTGTTGCCGTGAGCCTCCTCAGGTATTGTGGTATTTCTGATGGTCCGACTGTCAGGAATTCCCCGAATTTTAATATGTGTGCGCCTGCTGCGGTCCTCCATGGCGTCTAGTGTGTTTTGGAACGCTGTGTTCGCCATCTGTAAGTGTTTCAGGGTATCCCCCATGTTTTTCACCTCTTGTTTGAAGTCTAGTATGTCCTCTTCAGAGGCCTGTACGCGTGCTGTCACTGCCTGCGTTTCTGTGCGCATTAGGTTTATGTCGGCGTCAAACATCTGCCTCATTTCTTGTAGCAGGAGTCTGATGTCTTTAGTGGCTGGGGCTGATTCATCCCCTTCTGCTTGTAGGCTGCTGGGGGATTCTGATCGCCTATCTGCTCTGTTGCCTTGTGGCAGCTGTTCTGAGCCTATGGAGCAAGTCTCTTGGTCCTGGTCGGCCGCCATTTTGGGACCTGCAGCGCGCTGTAGCAGGGCCCCTATATCTTGTGAGTCCCTGGGCGCAGCCTGCTGTGGCTTCTGTGATCGCCTCCCCATTGTGTCGTTGGGTGGTCGTCGGCCATCTGTCGGACTCGTTTTTTGCCCGAGGGTGTGTGTAAAAAGGGCATCGGTGGGTAGCCCTGTGAGCCCTGATGCCGTGGGTCTCACGGGTCGATTGTCCCCTGTACCTGTGATAGACGGCGGATTAGCCGTTGGTGCTGTGGAGCCGTGAAGAATGACGTCCATTCGGCTCCGTGGTTAAGCTCCGCCCCCTTACATTCTAAATTTTGTCACAATTTAAAAGGATAACATGTTCAGATAAATAAGAGAAGCCACCACTCAGCCAGTTGGAAAATCCAGAAGAATTTAAATCTATTAAGGACACAGTAGTAGTATGACAAAAAAAAAAAAAAAAAGCTAGCATTCCAGCTTACCTGTCTCTTCTTCGGTCTCTGGCAAGTAAGATTCCAGCAGAGATTCAGTCTTCGTTAAGGCTGTATCAACTGTGCTGCTCACCTGCTGAGCTACACCACTTCCCAAAACAGTGTTAATGCTGCCATTCACAACAGCCTTTGTCATTGCAACACTGCCATTAACAGCACCTTTTGTTTTATCAACCATGCCAGTAATGCCGTTTATCAAAGTCTCCTTGGCACCAGCCACCAGTTCTGAGGCATTGTGTACAACCTTGGAGAGAAAGTGAATAGTTAAAGTCTGCAACATCTGTACAAGTTACCAGAAATGCAGTCAGTATGGAGGTCCCAGATAAAGTTGCTAGCCAACTTATGCCCCTCTTACATACTGGATTAGGGAAGACAAGTGGAAATAAGTTGTTGCTACCATCTTAAACTTGGATGAAATTAAAGAAAAATAAAAAAAAAAGGTTTTTGGTGCAATAAAAGGAACATAGCAAAGTTCCTTTACAGGAAGTGTTTATGGAAGGCTGTGCAAGTCACATGCAGGGAGGTGTGACTAGAGCTGCATACACAAAGTGATTAAACTCCTAGACGGCAGAGAAGTGAACAATGAGACTGCAGCGACAAGATCTATACACCAAAACTGCTTCATTAAGCTAAAGTTTTGGTGACTAGAGTTTACCTTTAAGTTATTTTGCATTTGGATAGACCTTCTCCTCAAACTGATGCCACATGCCCCCTTAGCATGTTTAGACAAGAGGTAGCAGTCTATATAAAGATGCAGTGCCATGACTACCAAGTCACTGCAATGCACATTAGAAAGTCAAAATTACAATGTTAGTGGGCTCCTATGTCATTGCATCCATTTGCCAAACCCCCGGTTGCATTGTGTGTACCACCATGTACTTTCCATATCCACAGACTATAGCACAGATTCTTGAAAAGAACATTATGTAGCTATCCTCCAAACTAGCACATGTTGACATAAAAAAAACAGACTGACTATTTGTGCTAGTCACACTGTATTCTTATTGCAATATTCTGGTAAGTGTTTTTGTACTTCACCTTGTCACTAGGCTGATAGAGAATTGGCAGTTTTTCCTCAATTTTATCCAGGCCTACACAAGCCACACTGTTGGCAACAGCAACTATAGAGAGAAATAAATGTCCAGTTAGTGGGATACCTAAACAAAATTTGCTGATACACTGAAGGGTACAGTAGCTGGCTAGAAACTACACTCAGTGCAGGGTTATGTCAATGGATGAGAGCATCAGTTGATTGCACTCAGCCAATGAGTCAAGCCCAGCAACACTATGCTTTGAGAGTTTTGGGCTCTCCAAAGAAGGCAGTGGTGCATAGCAAAGCACAAGTAAGTAGCAAGACTTGAGTTCTTACAGTTGGGAGGTGCAGGGCATTCCCGACGCCATAACTACTACAGTACACTGCAGTTATGGGGTTTGAAGTGTTCATTTAACTTCTCGCAACTGCAAAATAAGCAACAGATCTTTAAGATAAGCATTTGCTTTTGTGGCAACTCCTTGCTCTAGTGTGCCATTCCCTGAGTTTGAGTGTTGCACTATTGTTCCAATCCCCTCTGCACATGAACACTTTGCTAGCATGGCAATTCTTCCAGAAGTCAAAATGCTGGTTTCACTGCCATCACAAAGTGACAGACACCATTTGCATATTACATGAGCAAGAGTGAGAATTTTGGGGAATGGGCAATATATATATATATATATATATATATATATATATATATATAGCAACAACGGTACATTTAAGGTTTACTCATTTGCTAGCAGTTTAGAGATCTTGGGTTGTGCTAAAAGGGTCAACAGTCCAACGATTGGGCAAGGTATGTGAACAAGGTATGCAAGAGAGACAGCCCTTACAGTGTGCACAGATATTTGGGGTATCATAGGGCAGCAAGAATGACATTGCAGAGGTGTGTTTTGTTTTTTAACAATTTCCCTTTACTGCATTATTCACAAATTACACACTTATATTTATGTAGGTGAAGCAGCAGCAAGGAACACAAGCTTTATAATTAGAGTTGTTTAGAGAAAAAAAAAAAAAAATTACATTTACACACATCCACTAGTGGCTCTCAGACAGCCACTTCATTGTAAGATAGATAATGTCTTCACTTTATGAAGATAAAGTCAATTAGGTGTTAAGCATATCCCTTTGATGTTGTTCTAAACACAGCTTGTGTTCCTGCTCCCCTCCGGAATAATTCCAATAAAAATACAGTAAACACTTACTCTGCGGCTCCAGTTTCTGTAGAATGGGTACAGCTCCTACCATAGCCACAGAAGTGATGGTCTTCACGCCTTTCTCAGCCACATCACATACAGACTTCAAATATGGATGGTTATCTTTGGTGTTTACATAGGCACTTGACACCATGTTGTAGGTGGAGCTCACCAGAGGAAGGTTAATAATCCTGACCACCACATTCTGCAAAAATAAACCCACACAACATTACTCAAGTTCAACAGGAACAACTGACTTGTCTAATAGAATCCAGTGACAATATTAAATATAGCTAAGCCAGCTATGAAAGTGGGTAAAGGTGGCATACCATCCATAATTAAGCAAGCCTTGGCATTCTATTGGACATGAAAGCAACCCTTCGGAACATTTCTGTCACACGCCCAGAAGGCACAGGTTCTATATTAAGGTCCATGTTTATCAAGGATATATATAAGGTACAAAAGGGTTTAATGATAAGGCAGGCCACTGGTTTCCATGATATCTGCTCATTTTCTGTTACTTTGCCATAGAGGCATTTACCATGTTCTGACTGTCTACACAGTTTTTAAAGTGCCTTAAAACACAAAACCCACCACTCCCCGAGCAGTGGCAACATTTGTCTCTTAAGTGCATAGTGTGAAACATAATGCAACTTCCCCATCCCTAAGCACAGCAAGCTGCTGTACGATTTCATAGTTACCTGATGCACCTCCACTTCTAAAGCCATCTTGTGAATAATCTGAAAAGAAGAAAATAAAATTTAAGTAAATTGTATATTATATAAAATGTATATTTTTGATTCGGTTGCCTACTTATGGTGATATAGAGATAGATATAGATAGTAATTTATATCACCGTTAGTGAGCAACAGAATGAAGGAACGTTCACACACACACCCGCTCTAAAACATTAGAGAATTAGAACGTCAATGCCCCAGTTATAAATAATAGATCTCACCCGCTTACAACCATAGAGGGAACCTGCGTTGTACATTACATGTAATTATTAGGCAAAAATCCTATTAAACACCATCAGTTGATTTCATAATTGACTGATAACCGACTACCACCGCCCCGCCAGCCTACCCAGCGCCCTAAATATGTACCAGCTGTCCGTTCACAGTCACAGGAGAATGAGCGAATGGCGGATATCCCAGGCGCTCCGGTATTTATTCCACATGGCCACACCCACTTCTCACTGGGGCGTGGCTTCAAGCCTTCTCGGCAGTCAGCTGACTAGTGAGCTGGTTACGTGATGTCACCCTTGGAAGCTGCTGGTCTGTGAGTCGTGGAAGGACTTTACCTCCCAGGCTGCAAGGGTCAGGGTTCCTCCAGCTATCAGAGCTGCTATCTGCACTCTCTCTAATTACTGGTTATTGTAATAAACAGCTCATTCTGGAACATACTATACATGGGGAGATAGGGTTCATCCAGCTATCTGAGCTGCTATCTGCACTTTCTCTAATTAGTGCTTTTTGAGACTAAACAGCTCATTCTGTACCATACTGACACTAAATATATATGGGGAGATAGAACTAAATATTTAGCTAAATATGCCTCCCACTCCTGAGGCCTGATAAGTCATTTAGTAACTGTTTGTGGAATATATTGTGATGTGATATAGACTAATAATATACCGGTATTAGTCTTTTTTCCGCTAAGCTAGGAATTGTAAGGAACAGATTGGATACTTAACTATTTAGTACTAAAACCTCCTTTCTCAATTCTCCACAATCCCCATTATTATGAAACACTTCTAATTTTTTTTAATGGACACATATCTCTTCTACATGCTAATGAGTTTCATCATGAAGACTAGGGCTTGTTTCCAGTGATGTCGCAACTTTTTATCGCCTATCACTACTTATAGAGAGTAGGGGCTGTTTGGTGACTGCAAAATTTAACAAGTAGAAAAAGGGAGATAGAAGCTGCTGCTACTTAAAGGAACTCTCCGGACACCAAAACAACTTAATTGAACTGAATGTGTTTTAATGCCAGGAGGTCCCTGGTGCTGGCTTACCGTTAGTGGTTAAACGGTTTAACTCTAAAGACTCCTTGCCAGCAATGTTTCACTCTGCCTCTTCCAACATCCGCTTTCTAAAAATCTTCAAAATGGAGGCTTCATGCTGTCGTCCACGCATGCTCTAATTCAATCAGTAGCTCCCCATTAAAAAAAAAAAAACAGCTTGAGAAATGCACAAATGTTTCTCAAGCCATTTCGTGGATTAGGAGCTACTGATTGGATTAGAGCAAGCATGTCATATTCAAAGGCTAGCAAGGGCCAAATAAACGAGGTTTACGTTTAAGTGGGCCGCAAAAAAACAAAAATGTAAATTTTCATAGAAACGTAGGTTTATTTAGAAAAGTACAGTATTTAAAAAAAAAAACAGTGATCCCCTCTACTAAACCCGAGTGCCCCCTCATCTACTAAATCCCAGTCCACCCCTCGTCTACTAAATCTCAGTCACCCCCTCGTCTACTAAATCTTAGTCCCCCCTTGTCTACTAAATCCCAGTCCCCCCATCTACTAAAACCCTGCCCCTGTTCTCACTCACACTTACTGAGACACACTCACTGACAGACATACACACAGAATCACTCCAACACACACATGCACTCACAAACACACATTCACTGACAGACACACACTAACTAACAAACAGGCTCCCTCACAGACACACATACTCCATCACAGACATACACTGACATACACACACATACACACACACACACAGACTCACTGACAGACACACACACAGATAGCCATATATATACACACACACACAGCCAGACACACAGACAGCCATATACACACACACACATTGATTTTGAGCTCTCCATGCTCAGCTCCCTCTGACGTCAGGCATCACTGCGGGAATCTGAGCAGGGAGCGCTTACACTCAGCGCAAACATATTAGTTGTGGGCCGCGAGTTTGACATCCATGGATTAGAGGCTGACTCAGCGACCCCCATGTCCATGGCAGTCTGAGACTTCTGTTTGGAAGATATTGAAAAAGTGGACGTTAGAGGGGCAGAGGGAAACGTGTGTGACTGTCCAATAACAAACTTCCCAATGAAGCTCAATGAGTAATATTTGCAAAGCTTATTATTAATTTTATTATTCTGTAGCGCTTTACAATGGGTGGACTAACAGACACGTAATTGTAACCAGACAAATGGATGCACAGGAACAGAGGGGTTGAGGGGCCTGCTCATTGAGCTTACATGCTAGAAGGAGTGAGGTATAGTGACACAAAGGGTATAAGTAGGGGTAATGAAATAGGTTGCTAGAAAAGTATTCACTGCGAACTTAGGTTATTTTTGACAGTTGCAGGAGAGGAGTCATGGGGGGAAGGGAGGGTGGGAATGAAAACCCGCTAACTGTTTAAATGATATACTTCCTGAAGAAGTGTGTTTTCAAAGATTTTTTTGAAGGAGTGAAGACTGCGTGAAAGTCTAACGGAGAAGGGAAACAGAAAAGTCTTGGAGGCGAGAAGTCTTGGAGGCGAGCATCAGATGTAGGAGTACGGACAGAGGATAGACGTAGGTCTTTGGCACAGTGTAGGGGCCTCAATAGTACATACTTGTGTATTAGGGAGGATAGGTAGGTTGAAGCAGCATTATGTAGGGACTTGTAAGCAAGCACCAGAATCTTAAATTGAGCCCTATATCTAACTGGAAGCCAATGTAGGAACTGACAGAGGGGGGAGGCGTGGGAGGTGCGGGTAGACAGGAAAACAAGCCTTGCCGCCGCATTCATAATAGATTGCAGCGGTGCAATCTGGGAAGACGTAATATCACTGTTCAGGGGATTGCGCGAGTCAAGGCGAACAATGGCATGGACCAGCACCTTAGCTACGTCTGGTGTTGAATAGGGTCGGGTGCGAGCTATGTTTCTGAGATGGAAGTGGCAGGATTTGGCGATAGACTGGACATGAGGAGTGAAGGATAGGTCGGAGTCAAAGAGAACACCTAGGCAGCGAGCCTGCGAGGTGGAGGTGATGGTGGTGCTGTTGACTTGGAGGGAGACAGACAAGCGAGTAGCAACACTTGAGGGAGAAAAGACTAGAAGTTCTGTTTTGGACAGGTTGAGTTTAAGGAAGTGGGCAGCCATCCAGTTGGAAATCGCAGAGAGGCAGACATGCTCTGGGTAGTTACCTGCCTCTTAAGGTTAGCATCACTGAGTTAAACAACAAGGAAGTAACAGGACCTGTTGTCTGATTGACAGCTGGGGGAGGGTTTAATAAGGTTAATTTATAAAAGTGATAATTTCTATAGAAATCTGCATTTTTTTTGTTAAATGAAAAAATAAAACACACTCTTCACACATAAAGAACTTCAGCAAGTTAAATTGCTTTAGGGGGATGGAATGAAACGGAAAGCAGTTATTATTTTTAACAGTGAACCAGCTCATGTACATGCTAATAGCTCGGTGACCTCTTTCTTTAATGCATAATTGGTTCAGTGGTCCCTTCTAAAATTGTAATACAATATATAGCAAAATAAATTTAACAAAGCACATTTGTTATACCTTTCCCAGTGTCAAAGCGGTCTCATTGTAGTGGGGAAGATAGTGCTGCTACAGTAGTCGTGAATATGATTTGTCTGTTCAAAAACCACCGCCTTAAAGGATTATTCCTGACACTATAGTGCTCTGTTGGCCATTTAGGGTATCGGCCCCTATCTGCAGGTAGGGACGAGGAACCTTTTGTCACTTGCAGCGCCAGTCTACGTGTGGAAGCTCCACCTCCTTGGCTGAGATCATCAAAATCGATGGCCTCTTCCAATCAATCCTTTCTTATAGGAAAGCATTTGAAGGCTAGTGCACATGCACAGCAAAACACCACGCTGCACTTTACTCTTCTATTTCTTTGGAAACACATCTAGTACCTGTCTAAGTCCACTAGAGGCATTTTAAACCCTGCAATGAAAACATTGAAATTCAGCTGCAGGGTTAAAACAAGATGAGCATGGCACCAAGGCCACATCATTGAGATTAAATGGTCTGGGTGCCTATAGTGTTCCTTTAAGCAATAATCGGTATCAATAGAATAAATTACATTTTCAATACATAACAAGATGTGATCTCTTAAAGTGAACCTGCCACAACAGGCTCAGTTTCAGATAACAACTTTCAATTTATGAAATCTTTTAGGTGAACTTATGACTCCTAGAAAACATTGCTGTGCTTCCTCATGATACATGCTACTGTGTTATTATACACTGCAAGTTGGGAGTGGTGAAGGATGGTAGAAAAGGGGCTCTGATGCATTATGTATACAGTGGGAATTTAACCCCTTAAGGACACATGACATGTGTGACATGTCATGATTCCCTTTTATTCCAGAAGTTTGGTCCTTAAGGGGTTAATGCATTCTCCGGGACGTTTCTTATTGCGAAAAGTTTGTAAACCGAAACGTGGTTTCCCATAGGAATGCATTAAAAACCAATTACTCCGTTCTGGAGGTCAGAAAAAAGTCAAAATGAGCTGGCATGGAAACCAACCCACAATGCAGAACCCACAATAAAAGGCATGTAAACGATGAAGTTCAGCTCACTACCTTTCCACAGCTTGAGAAATGCACCAAAATGTCCCAAAACAACTGCAAACAATTTCCAGAATGGCTCAAAAACTCGATGCAAAAGCCACTCCAACACCTCCACACTCGACGCCACGTGCTACCCACAGGCCCCAGCATGCACGGGGCGGTGCTATAAACCTCCCAGGTGCAATGCATCCTGGGGAAACTTGCTTTGTATTGCGTAAAAATTTGGTAAACCTAGGCATTCTTTTCAATGGATTTTCATTTGTAAACCGAAAATTATGTTAACCAAGGCGTTTGTAAACTGAGGTCCCACTGTATATGTATTTATCTGTTTATTGCAACAACAAAAAAAAATATTACATTTAAAAAAGAGTAGAACTTTGAAAAAAATTACGTAATTATTTAGGCCAAATATTTTTAGTTATGTATACCGAATGGCATGGATTTAAAGGAACACTCCAAACACATAAAGCACTCCAGCTTGCTGGAGTCTGTAGTTTTTGTGGCCAGTGGTGTCGACAGTGGTGACCAAATGTGGGGCTCTATAGCTACAGATCTTTTTTCCATATGTGCCCTACTCTCTCTGACTGCCCCTGGTCTTTCTGTGTCTGTGTATGTATTTGTTCCTGTGCGTGCATGTGTGTTTGTTTCTGTGTCTATGAATGTGTATGAGTATTTGTGTGTGTCATGTAGCGCTGCCAAACAGACTGCGGGTAAAGGGGCGTCTGTTTCCTTCTACCGGGTCTGACAGAAAGTACTCAATGAGAGCACTACCTATCAGATCGGGTACTGTTGTCTGCTCTGCCGTTCTACATGGATGAGAGCAGGTACAGGGGGGATGGAGGAGAGACACATGAAGGGGGAATTGAGACACATGGAATGGACCGAGGGGGAGTGAATTAAGACACATGGAAGGGACTGGGGGGAATTGAGACATATGGAAGGGACTGAGGGGGAGGAATTGAGACACACGGAAGAGATTGGATGGGGGGGATTGAGACACATGGAAAGGACTGGGTGGGGGGGATTGAGACACATGAAATGGACTGGGGAGGGAGAAATGGAGAAACATGGAAGGGACTGAGAAGAGGGAAATTGGGGCACATGGAAGGGACTGGTGGGTGGATTGAGACACATGGAAGGGACTGGTGGGGGATAGAGACACATGGAAGGGATTGGTGGGGGGATTGAGACACATGGTGGGGAATTGAGACACATGGAAGAGAATTGAGACACATGGAAGGTACTGGGGGTGATTGAAACACATGGAAGGGACTGGGTGGATTGAGAAAGGGACACATTGAAAGGCTGGGTGGGAATGCGACACATGGTGGGGGGGGGGATGGACTAGGGCCCAGTGGTTTCTAGTTATGCCACTGGTCCCCAATGCTCCTCTCTGAGAAGCATTGTATTTGACCAAGCCAGAGGAGGCAGAGATGAGCAGCACCGAGGGAGCTTCAGTGCTGGAAAAAGGTGAGTAAAGCTTTTTTTTTTTTAAATAATTCATTCTTTTATTGAGGCAATCATAAAGGGTTACAGAAATGAAAAAAGGGAGTAAAAGCATGTTAATACACGATGTGGGTGCAATAGCATATTCGGTTAAGTAGACTCCTATAGTGGACAGCCTCATTTTTTAAAATTATAATAAACGAGCCGAACTTATTAAGAGAAGCGTAAGAGTAGTAAGCAACCCTACTTGGTGAATGCTATTTGACGCTCAGATCTAAGGGGTGAGGGGCTAGGGTGCGGAGGTGTCCTTTATATCAAGGTTACACGATGGGGATAGTTGCTAAGATCAGACTTATTTTTATTCTTATTCAGCCCCTGGGGCATAGGTGCTGATTGTCTTTGCCAGTGTGTGCCCAGTCATTATGATGTGTGTGCCCAGTCACTATGATATGTAAAATGTTGGAGTAGGCAACATGGGCTAACTGGGTAAACTATGTGTATGGTATCTGAGCCCAGGGTGGGAGGGAGGGGGTTGGGTTTCACATGCTGGGGGAGCACCTGGTGCTTAAGGCACTTATCGTTCGCCTCTGGAGCGGGGGGGGGGAACCTCATGTATTTTCATGTGTTCGCTTTACCGTGTGCCGTGATAAATACTGTTAAGCGTGGCTAAATGAGAGAAAGATGATAAACATATGTAAACAAAAACTAAAAGCAGTCATGAACCAAGCTTCAACAATGCAGAATCAAGAACTGTATCATAATATGAGCAGGAACAGTCATCTGAGAGGGCTATGTGATACTGGAGAGTCCGCTCCGTCGAGGCATGGTTCAGGTAGGAGCTCCCAGCCTCGCTCCGTCTCGTGGTGTGAACGGGACAGTTCTTGAGGGGTCCCATATATGTTGTTTGGGGGTCTCTGTTGAGGCCGCTGGCAGCGGTGATAGGCCGAGGGCCCGCAGAAATGCTGAGGGCCCGCAGAAACGCAGTGTGCATGTATGTGTATCTTTGTGTCAAGGTGTGTGTGTATGTGTTAGTGTGTGTATATCTGTTTGTATCTGAGTGTGTGTGTATATTTCAGTGTGTGCATCTATGTATTTGTCAGCTTATGTGTCATGTGTATCTAAATGTGTTTGTGTATGTGTCAGTGTTTTTACATGTGTGTTCAATCTCCAAAATTATGTACAAACACCTGTTCATGGCCTGAGTTACAAAATCTGTACATTGATGAATTCAATCAATAATGTCCTGATTTTGCAGTCTTAATGGCTCCGCATGGCTCAAACACCAACATTACATACAAAAGCAAACCTGCATATGACAGCCAACACTACATACAAACACACCCCTGCATTCAAATGTAAACACAACACACAAGTACACCACTTCATTCCAATTGCAACAGAAAATACAAATACAAATCTACATAAACACACATACTTTATACAAAAAACATGCTTAGATTCAAATGCACAAATACTGCTCACAAATACAATCCTGCAAGGATGGGCAAAGGTAAATCCCAGGTGGCATAGCATCATGGGCGTTTAACAGATGGAAGCTACCTTTTGGCCATTCTTGTACTAGAGGGGGCCCAAAAAACATTCTTGCACCAGGGCCCTCTCTAATTTAGTTCTTCCACAGGTCCCAAGCACCTAACATAAAGTTTTTAATTAATCCTGCCACAGGCAAGTGGCTGGGCAGTCTTGGGGGGATTGGTCACAAGCAGGGAGTTTAACTTCGGCAGAGGCAGGGCTAGACTGGCCCACTGGTTATTTCCCAGTGCCGCTGTAACTGGATCTGGCCATTTACTGGTGGTTTACAGGGAGGTTTGAGGAGTGGCAGCACAATGTTCAACCCCACCGGCATAAGCCATGATATTGTAACCTCGGTGACAGAAATAGTGTGCATGGCATAGAGAGATATAAATGTGGCGGACTGCCGTCACTAAGTACCATGCCTACTGCTCATTCGTGTGTTTTCCCTTGTGCTTTGTACGTTTCCCCATGTATTCCTATGTATTTCGTGTAATCTGCCCTCCTGCGAACGGAACCCGTTCGTCCCACGAACGCGGACCACCCTAGGCCCCCATTAGAATGTTCACAACAATCAATCAGAACGCTTGCACCTGCAACATAAGTGTGAAACCACAAGGGAAGTAGTTAATGAGTGCTCCCCTGGGTGGCCGCCATTTCGTATAGGCGAACGTCACCCAGGGGGAGCATTCGTATCCCAAAAGGATACGCTACCCTTGCAGGGTTTTCACACCGGGACTCCACGAACAGGTCCCTGAGGTTGGTGGGGACAATGTTGGGGTACTGGCAGTTCTGATCTAATTGCATGGGCCACCCGATAGGCCCCCCTTAGCGTGCGGAAGTGCAGTAGTTCCACCACTGCCTAGAAATTCCACACCACTGTTATACACCCATTTTGTACCTTTGTGCATGCATTCATGATTTTAATGTAGGTAAAGATGCCAAGAGGTGAAGAAGCATAGCAGTGCCAAATATGGTGGTGTTGAGGAAGGAGAACTTCTGATAAGTACATCTCAATGCCCTATAAGTGGCTGCATTCTATGGCAGACATATAAATGCACTAGCCCTGATGATTTTGAACATCACACAATGATGCAACATTATTAAGGTTTACCAATGTCAAGTTCATTGCTCTTTGCCTATATTTAGAACAGTATAAAGTCTACAGGCCACAGTGTTTTGGACTTTTAACCCATCAATCCTTTCAGTGATTCAGACACTGAATGACAGATGCAATTTTCACATGAAACATAAAGCAATGAAAAAACTCCTAATGTTTTGTGAATTCCTAATTTTTTGAGAACTCTGTCTTTATAGACGGTCGTAACCTGCTTTAGTTTATATCGGTTTTAATGGTAACCTAATAAACCAATATTAAAAGTGTATATAGACGCTTTAATAGAATATAGGCATCTTATTTAAGGACTGTCAGGATTACTGATATGCAGAACTAATGTCAGAGTTTTACTGGTTCTAGGAAAGGCCGCACATATTGCAGTACCTAGATTGGCAAAAAAAAGTCTGTGAACAGGCAGACAGTAAACTGGAAAAAAAAAAAAGCGCACACAAGTGACTGAATAGAGCTAAGACAACATGTATTTCTCTTAAAAGTACAGTAAATCAATTGCAATAGCACAAAACACTACAATACACAAAAATCTAAATGTAAAATGCACTGTGCTTATGGTGTAACACACTAAATACAAATACACTTTTCAAAGTGAAGCGCCAAAAAAAGATTCCATACACTTTAAAATGATAAGTGCAGTTACACCATTCAGGGGAGGAGTCTTCCTATGACTCTAAAGTGCTTGAATAGAGCCAATCCTGGGCTCTACTTCATGTGAGTGGGCATTTCCATAAACATCTGGGTGTCTTACACGGTTTACTACATATTGCACTACTGTTTTTATTGTTATGTTTGAGGTTCTGAGGCTTCCTTGGAAATCCTAAATACTGCTGAGTATTAATGTTAATCTTTTTATCGGCACTTCTGAATGATGTAACTGCACTTAACATTTTAAAGTGTGTGGAATCTTATTTTGGCACTTTACTTTGAAAAATGTATTTGTATATTGTGTGTAACAACATAAGCCCTTAAAAATTGACACGTTTGTTAAATAAGAGCTATTTAATTGCACAAGCACTTTGGATGATTTGATGTCACATTGAGTTATTGATTTATTTTATTGAAGTGGTACACTTTTATGTTATTCTTTGGTTGTTTTATGGTGTGACAGGTAGCACTTGGAAGTAAGACAGCAGCTAAATAATATATATTTTTCACAACATTAATAATAATATTTTTTAAGCACCAGTTTTATAATATTTTTTGCACTGTGCCTTTAATAAAAACTCACAATATGCTTGTGACTTGTTTCAAAAGTACACACTGTCACACTGACATTCAAATAATCTCCCAGTATTTTAGAATATTCCATCAGCAGCAATAATAAAATGAGAGAAAGAAATAGAACATATAGCGTAAATCTACTTAAATACAGAATAAGAGGACAAGTGCTAATACAACAGGCAATGCTCAGGACAGACAGCACAAATGGCAGCATTCAGTAAAAATCCTCTTTATTTTGTAAAATCAGCAATACAAATGTAAATCACCCTTCTTGGCTAAGTACAGCAAAACTACACCACAACAAAAAATTATCTATCTTCACACATAGAGGGTTCATTGCAGAATGTACATTCTTAATGAGGAATGCCCTTTTATAGGCTATTTTTCCATGCTTTGCAATATCAGTAATAGCATGAGAAAAATTCCTACACTTTGTAATATGACCAGGAGCTCTCCAATTGGTTGGCTAGTGAACGAACCAATCAGAACACTCTGACAGCCAAGTATCGAAACCTGGGGTATGGATTCCTGCTAGAGCTGCCAGAGGGCAAATAGTTCTTCAAATTATCAATTCACTTTTAAAAAGCAAGTGAATGATAATTTGTAAATGTGTGTCCTACAGGATGCATTCGGTTTATCATCCACTGCCACGTGGTTGTTGATAAATCTCAGATTTCGATGCTGATATTAGTGATTTTCTTAAAGCATCCTAATCGACTGAATCTTGACCCCATTTGGCTTTAGTAAATCTGAGAATTGCCAATGCAGTCAGAATTTGGTCAAATTTTTTTTTTTTTTTTTCAATTTATATTTTTATTGAAGTTATGTATATTTAAACATCGTAATCTTTCTTTTGTGTTACAAGGTTTCATATGGGACAAGTAATAGAAAAAAAAACATCAATTATGCGTATAGTTAGTATGTATGCTTATCATAGTAACGTAGATCTCTTAGTGTACATATACATATTGTATAGGTGTTTTAGGTAGGGGGTTGATCTCTCGTTATGCAGCATCAGTCCTGGGTGATAGACCTATTCCCGGTACTGTTTGTGAGTCACTTAGCAAATCTGCGATCTGGTTCTCTCATGCCTGCAGGTGTCAGCCTCTTTATTGCCACGGTGCTCGGTGCTGCTCGCGCTCATGGTGGAGGTGTTGTTCCTGCTTTGCTGCTGTGGCTTCTGTCAAGGGGGTCTCTTGCCGTTGCCTTGGGGTCAGTCCTGTGTGTTTGAGGAAGCTGTCTATGTCATCTGCTGAGGTGAGTGTATGGCTGTCACCTGCGACGTCGGTGATGAGGGAGCCATCCATGCCCCAGCGGTACCTCAGGTTAGCGTCTCTCAGTTTTTTAGCCACAGGTGCCAGTTTCCTCTTTTCCGTGAGCGCTGAAAACGGCGTATCAGGGTATACTGCTACTTTATGGCCTTCGTGGGTCACTGTGCCTAGTTCCCTTGATCGGGTCATGATTGCGGCCCGTATGGAGATGTCCCTTGTGACCATGATGATGTCTCTGGGCACTTCTGCGGGAGCTGCTGCGGATTTCCGCACTCTGAAAGCTGAGGTGATTTGTGTCTTATCCGTGGGAACTTTAATGTTCATGGCTATCATGATGTCATGTATATAGGGCAGGAGCTGAGCGTCTTCTATGCGCTCTGGGACTCCTCTAAGGCGCAGGTTTTTCCGTCTGTGCCTTGCCTCCATAGTTGTCATTGAGCGTCTCAGGTCTCGTACCTGTAGGTTGAGCTCCTGTAGGTTGTGCTCGGTGGCAGAGGTTTTGTTGTCTCTGGTTACCTCCCTTGTCTCCAGGTCTTGGACCTTGCGGCTGACGTCCTCTACTTCCGTCTGGACCTTCTGGAGGTCTTTTTTCCAGATCTGCCTTAGGTCGAGCAGGAGCCTTTTGATATCCCCTTTTGTGGCAGGGGATTCGTCTGCCTCATGCTCCGGCGAGCTGTCTCTGGTCTCTGAACGGGACGAGGGCAGGGAGTCTATTTCTTCTACCGAGGCTTCCGGTGAGTAACATGCCTCAGGCGCCATCTTGGGCCTTCGTGGAGGGTCAAAGGAGAGTCTGATGTCGGGCTGCCGGACCGATGCCGAGCTCAGATTCTTCCGGTTTTTCTTCCCCATAGTCTCTGCTTGGGGGTTTTATTTGTCTCGGGTGGATTTTCTAATTTTTCCCGATGTTTATGGCTTAGTGTCTCTTGTGGTGAGCGGAGCTCCGTGGAGAGACGTCCGCTCAGTTCAGCCGCTGGCCACGCCCCCCCTCGGTCAAATTTTTTTTACCAGAGTCTGTTCATTCACTAAACAACAGAATTTGTCCCAATTGACAAAATCTAGTGAAAACAACCAAATTCTCTCTTTTTTCTTTATGTATTGCCTTGGATGGAATATCCCCAAATACTGTGAGTTTGCATGAGACAGTAAACAGACAGTTGAGAGCCAATAGACTATGCAAGAAGAACTTCAATTATGGCAATGGGTCTTAGTTTGCAAATTTTGTTTTGGGATTGGGATGGGAATAAGGCAACTTAATCATTTAAGGTTCTTCATAGTGCCTTACTACTCTGTATTCTTTCCATTTTTGTTTTTATGTTTTTCTTACTATGTGACCATGTTTATTTGCATTTGCTCTTATGCTGTTTTACTATTTTGCTTGTGTATTGCCCTGTATTTGTCTCAATTTATCCTCATCTATTGTTAATATTGCTGGAAGAAAAAAAAAAAGGTGTGGCATATAATTCTCATGATTTTCAAATTTCTAGCACTTTAAATATGCAAATCTTCAACTTATTTATTGGTGGGATATTCAGTTTTTTTGCCAGTAAAACTAACTTTCGGATATTAGACTCCCCCTTTTCCCCTGTGAGTCTGGCTGCATAAAAGTCTGCCCCCAGAAAGAGGAAATTGAATGAATTAAACAGCAGCAGTGTGCATTACACATTTACTTCTTACCAGGGCAGTCTTTAATTTTGATTGGACCCTGGGCAAGCATTTACTTGCGCCCCCCTGACTACATATAGATACGCACAAATACACTACCTGACACACACACGCAGATACACACTGACCGCATATAGATACACACAAGAACATACAGATACACACAGACTACATATAGATACACTGACACACACAGATACAAACACTGGCATACATTCAGATACAAAGGTACACACACTGACTTCATATAGATACACCGACACACACACACTGACACACATACAGACACACAGATACACAACCTGACACACATGCAGATATATAGATACAAACACTGACACATACAGATACACACACACACAAACACAAATGGACAACATACAGATACAGAGACACATTCTGACAGACGTACTGACACAGACAGCCATACTGAAACACACATACACAAAGACATACTGAACCACACAGACACTGACGGACTCACACACACAGACATACAGATACACTGACACATATACACACAGACAGATGGACATACTGAAACACACATACACTGACAGACATATTGACAAACACAGACATACAGAACCACACGGACACTGACAGACTCACACATAGACTTACAGACATTCTGGCACACATACACACAGACAGACAGACATACTGAAACACACATACAGACATACTGACACACTGACAGACTCACACACACACACAGACATACTGACACACTGACAGACTCTCTCACACACACACACGCTGACACACTGACATACATACATACTGAACCACACAGACACTGACAGATACACACACAGACATACAGATACACTGACAGACATACTGGCACACTAACACATACACACATATATATATATACTGACAGACACACACTCATGCAAAATTTGATAACCACCCTCCAGTTTCTTACCTTTTCCTGGAGGGTGGCTTCCGTGGGGTCCAGTGGGCTGGCTGGGGTGGCTGGGAATTAAGTTCTCCCGGCCTGGCCCCCTCCTGAACAGCTGGTCCTCCTTCCTCCCGCGCGGCTCCTGTTTCTGTGGGAGGAAGTGACGCGCTGCTGTCACTTTCTCCCAGTCGGCTGCCGAAAAGCAAGGGCCCGGTCGCGCTGTTTAAGCGCCACAGCGCCTGACCGGGCCCCTGCTGACACAGGCCCACCGGGTGGCCCTAAGTGCATGGGCCACCCGATGGGCCCCCATAGTTTGCGGGCAGAGGGCAAACAGAGCAGCTGTCTTGGGCCCCGCGTTAAAGACGGCCCTGCTTCTTAGTGTCAAAGAAGGACACTTTAATTTCAGGGATGTGCATGGGATGTGGCCAGTGGTGTGGTCAGGGGCAGGGCTGTTATGAGAAATTTTAGGTGGCTTGCTGATAACAATTTATGTAACTAAAATGTCATTTAAAACAAGAACAATGTAGCAGATTGATTTATAAACACATTTATTGTAGTTGAATAACAGATTACTCTGAATATTATTGCTGTGGAACTCTGTTATACACTCAGACACACCAGCAATACACATCTCCTAGAAAAGAGGGGGATTAGGATAAAAGTGGGTCAGAGGGATTAAGGCCCAAAATCAGGACTGCACCTCCCAAATAAAGACACTTGATAGGTATGCATACATAACATGATCCTCCATTCCTTTGCACCCAATGGTGTTTTTACTGACTCGAATATCTTTATATATCTATATTTTCACGTTGAACAAAGTCTAAAGAAAACTAGTTATTACATTATTGCACACTATTGCATTTGTGGAAATGAGTCAAATAGCAATGCTCTTTCCTGACGATTTTTTCTGCTACAATATTTCCTTTTTCTGTGCAGTTTACTCCCAGGCATTGACCTTTGGTCAAGTCTTGCAATTGTGTGAAGCAAGTACGCGCGGCTCCTGTTTCTGTGGGAGGAAGTGACGCGCTGCTGTCACTTCCTCCCAGCCGGCTGCCGAAAAGCAAGGGCCCGGTCGCGCTGTTAAAGCGCCACAGCGCCTGACCGGGCCCCTGCTGACACAGGCCCACCGGGTGGCCCTAAGTGCATGGGCCACCCGATGGGCCCCCATAGTTTGCGGGCAGAGGGCAAACAGAGCAGCTGTCTTGGGCCCCCCAGCAGGGACAGGGCCCAGGGCAGCTGCCCCGTTTGCCCCGCGTTAAAGACGGCCCTGCTTCTTAGTGTCAAAGAAGGACACTTTAATTTCAGGGATGTGCATGGGATGTGCCCAGTGGTGTGGTCAGGGGCAGGGCTGTTATGAGAAATTTTAGGTGGCTTGCTGATAACAATTTATGTAACTAAAATGTCATTTAAAACAAGAACAATGTAACAGATTGATTTATAAACACATTTATTGTAGTTGAATAACAGATTACTCTGAATATTATTGCTGTGGAACTCTACTCAGACACACCAGCAATACGCATCTCCTAGAAAAGAGGGGGATTAGGATAAAAAAGTGGGTCAGAGGGATGAAGGCCCAAAATCAGGACTGCCCCTCCCAAATAGGGACACTTGATAGGTATGCATACATAACATGATCCTCCATTCCTTTGCACCCAATGGTGTTTTTACTGACTCGAATATCTTTATATATCTATATTTTCACGTTGAACAAAGTCTAAAGAAAACTAGTTATTACATTATTGCACACTATTGCATTTGTGGAAATGAGTCAAATAGCAATGCTCTTTCCTGACGATTTTTTCTGCTACAATATTTCCTTTTTCTGTGCAGTTTACTCCCAGGCATTGACCTTTGGTCAAGTCTTGCAATTGTGTGAAGCAAGTACAGCATGTTCTCACAGGTCATTTGTCTCTGGTAACATCATTGCCTGCTCAATGTCTGGGTGAAAAGTAAGTTAGCTGCATTACTTCAGACCAATACTGAATTAACGCAAGTCCATTTTATAAAGTAAAGAAACCTAAACTCAAAAGCCTATATCATGCAGTTTTCTGCACTGGGTAAATTTGTCTCTATTGGAAAGTTAAAATGATAATACTGCATTATTGACCCAGCAAGTGTGTGAATCAGTTGGCATTGGGAGTACATATATTGTAGAAGTTGGTATAAGGTAATGATCATATGCAAACATCTATGAATGTGGGTAAGTAAATAGCAAAGGCCAAGGAGTTTTGCCCTTTTCCCTCAGTCTTTTAAAGACACTTTTGACTTGGTCAACTCTCACACTGAATAAAACATTAGAAATCATCTAGAGCCTATATTATTTTTATGTGAGGTTGTGTAAATGCTTAAACAAGAGAGGATCACAAAATGTAATGTAAATGCTTAACATAGTGAGGATGGAAGGAGAGGCCAAGTCAAGTCGCAATTGACAATAAAAAAAACAAACAATCATAGCAACACACTGGAAATAAATACCATAACAAACAGGCCCAAACCTGCTGGCCTTTAAAATGTTAAGTGCTAACTCCAGAAATGAAACAAAAATGGCACAAGTAGGTAATAATCCTAACATGTAGGGGCAGAGCAGTCAGACAGCCAGCAACAGAGTTGCAACAATGAGGAAACAGTGGAGCTGAATGGTAAAGGACACAAGGTGCAACAGGTACATTAAAAGTTTATATATTTATATACACAAATAAAGAGAGAGATGTAAAATGACACATTTTACATCTGCATCACTGGACTAATACGACTACAATCTCTACTATACATACAGTATATATATATTTATAACCACTGGTAGGTGAATAACATTGATTATATCATCACCTGTCAATGGGTGGGATATATTAGGCAGCAAGTGAACAGTGAGTTCTTGAAGAAAAGACCTGAGTGACTTTGACAAGGGCCAAATAGTGATGGCTAGATAACAGGATGAAAGCATCTCTAAAATGGAAAGTCTTGTGGAGTGTTCCTGGTATGCAGTGGTTAGTGCCTACCAAAAGTGATGCAGGGAAGGTCAACTGGTGAACCAGCCTCAGGGTAATGAGTGCCCAAAGATTATTGAAGCACGTGAGGAGCCCATCTGGTTCGACTACACAGCTGCTGCAGCTCAATCTTCAGAAAATCTTAATCCATGATAGAAAGGTATCTGAACACTCAGTGCATCACAGTTTGCTGTATAGCCACAGACAGGTGAGTGTGCCCATGGTGACCCCCTGTCAACCGCCAAAAGTGCCTCCAATGGCGATGTGACTCAGGACCATGAACAACAGGACCATGGAGCAATGGAAGAAGGTTGCATGGTCTGATGAATCAAGTCTGATGGCATTGGCCTTTTTCAGCAGGATAATGGACCCTGCAGCACTGCAATAATTGTTCAGGAATGGTTTGTGGAATACAACAAAGAGTACATGATATTAGGAAGGTTGTTTTAATGTGGTGACTGATCAGTGTAAAAATGAATTAAATATTCACAGTTAAACAGACGATATTGTGATTGTGTACATGAAAAAAAAAAAAAAGTATACCATTTTAGTTCAGTCTCAAAGTGAAAGAGCAGAATTTAAAAGTACAGACTTCCTCAATGTGTTCAGCATCAGGCACAGAATCAATACGTGCACATTTCCTATTGAACACTCTCTGACACAACTGGTGTGTTAGCTGTGAACTTTTACCTACTTTCACTTCTGATAGCTAGCGTATAGAGCTAGCCAGTGAGTCACTGCTGTAAACTTCCATGGCAAAGACATAAAGACATTGCAACACAGAAAACAGAATTGTCTGAGCATCAACGGTGATTTAAATATAGAATTAATTAAAAAAAAAAAAATCAAGCAGGACAACTGTGTTGGTAAAGAGGATTGAAAATGCTAAGCAATAAAAAACAATTCTTCTATTGGTCTTACAAACACAGGCTTATTTGTTTGCTTGTTTGTTTGTTTGACTCAAAGAAATTAGACCACCTGGCTGTAGCCATTCTGAGAGTACAGTCCCCCTTTTGAGTCTTCCTGCACACTTTCTTTTCTTTTGTTGTTCTATTCTTGGAGTTTTAAATATTTGGTGTGAGTGTGAGAGTCTGAAATCCACTACAGATAGTTATTTATAAATGTATATAAATAAAAACAAGCAGATAAAAGAGATTAAAATGTTGAGATAGCTAAAATGTTTAATGAAAACCCCAAGGCAGCAAAATACATTCTGAGCTGAGTCAATTTAGCCTTTTTATTCTTTGGTCATTGTGACGGGTAAAATTGATATCAGTGTCTCAGGGTTTTCTCAGCAACAAGAGAAAATATCAGCTTTCCTGCTCTCTAAATACTTGGTTTTGATACCAAATGACAAATACATGGAGGTCATAAAGAAATCAAAATGAATACAAGCACGTGTTATGTGCATTACAGCTAGGGACTTTTTCAGCAAAGCACTCAGTGACTGTAACCCCATTGCCACTAGAGTTAGCTGCAACCTTTCACCTACTTTCTGCTGGTGTTTCGTACAAACCAGAGCCCTCCGCTTTGCTGTAAACATGCACTCCAGAGCAGTGATAGGCAACCTCTACCACTCCTCCTTATTAAAGGGCTACTCCAATCCTTTCCAATACATTTTTAAGTAAGTTATAAATAACCTACACATACACACACATAGATACACACCGACATAAACACACATGAACCCTGACATACACAAACATTGATACATGCACACAGCATGACACAGATACACACACTGACAAACAGATGCACACACACTGACACAGATGCATACTGATATATATACCCCCAAAAATGCACACACACTCACAAACACCCTGACAGATACACACACACACACATTCACTCATACATACACACACACTCATACATACACACACATACACACACACACGTGATATTGTTTTATATCTCCAGGCACACTCATGTTAGCTTACCTTAAGTTCCAGAAGGGTGGCTTGGAGTCCTGCTGGCTAGTGTGAGTGAGGGGTCTGGAGCAGCTCCTGGACTGCTCCTCTCCCCTCATGCTGCGACTGCCTCCTCACCCTCCCGTGCTGTCTCCATGCATGATGCTGGAAGGATGTGACAGGCTGTCACTACCTCGCAGCCATCCGACATTACAGGGGCCCAATCGCGGTCTTAAAGGAACACTATAGTCACCTAAATTACTTTAGCTAAATAAAGCAGTTTTAGTGTATAGATCATTCCCCTGCAATTTCACTGCTCAATTCACTGTCATTTAGGACTTAAATCACTTTGTTTCTGTTTATGCAGCCCTAGCCACACCTCCCCTGGCTATGATTGACAGAGCCTGCATGAAAAAAAAAATGGTTTCACTTTCAAACAGATGTAATTTACCTTAAATAATTGTATCTCAATCTCTAAATTGAACTTTAATCACATATAGGAGGCTCTTGCAGGGTCTAGCAAGCTATTAACATAGCAGGGGATAAGAAAATCTTAATTAAACAGAACTTGCAATAAAGAAAGCCTAAATAGGGATCTCTTTACAGGAAGTGTTTATGGAAGGCTGTGCAAGTCACATGCAGGGAGGTGTGACTAGGGTTCATAAACAAAGGGATTTAACTCCTAGATGGCAGAGGATTGAGCAGTGAGGCTGCAGGGGCATGTTCTATACACCAAAACTGCTTCATTAAGCTAAAGTTGTTCAGGTGACTATAGTGTCCCTTTAAAGGACAGCGGCACCTGACCTGGCCCCTGTTCAGCAGTAATGTTTCTCCAGTGCAATAATCATAGCACCGGGGAAACATTCCGCGGCACCCTGTGTGCACAGTTTGGGAACTGCTGCTCTAGACAATATAACCACTGTAATAAGCTGTAGCAGGTACAATGTTTAGAGTGTTGCTTTAATAAATACTAAAGGCACATAGTTTGAGATTGGCACTAAAGTCTGAACTGTCAGGAATTCATAGTGATTTCAGATTCAAATTTTAAGCGAAAATAGCCCAAATAAATACATAGCCGATACAGTGATTGTTTTTTCTGAATTTAATTCTGCTATCTTGGCTTAACATTTTAAAACACTTTGATTAAATAACAATTTACACATTAGCGATTAATCTTATAAGACAATCATTAAACATCTCTGGAAACAAAAATCTATTAACTAAATATAGAGATTTTCAAGTTAAAGGTCATATAAAAATGAGTAACTCTACTTTAGACATGACTGGGGTCCAAAGTTACAACAGGCTTGTTGTGTAATGTGCAGTCTGACTGCAATAGACCTTTGGGTAGATCTTTCATCACTTTAACCCCTTAAGGACCAAACTTCTGGAATAAAAGGAAATCATGACATGTCACACATGTCATGTGTCCTTAAGGGGTTAAAGAAGTTCAACTTCAATGTGCATTTAAAGCTGCTAATAAAGTCTGTAGGGTTTAAACAGTAAATTGTAATAAATTGATAGAAAAAGTATTAAGTAAAAATGAAGTGGTTATTATTTTGGCACACACAGACCCTGTCAGAGTGTCCCTGCACTCTGACAATGAAAAACGTTTTAGAGAAAGAATGTTTACATTTTGCCATAAAGACTGACAGCCACTATAGAGCAGTTTCCACATTCATGTCCCCATTGTATGTAGTGAAACAGTTTTAGAACGGTTTGACTTCACACCTGGGTTTCTCTGGGCACTATTGGGACCTCTCTGTCTTGAGCTAAGCCCTGACAGAAAAAAGACTTAGTTCGGTGGCTGAGAGCAGGGGTGTTGCTGAGTGGAGGGGATGACAGGGGCTAGAGCCTTGAGTTAGGTCCAGAAAAGTCTAATTTTGGCACCATTTCTTTGTTAGCCCCAAGTCTCCTATAATACCAAGAGATAAATAACACCTCTCATAATGTACAATATCTGAAGTTAGTGTCAGGAACACAAACATAGGTGTAAAAACCCTTACTTGCGATCTGAGAGCGATCAGCTGATGTTCTTAGCTAATCAGCTAGTTTTGCATTTCAGGCCTTAACTTAGGTGTGCTAACAGAATCTTCTAGCAGACGCTTCGGACTCTCCGGTGGCATTAGTGGAGGAGGGGTGTGGTGCCCAGCAGCTACTAGGTAAGAAGTGAAATAGGGTGGTCGTGGGGGGGATTGGATGTCAGGGCACCGTTGGAACCATATCCACTCCAACGTTCGTGGAGTGTCTGTGGCTCAGCTCAGACCTTGGAAGAGCAGTGTGCAGAACAACAGGATGGGAGGGAGGTCCAACATAGTGACCTGATGATGAAGGGGGCATGGACACCTACAAATCAAAGAGAGGCCATTCCTACTATATATAGGTCACTAAACTCTTCCTCTTAGAGGGTTTCCTGTCCGACTCCACTATTTAAACACTGTCCAAAGAAGGCTCATTGTTCAGATGTCTTGTGAGCTCTCTAGAGGTTACAAGTCTCCACTGACAGTCATAATGCAAAGACTCCCCTGAGGGTGACTGCTCTGCTGGCAGTGCAGTGGCCGAGGTGTGCAGGGGAAAGTGAGTTATACTTACCTAAGCTTGTCCCTCATGGTTGTCGCCATCTTCTTCCTGACAGTCCTCTTCAGCGCCTGGTGCTTTAACTACCAGGAGCCAATGTCAGCACTGTACTCTTGCGCATTTATGAGATCCCAATACTGAGATCTAAGGAGGATTTTATCTTTATGAGGGGGGGGGGGGGGGGGGGGAGGGGGTTGACAGTGCTGCTTTAAAAAGAGGAGCTAAAACCAATGTTACTAATGACAGGCTCCTATTATGGTTTCTCTTTCTTTATTTTCCCTCAGCAGCTTTTCCAGCAAAATTACGTGCCTTTGATCCGCACTTTGATTTCAGATATGGAGAACTGGCAGGATAAACCGATCTCATGGATCGGTAGGATCCACTCAGTAAAAATGAACGTTCTCCCCAGGATTTTGTTCCTGTTTCAGGCTCTCCCGGTTCGACTGACTAAGTCTGACCTAGGCGCGCTCCAACAGGCTGTGGGAAAATTCATTTGGCAGAACAGGAAACAGAGTTTCCCGCAACGTTTTGTACAGAGCGAAGCCAAGGGGAGGCCTAGGATTACCAAATCTTTATTTTTATTATCTAGCGGCCCAGCTAACACAAATCGCGTTTTGGCACTCTCCTCCGGATGAGAGGAGGTGGGTAGATTTAGAGTCATCTCTCATGGGACCTGACATCCCCCAGTTCTTCATGTGGGTCCCTCGGGACCATAGACCGACAACACATATAGATTGCCCAGCCATAGCGAACTCCATAAAAATTTGGGATACCACGTCAATTAAGTATGGGTTGTCCCCACGATTATCCCCATTAGCTCCCTACCTGAGAAACACGGCTTTCGCCCCAGGATTGGATGCTAGAGACGTCAAGGGTATAGAAATAACGGGTATCCAACGTTTATGCCATCTATATGAAGACGGCTCACTTCTTCAGTTTGAGGACTTAAAAACCAGGGCTACTCTACGCCCTTCTGATTTTTTTTAGATATCTTCAGCTTCGGGATTATGCACAGACCCCGGAGGTTAAAACTAGCGCGTTGACGCCACCTACTTTCTTCGAAAACTTGTGCCTTAAAGAAAAATTCCCAAAATTCCCATAACAGCTCTATACGTGCATTTAAGTACATCCACGTTCGAATGGGGGGAACTTACTTACATATCCCAATGGGAAGCCGATATTGGTGAGGAACTGGAGGGGGTGGATTGGCAGGAGATCTGGGAGGCTGTGGCGACTTCATCCATATGTGTCTCCATGCAGGAACAAGCTTATAAAACCATGTTCAGGTGGTACACCACCCCGGTGAAACTTTGTAAAATGCATAGAATGTCTACGGACTTGAGCTGGAGAGGTTGCGGACACAAAGGAACCTATATACACATGTTGTGGGAATGTCCTGAGGCCCAAAAATTCTGGAAACAGGTGGCGGAGTTACTGAAGGATGTCTTCAGTAGAGAGGTGAAGCTGGACCCATGGGTGTTCCTTCTGGCCAGGCCTCTGGAGGACTGGACCAGAACTGAACAGAAGTTGGTGCATAAGGTGAATTTGGCAGCGAGGAGGGCCCTAGCTCAAGTTTGGCTTCAACCTGTGACCCCCCCACTTCATATCGTGATACAAAAGATTAAGGATTCATTCCTTATGGATAAACTTACGGCGAGGGTAAGGGGCACAAATGCAAAATTTAAGTTTGGGCACCATGGATAGAAAGTGGTGTGGGCGATTAGGAGACGTGGGGGATGGATTCATACCTCCGCATCCCTTCCTCTGTCCTTACTCTCTGGAATCAAATAACTTACTCGATTTAATCTCCTCTAGGGGGGACTTTATGTCACGACTACTAGTGTGGTCCAGCACGCAGAAACTATGTAAACATATACATATATAAGGAAAGGGAAATAAAAGGACAGAGCGTAAACCGGACCTTAGAATGGCCGGACTAATACGCTAGAGACAGAGAATGGTCAAAGGGAAAGCCGAGGTCAGGGAAGCCAGAAAATACACAATACCGTAAAGACAAGCCAAGTCAGGGAAACCAGAATATAGAATAACCAGGGAAAAGCCAAGATCAGGATACCAGGAAATCAGAAAAACGAAAAATGAGCACTCTTTTAGGAAACGGAAACCACGACAGGGCAAAGTACTGGGGTGAGTTAGGGATTTAAATATCCCTCTCTATGCTGTGATTGGTCAGAGGGCGACCTCTGACCCCAAAACGTGCGTGTGCGTTGACGTCGTGACGTCACGCACACGTTGGTATAATTCCCGGGGGCGGGGCTAGTGATAGACGCGACCACGCGGTCGGCGCCATCTTGGATTTGGGCGTGATGCCCGGAAGACCTGGGGGAGCGGTTCCCGGCTCGCCGACGAGCAGGTAAGCTCGTGTTGTCGGCGCGGTCGTGCCGGTCGGGCACGGCCGTGAGACTCGGCGGGCCGGCGACCGCAACAGTACCCCCCACTCGAAGACCGCTCACCGGGCGGGAAGAACCCGGCTTAAGAGGAAAGCGGTTGTGAAACGACCGGACAAGACGGGGACCATTACCCTTCCAGTCAACAAGATAGGACAAGACCCCTCTGGACATTTTGGAATCCATGATAGAACGAACTTCGTATTCCTCTTGGTCACCCACTACCAAGGGTGGAGGAGGTGTGGATATCCTGGTGTATCGATTGCAAGTAAGGGGCTTGAGTAAAGACACATGAAATGTATTGGCAATCCTCATATGAGCAGGAAGTGCCAAGGAATAGGTCACTGGATTGATATGTCAGATGACTCGAAAAGGACCTATGTACCGAGGGGCGAATTTCATGGACGGAACCCTAAGTTTGATATGTCGTGTGGAGAGCCACACCTTGTCACCTGGAAGATAGATAGGATTGGCACCCCGTTTCTTGTCAGCTTGGACCTTTGCACGTAACGAAGCCTTTTGCAGAGCTGAATGAACGGAATCCCAAGTATCATGAATAGATTCTAAACGGG
This sequence comes from Pelobates fuscus, assembly GCF_036172605.1. Taxonomy (NCBI): domain Eukaryota; kingdom Metazoa; phylum Chordata; class Amphibia; order Anura; family Pelobatidae; genus Pelobates; species Pelobates fuscus. Next base: position 254,643,974 of record NC_086321.1, on the reverse strand, counting down.
CGTTTAAAGCAGGGATGTCCGTGTCTGAGAATTCAGAAGGGAAAATAGTGGGGTGATAACCCTGATTTACAAAGAATGGACTATGATTAGAAGATTCATGAGTCGCGTTGTTCCCGGCGAACTCAGCCATGGGTAAGAGCTCATACCAGTTAGACTGATTGGCATTGATAAAGCAACGTAAATAGGCTTCTAGAGACTGATTAGGCCTCTCTGCTGCTCCATTTGTTTGAGGATGATAAGCTGACGAAAAGGAGAGTTCGATGCCCAATTGTTTACAAAAGGAACGCCAAAACCTAGAAATAAATTGGGTACCTCTGTCAGATACTATGCTTTTGGGTACACCGTGCAACCGAAAGATCTCTCTCAAGAATATCTGAACTAGATCTTGAGCAGATAGTAATTTTTGTAAGTGGAATAAAATGTGCCATCTTCGAGAATCTATCGATGACCATAAGGACTGTATTAAACCCGTTTGAACTGGGTAGATCCACAATGAAATCCATGGCTAAATGGGTCCATGGAGCATTAGGTAGGGGCAGTGGTTGTAACAATCCAGGGGGTGATCTAGGAGGAACTTTAGAAATGGCACATATTTGACATGCCCCCACATAATCTTTGATATCGTTCCTAAGAGTAGGCCACCAAAACCTCCTGGAGATAGCAAAAAGGGTTTTATGGACTCCAGGATGACCCGCTGTGAGGTTATCATGGAATAAATCAAGTACCTTTTTTCTTAACGGAGGTGACACATACAGTTTGTCCGGAGGTTTTCCCACGGGTGCCTGAGTTTGATCTGCTATTATGGCACAGAAGAGTGGAGAAGTCACTTCGGAAACTGTGGTGTCAATGAGGCATTCTGGAGGTATGATAGGAAATATCTCTTGTTCAGGAACTTCTTCTGTCTCAAACTGCCTAGAAAGTGCATCTGCCTTGGTGTTTTTAGTTCCAGGCCTATAAGTAATTACGAAATTGAATTCGGAGAGGAACAATGACCATCTAGCCTGACGAGAGGACAGTCTCTTAGCGTCCCCAATATAAGCCAAATTCTTATGATCAGTGAAGATCAAAAGTGGCTCTTTGGAACCTTCCAAGAGATGCCTCCATTCCTTAAGGGCAAGTACAATGGCAAAAAGTTCCCTATTCCCTATGTCATAGTTCTTCTCTGCAGGTGTGAGTTTGAGAGAGTAAAATCCACAGGGATGTAAAGGCGTATCAAGACTTTCTCTCTGAGACAGAATGGCTCCAACTCCTGTTTCTGACGCATCCACTTCTAGGATAAATTACTTGGTTGGATCAGGATGGGTCAGGACAGGTGCTGAGGAAAATAAAGATTTTAACTGTTCAAATGCCTCTCTTGCTTCTTTGGGCCAAGATATACAATTTGCTCCTTTTTTGGTTAAATTGGTTATAGGAGAAATTACGGAAGAAAACCCTTTAATAAATTTGCGGTAGTAATTCGCAAAACCTATAAAGCGTTGTGTAGCTTTAAGGCCCTTGGGCAACGGCCACTATAAGACTGCCTCCAGCTTGCGGGGATCCATCTGGAAACCGGACGGAGATCTAACATATCCAAGGAATTGTATCTCCGTTTGGTCAAACTGGCATTTCTCCAGTTTACAGTAAAGACCGTTCTGTAACAGGGTTTTAAGTACTACTCTCACATGTTCGTGATGTGTCTCTAGGTCTGGAGAATAGATGAGAATGTCGTCCAGGTACACTAGAACGAACATGTGAAGGTACTCTCTTATGACATCGTTAGTAAAATCCTGGAATACCGCTGGAGTGTTGCATATTCCAAACGGCATAATCAGGTATTCGTAATGTCCCATTCTAGTGTTAAATGCGGTCATCCATTCGTGACCGTCCTTAATCCTGACTAGGTTGTACGCACTTCTGAGATCGAGCTTAGTGAAGACTCATCAAGCTCCTTTCAATCTGTCAAACAGCTCTGATATAAGGGGAATAGGGTAGGCGTTCTTTATAGTAATCCTATTCAAACCCCTATAGTCGATACAGGGGCGTAGGTCTCCTTTTTTAGAGACAAAGAAGAACCCAGCCCCGGCGGGTGAGGAGGATCTACGGATATGACCCTTTCTGAGAGCATCCTTTATATACTCTTCTAAACAAAGATTTTCTTGGGGGGAAAAAGCATAAACTCCTCCCTTGGGAGGCATAGTACCTGGTAATAAATTTATGGCACAGTCATAGGGTCTATGTGGAGGTAACCCCTCTGACTGGGCTTTGTTGAATACCTCCTTTAAATCCAAATACTGCGGTGGTATCTGTGTGGTCAGGGGAGGTGCAATAGGAACATCAATTGTACCAATTGGTTGTGGTATCTGCTTTAAGCAAACACCTTTGCATCTCTCACCCCAACTCACAATCTCTCCTTCAACCCAATCCAAACGTGGATTGTGTTTCAGGAGCCAAGGGAAACCGAGTATTATCGGACAAGTAGGTGAAGATATGATTTGAAAGACCATCTCTTCAGAGTGAAGAATACCCACTGAGACAGTGATTGGCAGAGTTCCGTGTGTGATGAAAGGCTGGGTAAGAGGCCTTCCATCAATGGCCTTGACTGCTATAGGTCTCTCTTTCTGTCTTAAGGGCAGGAGATATTTTGCAGAGAACTCTTTGTCTAGGAAATTCTCCGCTGCCCCAGAGTCAATCATAGCCTCACACTGAACAGTGGTTTTCTTAAAAGACAAGGTAACTCTGACAAGGAAACGGTTCTTAGTCAATTTAGGGGACATATACATCACACCTAAGGTCGGTCCCCGTACGTGCCTTAGGTGTGCAAGTTTTCCGGCTGAACCGGGCATGACAATCTTTGATGCCCCTTCTTGCCACAATACATACATAGCCCTTGGTTACATCTGTGTTGTCTCTCTGCCTCAGTGAGTTTAGCACTACCCAATTGCATGGGTTCAGGTTCTGGAGGAGGAGCTTGGCTACTCACCACTGGATTAGAGAAACGAGGGGCTATGGACAAATTAGGACGTCTATTACGTTTTTTGTTTCTCTCTTTCTCTGAGCCTGTTATCGATATCTATCATGTAGGCAATAAACTCATTGAGATTAACCGGAAGGTCTCTAGCTGCGGTCTCGTCCTGAATACTTTCAGCTAGACCTTCAGAGAAGGCAGCCACCAGACCACTATTGGTCCAGTCAACTTCGGACGCCAGTGTTCTGAACTCTATGGCGTAATCAGCTACAGAGCGACTGCCTTGTTTTATTCTCATAAGGGCTTTGGCAGCGTTCTTCTCCCTGCCTTTAGGTTCAAAAGTAGCCTTAAAAGCTGTGAGGAAGACACTGTAATCACGGGCTACTGCGTCTCCACTCTCCCATAAGGGGTTAGCCCAGGTTAAGGCCTTTCCTGTTAATTGGTTCATCAGATAGCCAATTTTTGATCTATCTGTAGGGAATTAACCTGGGGAGGCTTCAAAGTGGTATTCAATTTGGTTTAAAAAACCTCTAAATTCTTTGGAATCACCTCCATAACGAGGGGGAGGTGAAAGGGTTATGGACGGTGGTTTATGTGGTACAAGAACCACTACAGGTAGCGGAACCACAGGTGGTACAGGAGGTAGATAGGCAGTCCTCTGGAGCAAGGTCTGAAATGCCTGGGCAAATTGGTCTAACCTGTGGTCCATATCCTCCACCCTACTCTCACAAGCAATCATATGTTTGCATAGTTCTGCAGGATCCATGGCCCTGTCGTAATGTCACGACTACTAGTGTGGTCCAGCACGCAGAAACTATGTAAACATATACATATATAAGGAAAGGGAAATAAAAGGACAGAGCGTAAACCGGACCTTAGAATGGCCGGACTAATACGCTAGAGACAGAGAATGGTCAAAGGGAAAGCCGAGGTCAGGGAAGCCAGAAAATACACAATACCATAAAGACAAGCCAAGTCAGGGAAACCAGAATATAGAATAACCAGGGAAAAGCCAAGATCAGGATACCAGGAAATCAGAAACACGAAAAATAAGCACTCTCAGGAAACGGAAACCACAACAGGGCAAAGTACTGGGGTGAGTTAGGGATTTAAATATCCCTCTCTATGCTGTGATTGGTCAGAGGGCGACCTCTGACCCCAAAACGTGCGTGTGCGTTGACGTCACGCACACGTTGGTATAATTCCCGGGGGCGGGGCTAGTGATAGGTCGGCGCCATCTTGGATTTGGGCGTGATGCCCGGAAGACCTGGGGGAGCGGTTCCCGGCTTGCCGACGAGCAGGTAAGTTCGTGTTGTCGGCGCGGTCGTGCCGGTCGGGCACGGCCGGTAGACTCGGCGGGCCGGCGACCGCAACACTTTATGGCTCCCACTGGGAGGCCTTCAGGACACGGCCAGCTTCTTAGGAGTTGCGATTCTCAATGCCATTAACAATTCAGCAATACTTCGATCAAGTGCACTATTTCACATATTGATGGACACGTCCCTGCACCATCCCCTCCCATCCATTTACCCCCCACCCTCCCGGCCCTTCTTCTTCGTCTATTCTCTTCCGTCCCCGCTTTCCTCCCTCTTTCCTACTTTGTCTTTCTATCATCTACTATCACTTTGAATGGCTTTTCATGTCAGGGATCTTACCTGGAGTGGGAGTCCGGCAGGCAGAGTTAAGGCACCCTTTGCAATTCGGCACAGACCGAGGGGACTCAGGACAGAAATCCCCAAGGCTGTGACACAGTGCACTGGGGCTGAAATAACCAGTGCTTCCTGGAATGCAGTACAGACAAGGGATATCCAGAAGAGTAGTCAGTAACAGAAACAGAAGTCAGGGCTGGCGGCAATCAGGCGAAAACAGTAGACGAGAAGGGGATCAAAACCAGGAGTCAGATGAACAGCAGTGAAACCAAACAGGAACAGGAAACACGATCTGACCACGAGAACCAGACTTGCGGGGTTTAAATAGGGAGTCTCAACCAATCATCATGGAACCAGGAACAGGTGTGCAAATCCCAGGCAAACAGGCTCAGACTACAGGATACCAAGAACAACCAGAAACAGTCAAAGATGCGTGGAGCCCAATGTAAGGATACTGACTGGGATGCAGGAAACTTAGGTTCGATCCCAGCCAGACCCAAATATACAATATTGTGTAAAGCACAATGGTGATCCTGACATTTCATTCCTTTCCACTACTATGATGGCAATGTCCTTGCCCTGTCTGGAACGAGGCGCGAGTGCCTAGAGATTGTCTTCGGTTTTTGCGACTATCCTAATAGGCGACCTCGTCAGCGGGGCTCGGGATGGGTGAGGTACCCAAGCGGTGTACGGGTTATATGACTACATATGTTCGATTTTTAAATAGCGTACCTTATGTGCTGCAGCCATTCATGTTTCTTGATTTTATATTTACGCAAAAATTGGTGGGACACCATAAATTCGTATGGACTTTCATGGCCAACGTGCGAACGTTATCTAGAGGCCGCCAAAGACTTATACATCACTCTATTCCATGTGTTTCATGTATATCTTGGCGCATGATTCTGTCCACTCTGATTTGCATTTATCATTGTTTCTGTTGAATATGGTGTTTGACCTTGTCATAAATAAAGAATAAAAAAAAAAAAAAAGATCTGAACTAGCCATCAACTTCCTCTTTCTTTGCTGCTCCTTCAGACCAGCTAAGTAAACTCCTTTTTTCATTCTGTGTTTTTGCCTTGATTAAATAATTATATATAGTTATCTTTATGTATTTATGTATATTTATCTGATTATCTGCTTGTTATCAGTGGGTTTTCTACTGCTTTGTGTTTGCATATCTTTGGCCGTTTTTCTCCCTGCCTGTGCGGACCCCTGGGGAGCTGTCAAGGTTAATACTCCCCAACACGCAAACCAGAGAACAATAAAGGCGAACACAGATAGACGTATTACCGGACCTTAAGGTGGCCGGGCTTAACGTAGGAATGAGAGATAAGAATAGTCAAACACGCCAAGGTCAGGAACACAGAGATACGGGAAAGCTAATAGACAGTGCCAAGGTCAGGGAGCCAGAAACGATAATAACCGATAAACAAGCCGAAGTCAGGAACCAAAGAAAAGACAACTATTCAGAACGCACTCTCGGGCTATAATAAACCACGACAGGGCAAGGAAGTGATGTCAGAAGGAGGTATATATAGGGTAAGGTGAATACTGATAGGCAGGGACAGAATTGAGGGAGGTATAAAATAGGTAGTAGCAATTGGCTACTATCTCTTTAAGATATCTTTAAATGCTACCCCTGCCGGTTACCTTGTGCGCGCGCGCACGTCCGCGCACGTTCTCCCAGACGCGCGCGCGCCCCTGGAGGTATGCGCGCGCAACGCCCGCCAGCGATCCACACCGTCCGACAGGAGAGGATGGACGGTGGGACCGCGCGGGACACAAGGTATGACAGGAGCACAGACTCGGGATTCAGGCCTCTACTGGTTGTTTTTTCCCCCCTACGTTCTTCCCTTGCGAACCGACACCGCAGCTATCTTTGTACGTCAGCCGCGTGTGCCTGGTTCTCACTTTGCCGCACGGGTGCTGTTTCACCTGACGGCAGTGGCGTATATACCGCGGTCGCGGGATTTGAAGCTGTGACTGGCCCGTATCTTTAGGGGCCCGGTCGCCCTGCAGTCCACTGTGACAGTAGGTCCTGCCAGCTGAGTAATGCGGCCCCAGCCCACGGGGTGTAACTGCTGGGGCCACATTGAAGGGGCCCATCGGGTAGCCCATGCTATTAGGGCCACCCAATGCTATGTAATTCCAGGGCGCCCTGTCAGCGCTTTAACTGTGCGACTGGGCCCCCTCTGGTGATGTCAGAGGCTGGGAGGAAGTGACTGCCGCAGTCACTTCCTCCCAGCGTGGGAGGAAGGAGAGGGAGTCAGAGTGAGCCACCACTGGACCCTCAGGGAAAGGTATGTGTGTCTGTATGTGAGTATATGTCTGTCTGTGTATCTGAATATGTGTATGTCTACCTGTGTGTGTATGCCTGTGTGTGTCTGTATGTGAGTGTGTGTATGTCTGTGTGTGTATGTCTGTGTGTGTGTTTGTGTGTCTGTATCTGAGTGTGTGTATGTCTGTTTATGTCTGTGTGTGTGTGTGTGTCTGTATGTATGTGTGTGTATGTCTGTATGTGAGTGTGTGTATGTCTGCCTGTGTGCCTGTATGTGTGTGTGTGTGTATGTCAGTCTGTGTGTCTATAGGTGTGTGTATGTCTGTCTGTGTGTCTGTATGTGTGTGTGTCTGTTTCTGTATGTGTGTGTGTCTGCATATGTATGTATGTCTGTCTGTGTGTATGTGTGTGTGTAACTTTGTATGTCTGTCTGTGTGTATCTATGTATGTGTCTATATTTGTGTGTATGTCTGTCTCTGTGTCTGTATGTATGTGTGTCTGTATGTGAGTGTATGTCTGTCTGTGTGTCTGTATATGTGTATGTCTGCCTGTATGTCTTGCTGTGTGTATGCCTGTGTGTGTCTGTATGTGAATGTGTATGTCTGTGTGTGTATGTCTGTGTGTCTGTATCTGAGTGTGTGTATGTCTGTTTATGTCTGTGTGTGTGTGTGTATGTATGTGTGTGTATGTCTGTCTGTATGTGAGTGTGTGTATGTCTGTCTGTGTGCCTGTATGTGTGTGTGTGTGTCTGTATGTGAGTGTGTCTGTATGTCTGTCTGTCTGTCTGTGTGTCTGTATGTGTGTGTGTGTGTCTGCATGTGTATGTATGTCTGTCTGTCTGTATATATGTATGTCTGTATGTATGTGTGTAACTTTGTATGTCTGTCTGTGTGTATGTATGTATATGTGTCTATATTTGTGTGTATGTCTGTCTCTGTGTCTGTATGTATGTGTGTCTGTCTGTGTGTATGTGTGTGTGTCTGTCTGTATATATGTATGTCTGTATGTGTGTGTGTATGTCTGTCTGTGTTTGTGTGTGTGTGCTTGTATGTGTGTATGTGTGTGTGCCTGTATGTGTGTGTTTGTATGTATGTGTGTGCTTGTTTGTATGTATGTGTCTATGTGTGTGTCTACATGTGTATCTATTTGCATGTGTGGGGGGAGGGGGTCGATAGATGGTGGGGGGTTTACGTACAGGGGGGGGGGGCAGAGCAAATTTTGCATCGAGGCCCCATGGTTTCTAGTTACGCCTCTGCCTGATGGCACATGTGTTTGGCCATGAGAGCTCACTGCTACGGAAAAAAATCCCGTCGGCCTACCACATTGTGGCTGACAGGGCTCCCAGCGGCATGGCTCCTATTTCCTCCTACCTTCTGTGTATGTAATTTTGTGTGGGATTACTCAACCACTGTGGTTTGTTTCTTCCCTCTAGTCATCCCCTAACTTAACTATTTCACCTTAGCTGAGGTTGAAACCTGTGGCCCACTCTACTACCTCCCTGGCAGTTTCTTGTTTCAGGCTTGGGCCTACTGTCCTGTTTGATTTGGCTGCATAGTGAGCCTTCACTGTTCTGCAGGCCTGCAGAGTCTGATGCTTCAGTCCCTGTGGGTTTATTAATCTCCTCTGTCTTGCCCTTGCCATGCTTCAGGATGCAATCACATGGAGATGGGGCTACAGGCCTGAATTACCCCAACCCTGAACCCTTATTGCCTCCTACGGCGGGGGAAATGGGTTTAATGCACTCCCAGGAATTTCAGGCCCTCCTGGACTCCACTATAGCGGACTCCATTCAAAGGGCTTTGGCCTCTACAATGGGGACTATGTCCTCCTCCATTTCCCAGCCCTTTTTGCAGGCACTTTTACATACCCAGAGTTCACCGCCTGCGCTCCCGCCCCGCACTGATCTAGTGTGGGCTAAAACTAAGCACACCTCCCCTCTGCCACTTACACAGGTTGTAGCTCTGCCCTCCTGGCTCTGCAACGTTTGAAAGGCTCCTACTTACGAACAGGCTATTCTTATGAATCCCAACTGATGTTGGATGTGGAACCACGGGAAGAAGTGGTGTGGTGGCTCAACCACATAGAAGTGTGGAATGGTCGGGCGATATTCGGGGCCGCTCAGGACATGTTATCGAATCGGATGCCAGCTTCTACGGCTGGGGAGAGCATTGCGGGAACATTTCCTCAAGTGGCAGATGGTCCACGGACGAATCCAGGCTCCGCATCAACTCTCTGGAATTGCTGGCGGGGTCTTTTCGCCATTCGCAGTCTCCCACCGACTATAGGAAATAGTTGTATCCTGCTCTGCATGGAAAATGTGTCGGTGGTACGTTATATCAATCACCTGTGAGTCACGATGTCCAAACTGTTTGCGAACCTAGAAAAGAACTTCTGGCAGTTCTGTCTTCACAACAATTTATCGATGATGCCTGAACACATTCCGGGTTTAGGCAATACATGGGCGGATTGGGGGTTATCGGAAACTACTTGGTTATTATGATTTGGTTTTCTGGTCTTATGTGATGTTTTATACAGATATTGTTGTATGATACTTGTATACAGGGACGTTTTAGCCACGAGGCAAACAAGGCATTTGCCTTGGGCGGCATTTTCCAGGGGGCGGCAAAAAACGCCGCCCCCAAATGCCCAGGGCAAATGCCTTGTTAGCCTTGCGGCTAACTGACATGCTGGGCTGGGCTGGCGGCTGGCGAGGGAGAGCTCCCCCTGAGCTGTCTGCTCAGCTCCCTCGCGCGCCACAGAGTAAGGCTGGGAGCCGGAATATGACGTCATATTCCGGCTACCAGCCTCACTCTGGGGCGCGCGAGGGAGCTGAGCAGACAGCTCAGAGGAAGGGCTCCCTCGCCAGCCGCCCGCCCGCCTGCTAAATTGTCAGGCTGGTTATTTTAAATATTAGAATTTTTAGACTGGCTCTTTTAGTTTGACTGTAGTCTAAAATACACCATTAAATTTTCAATACCTGAAATCTACCATTATATATAATTAGATGAATATAAATAAATATTTTGCTGCAGTGCAATGCTTAACGTAAAACCAAAAAAATAAGGGCACTCACAAGTCTTAGAGTAAAAAAAAAACCTCACAAATTTATATTTTAACATGGTTCACAATAACATGGCAAGATTAGTATTTCAATCCCTCCTGGGTATTTTTTAATATACATATACACAGAAAGTGAAGTGCAAGCGTATCATTAAACGCTACTGAGATAACATTCTAGGTGAGATCTTATAGGTAACATGTCAAGGGGCACAGGGATCTTCCCTACAACTAATCCTTCATATATATTATTTTACATATTTTCTGCTGTATAATTCTGCCACCAACTTTACTCACTACTTGAAATGATCCCAAACCCTGGCATCAAATCTGCTAAAATTTTTTATTAAGAGTTGGCCCTGTAAATGAACACATTCATATTTCTAAATAACTTACACATACACATACCAAACCTGATAGATATTCCCTGGGAATAAATGTGTATCCGCTAATAAAATAGTAGGTTTATACACTAATGAATATGGCAGGATGCAAGTCTGCGAATCTAAGTGAAATGAACAGAAGACACTGATTCAAGTAGCTTGCACAGTGCAACATCTGGTGGCCATGGACGGTACTCAACTTATCTTTAAATGGTAAGGGAAAAACAATCTGTAAAAAGAAAGTGTTTAATGACTCTGTGTGACATGGACCAATGTGTGTTACTAACAGCATAGTAGACCCAGGATAAATACACAGTACGGTAATTATTTGAAAGTTATAATAATCACTTTTCCAAACAAAAGTGAATCTTGGACAAGTCACTCGTAGGATTTTTGCACATCTGAATAGCTAACAAAAAGTTAGCTATTGATTGTGCTAATATTTTTTTTAAAAGTCTCACAAGCACCTGTTTTATTTATTCTTAATTATTATTTATATGCCTTGTCGTGCACACCAGGCACAGTAGCGACATACCACAGAGCTTGGTAGTTTGCTTGCACTCATACAACATTCACTTTTAGATGCCTGAGTGCCCCCAAGACAAAATGGGACATCAACATTGCCATCAATACAGGAGTGCAGTAGATTTAAGTAAGTATTTTTACTTACCAATGCTGCTTTGCAGACTGCAGTAATATTCGGATGAAGGAAATTTAACTTTCAGGGAAGTGACAGTTCCTCTATAAAAGGTTCATTGTCTCTACATTGTCTGTATGAACTATGAAAATTAACAGAATGAGAAACAATAATTTGATATGAACTATAACATTATAGGCTGAAAATAGAATGGAACTGACTATCTTGAAATAAATATTTTGTACATCCGGATTGAACCTGGAAAGTAGTGTGGCACTATACCTAAGGAACTACGTGGATGGCACAAAGCAAGTAAGTAGCAGGTAAGCAGCATTGTTACATAAATTAAATATAATTTCTTGTGTCTTTGCTGGTATGGTGAGCAAGTACAATAGGGATAAATGGGGAAAATGTGTAGAACATCAAGAAAGGCTGTCTACACTCATTCACTGGTTAGCTGATCACACAGAATGAACTCTCATATAGGATAGGACAAGGACTCAGAAACCCACATTACATAGTATTAGTTCACCCCTGGTAGGCCTGTACATCTGAGTCTCTACAGAGGAAACACATGAAATAAACAATGGAGTATTTCTACTCTATTAAAGTAAAATAGAGTCCTCGGAGGAGAAAATATGTTACTGCAGCCATCACATGCTAGTGAAAGAGCACTTTAACTTACATAGGTCCAGTAATATTTTATGCCCTCAATATAATGTCATACCTCTCAAGTCTTAGTTGGGTGGGAAAATGCAAAATTCAGGGTTCTGTGAAAATATCTTGCTGTCCCAAATCATGGAGGGCAAGCTCATTATTAGATGCACTCCCACTGCACTAAGTTTATGGGTCCTTTCATAAACAGATTTCCACACTGTCTATGTCCCTTCTGGCCTACCCAGAAGAAATTATGCGTAAGGAATATCCTGCTTACTTTGATCTTACCCATTTATACAGCCATGCCATTGTTAAATGAGTGAGACATTTCATAGTGATATGGCCAGGGCCAGTGCAAGGATTTTTGCCGCCCTAGGCAAACAAAAATTTGACGCCCCCCCCCCCCCCCATAGGCTCTGCTCACCATGTGACATCACAATGCCCCGCCCATATGCTCTGCCATATGAGCCAACGCCAGTGTTGCACACAGTGTCTTTTCTCTGAAAAGGCAGTGTGCAGGGGCGGACTGACCACTCGGGCACATCGGTCACGGACCGAGGGCCCGAGGCAGCCAGGGGCCCGGGGCAGCACAGCCATGCTCCAGCTGGAATGGCAAAAATAAAATAAAAAATCATTTCCTTTAATAGGTTGCTGGGGCCCCTGATGCAACACAAGGCCCCAGCAACCTACCGCTCTTTAAATCTCCCCCCCCCCCTTACCCTCACATGAGACCTGCCAGCTTCCCCAGCTCTCTGCCAGGTCTCCTTCTCCCTGTCCTGTGCGGCTCTGTGTGATGGGGAGAGGCGGGGCCAGGAAGTGACCTCACTTCCTGTACTCTCCTCTCACACAGAGTCCATCAGCAGGGGAAGGAGCAGCCGCCAGGGAGACCAGAGGGAGCAGAGAGACAGGTAGGAACTACTCACCCCCCTCCCTCCCTCTGTCACTGTCACCCCCCTCCCTCTGTCATCCCTCTCTCTGTCACTGTCACCCCCTCCCTCTGTCATTGTCACCACCCTCTCTCTGTCACTGTCACCCCTCCCTCCCTCTGTCACTAGTCACCCCCTCCCTCTGTCAATGTGTCTGTCACCCCCTCCCTCTGTCACTAGTCACACCCTCCCTCTGTCAATGTGTCTGTCACCCCCTCCCTCTGCCACTAGTCACCCCCTCCCTCTGCCACTAGTCACCCCCTCCCTCTGCCACTAGTCACCCCCCTCCCTCTGTCAATGTGTCACCCCCTCTCTCTGTCACTGTCACCCCTCCCTCCCTCTGTCACTAGTCACCCCCCCACTGTGTCACTACTCACCCCCTTTCTCTGTCACTAGTCACCCCCTCCCTCTGTCACTAGTCACCCCTCCCTCCCTCTGTCACTGTGTCACCCCCTCTCTCTGTCACTGTCACCCCTCCCTCCCTCTGTCACTAGTCCCCCCCCCACTGTGTCACTACTCACCCCCTTTCTCTGTCACTAGTCACCCCCTCCCTCTGTCACTAGTCACCCCTCCCTCCCTCTGTCACTGTGTCACCCCCTCTCTCTGTCACCCCTCCCTCCCTCTGTCACTAGTCACCCCCCACTGTGTCACTACTCACCCCCTTTCTCTGTCACTAGTCACACCCTCCCTCTGCCACTAGTCACCCCCCTCCCTCTGTCAATGTGTCACCCCCTCTCTCTGTCACTGTCACCCCTCCCTCCGTCACTAGTCACCCCCCCACTGTGTCACTACTCACCCCCTTTCTCTGTCACTAGTCACCCCCTCCCTCTGTCACTGTGTCACCCCCTCTCTCTGTCACTGTCACCCCTCCCTCCCTCTGTCACTAGTCACCCCCCACTGTGTCACTAGTCACCCCCTTTCTCTGTCACTAGTCACCCCCTCCCTCTGTCACTAGTCACCCCTCCCTCCCTCTGTCACTGTGTCACCCCCTCCCTCTGTCACTGTCACCCCTCCCTCTGTCACTAGTCAACCCCTCTATCTGTCACTGTCACCCCTCCCTCCCTCTGTCACTGTGTCACCCCCTCCCTCTGTCACTGTGTCACCCTCCCTCTGTCACTGTCACCCCTCCCTCTGTCACTAGTCAACCCCTCTATCTGTCACTGTCACCCCTCCCTCCCTCTGTCACTGTGTCACCCCCTCCCTCTGTCACTGTGTCACCCCCTCCCTCTGTCACTGTGTCACCCTCCCTCTGTCACTGTCACCCCTCCCTCTGTCACTAGTCAACCCCTCTCTATGTCACTGTCACCCCTCCCTCTGTCACTAGTCACCCCCCACTGTGTCACTACTCACCCCCTTTCTCTGTCACTAGTCACCCCCTCCCTCTGTCACTAGTCACCCCTCCCTCCCTCTGTCACTGTGTCACCCCCTCCCTCCGTCACTGTGTCACCCCCACCCTCCCTCTGTCACTAGTCACCCCCTCCCTCTGTCGATAGTCAGCCCTCCCTCCCTCTGTCACTAGTCACCCCCTCTCTCTGTCACTGTCACCCCTCCCTCTGTCACTAGTCACCCCCCTCCCTCTGTCACTAGTCACCCCTCCCTCTCTCTGTCACTGTGTCACCCCCTCCCTCTGTCACAAGTCACCCCCTCGCTCTGTAACTAGTCACCCCTTCTCTCTGTCACCCCTCCCTCCCTCTGTCACTAGTCACCCCTCCCTCTGTCACTAGTCACCCCCTCCCTCTGTCACTAGTCACCTGTCACTGTGTCACCCCCTCCCTCACTGCCACTAGTCACCCCTCCCTCTGTCACTAGTCAACCCCTCCCTCCGTCACTGTGTCACTAATCACTCCCTGTGTAACCCCCACCCTCCCTCTGTCACTGTGTCACTAGTCACCCCTCCCTGTGTCACCCCATCCCTCCCTCTGTCATTGTGTCACCCCCTCCCTCTGTAATTGTGTTACCCCCTCCCTCTGTCATTAGTCACCCCTCCCTCCCTCTGTCACTATTCACCCCATCCCTCCCTCTGTCACTAGTCACCCCATCCCTCCCTCTGTCACTGTGTCACCCCCTCCCTCCCTTACTCTGTCACTAGTCACCCCCTCCCTCACTCTGTCACTAGTCACCCCCTCACTCTTGTGACAGAGTGAGGGAGAAGGTGACTAGTGACAGAGAGAGGGAGGATGTGACTAGCCACGGGAGGGGGACCCTGAGGGTGGGGGCACCCTTAGGGCACTATAGTGTCAGGAAACCCGCTTTGTTTTCCTGACACTATAGTGATCCTTTAACATTTATTTAATGCACATATATTTGTGCATTCAAAGGGCCTGGGATCTAATTTTGCCCGGGGGCCCCAAAGGCTCTCAGTCCGCCCCTGGCAGTGTGTTTACATTAAATAGCCTGCAGGGACAGGCTATAGACACCACAACCAGCACATTAAGCTATAGTGGTTCTGGTGACTATAGTGTCCCTTTATTGTGAGGTAAATTAGAGATTAGTGCAACTAATAATATACTGGATAGCCTACTTACCACCAGATGAGGACAAGAGGGTGATGATGGGCTCAGGCTGCAGTCTGGCTCCACTGGTCTGGTGTTAAAACAGGCTCTATGGAGGCAGAGCTCACAAAAATCAACTAACAGGAAGCAGCTCCATTTACACAGATCACAGTCTGGGCCCCCAGGGCCTGACCGTGAGTATGCCTACAATGACCGCCTACGAGTTTGCTTACAGGGAGTGGAGTATATGTGTGTAGGGGATGTGTTATTATAGCGGATGTAATGTGTGTGTCCTTATGGAATGTAGTGTATAGGGATACCAGTTTGTGTAAGGGATGTAGTGCGTGTGTGTAAGGGATGCATTGTGTGAATCTGTGTTTGTATGTGTAAGGGATGCAAGGTGTAATGCAGTGTTTGTCTGTAATGGGTGCATTGAGTGTGTGTAAGATATGCATTAAGATAAGCAGTGTGTGTGTGTGTGTGTGTGTAAGGGATGCATTGTGTGCTTCTGTTTATGTGTGCAAGGGCTGCATTGTGTGTGTGTGAGGTATGCATTGTGTGTGTGTGTAATGGATGCATTGTGTGTTTCTCTTTGTGTAAGGGAAGCATGGTGTGTTTCTGTGTGAGTGTAGGATGCAGTGTATGTTTAGGTGTGTCTGTATGTGAGTAGGGATGCATTGTATGTTTCTGTGCATTTGTGTGTAGGCATGCATTTTGTTTCTCTGTATGTGTAAGGATGCATTGTGTATGTGTGTAGTGTGAAAGAAACGGTTTGTGGGGTAGGATAGGGGCTGAGAGGGGTGCAGATCTTTATTTTTATTATATTTAATTTGTTAATATCATTTTTTTGTAGATTTTTTCTTTAAGTCTTCTGTCTTACACTCCCCTTTAGTGTATCTCTTACAAACCCCTTGTGTGTCTCTTATCCCCCCTCTTTGTATGTTTCCTACATCCTCCCAACCCCTTTGTGTGTCTTACTCCCCCAAGCCCCTTTGTGTCTTACTCTTCCCAGCTCCTTGGTGTATCTCTTTCCCCCCAGGCCCCTCTGTGTGTCTCCCTCACAAGCGACTCTGTGTGTCTCTCTCCTGAGCCTCTCTGTGTGTCTCTGTCTCCCCTACCAGCCCTTCTGTGCTTCTCTTTCACCCCTTCCTCAGCCTCTCTGTGTGTTTTACACTCCCCCCGGCCCTTAATGATCTCTACCACTTCTCCTGTCCCTTAGTGGTCTCATCTTCACTTCTCCCCCTGTCCATTTGAGGTCTCCCCTCCTGTCCCTTAGAGGTCTCCCCTCCCCTCCTGTCCCTTAGTGATCTCCCCTCCCTACCTGTCCCTTAGTGATCTCCCCTCCTCACCTTTCCCTTAGTGGTCTACTCTGCCCCCCTGTACCTTAGTGCTCTCCACCGCCTTTCTGCCCTTTAGTGATCTCCTCTCCCCCTGACCCTTAGTGCTCTCCCCTGCACATCCCCCGTTCCCATAGTGCTCTCCCTCCCGCTTGTCCCTTAGAGTCTCCCCCCTTCCCCACCTTTCCCTTATTGGTCTCTCCTCCCTCTCCATCTTTCCCTTAGTGGTGTCTCCCCCTCACCAGTGTCCCTTAGTGCTATCTCTCCCCCCCAGTGTCCCTTAGTGCTGTCTCCCCCCCAGTGTCCCTTAGTGCTGTCTCTCCCTCCCAGTGACCCTTAGTGCAGTCTCTCCCCCCAGTGTCCCTTAGTGCGGTCTCCCCCCGTGTCCCTTAGTGCGGTCTCCCCCCAGTATCCCTTAGTGCTGTCTCCTCCCCAGTGTCCCTTAGTGCTGTCCCCCCCACCAGTGTCCCTTAGTGCTGTCTCTCCCTCCCCCCTTGTTCTGTCTCCCCTCCCTTTCCTGGTGTGCCTCCTACCTCTTTGTAGTGTGGCTGGGGGGCGTGGACCGCGGTACAGGAGCTTCAGAGAGAGCACTTTCTTTCAATCCGGCCGAGTACAGGAAACAGAACTCCTGTACCATGGTCCACACCGCCTGGCCACGCTACACTGAGTGACCCGGTAGGAGGGAGCGCAGTGCGCTTCCCTCCTATCGGGTCACTCAAATCTGGTGCCCCCCAGGCCAGTGCACCCTGCAGAACAGTCCTGAGTTTCAGATTTTAGGACCTGTCCTGCCATCCCCATTTAGTTCCCTGGTGTCCCAAAAAAGCGAAAGCTGGAGAGGTGTCGAAGACAAACAAAGTGCAAACATATTTAATAATAAGTAAGATGAACTTGAATACATTGTCATTTTGTATGGTTACCTCGTGTCGAGTAGTCCTGTGAAAGTCCTGATAGTAAATAATACATGGAATGTCAAAATTGGTAGCAGAGAGGTGTTTCATAGGGTTGTTACCCTTGTCCACCTCTGAGTACAACCAAGCCGTGTACTCTAATGTGAACAGGGACGGATTTCCCATTAGGCAGAGTAATGGGGGCCAGTTTTCAGCAGGCTTATATTGTGTCTTTTTAAGTTTAAATGGGCTGGTAGGGGGCGGGGCCTGACTGGCGGGCCAAGCGGACGCATGCAGGGCGAGCTCCTGACTTTAGCTTGCATTCTAAGCCCTTTATCGCATGCCAACCCACCTGTTTTACCGCAAACCAGCTTGACCACGAAGAGGGGACCCTAAGGATTCAAAGGGTACCAAATAGGGTACTGCCCCGACACAGAATGCCTGCCATCAGCCTCTTGCGGCCTAACAGCCTGACCGGCGTTGGAGGGCCGGCCGCTCTCCAGACACCGCACCTTGCAACTCAAAGCCGCAACTCAAAAGACCCTGCTTCTATTGGCATTGGTTTCAGCTAGAAGAATAGCGGACATAAGAGGCCTTTCGGTAGAAGAACCTTATACCACTTTCTATTATGACAAGGTCGTTCTCCGTCCCAGACCGGAATTTCTGCCTAAGGTGGTCTCTCCTTTCCACCTGAACCAAGAGATCATTCTTCCACTACTTTCAGAATCCGTCGAACGAGATGGAAGTAAAGTGTCACATGCTGGACCTTAAGAGGTGTCTTTTGATTTACATTCAACTGACTAAGGCATGGAGGAAGTCTCCTCAACTCTTCATTGTTCCTGGGGGCTCCCGTAAGGGCGAAGCGGCCTCTGTTTCTACTCTCCGTTCCTGGACTGTCTCCATTATTTCAAGGGCTTATAAGGTCCGAGGAGTTCCCGTTCCAAAGAATATAAGGGCACACTCTACCAGGTCGATTGCCACTTCATGGGCTGCAGAGTCAGGAGTATAACCAGAGAGCATTTGCAGAGCTGCTAATTGGTCTTCTATTGGGATGTTTATTAGTCATTACAAACTGGATGTTTCTTCAGATTCTAGTCTGCAATTTGGCCTTTCGGTCCTAAACTCTTGTGCTTCTCAAAGCAAAAAAATATTTCTGAGCATCTATTCCCTCCCTGTGGTATTTACTGCTTGGGTATTCCCCATATGTTAAATGCTGCCATGATTAGCCAGGAATAGGGAAAATGTATTCATACTTACCGTAATTTTCTTTTCCTGGCTATTTTTCATGGCAGCATTTGGGTTGCCCACCCATTTTTTTTTGTAAATATATTTTTATTGAGTAATTTTCAACATTGCGGCAGTGTAGAGAAAGCATCAGTGTGGACGGGCAGGTCCCAATAGTTGATCAAGTCCTCTAAAATAACATAACAGTTAGAGTAGCTGTCTCAAATGCAAGTATTGGTGACGCGCAGGTCACTTCATTACGTATTGGGCGTTCACAGGTTGGACTCGCAGGTCCCGTATTATGAGTGCCTTAGGTGATAGCCCAAAACATTCGATGGAGTCCCCCTTCCACCTAAGCAATATCTGGCTAATGTGGCTTGTGTATCTCTTATAGGGAAGTTGCCGCCATATTTGTGGTAGTGGCACCCAGGGTCCAGGGAATCGGCTAGGGCGGGTGCCGTGTTTGGAGTGTGTTTTTCCCCGTGGGGGGGGATTCCGTTCCCTGTGCCCTGGGTGTGCATCAGTTTACTCCTATTGGGTGTACTGGCCCCACTGTTGCTGGGGATCTCCGCTCTGTGTTCCTGTCCTTGGTTACCCTACGCTGCAGACCATAGCGTGTGTGTATGCAGCAATACTAAATACCTTTAAACTGTTAAAGTGTGTCTGTGGCGGGCTTAGAAGCCTGGGTGAAGTTTCCTGTCCTAATTCTCCTCTTTCCAACCTTGTACGTGATACATCTTACGTGCTATGCTTGAATCAGCTTAACTATAGTGCCGTGTGTTGCTCTCCCAGCTATCGCGCGTCCTCGCCCTCCGGTCCACGAGGGGGGGGGGAGGGGGAGGGAGAGGGGGGAGAAGGAGGGTTAGCAAGGGGGGGGGGGGTCGTATCCTGTCGAGTCCGTGAATAGTCTGGGTCAGTCCGTCATGGTCAATGGAGTATGGCTTGGAAGTCCGGACGTTCAGTGGTCAGGAGCCAGCGTGTCCAAATCTTCAGATAAGTCTGCGATTTCACTTCTGCCATCAGGGATAGCTCCTCTAGTGTTCTGAGTTCCTCCATGCGTCGGTACCAAGCGTCTATGGGTGGCGCAGTTTGTTTTTTCCAGTAGATGGGGATGAGGCTTTTAGCCACATTGAGTATTCGAATTGTGAGGGATTTTTTGTAGATAGATGACTTTGTCGTGGTGTGGTGTATGAGGAATGTTGCAGGTTCCTTCGGTGGAGGGGTGTCAGTGAATCTCTTAATGATTTGGTATATGGATTCCCAGTAGGGTTGGATGAGTGGGCATTCCCACCAGATGTGGAGGTAGGTGCTCGTGTGTCTAGTGCATCTCCAGCAGGTTTCGTCTGTAGTGGGGTCGTATATGTGTGTCTGGTGTGGGGTGCGGTACCAGAGAGCTAAAATTTTATAGGCCGTTTCTTGCGTCCCGCTAGACAGCGCGCAGTGGAGCGTGAGGGTACATATCTTGTCCCATTGAAGTAGTGTGAAGGATGTGCCTAGTGCGGTTTCCCATTTCCCCATAAAACTTGGGGGTGGTTGTCTTCCCAGTCGCATGAGCATGCCATAGAGTGTGGAGAGGCCTTTAGCTAGGGGGACTGGGTCCAAATAGAGTTCCTCAAATTGTGTCAGTGTTCTAGTGGTGTTGTGGATCTGAAGCAGCGGTTGCGTGAACAGTTTCAGTTGTCTGTATCTAAATTGTATCATGAATGGGTGGTTTGGGTTCCCTGTCATGTCCTCCAGTGTCTTGAGGCGGCCATCGGTGGTTGCGTGGCATAACCTCGGGACCCCTTGGTTCAGGAGGCGGACTAGCGTTTTCGGCTCTTTACCTGCCGGGAAGGTCTCGTTGTGGGTCAGCGGAAGCAATGGGGAGGGTGTGGTGGTGAGTGACAGTCGTGTGGCTAGTTTATGCCACACCTGCATGGTCGCTTTGATGAGGGGGTGTGGGGCTGCTAACTGCCTACCTTGTTGTACATCCAGCCAGGGGAGGACTGCGATGGGTCTGCCCACCTGTGCAGTTTCAACGTCTTTCCACAGTTTAACTACCTCTGACTTAGTCCATTCCATGATCCGTTGGATGTGTAATACCCTTTGAAATCAGGGAGGGCCAGCCCTCCCTTTTCTTTGGGTAGCTGCCCACCCATTTGTATTATGTCGGATCAGCTTGCTACTAGACTGAGGAACCTAGTCTTCTGGGATTTCTTATACCTCAGGGATAATTGAATTCTTTAATTGTTTTTCCTGTCCTATTGGCTGGAGGGAGGAGCTAACCCATATGTTAAATGCTGCCATGAAAAATAGCCAGGAAAAGAAAATGACGGTAAGTATGAATACATTTTCCCTAGTACGTCATCTTTATTAGTTCAAATAAGACATAACACAAAGTCAATCATGTTAGTTCACCGGCCTGCTCCGGACACACCAAATACCATACCGCTGGCGCCCACAACGTTCGATACAGGTACGACACAAGGAATCAGTCCACCTTGTCACAGACCTCCAGGGCGCGACGGCATTGCTGACCACACTGGGGCTACCGCAGATGGTAATACAGACAGCGCCGAATAACCCGGGGACACACAACTGGGACCCGACCAGAATCACCCCGTTTGTCCCACAGGGAAGGGGCTCAGCGACAGCGGGCACCAGCACAGCCCGAACACAGTAAAGGCCGAGACCACCGCATCACAGAAGCCGGTCACGCGGACCCGAACTGCCCCGACCCCACTTCACTGCCCAGCAGCAAACTCCATACTACCATCACCAAGGGGACACTTGTGGACACTTCTGTAGTGACACTAGACACAACACCCAACGCCCCGAGCGAGGGCCCCCACAGGCTGCCTACCTACCGAACTTACCCCAGCTGTAACCCGGATCCAACAACGTCTGTCTGAACACAGTCCAGGACTGCATGGTCCATATGCCGTCGATTGAAGGGGCAAACTACCAAACGGTAAAGGCTACGGACTATAATACGGGACAAACCCTATTTGGCACCAACTACGTATACTTTTATTTTGTGTTTCTTTCACATTCTCTCCACTTTTTTGTTTTTTGTGGTCTCCTCTCTTTGAAGAAGAAAAGGCACATAGTATAAAAATGGCTCCATCTCACAATTTCGAAACTGCAGAGCAATAATGATAAAATAGTATCATTTCAATTGTTAAAGGACCACTCTAGGCACCCAGACCACTTCAGCTTAATGAAGTGGTCTGGGTGCCAGGTCCTTCTGGGGTTAACCCATTTTTTCAGAAACATAGCAGTTTCAGAGAAACTGCTATGTTTATGAATGGGTTAAGCCTTCCCCCTATGTCCTCTAGTGGCTGTCTCATTGACAGCCGCTAGAGGCGCTTGCGTGCTTCTCACTGTGATTTTCACAGTGAGAGCACGCCAGCGTCCATAGGAAAGCATTATGAATGCTTTCCTATGTGACCGGCTGAATGCGCGCGCAGCTCTTGCCGCGCGTGCGCATTCAGCCGACGGGGAGGAGAAGAGGAGGATCGGAGGAGGAGAGCTCTCCGCCCAGCGCTGGAAAAAGGTAAGTTTTTACCCCTTTCCCCTTTCCAGAGCCGGGCGGGAGGGGGTCCCTGAGGGCACTCTAGTGCCAGGAAAACGAGTATGCTTTCCTGGCACTAGAGTGGTCCTTTAATGTTCATCCATAGTCTTACAAGTTTACTATGTCTGTTTGCTATGTTAGAGACTGCTCCATTTTACAGTTTAGAAACTGCAGAGAAGCGCTGAGGGAGCAGTGTGGCTTCAATTGTTGATGCTCTCCACAGTCTTACAGGCTTGCTATATTTGTTTGCTATATTGGAAGCTGCTCCATCTCACAGCTTAGAAACTGCAGAGAAGCACTGATAAAATTGTGTAACTCCAATTGTTAATGCTTTCCATAGTCTTACGAGTTTACTATATTTGTTTGCTATATTAGACACTGATCCAGCTCACAATGTAGTAACTGCAGGGAAACACTGATAAAATTGTGCAACTTCATCTGTTAATGCTTTCCAAAGTCTTACAAGTTTACCATATTTGTTTACTATATTAGAAACTGCTCCATCTCACAATTTAGAAACTGCAGAGAAACACTGACAAACTGCGTAACTTCACTTGTTACCGCTTCCCATAATCTTACAAGTCTACTATATGGGTCTACCCTCGACATAGTCTCACACACTAAGGCCACAGGAAGACCACGACTCATAGCACACTAAGCCCTATCCACTAGAACAAGGGTCAAAGCACACAGGCCAGTCCCGCATCGGAAGCAGACCAATGGGTGCTTACACCATTCAACTCGCCTACCACCACCTACTATTACACCTAGGCACAGGGGGGGCGACCGGTGCTGAGAGGGTTAAGCAGGAAGCCGGATGGCGTTGAACCCCTCAAGGGTACTTATTTGCTTATTCTTAGTTTGCTACTACCCGGTTCTCCACACATAAAACTGATAGAGGGAATCCACGTAAACGCAAAGAAAGGCGAGACCATCTGTAGCTCTCAGTCTCGCCGACACCCACCTTATACAATGGCGCTGTGCTACCATGCGAGCATTCAATTAAATATTAGAGCGTTCACATACCGAGGAAACACTTTACATCAGCCTAGCGTTCCCCACAAGCGGCTCAGAACCTATAAGTGTTCAACGTAGGTTTTGCTTGACATACATTACATACACTGACCATTATCTCACGTGGCTACCGCCGATGGGCAAGCCTAAATATTAACGACCATGCTTTGCTTATATACTGTATATTCGTTCTTCTTACCAAAAAATTGTGCTGTCTACGCAATACCCATGTTTTTGACTGTTATGCATGTTACTGCTTACGACTGCTATTGTGGCTGAGTAAGCCTACTGTTAAACCCTGCACAACAAAAATAAAGAATTGAAAAAAAAAAAAGTCAATCATGTTAATCACCAAAGCCCAGAAATAAATAAATCAAACATGGTTTAATATTTTTGGATAAGCTTTTCAACTAATTTTATATTGTTTGATAATCTTTTCAAAATATTTTTTTCAAAAGATATCAATATAAACAATATATCAGATATAACACATATCAATTTAACCCCTTAAGGACCAAACTTCTGGAATAAAAGGGAATTATGACGTGTCAGACATGTCATGTGTCCTTAAGGGGTTAAGAAATATAACATATATAAGAATATTAATATGTCAACACATTTCAAAATATTCAAATATTCATATTTTTTTCAAAATATTAAATAATTTAAAAACTTTTGGATTTGGTAAGTAACCATACACATGGTTGGATGATTATATCTATCTTCTCCAAACTATTTTTGAACAATTTCAGTCCTGAACACAGCATTAACCTTGTAATAAGTCTTTTTAGGATGATTAGTACCATGGTACTATTAATATGTTTTTTTTGTGGTCATTGTTTTTGACAGCTGCAACAGTTTATGTAGCAGAGCTCCAATACTCTGAGCGAGCATCTCCGCTAAAGTCCTCTCAGGTTGGAAGAATTGCCACTGTAATAAATATAGCCCACCTTCCCAACCACTAGAAGACATTTTGTGGAGGTGAATCAGGTTTATAAAGGGACAACATCAGCAGGGGGTCACACACAATAACAATGGGTTACCACCCTGGTGCCGCTGAATGTGGGAGATAAACTAATTAATAGACATGTGCAAATCGTTTCGTTCCGAATGTCAATTTTGCCGAATTTCGGGCAATTCAGACATTTGGATACTTCCAAATGTCTGAATAGCTGAATTGTCAAAGTTCCGAATTGCCGAAGTTGCAGAAGTTCCGAAGCACAGTATTGCTGAAGTACTAATATACCTACCCAGTGGAAGAATGAAGAATGTTACACTATATACAGTTTTAAATAAAAAGTATACAAACATAGCCAGGATTCAGCTGTAAGCATTTGAAACACTTACAACAATCAAGTACCATACATTCATATAAAATGTAAGTTACTTAGCCAGTCAATGGAATGACAGGAATGAATAAGTAGAAAACGCCCTAATTCCCATGGTATTAGGGAGCTATCTACTAAAAGGCTGAGAGACCTAAATTGGTCTTTCAGACAAATTTACTAATACTAATACTAAGTAAAGATTACTTAGTATTAGTAAATTACGCCCCTACTCGCTATACCACGAGTAGGAGCATGTTTAGTAAACAGTGAGCAACACGCCCCCCCCCCCTCCCGAGCCCCCACCCCGACCTGAAGGGGGGACCTTTTGCCCCCCCCCCGGCCCCCACCCCTGAATGGCGGGTGGGGGCCCTAAAGTAAAATAAAGGGGGGGACCTATTGTCCTCCCCCCCAGCCCCCACTCCTGAGTGGCGGGTGGGGGCCCTAAATTAGAATAAGGGGGGGAGATCTATCCAAAATAACCGTCACACTATGAAAAAAGCAAAAAACCTGAGCTCTGCGCAGACTGAGGGCTCTGCGCAGACTGAGCTCTGCAGGGCGGGGGAAGGCTTATAAAGCCTTGCCCCGCCCTGCAATTAGACTCAGAGCACTCTGGTTGGTTGGTTTAATCCATCCAATCAGAGTGCTCTGACAGGTAAATGAAGAGACTGACAGGTAAGTCTCTACATTTACCTGTCACAGCATTCTGAAATCTAGCCAATCAGAGTGCTCTGTGTTATTTTATACAGCATGGGAAAGTTCTTTAGAATTTTCCCACGCTGTGTATTTTGACTCATAACAACACTCTGATTGGTTAAATGAAAGTAACCAATCAGAGAGTTATGAGTCAAATTACACAACGTGGGAAAATTCCCATTTTTATTTAGGGCCCCCACCCGCCGCTGAGGGGTGGGGGCTGGGGGGAGGACAATAGGTTCCCCCCCATTATTTTACTTTAGAGCCCCCACCCGTCGCTCAGGGGTGGGGGCCGGAGGGGGAGGACAATAGGTCCCCCCTTCCTCCTTATTCTAATTTAGGGCCCCCACCCACTGCACATGTTTGGGGTCCAGGGGGGAGGACAATAGGTCCCCCCCAAATTCTTCTTTAGGGCTCCCACCCGCCGATCGGGGGTGGGGGTCGGAGGGGAGGAACAATAGGTCCCCCCCTTGAAGTAATTTAGGGCCCACACCCACCGCACAGGGGTGGGGGCCAGGGGGAGGACTTGGGGGGAGGGCCTTATTTTACTTTAGGGCCCCCACCCGCCGCTCAGCGGTGGGGGCCAGGGGGGCCATAGGTCCCCCCTTCAGTTTAAAAGTTTCCACTCGCACGGCACGGGTGGAGGCTCGGGAGGGGGAACACGTTTTTTTGCTTTTTTTTTAGCAGTGAGCAGCCACAGGCTGAAGGTCTTTCAGCCTTTTGGTAGATAACTCCCTAATACCATGGGAATTAGGGAGTTATTGTCAGGATCGGGACAGGGATCCAACACGCAGAGTACAAAGAGTGGAAAGGTACGTATACCGGGCCTTAGAATGGCCGGACTAACGTACCGAGAGTAAAGAATAGTCAGAGGCAAGCCGAGGTCGAGGGAACGAGAAGACAGATAAGCGAGAGACAAGCCGGGTCAAGGGATAACAGAGAAACAGGGTAGTACAACGAGCCGAGACAAAACCAAAAGAGCAAACTAGAATACCAGAGCACTGAGTGACTAGACAAGCTAGAACCACGACAGGGCAATGAGCTGAAGTAAGAAGTAAGCTTAAATACCCTGGTTCTGGATGGAAATCACGCCTCTGAAAAGTACCGATTGGATATCGGACACTTGAGTGACAGATTGCTCGTGCTAGCGTCATGACGTCACGTATTGAGCGTCCTGCTAGAAAAGGACGTGGATTCCTCGCGGCCGGTGTTTAAGTGACTGGATGAACCGCGAGGAACGGAGGAGACAGCTCGCCTGGACGGATACACCACCAAGTCTCTACCTCCCTTAGAGGTAGAGGCCTCAGGTACCCTGACAGTACCCCCCCTCTCAGATACGCCCACCGGGCGGAATGAACCGGGGCGAGATGGGAAGCGAAGGTGAAATGCTCTGCGAAGGCGAGAAGCATGGACGTCCTCCTGAGGTACCCAACTCCTCTCCTCAGGACCATATCCCCTCCAGTTGACCAGATATTGCAATTTTCCCCTTGAAATTCTGGAGTCAATGATGGAGCTGACCTCGTACTCCTCCCGACCCTCCACCTGAACAGGACGAGGCGAGGAGACCTTAGAGGAGAATTTGTTGCAAATGAGGGGTTTCAACAAGGAGACATGAAAAGAGTTAGGAATGCGTAAGGCAGGTGGCAGAGCAAGGCGATACGCAACCGGATTGATACGAGTGAGAACCCTGTAAGGACCTATGTAACGAGGAGCAAATTTCATGGACGGAACTTTTAGGCGAATATTCTTAGTACTCAACCATACCCTATCCCCAGGAACAAAAACAGGAGCCGCTCTTCTATGTTTGTCAGCGTGTTTCTTGAACAGCGAGGAACTATGTAATAGAATTTGTCGAGTTTGATCCCATAATTTCTTCAGGTTGGCGACATGATCATCAACCGACGGTATCCCCTGAGAAGAGGAAACCGAAGGAAAAATCGAAGGATGAAAGCCATAGTTCATGAAGAAAGGGCTAGAGCGAGTTGAATCGCAAACAAGGTTATTGTGTGCGAACTCCGCCCAAGGAATCAGACCGACCCAATCGTCCTGGTGTTCGGAAACAAAGCAACGCAGATACTGTTCGACCTTTTGATTAGTACGTTCAGCAGCTCCGTTAGACTGAGGGTGATAGGCAGAGGAAAAGTTCAATTTGATGCCCATTTGAGAACAAAAGGATCTCCAGAAACGTGAGACAAATTGAGAACCTCTATCAGAAACAATCTCTGAAGGAATCCCATGTAGGCGAAAAACTTCTCTCGCAAAAATCTCCGCCAATTCAGGGGAAGTCGGAAGTTTAGGTAATGGCACGAAATGGGCCATCTTGGTAAATCTATCCACCACCGTGAGAATAACAGTCTGTCTTTTGGAAGCAGGCAAATCAACGATAAAGTCAATGGACAAACAGGACCAAGGTTTCTCAGGAATGTCCAAGGGGTGTAACAGGCCACATGGGGATGCATGAGATAGTTTAGTCTTGGCACAAGTCTCACAAGCTGCGACGAACTCCTCAATATCCTTACGAAGTGAAGGCCACCAGAAATCCTTGGATATCAGAGAGTACGTCTTGCGAATACCAGGATGACCAGCTATTTTACTTTCATGAAAACATTGTAAGAGCTCCAGTTGAAGTTCAGGAGGAACAAAGTTTCTTCCTTCAGGAGTGTTTCCGGGAGCTAGATGTTGTGACTTCAAGATCTGGTCAAGTAGCGGGGAATGAATTTTGAGACTGGTATTAGCAATAATATTGCATTTGGGTACAATGGAAGACAAAAGTGGTTCAACTGAAGCAGAGGGTTCATATTGGCGAGATAGCGCATCGGCTTTAGAATTCTTTGACCCAGGTCTGTAAGTCAGAACGTAATTGAAATGGGTAAGAAACAACGACCAACGAGCCTGCCTGGAGGACAGACGCTTGGCCTCTCCGATATAAGACAAGTTTTTGTGGTCTGTCAGGATGGTAACAGGATGTAATGTACCTTCCAATAAATGTCTCCATTCTTTCAAAGCCTTGATAACCGCTAGTAATTCTCTGTCACCAATGTCATACCTGCTTTCAGTACCGGTCAATTTTTTAGAGAAAAATCCACATGGATGTAATGGTTTATCAACACCCAACCTTTGAGATAGAACAGCACCTAAACCAGTCTCTGATGCGTCTACCTCGAGCAAAAATGGCAGAGAAGTGTCAGGGTGAACTAAAATTGGAGCGGAAGCGAAAAGCTCCTTGAGAGTCTTGAACGCAAGGAGAGCTTCAGTAGTCCAATTCTTAGTGTCAGCCCCCTGTTTGGTCATGTTAGTGATAGGTGCAATAATGGAAGAATAGCCCTTAATAAAGCGCCTATAATAATTGGAAAAACCAATAAATCTCTGTATGGCTTTAAGACCTGTGGGTAAAGGCCACTCTAGAATGGATTGGAGCTTATCCGGATCCATCTTAAATCCCTCCCCAGAGATCACATAGCCGAGAAAGGTTACCTGGGTTTGATCAAAGCTACATTTCTCCAACTTGCAGTACAAGCCATGCTGGAGAAGCTTGTGCAAAACCCTCCTGACTTGTTTGTGATGAATCTCAATGTCACTAGAATGAATGAGTATATCATCTAGGTATACAATGACGCACTCTTGCTGAAATTCCCTAAGAACCTCATTAATCAGATCTTGGAATACTGCTGGTGCATTGCATAACCCAAAAGGCATGACGGTATATTCATAGTGGCCATATCGAGTATTGAATGCCGTCATCCACTCATGTCCCTGCTGGATTCTCACCAAGTTATATGCCCCTCTGAGGTCTAACTTGGTGAAAATTGTAGAGCCCTTCAAACGATCGAAGAGTTCGGTGATCAAGGGAATCGGGTAGGCATTTTTAATGGTTATCTTATTCAGGCCTCGATAATCAATACAAGGTCTCAAAGAACCATCTTTCTTTTTAACAAAAAAAATCCAGCCCCGGCAGGGGAGGAGGACCTCCTGATGAATCCCTTGTCTAAATTCTCGTGAATATATTCCTCTAGGACTGAGTTCTCCTTTATAGATAATGGGTATACATGACCTCTGGGAGGCATGGTACCAGGGAGTAGGTTAATTTTGCAATCAAAGGACCTGTGTGGGGGTAAGGTATCGGCTTTCTTTTTGTCAAATACTGCCTTTAAATCTAGATACTGAGGCGGAATTTGTGTCTCTGTAGGATTGTCAGAGGTATTCGATGTATTAGTTAATCCAAGAGGTAAGACCTTCCGCAAGCATTTTTCTTGACAATTCTCTCCCCATGAAACTATCTCCCCTGATTCCCAATTAATAATAGGGTTGTGTCTCCTCAGCCAGGAGTACCCCAGAACTATGGGAATAGACGGAGAAGAAATGAGCATCAAGGATATATCCTCTTTATGCAGGATGCCAACAGTCAAGTTAATCGGTATGGTCTCATGAAAAATAACAGGCTCTAGTAACGGTCTACCATCGATGGCCTCAACAGCCAGAGGTGTCTCTTTTAACTGGGATGGAATAGCATGCTTGGCAGCAAAACCCTGATCTATAAAGCTCTCAGCAGCTCCAGAATCGATTAGTGCCATAGTCTTAACTACTCCCTTCTCCCACTTTAAAGAAACGGGTAACACAAGCCTGAGCTCCTTGTAGTTGTGAATAGAGGACAAAGTAGAAACACCCAAGGCCTGTCCTCTAGAGGAACTTAGGTGCGAGCGTTTCCCGAACGATTGGGACAATTAAGGCGTAAATGACCCCTGACTCCACAATACATACATAAACCCTCCCTTCTCCTGTACTGTCTCTCCCTTTCAGTGAGATGAGTACTGCCTATCTGCATAGGTTCAGGAATACGTAAGTCTTCGAACTCAGAGATTTGAAAGGTAGGCGCTAGTTTAAAGGAGGGTCTACGGGTCCTATCTCGAGTGTTCTGCCTCTCTCTTAAGCGTTCATCAATACGAGATATAAAAGAAATTAAATCCTCCAAATTTTCAGGGAGTTCTCTAGTAGCGACCTCGTCAAGAATTACATCTGATAACCCATTCAGAAACACATCTATATAAGCCTGTTCGTTCCACTTAACTTCTGCCGCCAAGGATCTGAACTCTAGTGCATAATCCACAAGTGTTCGATTGTCCTGTTTAAGGCGCAACATTAATCTAGCTGCATTGACCTTTCTGCCAGGAGGGTCAAAAGTTCTTCTAAACGCAGCTACAAAGGCATTATAATTATAGACGATTGGATTATCATTCTCCCATAAAGGATTGGCCCATCTCAAAGCTTTTTCAATGAGCAGAGTAATAATAAATCCAACCTTTGCTCTATCTGTAGGATAAGAGCGGGGTTGGAGTTCGAAATGGATGCTAATCTGGTTTAGAAAGCCACGACACTTCTCCGGTGACCCGCCATAACGTACTGGTGGGGTAATACGGGAAGAAGCACCTACAGTGGCTACCTCTAGACCTGAGACTGCAGGAGAGATAGAAGGAGTACGTGTCTCCTCAGGTGGATTACTAGCACGAGACAAAAGTGTCTGTAGTGCCAAAGCCATCTGATCCATCCTATGTTCCATGGCGTCAAACCTGGGATCCGAAGAACCAAGCTGACTGTTTGTACCTGCAGGATCCATTGGCCCTGTCGTAATGTCAGGATCGGGACAGGGATCCAACACGCAGAGTACAAAGAGTGGAAAGGTACGTATACCGGGCCTTAGAATGGCCGGACTAACGTACCGAGAGTAAAGAATAGTCAGAGGCAAGCCGAGGTCGAGGGAACGAGAAGACAGATAAGCGAGAGACAAGCCGGGTCAAGGGATAACAGAGAAACAGGGTAGTACAACGAGCCGAGACAAAACCAAAAGAGCAAACTAGAATACCAGAGCACTGAGTGACTAGACAAGCTAGAACCACGACAGGGCAATGAGCTGAAGTAAGAAGTAAGCTTAAATACCCTGGTTCTGGATGGAAATCACGCCTCTGAAAAGTACCGATTGGATATCGGACACTTGAGTGACAGATTGCTCGTGCTAGCGTCATGACGTCACGTATTGAGCGTCCTGCTAGAAAAGGACGTGGATTCCTCGCGGCCGGTGTTTAAGTGACTGGATGAACCGCGAGGAACGGAGGAGACAGCTCGCCTGGACGGATACACCACCAAGTCTCTACCTCCCTTAGAGGTAGAGGCCTCAGGTACCCTGACAGTTATCTACTAAGCGGCTGCAAGAGAAGTCCCGAAGTGACGAAGCCCCGAAATTCCAAAATCCGAAGTGGCCGAAGTTCCGAAACGAACTGAAGTCCGAGTTTCGGAATGCCGAACCGAACCGAAAATTTTCCCCATGCACATCCCTACTAATTAAAATACGCTAATTTTATTGAGTCCCCAGACAACAGGACAGCCAAGTAATAAAACAGCAAAAAAACATATTTAACTCATTTTCCAACGGGTAAGTTAGCTCTTGTTGTAGAGTGTGTGCTTAGGAATCCTGTACCAGTAATCCTTGTGAATTTGCAGGCTCCGCCACAGTTTATAATTTTTTTTAAATTTGGCAGGGGGGCAGGGGAGAGCACTAAGGGACAGGGGGGCTGGGTGGGGCAGGAGAGAGCACTAAGGGGCAGGGAGGCAGGGGAGAGCACTAAAGGATGAGGCAGGGGAGTTCACTAAGGGATGGGAAATCACTAAGGGACAGGAGGGTATGGGAGATCATTAAGGGACAGGAGGAGGATGGAAGAGCACTAAGGACAGGAGGGCATGGGAGAGCACTAAGGGACAGGAGGGGATAGTAGAACAGTAAGGGACAGGAGGGGAGAACACTAAAGGGACAGGAGGGAAGGGGAGAGTTCTCAGGTACAGGATGGGAGACCACTAAAGGACAGGGGGAGAAGAGGAGACCACTAAAGGACAGGGGAAGGAGATGAGACCACTAAGGGACAGAGGGGGGAGTGAAAGAGATCATTAAGTGACAGGAAGAGTGTAAGACACACAGAGAGGCTGAGGAAGGAGTGAAAGAGAAACACAGAGGGGATGGTAGGGTAGACAGAGACACACAGAGGGGCTCAGGAGGGAGATGCACAGAGTCACTCATGAGGGAGACACACAGAGGGACCTGGGGTAGGAGGGGAAAGACACACAGAAGGGCCTGGTTGTAAAAGAGACACACAAAGGAGCTGGAAAGAGTAAAAGACACAAAGGGGCTAGGGGGAGTAAGACATGCAAAGGGGTTGGGAAGATGTAGGAGACATACAAAGAGAGGAGGGTCATAGGAGACATACAGACACACATGCACAGAAACATACAATGCATCCCTACTCACACACCGAAACATACAGTGAATCCTACACACACACAGAAACACACCATTCTTTCCTTACACACAATGCATCCATTACACACACACAATGCATCCCTTACAGACACACACACGCACAGTGCAGCCCTTATATACAAAACACACAATGCATCTCTTACGCACACACAGAAACACGCACTGCTTCTCTTACACACACACACACACACACACAGAAACACATTGCATCTTACACACACTCATTGCACCCCTTACAGAAACACACTCTGCATCCCTTAAATACACATAAACACATCTTGCACCCCTTACACATACAAACACAGATTCACACACTGCATTCCCTTCATATACACTGTAACAAACCACCTCTTTTTCAGGTAGGATTTTGTCACAGATCTAACAGTAACCACAGCCTTCTAGGGTAATCAAAGTCCAGGACACATGCAGTTCGGTTTTCCTTTTCATTTGATAAGAAAAACAGGTGCTTTAAATAATAATAAACAAAACAAAATTCCTTGCTCTTACTTGAGCTCTTACTAGACAGAAATCACTATCTGTAATTGGGTGGCTTTCCCACTTACCAATTTTCCAAAAAAACGAAATCGATTTGCTATAAACACAGTTGTGGTTTTTTTTTTTGTGTTTTCTTTATCTCTCCTTCTCTCTCCCTCCCTCTCCCTCTCCCTCTCCCTCACTCTGCAGCAGGCTGATCTCTTCTTTTAAAGGCCTGCTAGCTACAGGTGAGTACAACCATTCAACATTTTCGCTCACAACACACACACACACACACACACACACACAGAAACACACAATGCATTATTTACACACAAGCACACACTGCTTTCTATCCCTTACACACAAAAACACTGCATCCCCTATACACACACTACATCCCATACACTAACTGGTATTCCTATACACTACATTCCATAAGAACACACACGCATTACATCCTCTACAATAACACATAACATATCCCCTACATACATACACTCCACTCCCTGTGAGCAAACTCATGTGTGGGCCATGTAAGTGGACTTATGGGTAGGCCCTGGGGGCCTAGACCTTGAGCTGTGTAAGGGGCCCCAAAAATGGAGCTGCTTCCCGTTAGTTGATTTTTGTGAGCACTGTTACAAACAGCCTCCATAGAGCCTGTTCTACACCAGACCAGTGGAGCCAGACTGCAGCATGAGCCCAACATCAACTTCACATTAAAGGGACACCAGCTTATTGTAGTGGTTCTGGTGTCAATAGCCTGTACCTGCAGGCTTTTTAATGTAAACACACTGCCTTTTCAGAGAAAAGACACTGTGTGCAGCACTGGCGTTGGCTCATATGGCAGATCATATGAGTGGGGCATTGTGATGTCACATGGTGGGCAGAGCATATAGGGGGGCAGCAAAAAATGGACCTACTGGGAGCGGGCCCTGCCCCTACCCCTGCCTCACCTGTTGCCCGTAAGGCCAAGGTGAAGGCCAAACAACTCTCCTCCCACTCCATGACGCAGGTTATACCTGCCCTGACGGACTCGCCTGAGGCAGTCACCGATGGCGCGCTACCACCGCGCAAAAGAGCCCCTGGTTGGGCAAAAACGGACAGATTATGGAAACGGGCTAGATCCCGTGAGGAAAGGTGGGAGAGCGACCGGAGTGAAGAGGATGACTATGAGGAAATGGCTTATGCCTCTTATGATGAGGCCGGCTCGGTGGAGGGAGCTCCCCCTGCCGTAGCATCCCGTACTGGGGGCGCTATTCCTGCTAAGGGTGTTGCTGCCCAGGGGGCGAGCGGCGGCGCAGTTCTTCTGGATCCGCAGGGTAACCCCCTGTTTGATCAGGACGACCTGCGTCATCCTCGCTCAGCTGAGTGGGAACCACCCGAGCATATTGCCCGCTATATTGCGCACAGGATGCGCACGCCACTCTCTAAGGAGGGTCGCAGTAAACTGCGGGCGGAATGCCCTAGACCTTCAGTCCCAGGATCGGCGTGTAAGACGCCCGAGGCCGATCCTCAGATTGCACAATTTCTTACTAAATTGGGCTGGAAACAGAAGAAGGGCCTAGATTTTTCCCTGAGAAACTGCCAGGACAAGATAATGGACACTCTTGGTCCATTGTCTAAGGCCTATGAGGTGTTGGAAGCTGCCAAAGCAGGTGAGGCGGAGCTTGATCTAGATGTGGCGATTGGCTGGGTACAGCGATTTAACCGAAATTGGCCATATCAGAACCAGGTCCCTCGGCTGAGGGGATGTTGTTTGGCGATACTTTTGCAGAGACTTGGGGTCTTACGTGAAAACTTTCACGGCCATTGATAAGGCCCAGGCTAACATGAAGAGGGTGTTTTCCCCTAGAGTTTTTGGAGGGGCCAGGTGCAACAGGAGCCGTCCACCCGGCCGAGGATTCCGGGGTTCGTTTCGAGCCCAGAGAGGCTCCTTCTTCCCTTCAAGGAATTTCCAGGACCCCAGACCGGCTCCGTTCTTCCCCTCTAGAGGGAGACCCTGGAACTCCCGATATCCGAGAGGTGCCTCGTCGGGCAGACGCCTTTTTGGTGAGTACCCCTTTTTTCCCTCATACGCAAGATCGGGTGGCGGGGAGATTGGCCCAGTTTTACGAGGCGTGGGCTGCCTTGACAACAGATGCTTGGGTTCTCCAAACAGTGCGGGGTTACCATATAGACTTTGTGTCCATGCCTGTTCAGCTCTCTGTCCCCAGGGAACTGTCACTCGCTCGAGATCAAGAAGAATTGATCTCCTCGGAGTTCATGGTACTTCATACCAAGGCTGCAATACAAGAGGTCCCGTTTACTCAACCGGGGTTTACGAGCAACCTCTTTTTGGTCCCGAAGAAAGGAAGAGGTGTACGTCCAGTCATCAACCTCCGCCCCCTCAACGCCTTTCTTCAATATCGACATTTCCAGATGGAAGGCATCCATTGTCTTCGAGACCTCCTACAGGAGTCCGACTGGCTGGCCAAACTGGACCTCAAGGACGCTTATTTTACGGTTCCTATAACCACGGACCACAGAGATTTCCTCCAGTTCACCTGGAAAGGGAGACGATGGAAGTTTACTTGTCTGCCATTCGGACTCTCCTCGGCCCCCTGGTGCTTCACTAAGGTCATAAAGCCGGTAGTGTCCTTCCTCCGGGGCCGTGGAGTGCGTCTGATTATATATTTAGACGACATCTTACTGATGGCTCAATCAAAAGAGCAATTACGGGTTCATGTCTCATGGACTACGTCCTTACTCCAGAATCTAGGTTTTCTCATCAATTGGGAAAAATCGGTGTTGGATCCCACCCAATCGATAGAATTCCTGGGGTTTACAGTGGATTCCATCCAGCAGTTCCTATTCCTTCCGGAGTCCAAGATGAAGGCCATCAAGAAGGAGATCAGACGTACGTTACGTGCAGACGACCTCTCTATCCGGCATCTGGCGAGGGTGATCGGCCTCTTGGCCGTTTCAATACAGGCAATATTTCCTGGGCCTCTACATTATCGGGCCCTTCAACTATTCAAGGGCTCTCACCTGCGCGCAGGCCAATCTTACGAGATGAGAGTGAGGCTGGACGATGAGTCCAGAGACAAACTGACCTGGTGGCTGGCCCACATGGACGCCTGGAACGGGAGAGCCATATTCGGATCCATCCCGGACGTCGTGATAGAGTCCGATGCCAGCTTACATGGCTGGGGTGCACGTTGTGGTACCGCGTCTACCGGAGGCAGATGGTCAGATCAAGAGCAAACGCTCCACATCAATTGCCTGGAACTATTGGCAGGGGCATTCGCTATTCGCAGCCTTACACCAGAACGTGCGAATTGTTGCGTGATGCTCAGGATGGACAACGTGTCGGCGGTGCGTTATATCAACGACCTGGGAGGCACGAAATCGTGCATGCTAGCTCTCATGGCAAAAGACTTCTGGTGGTTCTGCCTTTGCAACAACATTTCCGTGCAGGCGGAACATATACCGGGACTAGACAACTCAACGGCCGATTGGAACTCACGCTACTTGAAAGACTCTGGAGATTGCCACTTACACGCTGCGGCCTTCCAGGGATTGGATCTAATTTGGGGCCCATTCGAAGTGGACCTTTTCGCGTCCCGTCTCAACACACAAGTGTCCAAGTTTTTCAGTTGGAGACCAGATCCGGCAGCAGTGGCGACGGATGCGTTCCTTCAGGAATGGCCGAATGCTCGACTTTACGCCTTTCCCCCGTTCAATCTGATAGCTCGCACGCTGTCGAAACTGGCTCGACACGGCTGCTCGATGGTGTTGATCGCGCCACTGTGGCGGTCTCGACCTTGGTTCCCTCGGTTACTGGAGTTGACCGCAGATTACCCACAACTAATACCAACCTTCCCGAATCTCCTGAGGGATCCGGATGGCAACTCGCACGAGTTAGTGGATCGCGGCCGTCTACGTCTAATTGCATGGCCCCTTTCAGGGGACCCTGGACTATCGCGGGAGTTCCGCAATCAACTCTCGACCTCCTCGACAATGCATGGGCACCAGGTACTCGAGTGGCATACCGATCCGCCTGCCGAATCTGGTCTAGTTGGTGCATGGGACGGTCAGTGGATCCCATATCTGCCCCTTAGCATATGATCATGGAATTCCTTACTGGGATGTTTGAATCTGGGAAGGCTTATCGCACCATTAATTTATGCCGATCTGCTATGTCAGCTGGGCATCAAGGTTTGGATGGTTCGCCTGTAGGGCGTCACCCCTTCGTATGCCGGCTGCTAGACCACCCTGTGCGAGATTCACTGCTTTTTGGGACGTGAATGTGGTTCTACGATTTTTGTCATCTTGGTACCCAAATCAAGATCTGACACTGAAACAGCTGTCGGCTAAGGTGGTCATGCTGTTATGCAGGGGTCAAGTCCTGGGTAAAAAAGTTCAGGAACTCACCCAAGATCCACTCCCCGCCCCACCCCACCCCAAAAAAATGATACGCTTGTATGCAGGGGCTGAGTAAGGGCACGGGGCTGAGGAGGGGGACAGGAGCTTAGGAGGGGGTATGGGCTGAGGAAGGGGACATGGGCTCAGGTAAGGTATAGGGGCTGAGGAAAGGGACAGGAACTGAGGAAAGGGACAGGAACTGAGGGGCTGAGGAAAGGGACAGGAACTGAGGAAAGGGACAGGAACTGAGGGGCTGAGGAGGGGGACAGGGGCTGACGAAGGGAGCATGGGCTGAGGAGAGGGACAGGGGCTGAGGAAGTGGGACAGGGGCTGAGGAGGGGGCATGGGCTGAGGAGAGGGACAGGGGCTGAGGAAGTGGGACAGGGGCTGAGAAAGGGGGACAGGGGCTGAGGAAGGGGGACAGGGGCTGAGGAAGGGGGACAGGGGCTGAGGAAGAGGGACAGGGGCTGAGGAAGAGGGGCAGGGGCTGAGGAAGAGGGACAGGGGCTGAGGAAGAGGGGCAGGGGCTGAGTAAGGGGGACAGGGGCTAAGTAAGGTGACAGTGCTGTGGAAAAGGGACAGGAGCTTAGGAGGGGGGGGACATGGGTTGAGGAAGGGGCCATGGGCTGAGTTAGGTGGCAGGGCTGAGGAAGAGGGACAGAAGCTTAGGAGGAGGGGGGCATGGGCTGAGGAAGGGGCCATGGGCTGAGGAAAGGGACACGGGCTGAGGAGGGGGGCAGGGGCTGATGAAGGGAGCAGGGGCTGAGGAGGGGGACAGGGCCTGAGTAAGAAGACAGGGACTGAGGAGGGAGACAGGGACTGAGTAAGGGGACAGGGCTTGAGGAGGGGGACAGAGACTGAGGAAAGGGACCGGGACTGAGGAGGGGGGCAAGGACTGAGGAGGGAGACAGGGACTGAGTAAGGGGACAGGGCTTGAGGAGGGGGGCAGGGACTGAGGAGGGAGACAGGCACTGAGTAAGGTGACAGGACTTGAGGAGGGGGGCAGGGACTGAGGAAAGGGACAGGGACTGAGGAGGGAGACAGGGACTGAGTAACGGGACAGGGCCTTAAATAGGGGGACAGGGACTCGGGAAAGGGACTTAGGAGGGGGACAGGGACTGAGGAGGGAGACAGGGACTGAGGAGGGAGACAGGGCCTGAGTAAGAAGACAGGGACTGAGTAAGGGGACAGGGACTGAGTAAGGGGACAGGGACTGAGTAAGGGGACAGGGCTTGAGGAGAGGGACAGAGACTGAGGAAAGGGGCAGCGACTGAGGAGGGGGGCAGGGACTGAGGAGGGGGGCAGGGACTGAGGAGGGAGACAGGGACTGAGGAGGGGGGCAGGGACTGAGGAAAGGGACAGGGACTGAGGAGGAGGACAGGGACTGAGGAGGACAGGGACTCGGGAAAGGGACTTAGGAGGGGGACAGGGACTGAGGAGGGAGACAGGGACTGAGGAGGGGGACAGGGCCTGAGTAAGAAGACAGGGACTGAGTAAGGGGACAGGGCTTGAGGAGAGGGACAGAGACTGAGGAAAGGGGCAGGGACTGAGGAGGGGGGCAGGGACTGAGGAGGGGGGCAGGGACTGAAGAGGGAGACAGGGACTGAGGAGGGGGGCAGGGACTGAGGAAAGGGACAGGGACTGAGGAGGAGGACAGGGACTGAGGAGGAGGACAGGGACTGAGGAGGAGGACAGGGACTGAGGAGGAGGACAGGGACTGAGGAGGAGGACAGGGACTTAGGAGGGAGACAGGGACTGAGGAGGGAGACAAGGACTGAGTAATGGGACAGGGCTTGAGGAGGGGGACAGGGCCTTAAATAGGGGGACAGGGACTCGGTAAAGGGACAGGGACTCAGGAAAGGGACAGGGACTGAGGAGGAGGACTGGGACTGAGGAGGGGGGCAGGAACTGAGGAGGGTGACAGGGACTGAGGAAGGGGGAGGCCTTAAATAGGGGGACAGGGCCTTAAATAGGGGGACAGGCACTGAGGAGGGGGATAGGGACTCAGGAAAGGAACCGGGACTGAGGAAGGGGGACAGGGCCTGAGGAGGGGGGCAGGAACTGAGGAGGGGGGCAGGAACTGAGGAAGGGGGAGAGGGCCTTAAATAGGGGGACAGGGACTGAGGAGGGGGACAGGGACTCAGGAAAGGGACAGGGACTGAGGAAGGGGGACAGGGCCTGAGGAGGGGGGCAGGGACTGAGGAAGGGGGAGAGGGCCTTAAATAGGGGGACAGGGACTGAGGAGGGGGATAGGGACTCAGGAAAGGAACCGGGACTGAGGAAGGGGGACAGGGCCTGAGGAGGGGGGCAGGAACTGAGGAGGGGGGCAGGAACTGAGGAAGGGGGAGAGGGCCTTAAATAGGGGGACAGGGACTGAGGAGGGGGACAGGGACTCAGGAAAGGGACAGGGACTGAGGAAGGGGGACAGGGCCTGAGGAGGGGGGCAGGGACTGAGTAAGGGGGTAGGGCTTGAGGAGGGGGACAGGGACTGGGGAAAGGGACTAAGGAGGGAGACAGGGACTGAGGAGGGGACAGGAACTGAGGAGGGGGACAGGGCCTTAAATAGGGGGACAGGGACTGAGGAGTGGGACAGGGACTCAGGAAAGGGATAAAAAACAAACAAACAAAAAACTAAAGTGCCTTCCCCCCTCCCTGAGGCTTACCTTGGGCCAGGAGGGGTGGGACAGGATCTGGAACCTGCAGCCTGCAGTCAGTGGAGTTGGCCGGCCTCTTCTGATGATGTCAGGAGGAGGGGGCATGGCTTCCTCTGCTCCCCAGCGGTCCTGTGAGAAGAGCAGAGAAAGTAACGCCCCCTCCTACTGACATCATCAGAAGAGGCCGGCCAACTCCACTGACTGCAAGGAGAGAGGTGAGTTTAAAAATCCGAGTCCCCAGTCAGAGGCAGGGGATTCGGATTTTTGCTCGCCCTGCTCTTGCAGCCGCTTGTGCCAGCCCTGGGTCCTGCAGGACTAGTAATGGGAACGGCGTTCCTGCTGTGGAAAAAGTGCAGGAACGCCATTCCCACGCGTTCCTGCAGGACTCGAGCCCTGCTGTTATGTTTGATTTCTTGTTAGAGGGTTTCGGATGTTCGAGCACATGACTGGAATGCCATTGTGTTTACCCCAGAAGGCATCTCCTTTAACATATCCAGAAGGACGAAGTCGGCTTCAAAAGTGTTCGTCTACCCTAGATTCCAGGATAATCCTGCTCTCTGTCCAGTTGAATGCCTTAAGGCCTATCTAGAGGTTACTCGACCGTTGCGATCCCCAGATTTATGCCCCTTGTTCATTTAGTTTCGAGCCCCACACCTTCCGGTGTCTACCCCTACGTTGGCAAGATGGGTACGGGAGTTGTTGACTCTGGCCGGGATTGATACGTCCAGATTCACCCCTCATTCAGTCCGTGGAGCTATGGCCTCCAAGGCTTCTGCTATGGGCTGCCGCTTGGAAGATATTCTACGTGCAGCGGATTGGTCACAGGAATCGACTTTTCGTGATTTCTACTTCAGGCCGATTGACCATTTTGCATCTCAAGTGGTTTCTAAGCTTTGAACTTGCATAATAGGAGCCTCCGTGTCTTTAATAAAATTCCCAGATTTTACTATTAACATGACGTAAAGTCATGATTTTATTAAAGACACGGAGGCGAGTATTATTCCCACCCACCCGGTTGTGGTTGGAAATGGGCTGGTATGGTGGGTAGGTATGGTAAGTTTCTCTATTGGAAGTTTTTGTTCTAATGTTTCAATATCTGACATTATATGTATTGGAGAAATCCGTTTATTCTACCGCTTGATATATTTTTTATTTATTTTTTTTGAAAACAGAAGTAGTGGATTTATTGATCTGGATGTACCTCCCCCACCAGGAATTTATTTTTACACACATATAGGGTGCCAGAGGGATGATTTGTCTATTCCTATGACACCCGAAGAACTGAAAAATTCTTATTTAACACAGTGAGCTTAAATCCTTTTTTTTTTGCAGCCGGTTTTGCAGCATGCAGTGGTCAGCAGCTCGTTGAGATCACGTCTCTCTTGAAATGAATATTTCTCAGAATCCCAAAAGTCTTCCATCGATTCGCTATGTTGGACCTCTTCAGTGTGGGACTTTAATTTCTGTATCTGATATTCCGAAGGTTCGCTGACATCGATATTTCCATTGTGTAAATCAAAGATATGTCCCCTGTCTTGGTTTTCAGATGTGGGTTGTAGCCCTGTGTGGTCGGTGGATGAGGATGTTGTCCCCGTTTGTTCTTCCAGCACCGATCAGTGGTGAGGCGTGCGCGGTCAGGGGTGTCCCAGCGTGCCTTGTCGGAGGTTATCGCTTTGACATGGGCAGGTGAAGTAGATGTAGGCTGTAGTGGTTTCCGCCTGTCATCGGGCATGTTCCCCGCGGACTTCCCGTGGTGGTAGCTCGGGCTGTGTAGTGCCGCATTGCCATATCGGCCTGTCTCAGAGGGATTGCTGTCTCGGCTGGCGGTGTTGCAGCGCGGGCGCCGGCCATTTTGTTGAGACCGCGTGGGAGCCTTTTCTCTTCGGGCCGCCCAGGTAAGATGTGCAAGGCAGTAGCCCGCCTGATGGGGACCGGGATGACCCCCCCACAGGGGGGGGGGGAACGGGACCAGGAAAACGCCTGTCGGATAGTAGTAGACCGCTATGGTCGGGATGGAGAGCGAGGCAGCGGCCGTCCGCCCCAGTCCCCGCCCGGGTAGGCCTCCATCCCCGAGCCCCAGAGTCTCTCACCAGGACCCAGAGCCACCCATTGTCGAGCGCTCCAGCTGCACCGGGACACTCCAGAGCTTCGTGACATGGAC
Organism: Pelobates fuscus; assembly: GCF_036172605.1. Taxonomy (NCBI): domain Eukaryota; kingdom Metazoa; phylum Chordata; class Amphibia; order Anura; family Pelobatidae; genus Pelobates; species Pelobates fuscus. The sequence goes on along the minus strand of NC_086321.1, from coordinate 254,601,913 downwards.
CCCCGGGTTGGTACACGTCGGGTAGGGTGGGTATATACCTTAGTTTTTGTTTTTTCCTCGGGAGCGATTTGCAGCCTTTCGGCACGGCTGCCCGGCCCCGCCCTGCTGCTTGATATATTAACATATTTTAGGTGTGGGGAGTTGGGCTTAACCCCTTAAGGACCAAACTTCTGGAATAAAAGGGAATCATGACGTGTCCCCTTAAGGGGTTAACTTAGTGATTTAATTGATTGTCGGTATGCACATACAGTTTGGAGCCCAGATATTACCATATTTTTTCTATGTCTCCCTTAGCCTGAATTTCTCGTGATTTCCATGTTGGAGATGCTGTTGGCTACGGTAGCTGAAGTTGGATTTTCTAAGTTTTGGTCTTCGTTATCCGCAAGAAAGAGGGGGATTGTGGGTGCTTCAAGCATAATAAAGCATAATATAGTCACTTCCTGTGTTATGTGATTATGTGATTGGTTGCTTGAGCACTGTATTTTTTTGTTCATTTCAGTTATTTATTTATCTATTTTTGTTTGCTTCTGAGAGTAATAAAGAAAGAGATATGCATAATACTCGCCTCTGTGTCTTTAATAAAATCATGACTTTACGTCATGTTAATAGTAAAATCTGGGAATTGGAGGGGCTATTATGCATGTGCAAGCAATCTTTGTGAAAATCAGCATCTCCTCAAAGAGATGTATTAGCTCAATGCATTGCTATCGGGAGTGTTTGCATCTTCATGAAAAGTGTGAAGATGCTGAAGTCTGCAGAAACCACAACAGGAAACTCATCTGGTGGCTGCCTTAGTGAGTGACAACCACAAGGGACATGGGACTAATGTAAAGAGGGCATTTTCTCAGAAAACACAGCGTTTACAATTGTCAGACTGCAGGGACAGTAATTTTTGGCAGCAGACATCCCCAATATCCACTATTTACATGAGGACTGCCTGATTACTCATAGGAGTGAGCTAAAAATAAAAAGCAAGATCTTGCACATCCTGTATTAAATAATGAAAGTATTCATTGCTTTGTCTTAAAGGAGCAGTATATTCCAGATTAAACTGCTGCCACTTGTCTACCAGTGCCCAGCGCAGTGTGTGGAAGGTGAGCAACGTTACGGCTCTACGCTGCTGGAACTCTAGTGTCCCGGTGACGTCACTGCCAGCCCCTGCCCTGCAGGCTCGGTGTGTCCGCCGGTGTGCGGCCGATAGGGGGCAGCAGGGAGGAAGATACCGGAGCTAAGCCCGGAAGTATTCTCCGGTCCCCAGTACAGATCATGGCGCCGGCGGTGCGGACCGTGGACACTGTGTCAGGATTTACAAGCTGTGTGAGTGTTTAGCCGCTTCCCGGGGACTTTGTGAGGAGATCCCGCCCGGTGGACTGTGTGCTGAGAGACTCCCTGTCCGCCTCCCAGGTAAGGGGACACAGCAAGGTGCGGGCTGGCTCTTAGGAGCGGGGGCCCCACTCACTGCACGGTGCCTTGCACTCACAAACACACAACGTGGTGGGCACTCTCTGTACTCAAAGCAGGGAGTGTTAGATCAACAAGTGCACTTTGTAAATATACTGCAGTCTGCAAAGTGTTTGGCCATGTCAGAGAGTCCAAACACGTATTTACAAGTACACAGAGACGCACACACACATATGTACACCCAAGTGTGTTTATAGTTTGTGTGTATGGTGGTTCTCGCTGCACAGCGTTCCGTGTATAAGAATACAATGTAATCCTTTTGGAACGCTGGCAGTGCGGTCCCACTGTGTGTCTGTGCTCAGGTGATCAGATTACCTGTCTTGCTGGGCTCGGTGCTGCTGCAAGTCGTAAGGGGAGTGCACCCTGGAGTCACATGCAGTGACAGTTTTAATTGGAAGGTGTTTTGACACATTGCAGAACGAGAATGGCTGGCTGTGTGTGATGGGAAGACAAGCATAACATTGTTGAATGGACGCTGGGAAGGTTTAAACAAAGTCAAGTAATGCAAAGATTTGTACATCCCATTATATGTAAAGTGTTATTCTCAGTTTACTGAGTTACTTCAAACACCATGACCACATCAGTGAGTTGAAGTGGTTATTGTTCACAGAGGCTGAATGTGCAGCGTTTCCCTGTAAACGGTACACGTATATAGATTAATCCCTCTAGCTAACTCCAGATGTAATTAGCCAGAGGAACAAAAATTCCTGATGGCTAGTAGGAATTATGTGCAAATTGGCATCAGACAGGCTAGTGACTAAAATCATTTTCCTTTTTTTTTTTTCTTCAAAGAACTGTTTTTTTATTAAAGTAATACTTCATACGTGCAGGTCTATATATATATATATATATATATGGTAAAGCTGGAAAAATAAAGGATGTTGGAGATCCAATCTGTTTGACAGTTGTTTTGTACATATACTTTAGTGTTATTTGAGAGAAAATTAGTTTTTATGTATATATTTATCTAGGGTAAGTGTAAATATCCCCCCCCCCCCCAAAAAAAAACAAAAAACAAAAAAAAACAGGCCCAACCAGATTCTTGCACAATTGTGAACAAATGTGAAATTTTTATCAAATACATTCAAAACACTAATAATCCCTTAGATTGCTAGGATCTGTGTGTGCAACATTTTACTGTAAAACACGCATAAAGAGTTTGACTCCTCTTGTGCCAGAGTTGTGCCACAACTGTGTTATTAGGGAGTCTTTAGCCAGGCTGGCTAATATACATTCTGTGCTAATTTGGCATAAACATGCTGGTGCCAGACAAACAATGGTGGCATGGTCCCTCTCTGTGCTGAGCATGTCCTCCCTCAGTCCATCCTCTGTGACATCTGCCCTCCTTTAGCTAGGGGGAATAATGTCAGATCAGAAATATCACTCTGCAAGGAGAACTTGGCATTGGCGCTGGTATAAAGGTATGTTTTAGACATTTTCTTTGTTTTCCTTTCCTTTTTTTTTTTTTTTTTTTGAGTAGCTAGGATAAGATGGGTTAGTCTGACCCAAAACAGTGTTTTCTTGAAAAACCTGTTTTTTTTTTTTTGGTTGGTGTAACACTTTAACCTACTGATGGATGAATTGGAATTAAATTGTCTTCCTAGAAATACATATTACTTAAAGTCTTACTAGAGAGGTATGTAACATGTATGACACGTACAACTAGCTAATGTGATATACAAGTTTCAATTAACTGACTGATTGAAATTACTATTTTAGTGCTGAATAATAGAAGGACTGCAGTCAACCAGTTGCAACTCTGATATCAGTGTTTTTTTTTAAAGCAATACTTCAGGTGACTTGTGCCACACAAGTTAAAAATCACTTTTGTAGATCAATGGTTTGTAACCAGTTTACTGTGACACACTTGCCTTGAGCCACTTTTCTTTTTTGCAGTGCATATCCATATAACAGACGCGCGTGAGGTACCCCGACGGCAATCCTCAGGCATAAATATAACATGTATAACAATGGGGTATACTATAATACATGCGCAATTTTGTAAGCGAATATCAAGCAGGATCAGACGTTAGATGAAGGATAGTGCATGGCATGAACATAGCTGATCTTATGATGCTCCAGCAGTATTTGTGGGTACAGGAGTAAATATATCGCTTGGAACCTAACTGCTAAGCAGCAGATTGATGAGATTGCACAAAACTAAACAAACTAAAAGTATAATACTTGCTTAAATCTGAGATAATCTGAGCATGGGTACTCCTATTAAACAATCAATGGACTACGAGTATTACCCCCCCCCCCCCCCCACCCCGTGATCCCCTGTGCGAGCAGACCAAAAAAAAACAGAAAAGAAAAAATAGATGCCAGCAGACATTCGTGGGAGTTCAATTGGGGCATAGAAAGCTGTATGACAGTGGGCACTATACCTGGTATTGAGTCTTAGTCCCTTTAGGGTCAGCCGATGCCTTGTTGGGGCTGGGTGTGTGCCCCCTGCGGTAGTCGGTGCAGCTGGTGCGATCTCCCCGGGGTGAGGAAGCTTTGGTCCCGTGGGCTATGCAGAGGTGCATTGGACGATGAGTGTGCCGGGTTGGGTTTGCCTGTCTTGGGCTGGGACAACTCCGTATGTGCCTTCCTGATGCGGTCACCTCCCTGAGTCTTGCGCCCCTCCGCTTCACTTGCCTTGTCGGGCTGGTCTTGCCCCTCTGAGGCTTGATTCTCGGTGCTTGCCGTCGATGAGGATGCCGTGGGGGTCCTCTCCTGGTTATCTTAAGGACCCTAGGCCCCGGTTTGCTGCCGCCCGCCCTGGTGCTTAGGTGTGGTCCCGAGATGACCCCTTGCTGGAGCTGGACTTTCGAAGGATTAGGGGCAGCTTCTGTTACCCTTGGTTGGGTACCTCATGGAGAAGTGCGTGGCCAGTCTGCGTTCAGCAGTTTGGGTATCAGAGGCCACGTGCGAGCTTCCAATCTCTTCCAGAAGGAGGTAAAGATGATGTTTAGCCAGAGCTCTGGTTACAGCCATACATTTTGCGAGTTGGCTGTATGGACATTATCCGCCATTTTGGGGACCTCTGTGATGGTAGGTTCGGGTCTCTGTTTCGTGGTTGCTTTTCCACTGTTTTGCAGGGGCATCTTTTGGGGGTAGACAGGGATGACCCCCACCGGTCCAGAGGGGGGGAACGAGGGCCCGATGCTTGGCTGGCCGTGGCAGCAGGAGAGCGGCCGTCCCTCCCGCTCCTGCCATGCTTGTAGGCCTCTCCTCCGTGTCGGGTGGATGGGTTGTGGGTCGTCGCTTGTCTGGTGTCCACCCCGATTTCACCGCACTTTTGGGTAGCCTTTTTTTTCTCGAATATCAGCCTGATGGGCCCTGAAAATCAGCTAGATTTGCTGTATTCAGCAGGAGCTACTAAGATTAGCGTCCTCTCTGCTTCGAGGTCAGGCCCTGCCTTAACCCCTTAAGGACACATGACATGTGTGACATGTCATGATTCCCTTTTATTCCAGAAGTTTGGTCCTTAAGGGGTTAAGCCACTTTTACCTGTGCCACAATCACATTGGCTTCTAGGGTGTAATATGCTAAATGAAAGGGACTAAAGGTTTCAAAACATCTTAATGAAGTGTCCCCTGCTTATGACTCGGCCTACACCAAAAAAAAGGTTTAATTGTCAATCTGATGTTAACCTTTTTTTTTTTTTTCCAATATATTATTAAACTTCAATCTCAGGAGGCTCCTACAGGTTCTAGAAGGCTATTAACAGAGAAGGAGATAAGAAATGGTAAACAGACTGTGCAATAAAAGAAGTTTAAATATTAGATGTCTCTTTACAGAAAGTGTTTAGGAAGGCTGTGCAAGTCACCTGCAGTTAGGTGTTACTAGGGCTGCATAAACACCGTGATTTAACTCCTAAGTGGCAGAGAAGTGAACAGTGAGACAGCAAAGGCGTGATCTATACACCAAAACTGCTTCCTTAAGCTACTGTTGTTTTGGTGCCTATAATGTCCAATTTATTTATATTTTTACAAGCTTTATTTAGAATTTTCACAAGAAAACACAAGTAAAGAAGTACAAGAAATGCATGAAATGCATGGATATCGCAAGATATGCAAAGTTATCATGGTGTCATGATTCACATCAGCTGTTGTATATTTGGGTCAAGTAACAAACACATTGTACAGTAGATGTTTAACATATTGGTTCGGATGATTTTTTTGCATAGAATCTTCGATGTGTAACATTTTTAAACTAAAGCAGACAGACAAAGAGAAATGACTAATCCCACAATATTATGCAGTCCCGGCATTCATTGGCCTTGGAGGGCTTGCGTTAGTGTGTTGTGCTAACACCTTCACCAAATCTTATGAGAAAATTTGAGAGGTGGGGAATGAAAGGGGAAAAAAAAGTGGAAGGGGAGAGAAGTAAGAGGGATCCAGTGGTTTGGTCATGTAAAATATGTCCACAAATCCTTTCGTATGAGTCACTTGTAAACCTGTATGTGGCTGAGAAGACTGGGTCAGTCATGTCAACGTGTCACCCCTCGATACATATTTCAACCATGCGGTGCAGGTCAGAGCAGATTTGTCAGAGTTGCCCTTAAGGGCTACAGTCATTGTTTCCACATTGTAAATTAACACCACCCTACCAAGCCATTGCTGGGAGGTTGGTGCACCCGATTGCTTTCACAGGATAGGAATCAGGGTTTTGTCAGAATTTAATAGGTGCCTAGTCAGTGATATGTCGCCAAGGGAGCGTTCGTATGGTGTTGGAGCATGGATAGCTGCTGGAATGGGAAGTCTGAGTCCATGATAGTACAAAATTTATGGTGTCCCTTTAACCCCTTAAGGACCAAACTTCTGGAATAAAAGGGAATCCTGACATGTCACACATGTCATGTGTCCTTAAGGGGTTAAGTTCTGTGGTTTATGTTTTTAAAGGGATACTGTTGTTTTGGTGACTATAGTGTCCCTTTAATTTTCTTTATATATATATATATATATATATATATATATATATATATATATATATAGCTGTCAACATTAAAACTGCCATCCAGTTTGACAAACAGTATTAGTAAGTATGCATACTTCTCTGATTTAAGCTGTAAATTTATAAGCCTTTAAAATTAAAGGGACACTATAGTCACCAGAACAACTGCAGCTTATTGTATTTGTTCTGATGAGTAGAATCATTCCCTGCAGGCTTTTTGCTGTAAACACTGTCTTTTCAGAGAAAATGCATTGTTTACTGTAAAGCCTAGTGATAACTCCGTTGGCCACTAGTCAATTGGCTGCTAGAGGTGCTTCCTGGGGCAGTGTTGCCCCGTGTACAGCACTGCCATTCAGTGTCTCCGCCCTCTGTATGGAGATATTGAACTTTCCTTATAGAGATGCATTGGTTCAATCTATCTCTAAGGAGATGCTGATTGGCTTGTTCTGTCTCTGCCTCTTTGTCAGTCTCAGCCAATCCTATGGGGAAGCATTGTGATTGGCTTGTGCCTTGGAATTTGTTCTCTCATTGAAGTGTGCCTTGGTCCACTGCTTTAGACGGCATAACTACTACAGCGGGCCGTAGTGGATATGTTGCTTGGCATGTTCCTAAAAATGTACTGTAAAGACATACGTGGTTTAAGGATAACATTCCATTATTCATTGCCCAAAGGAGCGGTACGTGAGAAGGTTTGTATAGTTGGTTGCTTGGTCTCTCTCTACTACAAACACATGACCTGGACATTAGGATTGGCAGTTCATTTAGTGTATGAGGCCTGGTTATAAAACATGGGCTTTTACACATAAAGTTGGATTATGGAAATATGTTTTCATTTCATACTTTCTAGGATAGAGCAGGATGGAATAATTCACAATAAGAAAGCTTGATAAAATACTAAATATGAAACAACAGATTTTGTGTTAATTTCTTATTTTATTCAAGAAATATAACAAAGGACTAAGAAAGGAAGAGACCAGTTGCTGTGGCCATGAATACTCTGGTATAAAACATACCGAGCTTGGTATATTAATTGACTCATAATGAACTTAAATGTCTGTCTTTCCATCCATCCATTCATCCGTTTCTTCAAATTATATTCTTTTTGCAATTATACACTCTCCACTCCATGGAGATGGAGCCTGACTTAAAAGAAACAATCCAAGCACCATGTGTCCTGGCATCCCATTCCCCCCTTATAAGTACTCTGCTAGGCACCACTCTCTATTTCTAAAGACAAAGAGCCGGTGCCCTTTCGTAAGGAGTCCAAATATTTTTAATGCTGGGGTTAGATCATGATAGCGAATGGAAGTTCCCGCTGAGGAACGCCCAGCTCTCAGGAGCTGGGGGTGACTGCGACTAGCTAACACTATTTAAGAAGTAAGATCTTATGATGGCTAGTGGGTGAGGGCACTCGTAGCACCATAAACTGTACAGCAAGTTGTGGTGGTTATGGTGCTTATAGTGTTCCTTTAAGGAATAGTAAATGCTGACGTCATTAAAATCAAGCTAGTGAAGAGCTTTCGCCACAATGAATTGCTCTGCTAATTAAGCTTTGGCAGTATCCCTTGTGCAGTTTATTGACAGTGTAATTTATTTTGTAAACTACCATGCGAACCTTAATATTAATTGATAGTTAGAGATGCAGACAACTTCTGAGCTTTCCTCGGGGTAAGTACGTTTTCTTACCTGTCCTGAGGAAAGTCCTGAATGGGAACAAAAAACGCTGACAATTTTGTACAGCATTGCAATTACTTCCATGTGAAGGCATGAAGAACATTATACAAAAAGACCGTGAGTGCAGATACATTTATGTAAGGTTGTATTTAAGGCCAGTATCTAGCACCCGGCATATGAAGTGTAGTTTAGCAGGAGTGCAGAGTTAATTTTCACATTGAGATATATCAAAAATGTGGTTCTTTGTAGAGCTAATTTGCATACGCCTACCAAGAATCCTTTGCAGTAGTGAGAGCACTGTGAAAGTGAGATTTCTGTGGTATTTGTGTTTAACATTGCATTAACTATCCACTTACTTCAGGTGCAAGGGGTTTTCATCCACATTTTTTTTTCCCTCACCACAACTTATTTGGTATGTACTTAACAAGTATGGCAAGCCTCCATAGCAAGCCAGTAACCTATCTCATGCTGATGAGTTGAAACAACAACGAAACCGCTGTCCATGAGTGGCTCACTGGCATTGCACCTCTTCCTGAGTTGTGTTTCAAAGCTGTTGCAGTAAACACATACTCCAAGGAATCCATGTATAAAATGGAATTATGAGGCAAATAATTGAGCTCATATGTATATGCCTACCCAGAATCCCTTGCAGTAGTGAGAGCACTGTTAAAGGGACTCTCCAGTGCCAGGGAAACATAGTTCCCCTATCCCTCCCACCTCCCATTCTATGTTGCTGAAGGGGTTAAAACCCCTTCAGTGACTTACCTGAATGCTCTCCTATGGGGATTCCGGCAACGCTGGAGGCGACGTCCTCATGCGTAGCGTGAGCACGTCCAGCGTCATTTCATACACTTTTCGTGTTTTAAGAACACGGAAGTCCCTCTAGTGGCTGCCTGCTAGACAGCCACTAGAGGAGGACTTAACCCTGCAAGGTAATTTATAAAAACTGCAATAGTTACATTTGTAGGGTTAAGGGTGGTGGGAGTTGGGAGTTGGCACCCAGGCCACTCCAATGGGCAGCAGTGGTCTGGGTGCCTGGAGTGTCCCTTTAAAGTGAGATTTTTTTTTTCTGCAGTGGGACACATCATCAGAAATATTTCTACTAAATATTGTATGCCTTCAAGATAACGATAGCTCATAACTGGAAAAAGACTCAACTGCCATCTTGGCAAGAAATAATTACTCAAATTGACTATCAATATCCAATGGATAGTAATTTTGTTTCAATGTCTGGGAAATTTATTTTGCAAAGCGAATTATGGTTACCTTGCATAGAATACAAAAATAGAGAGAAAATTACCTAATGATCTTAAAGGGACACTATAGTCACCAGAACAACTACAGCTTAATGTAGTTGTTCTGGTGAGTATAATCATTACCTTCAGGCATTTTCATGTAAACACTGCCTTTTCAGAGCAAGCATTTTGATGATATCACATAGGGGGCGTAGCCAGCACTGGCTGACCCATGCGGCGCTGGAAATAAGGTGAGTTTTAAACTTTTGTAGGGAGCTAACGGGGGGGAGGGGGAGGGCAGACCCACCCCCTTTCTGGGTTAGCGGTGCCAGTGACATAATGGGGGAGGCAGACCCGCCCCCTTTCTGGGTTAGCGGTGCCAGTGACATAATGGGGGGGGGAGGGGGCAGACCCGCCCCCTTTCTGGGTTAGTGGTGCCAGTGACATAATGTTTGGGGATATGGGTTTGGTTAAGAAATGAAAGCAAGAGATTAGCATAGGCTATGTTTTATCCTTATAAACACATCCTGTGAGTTTCCTCCAGCACCACCTCCAGGATATACATACTTGGGAGGTATGGCTTTATTAGTGTTGTCTGTCGATATGATTCCGTAATTAGGCCCATCATTAATGTCAGCACAAGGCCCAAAGGGCTCTTAATCCAGCCCTGGTGCTGTGAGCCACATTTGTGGAATAACTGTAATTGTACTTTAACTAGTTATACCCACTGCACAGTGCTATTTATGGCTGGCAGCCCTCACACCTGCATTGTAAACATAAGTAAAAGGAGTAAAGCCAGTTCTGTAATCTCTCTGTCACCTCCCATAGATATGGTGAACGCAGTACAAAGAAGGCAAAGTTTCACATGGAGGAGTGCTAAATCATTCATAAACATTCTTTGATCTCTTTTTGATTAGTTGGAGCAGGTGTGAAGCAGAGCAATCCTTAGTATGACACTCAATAGCAGTGATGGTGAACCTTTTTAAGCAAAAGTACTCAAACTGCAACTGAAAACCACATTATTTATCTCAAAGTGCTAACATTGCAGTTAACCACAAAAACAGAGGTCAGGCTGTATGTGATATGTGTGGGTATTTATTTTCATTTAGCTATATTAACAAAATAAATGTTTTCCAATTTTCTTGCTTACCTTTTTTACAATGAGGGGCCTATCTTTCCTGGTGGTCCAATGGGGATTAATGATACAGTTTTGGTGGTCCAGTGGTCTGAAAAGGAGCATTCCGGTCACCATAACAACTTCATGAAGGTTATGGTGCATGGAGGTCCCTGGGCGCATTCCTACCTGAAGAGGTTAAAATGTTTTCCAGTCATTTAACCCCAAAGGTTGTCCCCCCGCACCGGCTCTCCAGTTTCCCCAGTGCCGCCACTGATTGGCTAAGTGGTCAGCTTAACCTCTAACCTGCTAATCTGTAGCTCCCCATTCATAAAAAAAAAAAAAAAAAAAAAAATTTAAATGAATTTGGAGCTTCTGATTGGCTAGAGTGTTCTGCTGGCACTCTAAGGTTCCTTAGGGTTTCCAGGCAGAGGTGCATACCAGACAGCCTGTGCAGCATTATGATAGCGCCTGCTGAGAATAATGATTAAGTAATTGGCTTGACCATGTTGGAGAGTAATGTGTCACAAAAAAAAAGAGGAAACACACATAGTGAAAATAAATGGTAGCAGAACGTGTATTTGATTAAATTACTTGAGTGCATCTCTGTTTATTTGTCTGTCTACCAACACCTGTGTGTTTCTCTGCATGTTTCCAAGTATAAGCAGGTTTGTGTGGATGAACTGCTACTTGATGCATGTTTGTACCTCTTAGTAAAAGAATAAAAACAATTCTGTTTCTTTTCACATGTTCATAAAAATATGCTATTAAATAGTTGCCAGCTAACAGATTAAAAATATATATATATATATATTTTCAAATTATCAAACAAAATCGTAAAATTAATGATGTGTGATAAAAACTGAATTTTTACTTTCTCTAATGCTGGTTGTGTCAACTTAGCCCTGCAATTGCAACCATTTGTCTCTGTCCACATTTGGACAGAGTTGGTTCTTTTAATGGGAAAGTAAAAATACACATTAACTTGGTGTCTTCCGAAGGACTGGCTTTGAGTGCTGTAAGAGTTATGTTTAGTGTAAAACCACTTGGGGGTGTTTGCCAAGCTTGCCCACCATCCACGAAATCAGAATTTGCTAAAGCAGTATGATCAACATCACAGTTCAACAAGGAGGAAATTGCTGTTTGTTCTGAACCTCCTTTTATTGAAATAATTTTCATGGATACATTTAACAGATTGTTTCCTTTTAGAGCTGACATCATTCCTTCCTCTCTAGGGACAATGAGTGACCCAGAAATACACCCAATATGGAAGGCACGCTGATCGGGTGTTATTTTTCAATCTAAAAGTTTGCGATCAAAAATATTTACTGTAATCTAGTTTTTTTTCTTTTTATTTTTTGCACCTATTATATTTCAATGATAAACATGACTGCTGGATTCATTTCCTTCTCTTACAAATCCTCCTGTTTCGTTTCCTTCTGATATCACATCTTGGCTCTCTGACAACCCCCATTATAACGCTTTTCTTTTTTTTTTACTTCATAGCTATTTTCGTCTATTTCTGCTTTCATCTTTTCCTGCTGCTTGTTTTCCTTTTCTATATGTTTGAATACTGATCAAGGGGGTACCTCTAGTTACAGTGAAGATGATGTGCAATCTGGTGCAAAATAAAGATGTAGGGCTGCTTCTTTATTTTTCACCCCATACTTCACTTTTAGATTACTGATATATAAGCAGGTAAGGTATGAGATGTCACTTATATGAATATATAGATCTCGGAGCACTCATATGTTGACATTACATTTACTAGGTATCTCTTTTTTTTTTGTCAATCTTTATTTTATTGAGGCATATATGAAGGGTACAGAAGAGAAAAAGGGAAATGCAAGGGTATTCCGCACAAGAGAAGGGTTATTACAGCTGTAACAGTGATATTTACATTTCCGAAATAAAACGTGCCTCATTTTTTATTTTTATAGGTCTTTTACCATAAGCGTATATCAAGCAGATTGTGTTAAAATGGTTACGTGAATACAAGCTTGGTTAAGAAAATAAGATTAAAATAATAATAAAGGTATGTTGTGCGACATGTATGTCTCAACATAAGATATTGTTAGCTCGCTCAAGATAGGTAATTACAGGAAATTCAAGCATATTTATAGGTTCAACAAGCTTACTTAGATAATTATGCTTCAGAGTACTAGTGAGTATACAATTGAGTAAAACCAATGCTCAACAAGTGTAGTTTAACCACGCTTTTCTAGGCGATTTAGCTTATCATAAGAGGTATGGTACAAGTTTAGATATAGTAAAACAGTGTAAGATTAGGCATTGCACATTGTTTTAGATAAACAGGTTTAAGATTCTATGATTATTACGAGATTGCCACTTGGGGCTGTGAGAAATGAGTCCCAAAAGTTAGGTCTAGAGAACAGTATGCCACGTCCACATGGGGAGTCCCCAGAGTATTGCAGTCCTGCAGAGCCATCTGTACTCATGCCGGGAGACAGTCCAGGGTCTTTAGCCTATTTAGCCGATGCCCAGCCTGTCATGTGGTCGTTGGTCGCCCTGCGTTAAGTTGGTGTTCAGCTGATATGTACCGTTGGCAGGGATGTGAGGTGGTATAGCTCCTGGGTGCCTCGTGGTGCTTCCGAGCGCAGGTCTGTTATCTTGTGGGATTGCGCTCGTCTGAGTCCCGGTGGCTTTGCTTTTGCTTCTGTGGGTGGTCTGTCTCGCGGAGTCCGGCGCCGCCCGGTGGTCTTCTGGCTGGCTTTGTTTGCGGCCCTCTCCCTGGCTTAGGTGGGAGCGAGTGCCGGTGTCCAAGGGACTTGACTCCGGTTCCTGCTTCATGAGGTGCTGGCGTTTCCCCCCCGGCGCTCCTCTGGAGGCCCGAGGAGGGAACCAGCTCATGCGTCGTCTGGTCGTTGGGCGGATCCAAGCTGCTGCCTCACTCCTCGCCTGCCTAAAGGCCTGTCCCCGGGTGTGAAACTGCGTGCAAAGGTAAGCCATGAGTCTGCCGCAGAACACTGTAATATTTCCTGGGGGCTTGTGTAGTGTGCGCTTTGTCGTCGCCATCTTGTTTGGGCCTTTTAGGTCCTGTTTGGTCGTCGCTTGGGTTTGCCGTTTCTCAGGGGATGTTGTCCCCAGATTGGACCGGGATAACCCCCGCCGGTCCGAAGGGGGGGGGTAGCAGGGCATTGCTTATCTCTCGCTTGTGCGCGGGCCCCGAGCCGGGGGATCGGCCGCCTCCCCCATGCTTTAGTCCCCGCTCTGTGTTAGGCCGCATGGCCGGTTCAGGCTTTCCCGTGGCGGTTCGGTACCGGAGTGGTACCATTCTGCTCCGCTTGGGGTCCCGGATCGATATCCAGATAGCTTGTGTAGTTGGCTTTGGTAGATTAGGCAGTTTGGATGTTTGTGTGCCCTCTGGTGCAGGAGCCCTCAGAGGACACGTCCGGCCATCTTGGCTGTCAGGCCCCGCCCCTACTAGGTATCTCTTAACCGAACCAGAACCGCTGATTTTATAAAATATGAAGTGCTGATAGGTTTAGCTATATAGCTAGAGTTAATAAAGGGTTGAAAATGTCTGTTATTCTGCAGATCTTATTGATTTATTTGAAAAATATAATTTTCATAGGTTTCCCCCTCCATTCATTCTTAAATGTTTGCAAAAGTGATATCTCAGTGGACAAGTTAAATTGACCTTGCACATCTGCAGCTCCAATATCTATCAGTAAATCCTAGCATCCTTATTTGCTGGGTACGGCATTACTGCTTGTATCACCATTTTGTGTATATATATATATATATTTGAACTGGCTACTATTTCAGGAGCAAATTTTCAAGCCATATAATAAATAAAAATAATGAAAGAAGGACCAAAGCATGGGCCATATTTGGCACTCACCTCTACTCAGATAAACTAATACCAATTCACCGTTAAATAGAGGTTAAAATGTCTAGGTGAAATACAGTTTTAGAATTTATAATAAATATAAGCAGATTGCTAAATTCACTTGGCCTTTAAACTTCCTATGGACCAATTGCATTTCATGTCATCCTCATTTCGAAAGAGAGTTTGCTGTATCTAAATAAGTTAGGTATTCCCTTCCATTTTCTTAGAGATTTTTTTTATTTAGGACTAGATCGTTGTGACTATTTTGTTAACTCTATTTTCCTCTTAAAGGGCTGATATGTGAATATCTAGTATAAGTGCAAGTTTGCTATCTTGACATTTGTGGTTGGTTAGCATCTAATTGTGCCACCTGTGTGGTCTGAACCATGCAATGTAAAATGTGTTTTTTTAAGCATCAGAGACAATGAACTGTACTTGGAATCTGAGAGTCTAACTTTCTATTAATGCGGTGTTTAAGTAGGGATTGTAGCTGTATTTGTTCAGTGATGTAGATGTAAAAAAACAGATAAAATATGTTTTTTGTAATACCTTTTTTTATTGGACTAAGAATTTCTTAATTACAACTCAACTTCGAATTCAATGTGTCGTCTTGCTCAGAAATGCTTTAGACTTGAGAAAGGGAAGTTCTCCCGAAAGCTTGCCATTAAAAAATTCTGTTGGTCCAATAAAAAAGGTATTACAAGAAAGGAATTGTATCTGTTTTTTACATCTATAATTAAGGGAAAAGAACAAAGCCCCTCTGTTTGAATCACTGTGACACCTGATACTAGTTTACATGTTTGACGGAAATCTTTAGGGATAATGTAGATAATGACTATTCAGTCTCTTAAAAGGAGATTCATTTATAGATTACATACAGGCCTACTTATAACACGTTCAACAGGTTCTGTGCTTTCTATTTTAAACAAAATAAAAATGCATGGTACTGTCAGGATTATTCAGAAAAGTTAGATTTTTCTGCAATTCATAGTGAAATTTAAATGTAATGCCAAAATAGCTGAGCTGGAAAATTCTTAGTCAGCTATGTTTCCAGTTTGGCTATATTGGTCCTAAATCTGAAATTCACTTTACATTTCTGACAGTTCCCACTTTAGTGAATATCCCTGTATACATTGGATGTGAGTATCAAAGGTACATATATCCTAGCAATTCCAATGCTGGACCTTCATTGATTATCAAACTATTACTCCCAATAATGTTAGCCAGAAAAAAACACAGCAAGTGGCTGGCAGGTGTCCTTTGGAGGTTCTGACCTGGCTGTACCCACAATATATTGTCACTGTTTAATATCATAGGCACCAATAAAGCAGGTAGCAATACCATACTTTAAACCTTTGACCAACTGAGAGGGTTAGAGTAAAACCAATTACATTTGTTTGAGTTGGGTGTATTGCATGGCAAGATTAACAAGTGTGCAAATGTACTGCAAACAGTGCCAAACCAACTTCTACTGAACTTTATTATATAGCAATTAGTTAAAATATGAAACTGAAATAGGTCTTTGCGTGGGTTGGTTTATGTGTTGAAGGCAAGCTCTGATTTGCTCTCATTTTGAATTTTAAAATTATGTTTGAATTTTCAACACGCAGTTAGTGTACAAATTGACCAGCTTTGAAAATAGTGTAAAATTTTAATTTTATAGTCATAGTAACAATATTGCAATAAACCATCCTCCTAATTACAACAGTTTGAAGATGCTTTGTATTGCATCTTGATTTCTCAGTGGAGGTCTGTGGCATGGAATTATTACTGCATTATTTTTGCGCCGCCAGAAGGGACAGACAGGGAATTGTGAGGCCAAAGACTGCATAACGGTATTCTATTTTTCAGGGCTTTAAATTGTTAAGGGGGATTTGAAATAAAAAGCTAAATAGCGCCTTCATATCAGATATATGTGCCCATTGGGCTATATTTTGGCACCTTTATGGTAAAGGTTTCCCCCCCTTATTTTGAGTATAGACTGGTAACTGAAGCACTCCTGGGATTTTGCAGCCCTGTGACTCACAGAGAAACATGATAACTTTTATTTTCTTCAAATCTACATCTGTTATTATCGTTTTCTACATTACTGTGCTATTAATATCTTCTATTGTAAAGAATGAATAAGTGCAGGGCTAATTCCACGGAGTTTGAATATGAATAGTGTCTTGGGCCTTGTTTTATGTTTTGATCTCCATTAGCACTACCAGCTGTTAAAACCACTGTCTGTTAGTATACAGTGGGAATAAAAAGAATGTGTACCCTTAGTTTGGAATTAGTTTGTTTTCTGTATGAATTGGTCATACAAAATCAGCTCATCTCCATCAAAGTCGCAAGTACAGTAAAAATAGAAATCCAGCGCACTCACTTATCAACTAAACAGCTACTTTGATGCTGACAGATTTGACTAGTTTTATTAAACTAGGATTTCCCCAAGTGAGTAGCTCATTTAGTTGGCAGTGAGAGTAGAACCTGCCAAAGATGGGGTACATTGACGTTTGTGGCAGGCTTATGCAATGTATGATCATATAATGTAACTAAATCCCCATTATTTTTTGCCTAGATTAGGTGTTTTTAATAAAACTAGTCCAATCTGTCAGCATCAAAGTAGCTGTTTAGTTGATAAGTGAGTGCGCTGGATTTCTATTTTTACTGTATTTATTGGCCCCCAGCAGCACCCTATTTAAGCATGTTTAGGTGAGTGCAGCCAGCCCCTTGTTTTCGCTAGTACAGTATAGACAAACACAACATGCTTCAGTTAACAACACACAAACAAATAGAATTTTTCATGTGTGTATTAGACACATCCCAGTAAACATTGATAGTGCCAAAAAAAAAAAAAAAGTGAAGAATACTTGGATTTAATATCTAGTTTATACTCCTACGGCATAAATAACCTCAACCAAGCATTTTAGTAGCTGCAGATTTGACCTGTGCACAGTGGCGTACACACAGTCCATGGGGACCCTGTGCAAAACTGCTTCATGGCCCACCGGGACCCCATACAGACACACACAGAGATACACACATGCATACAGTGACACAGACAAACACGCACATACATGCATACAGACAGGCACATACACACAGACACATACATACATACAGACAGATAGATACAGACATACATAGACGCAGGCAGGCAGACACTAACAAAACACATGCAAAATATTTTAGTCACCCTCCTATTACCTACCTTTTAGGTGCAGGAGGGTGACTTCCCTGGGGTCCAGTGGCTCAGTATGATGGAAGTCAGAATGGGAACTCTGACTCTCCTTCCTCCCGCGCAACTCCTGGTGGTTGTTGGGAGAAGTGACCGGGGCAGTCACTTCCTCTCAGCATCTGACATCATCAGAGGGGGCCTGGTTGCGCTGTTACCGGGCCCACTCTGATGATATTCATTTCCATCGGGTGGCCCTAACAGCCTGGGCTACCCGATGGACCCCTTCACATGCGGCCCCAGCATTTATATTGCGCGGCCGGGGCCGCAACACATGGCGACGGGCACCTGGTCCCAGGGGTCCGCAGGGCGGCCGGGCCCCCTGGAGTGACAGGCCCAGTCACAGCTGCGACCCCGGTATGTATGCCACTGCCTGTGCAACATTCAGGAGAAGTTTTGGACCGCTCTTCCTTGCAGAACTGCTTAGCCATGTTCTTAATTTGTCTGGTGTGAACGGCTCTCTTAAGGTCATTAAACATAATCTCCATGTGGTTAAGGTCTGGGCTCTGACAGGGTCACTCCTAAAGGCAGATTTTTCCTTTGTGTGACGCCATTCTGAAGTGGATTTACTTCAAGGTTTAGGATCACTGCATCACCAAACTTCTACAGCGCTTCAGCTGGTGTACAGCTCCCTGATATTATCTTAAAGCATATGTTGATACACTTGGGAATTCGTTTTTCCCTCAATAGTGACAAGTGGTCCAAGCCCTAAAGCAGCCCCTAATCCTGATGCTTCCTCCACCGTACTTAACTGCTAGGATGATGTTTCATGTTCGTATGCGGTGTCCTCTTTATGCCATACATAGTGCTGCGTGTTCTTCCCAAAAAACTGAACATTTGTTTCATCAGACCAGAAATCCTTTTCCCACCAATGTGGAGTGTCAAGGTGGTCTTTGGCAAAGTTCAGTCACAAAGCAAAGTGTTTTATTTTTAAATTCTTTGGAAAGCAGTGACGTAATTAATTGTGTCCTGCCTGTTCAATGCTTTCCATATAATATACTAAACAGTGGTGTTAACCAGTTCCAAGGATTTCTTTGAGTCGAGTCTTCGAGTCACTCTAGGCTTCCTTTTTACCCAACTGACATTTGTGCGATGTGCCCTTTGCCACTTCTAGGTAGATTAGCCACAGTACTAAATCATGTGCATTTATAGACCATTTGTCTAACAGTGGATAGATGTACATCTAAGCTCTTTGAGATCACTTTGTAACAGTTTCCAGCTTCATGCAACATCACAATTCTTGATCGCAGGTGTCTGAGAGCTCTTTTTTTTTTGCAAGGTATGGTTTACATCAACAGATGCTTTTTGTAAATAGTGTCTAGTGTCTCTAGTAAGTCAATGTAGCTGTAACCCCCACTTCCGATCTTGTTTCATTAATTAAACACCGGGTTTAGGTATTTCATATTCTAATTAGCTTTTGTTGAAGTTTTTAACCTAGGTTTTCAGATGCTTTTTCCGCAACGTATACTGTTAATATATGAGATCTATAGACTGCAAGCCCTCCCCTTCTTTCCCAGACTTTCTGTGGCTGTCCGATCACAAACTGTAAATGTAATTTGTAACAAGAACAATGTATCTTATTTATGAAAAAAATTTTTTGTTTAATTTCATTTTTATTGATTTTTCAAGTTGAGTCATCAAAACAAGGGGTAAAGAAGAGATAAGGGAACGTAAGTTGGTTGAAAATAGTGGGGTTCCACAAAGTTATACATAGTCATTAAATCAAGCAATATCGGCTGCAGAACCCTGTTGGACGGTTGTCGTATGTGAAAGGTACGTTGAGGTATGGAGGGGGAAGGTGAGAACTACGGTAGGGGGGTAGGTGTAGGGATAGGTGTTAAGGAGCAAATATAGCAAGGTAACACGTTATAAGGCAAGACTAACACCGTGTACGTTGGATAATATAGTCAGCTTGGCGGTCATATTGATAGGTATGTGCCCATAGTGGGTTGGCGGAGGCAAAGATAACCTGGTGCTTGGTAAATAGGAGCAATATCTAAACAGTAGAATGTGGGTTATATGCGCTGTGTATATTGCTGGTGGGCCAATAGAGATCCCAGCGACCTGGTGCCTGTCCTGTAGTGTTGACAGCTCCGCGGTTCCGATGGGGGTGGCGTGCAATGTGTGAGCCCATATCAAGTTGGCACATGCAAAAATAAGGATTTAAGAGTATGACAAAAGTGTGTGTACTGTGCGTGTCTAGTACGATGAGAAAGAGACTGATAATAATAAGAAAAAAATTAAAAATAAATAGAAATATATATATATATATATATATATATATCTGTATATATTTTAACGCTATTCTCTATCATTGTGTGGCTATGTCTGAGTAGCACCCAGTTCGGGGGTTGGCCCCGTACGGGTGCCATTAATTTAAGTGAATGTAACTCCGACAGTAAACATATACATGTGTGATGTCTAGTAAATTAAGTGAGGCTACGACTAGGCGATAAGGGGTGGTGTGAGTCCATGGGGGTTCTGCCCGAGTGTGATGGCCCTGGGAGGTACTCTGTGACGTGATTAGGTATGTTACTGTTGCGTTAAGGGACAAGAAAAGTGGTTGGTAAACTGTGGTAGTATAAGCCACCATCGTTGGGGTTAAAGTGTAGAAAACATCCGGGGCTATGACAATACCCGCAGGTGCACAGCCATCTTGACGATCTGGCACCCGGCCCAGTTCAAGTGGTAACAGCAACGTATGGGTCGGGTGTGAGTCCTTGTGGTACGAACGGGACAGTTCTGGTCGGGTCCCAGCCGTGCTGCGGGGATGCCGGGCTCTTCTGGCCTGTTTGATTGAGGGAGTCCATAGGTAGGCCCAGTGAGTGCAGGAGCGGTGCTGCATCGCGTATGTCCCGTATCTGGTGTGAGACCGATCCCTGCTGGATGGTGAGAGTGTGGGACGGTCTCCAGCAGTATCTAAGGCCTTGTTGGCGGAGAAGTGTGGTTAGTGGTTGAAGGGAACGTCTCCACGCCAGGGTGCCGCTGGAGAGGTCGGCATAGAAGCTCAGCGCCCAGTTTTCGAATTGTAGGGGTGTCCTGCCCTGCAGGGCATCCAGTACTGCTGTTTTGTCCATTCTGTTTCGGAATGCAACTATGACGTCCCGGGTGGCCCCGGTAGGTGCCTTCGGTGATTTGGGGACCCTGAAGAGGTAGTCGGGGTGTATGTGGTCTGCTCGTGCTGGTGGCAGGATCATTGCGAGCAGATGTTTAACGACCTTCGGTAGCTCTGCTTCGGAGATATCCTCCGGGAGTCCCCTGACTTTTAGGTTGTCACGCCGTCTGGCGTCTTCATGCTCGGCCATGCGGTGTTCGTGTGAGCGTTGTTGTAGCTGTAGCTCTTGCACGGTACATTTAAGTTCCCCTATGTCCCGGGTATTTGTTTCCATTCGGCCCTCCATTGTAATTAGGCGGGTTGTCACCCCTTTTAGATCACCTCTCAGTGCAGTGATGTCTTTATGGATGTCGTTATGGTGGTCCGCGAGTATTTGCTTGAGGACCGACACTGTCACTGGTGTGGAGTCTGGATCGACGTTGGTCGGTTGTGAGGGCCTTCCTGCCCTGGGAGCCGGTAAGTAATCCTCTCCTGAGAGGTCGTCGGAGAAATCAGAACATCCTCCGTGGAGCGCCGCCATGTTGTGTCCGCTTGCTCCTCGGGCCTGTCTTCACATATCTCCTATGGTGAGTCCCGGGTTGTTTTTTTCCAGGTTTGGCTTTTTCGTTTTGCGTCCCATAGTGTTAGGGGGGAGCTGGGGGTCTCTGCCGTGGTTTAGGTGTAGTTTGTGAGGGTATTTTTTCAGTTTTTCATGCTTGTGCCTCGGAGCTCCGGAGTTTCGTGGCCGCTTGGTTTGGCTGTCAAGCTCCGCCCTCATGAAAAATTTATTGCGTGGGATTCTGTTTGTGTAGTGTTTCCTGCTCATGTATGGCGCTTGTCAGAGCAGTCAGTTTGTGTGCCTGTTACTTTTTGATTCTGGATCCCCATTTAATCAGGAGTCCCCTAATCACCCCTTTGTGTGCTTCCCAGACCCATGCGTCCGTTACATCAGGTGTTGAGTTGTCAAGGAAGTAATTGCGTAAGGTTGCTTTTAAATCCTCGATCACTCTTGGGTCGTCCAGGAGGGTCTCATTGAGTCGCCACTGTGAGCTACGGGAGGTGTCGCTTTGCAGTGACAGGGTCAGGAAGATCGGGGCGTGGTTTGACCAGGTGATGTTGCCTATACTTGCATCCTTTAATATGGGGATGTGGCTTATGTGGAACATATCAATTCTAGAATAGCTCAGGGCGGTGTGTGAGTAGTCTCTGTCCTGCGGGTGTGTTAGGCGCCAGCAGTCCATTAGCTGGTGTGCATAAAGCGCATTGGCCAGAAGGGTGCGTTGGTGTCGCCGTTTGTCTGTGGTGTTGGTGGAGCTATCTATCGAGTGGTCTAGGACCATGTTCCAGTCGCCCCCCACAATCACCACTCCTTCTGCAAAACCCTCCAGTTTGTTCAAGCATGACCTAGCAAAGGAGCCCTGATCAGTGTTTGGCGCGTATATATTAGCCAGCGTCATCAGCGTGCTTTGATATTTCCCCTTGACAAATAAAAATCTCACCCCAGGATCAACTTTCACAGTGGTTTCAGTGAGGTCTGCCCTTGCGTTTACCAATATAGCTACCCCTCTGGATTTGCTTTTCCCGTAGTTGCTATAAAAGGATTGTTGAATATGTTTAGACTGAATCCTAGGCTGTATGTCACCCCTATAATGCGTTTCCTGAATAAATATAATGTCAGCTCTCTGTCTGTCGATTTCCTGCGCAAGCATACTGCGTTTTTCAGGGGTATTGAGTCCTCTCACATTAAGGGACATTAGTTTAATTTGTGCCATCATAGTAGAGTAGTCGGCAGCACTGCCTTATATGGAGGAGTAGCTAGGTAGGCAACAGTTGTGGGGGTTAAGGAGGGAAGGGGTAACTGGAAACTATATACATATAGACTGTGTTCCGACATCGTATTTACAAGGAGTTGGCGCTACACTTTAGGGAGACTCAGTAGTGTCCCTAAGTAGATACCTAAGCGCCTCTCTGTGGGGGAGGGTGGAGCTCAGTCTGTTGTAACAGAGCCCGAAAGGGGGGGATAGAGGAGATATTTGGGACGTACATGGAATATGGCATATGATCCCCTAGGGGGTCTATTCTTGGTCCCTTTAAGTGCACCCGGGTCCGGGCACCTCTAGGGCCCCTTTAGCGTAACATGAATTCTTACTGTGAAGATACGGAGCCTTAGTGGCCCGGTTAGCATAGATATTATAGGTAATCGGCAGCAATACTGACCTCGATAATTGCGGCTAAATAAAACATAAACATTTATATCTCATAAACCTGATACGATTCTAGTAATCGTGATGTTCTGAAAAGGATATGTTAGCATTTCAATCGTTGGTCTCAGGCTTCTCTGTCTCTAGTTGCGCTGGGGATCTCAGACCCAGCTAGAGGTTGGCGCCTTCGTTTTCTTGGTGTTCTCTGCCATTTGGGTTTTTGCTGCAACGGTGCCGCCAAGGAATTAGATAGGCCAGTCCAATCTTCTATGGAGACGTGGGGTAGGCCCAGTGCCTGCTGGAAGTCGGGACGTCTGTTGGAGTGGTTATGGTATGAGTCCCATTTTGGGTCATTACTGACAGGGCGAACGGAAAGTTCTACCTAAATTTGATCTGCCTCTCGAGCAGGGCCGTGGTAATCGGCTTGAGCGCCCATCTTGCTTGTAGGGTAGAGAGGGTGAGATGTCCTGGAAGATGGTCACCGCGGCCCCTTCAAACTGTAGGGCTTCGTGCTGGTGGGCCTTATGGAAAATTTCCTCTTTCAGAGGGAAATTATGAATGCGGCATATAAGGTTGCGTGGCTTATCTTTCGGCAATTGTTTGGGCCGTGCCGCCCTGTGGGCCCTGTCAAACTGGATCGCTGTGTCAGTAGGCCTAGCAAGGATCTCATTAAAAAGGGTAGTTAGTACCTTTAATAGGGTTTTCTGTGGTGCACTCCGGGATCCCCCCTACCCTCAGGTTGTTCCGTCTCCCTCTGTTGTCCAGGTCATCTAATTTTCTTTGAAGATAGATTATGGCCTCTGTGTGCAGAAATTGTGTGGTGTGGCAGTCAGATCAGAGGTTTCTTCAGATACCTCCAGGGCTTGCACCCTGGTGCCCAGGTGCTGGATGTCTGCATGTACGGCCTGCAGTTTCTTGCCGAAAGTGGTCTCAAGCCTCTGGAACATTTCCATGAGGTCTTTCTTCGAGGGCAGTTGGTTAAGCAGTGCCCTGATGTCACTGTCATCCACAGAGCCCTCTGATGGCGCCGGGCTGGAAGGCTGGCTGCCGCATGTAGTGATCGCGGGCGCCATTTTGTTTGACTGGTGCGGCTCCGCTTGTTCCGTGAAGAACCTCCGCAGAGAGGACTTCACGGGCGGATTGTCTGCTGCCGGGGTATTCCCGGTGGTATTACGGAGCTTCTTGGTCGCCATTGCCGCTGGATTTGACCGGGGGATGCTTGTTTACCCCTATTCAGAACGGATCTCCTCTACTCTGCTGCCAGTCTCGTCGGAGTCCTAGCCACGCCCCCTCTTATTTATAAAATCTGATGTCTAAACACATTTATTGCAGTTTAATGGCACGGTACTGTGAATTTTATTTCTATGCAGCTCTGTGATACACTCAGTTACACTAGAAAAGAGGGACAGAGTACTTTAGGCCTCAAATAATAGAATGCTGGAATAGCATGCCATTTAGATAATTATCATATAACTTCTGTGATAAGTGAGAGTAGAAAAAATTCAGAGTATATTTCGAATAACCTAGGTAGACCTACCCAAGCCACGCGAGTGGGTCATTGACATTTACTTTCAGTTTTCTTCTTTATCTTGGAGAACTTTGCCTTTTTGCCTGGTGATATTCGATAGTGCTTGTGGGGTTCGGCTAGTTCTGTTTTGTGATGTGTCCAAATAAAAAAAAAAAAAAAGGAACCACCTAGAAAAATCAATCTCTAGTCTAGATGTTGTATGTGTACTCTTAAAGAGACAATGTGTGCAGTTCCAGTTTTTTTTGCCAAGTGGATTAACCCACTTTCAGCATGCACATCCTGTCATTGCAATTGGAGGACGGTTTGAAACTTAGAATGCCGAAGCTACACTTCCATGTCTTAGGGGCTGGGCTTATGTGATAAGGAGAGCCAAAAACAGTTTGACAGAAAGATATGAGATATGAATTTCCTCTTGAGTTTTGGAGCCTCCTTTAAATAAAGTAGCTCATCAATCCTTCCCAAATATAGATAAAACTGATATTGCTAATATGAAAACTTGAAAACTATTTGATCCAGATCTGGGAGACTCTGCCTAATAGTTTATGAGCACTAAATCTACTACAGCAGAATGTAGTGGTTATGGTGATAAGAATGCCTTTTTAAAGTGACACTAAGCACCAAGTGTTTTTTGTTTATAAATCATACCTCTGCAGTCTAACTGCTCAATTATCTGCCATTTAGGGGTTCGATAAATGTCATACCTCGCCTGGTTGTTATTCACACAGCCTTATACATACTTATTGAAAAAAACCTGAATTTCTTAATGTCCTTTATTGCACATTTTGCTCAATTTAGAATTTCTTATCTCATGCACTGTTAATTGCCTGATAGGGCCTCTAGCTTCATTTGTGTGTGATTAAAGGTAATTAACAGCAGGAAATAACTTCTAAAATAAACACACTGTGTTGAAATTTAAATCCTTTTCTCATTGAGGCTGTGAGAGCCATAGCCAGAGGAGGTGTGGAAATCACTGCATAAACAAAGTGATTTAACGCCTAAATGGTAGATAATTGAGCAGTGAGACTGCAGGGGCATGATCTATATGTCAAAACTACTCAATTAAAGGGACACTCCAGGCACCCAGACCACTTCTGCTCATTGGAGTGGTCTGGGTACCAACTCCCACTACCCTTAACCCTGCAACTGTAATTATTGCAGTTTTTCATAAACTGCCATAATTACATTGCAGGGTTAACTCCACCTCTAGTGGCTGTCTACTAGACAGCCACTAGAGGTCACTTCCTAGTTTCTAGCACAGGTTTCCTGTGCTAGAGCGTCGCTGGACGTCCTCACGCTGTGTGAGGACCTCCAGCGTCGCTCAAAACCCCATAGGAAAGCATTGAAATGATTTTTCAATGCTTTCCTATGGGGAGACGTAATGCGCATGCGCAGCATTTCCGCGCATGCGCATTAGGTCTCCTCGGCCGGTGGGCGAGGTTAGTCTCGCCCACCGGCAGACGTAAACACAAGGAGGAGCGTCGCGGAGGCGGAGACAGCGGCGAGGGACATCGCCGCTGCCCCAGGTAAGTCACTGAAGGGGTTTTCACCCCTTCAGTAACCGGGGATTGGGGGGTGGGAGGGAGGGGGACCCTCCAGTGCCAGAAAAACGGATCGTTTTTCTGGCACTGGAGTTTCCCTTTAAGTAGTTGTTTTGGTGCTTAGAGTACCCTTTTAAAGGAACACTTCAAATTCATAAAGCACTTCAGCTTTCTGTGTCTGGCATGTGTGCTTTATGTGTCAGTATATTCTCATTTTAATTGCAGTTTATAAAAGCAACAATTTCTATTAATATAACTATTTAAAATTTGGCACTTTTATAAATAACTGCCAAAAAGCCTACCTGGCTAATGGAAGTGTCAGATGTGCTTCTCCACCCAGGCACAATGTCCCTATGAGCGTGCATGCACATCCATAGACCTTATTTTATCCCTGTACTGCGACTCAATGAAAAGTCTATAAATTAGAAAGCCGCACGAGCGGTCAAGCTCGTGGCTCAGTCTAAGAGGATTCTAAATGACAAGTCTCTGGTCATTTCCCTGGCACAGACTAGAAGTCTGTTCTGAGGAAAAAAGGAGAACTTGCAAAGGCTGTAGCGAAGAGAAGATGCAGAAAAAATGCATGCATGTTTTCACTGGGGATATGTCTACTAAAAAGTGATTAAAAAAAAAAAAAAATATATATATATATATATATATATATATATATATATGTGTGTATTTTTGCCAGTGGAATGTTCCTTTAATGAAATATTTTACTATCTTAATTTAGTCTGAAGACCCAAGTAACACATCCCTGTCTGTCCAAAGTTTAACTAATGCTAGTTAAAACTCTGGTTCAGTCAATCAAGGACATGTTATATAGTACAATGAATACTCTTGAATGTGCCAGGCCACTTTTAATATCGGTGTAACCAGGGTAGTGGCAGGCCATGCCCTATTATTATTAGTTTGGCTAAAACGCAGACTTGTTTTAAAATGTGCTTTTCTGATATTTGTCGGCTTGGACTGACGTTAACAACAAGGTCTTAACCCTCTCCATGGTAACATTTCCTGGCTAATAAAGGCAATAGTTAATTCATATTTTAATTTATTGTGTATAAACTAATTATGCTATGTCATTACCGAGTATCATGGAAGTTCATTGTTGTAGCTATCAGCTAGTTAAGAATTATATTTAAATGGAAAAAAATATATATAAAAAAAAGAACACATTACTCTGAAGATTCTTTTTAATAACTGTTTTCACTTGTGATCGGGCATATAATTTCTTAGTATGGGAATTTCCACAATTCATCTTTAATGTTTGTTGTAATGCTGCATGTTGAAGGCACTAATTATGTAGCTTTTTGTGCAGTTTCCGGCCCCCAATCTCTTCACGTACCTGCCCTGTTGCTCCAGCTTAGCTCTGCAATGTCTTAGAGATCCATTCTTCAACAGCCTGAATAATGCAGCTTTTTGTCCTGCAGTAACCTCTGCTATTCATCTACTGGAGAAGGGACTGCACTGCCAAGCTTATAGAAATGGGAAAATATGCAGACAGTTGTCACCACATTAAAGCCTGTTAGATTTATTTCATACTGTCTCCATATAGAAACTAATCATTCCTGATGCTCCAAGGCACAGACTGAACTTTTACATATTTCTTTTAAATCACTGTATATCATTGATCCCCTGCTTAAAAGCTACAGTGTTTTATTGTAAAGAATACAATTGTTTAAACTGCGTTCGTACACATTTGTGAGAATGGTTACTAGCTTTAAGTGATGTGGTATATATTTGAAATTTTTTATTGTATGCATACATTTAGTAACAGACAAAGATATTGGGAGAAAATATTGTATATATGATATACTCTTAAAGGAGCACTATAGGGTCAGGAACACAAACATGTATTCCTGACACTATAGGGTTAAAACCACAATCTAGCCCCCCTGACTCAATCATGCCTCCCTAAATATAGTAACATCTTACTTGTATTCAAGTCTGGAGTTGGTTGCTTTGTCCCGGTTTCCTTCGACCTGCCTGCTGACATCATCAGAAGTGGTGGCTTCCCCATAGGATTGGCTGAGACTGACAAGGAGGCAGAGCCAGCACAATTCAAACACCGCCTTGGACAATCAGCATCTCCTCATAGAGATTAATTGAATCAATGCATCTCTATGAGGAAAGTTCAGTGTCTGCATGCAGAGGGTGGAGACACTGAATGTTTGGATGTATTTTAGGCAGCCATGACCCAGAAAGGATCTCTAACAGCCGTCTGAGGAGTGGCCAGTGAAGTTATCACTAGGCTGTAATGTAAATACTGCGTTTTCTCTGAAAAGACAGTGTTTACAGCAAAAAGCCTGAAGGTAATGATTCTACTCACCATAACAAATTCAATAAGCTGTAGTTGTTCTGGTGACTATAGTGTCCCTTTGATATTTACCAGTTATATAATTTTTTGCTATGTTGAATGTAACAAATGCAGTGTTGTCATAGTTCGCACTAATTTATGGAATTGTTGGTAAATTCACATTTGTATTGTTTGTCTTTTAGGCGGCCTTTTGCAAAAATGATGGAAGACAAAGGACATAGAGTTGCTGACTATTTTGTGGTGGCTGGACTCACTGACACATCTAAACTCTTGGACCATGACATGACTCGAATGGAAAACAAGATCGTCGGCCCCAAGGCTCCTATTACTGACATTGCCATCATCAATAGGACATTAGGGGAGACTGTACCAGAGGGCTATACATGTATTGAGCTCACACAAAGTGGCCTCCAAGCGAATCTCAACCACGGAAGCCTTAAGAGTCCGGAGCTGTATATCTGTTATAAACGTGAGAGAGAGAAGGTGCCCTTAATAGACGTTGGGTGAGTCTCATGCACTTTATTTTGATGGTTTGATCAGACTGGCAAGGCCAACAATATGTTATTCAACTAGCAGCTAATTTATGTATAATTTCAGGTTTTTGTGGCTCTACGGATGAAAAGGTGTATTGCTATGTCAATTTCAGTTATTTATTGCATTAGATAAGTGTCAGTCTCCACGCAGTGTGGTCAGAGGGTCATGCTTTAGATCTGATTTGAAGTCTACAGGCCCAGAAAGTCCCCTTCTGATGTTTAAAATATACAGATTGGTGTGCATGTGCCCAATCCCAAAGTTAACCCCTCACAGCAGCTCCCTGCTGCTCATGCAAACCGACTGCTCACTTCCTGTTGCATTTCTGTCCGATATCAGGAAGCTACAGCATGTGGCAGTGGTTATCGCTGACCATAACTGATAGTCTGGTGGCATCTGTCAGCATCCAGCAGATAGAGCCTTTTATCTGTACTTTCTTACAGTCTGTAAGTATATCAGCCTACTGGAAAGCTGACATAGTCATCCGTCCATTGCCTACAAACAGTGACTGTATACAGCAGCTGTATGCAGCAAGTAGAGAGACTCCTCTATCTCCCTAAAAATCAATCTATATATATATATATATATATATATATATATATATATAATACATACAGGGCCGGTGCAAGGATGTTTGCTGCCCCATTCATTCCACCCACTCATGCAGACTTGCATACACTGACCCATACACGTATGCTCACACTGACCCCCCTCCACACGCACACTGACCCATACACACACACACTGACCCATGCAGACACATGCTGACCCACACACACACACACACCAATACATACATCCATACATACACACACACACCCATACATACATCCATACATACACACACACCCATACATACATACATCCATACATACACACACACCCATACATACATACATCCATACATACACACACACCCATACATACATACATACATACACACACACAGTCCCATCCATACACACAGACCCAAGCAGACTGACATACACAAACATACTGACTGAAACATATTGACACACATTCTATGAAACACACTGTGCATTCTCTCCTACCTTCATTGAACTTTGCTCTTCATTCCTGTCTTCTTAATTGCGCCCTGACCAATTTTTTTCTGTTGTTCTCCCGCCCCCTTGTCACCACGTACAGGGCAATTTATAAAATAACAAACATAAAAAGTAAACAACAAGCAAAAACTAATTTCAGGGAGGTGGCTGCAAACCCCCACGCCCTCCCCACATGCCGCCCTCCCTCCCCAAACGCAGACCCCACTCGGGACCCCACACACAGTCACACACAACATATTTCAACTATTAACACACTAACACTGGCACACATGTTGTCACAAAGATACACACACATTGGCATATACACATCTTGACACACAGATACGTGCACTTGCACTTACACCCACTGGCAAACACAGATGCCCACACTAGCACAAACACACAAATACACTGACTAAGGTACACACTGGCACATACACACCTTTGCACATACACACAGATACACTCTGAAACGCAGATGCCCACACTGACTCATACACACAATTACACACCCTGGCACATAACACACAGATACAAACTGACACACAGATACAAAATGGCACATATTCAGTGTGACACAAACACACGATGCCCAAACTGGCGCACATACACACAGTTACACACTGGCACATACACACTCACACACAGATACACACAATCTGACATACATTGCAGCCCCCTCTTAGCTTACATTTTGGGATCTGGTCTGAGGCTCACTCCAGCCTCTCCATGCTGCCTGTGGTAGTGCTGTCTTCTCCTCCTCCCTCCCGCATGGCTGTCTTTTTAGCTGGGAGAAAATTACCTTCCTATCCATGTGCAGAATCTGCAGGGGCCCAGTCAGGCTCTTAAAGGGCCAGGGCACCTGACCTGTTCAGAAATAACACCCATTGGGTGAGTAATCAGTAGGTGGGGTGCAGGGGCAGTAATTGAGGGCATTTTAACATGTGTAATATCCTGGAACTCAAACACACACAATCTGACATACATTGTATGTTAGATTGTGTGTGTGTGTGATTTACGGGATATTGCACATGGTATGCGGGTGTCATGGAGCCGCATTAAATATGCGGGCGTCTACCTGAACTAATGAGAAACTTAGGATGTCTGAAGTAAAGAGCAATTAGAAGCAAAGCAGGGCACGGTAAAAATTTGATTAGCCTTTGAGGTCCACTCCACTGACCATGTAATGTGCATGTGATTGACACTCAAATGTTTAACCCCTTAAGGACACATGACATGTGTGACATGTCATGATTCCCTTTTATTCCAGAAGTTTGGTCCTTAAGGGGTTAAAGGAATACTCCAAGCAGGTACTTCCATTAGCTGATTGGATGAGTGTCAGCGAGAAAAATGTTTGTTAAATAGTTTCAAAAACAGAACTGAAAATGCAGACATTCAGTGCCATTTAAACACAAGAATGCAGCATTTTATATTTTTAATTCTATTGCCTGAGAACACACCAAAGGCTTCTTTTTAATGTTATTAAATGTTAAAGGACCACTATAGTGCCAGGAAAACATACTCGTTTTCCTGGCACTATAGTGCCCTGAGGGTGCCCCCACCCTCAGAGTCCCCCTCCCACCGGGCTCTGGAGAGAGGAAGGGGTTAAAATCTTACCTTTCTCCAGCGCCGGGTGGGGAGCTTTCCTCCTCCTCTCCTCCTTCCTAGCGACGTCATCGGCTGAATGCGCATTGCTTTCCTATGGACGCTGGCGTCTTCTCACTGTGATTTTCACAGTGAGAAGCACGCAAGCGCCTCTAGCGGCTGTCTGTGAGGCAGCCTCTAGAGGCTGGATTAACCCTCAGTGTAAACATAGCAGTTTCTCTGAAACTGCTATGTTTATAAAAAAAAAAAAAAAGGGTTAACCCTAGCTGGACCAGGCACCCAGACCACTTCATTAAGCTGAAGTGGTCTGGGTGCCTATAGTGGTCCTTTAATAACTTCATATTGCTTGCTAGCCTTCATTCCCTGTCCTTCTCTGGCTGCTTTTGTTGCAGCCTATTCAGCCAAGCTTATTTCCTGCACTCGGTCACACACTGGGGACTTGGGTTCAACACTACACACAACTGGAGGTCAGCGCATTATTTTTATTATGGCGTTTACTGCATTGTTCTGACCCAACACTTCTTTTGGAAATGGCCATCTTGGTCAAATCTATTATTTTTGTTTACTTAACCTGCTTGTTAAGCTGCATTGTACTCTTCCCTTCCAGTTCATTTCTAGCAGTGTCCGTATGCGCTCTACTGGGAATAGATGTTTCAGAGTAAAACCTGTCAAGGTGGAAGGGCTGAGCATCCCAACTGATGGGGACATGTGTCCATGATATCCATGTCTCCTCTCTACTAGGAGTGTTATTGTTCTCCCTTATTTTTAAGCACATGAAGCATTAAACAGATTAACTGTTATTACCTGCTACAGGCAAGGCTATGAGAAATAAATATACTGTATTAAGAACAATTGAAGAGGAATTCTAGAGAACTAGCTCTCCATTGTCTAATATCTGTTGAGTGTTGGGAGATACAAAGAGGTCTCTGTAATGAGCAGCTGATAGCTCGATCTTTGGATTGCAGGCTTTGATTTGTTCAGTCTTGAAGGCTTAAGTGGTGCTTGGAAGAATTGCATTCCTCCAGGCAGATGTAATACGGTGCGATTTGTCTTGATTTCTCCAAACTAAACTCTTTGCAATTACAGTGAAACATGGGGGGAACTATACATTCAGGCAAGAGAAACAACATAAGCCTACAGTTATATATTTTTATCGTCAGGTGTTACAAAACTTGTATGAATGAAAGGTGCGCTGGTTAAGAGAGAGGGGGAAATAAAAATAAAGAAACTGGGAAATGGATGTGTCAATAAGTGGGAAATCAAAAAATTCTTGTAAAACTAGGCTTTATGTCTTAATATCCAAAACAAAAACTCTGTTTGGCACAGTCCGAAACCATATAAAAGGAATAGAAGAAAGGGATATGAATAAACCCTCTAACAAATTATTCCACTAGTGCCAGAAGTGTCTCCTAAAACTTAATACACAAGGATAAATTGAATAACAAATTATTCACCACTAGGGGCTGAAGTCTCGGAAGGAAAAAACCTGTAATCTATAAAAACCCATTCGTATAAAGAAAATAAATAAATGTAGACCCCGTTCCCTATGGAATCAATATTAAATGCGCCCTACGAGGGTATAGTCCACAATTATCCACTTAGAAGTATCTGTGATAATCCTTCTAAAAGCAGTGGCAGATAGCAGTTGATGTCTTTTTTCAATTGTCGGTAAATATGCAAATACAAAAAATCAGGGGAGAAAGAGAAAAAAATTGTTTAGAGGGTAATACCGTAAAAAATAAATATATATATATTTTTTTTTCTGAAATCACTAAATTACAAATAAGTTTTATTGTGATATTTTTTTTGTTTATTTTAAAACAGACTAGCCTACGCTAACCATATTGAAGAACACTTAACGTAAAAAAAAATATTTATATAGCGTTATAGTGTTCCTTTAGCAATTTTTTGATTTACTGTGAGCTTTTATTCATTATAATTGTTATCATTATTTCCAGGCATCAAAACATGCAGAACCAATACTTAAACATAATATCCATTAACATTTTGAGAAATAAGTCAGAAATATGAACTGAGCTGTGATCTAATTGATGGGCTTTCCAAAAATAAGTCTGTTGATGATCTATAATCAAGCTATTATGGAGCCAAGCAATATTGTCACACAATGGACATCAGAATATTTTTTTTTAAGACACGTTCACAGAAACATCTCTTGGTCATACATGAATGGTACAATACATGTCATTGTCCTAGCCAGCACTGTTCACATATCAGTTTGAATGAAAAGGTCATAGTTTATATGTACAGTTGTGCTCAAAAGTTTGCATACCCTTGGAGAATTGGTAATATATGTACCATTTTAAAAGAAAACATGAGTGAGCAGGCAAAACACATTTCTTTTATTTCTTTTGGGATTCATATTGCACTGTAGGTTATAACAATAGCACAATCATAAAACAAAGCATGGCAACAAAGAAAAAACCGAAATAAACCCAGTTCAAAAGTCTGCATACCATTAGTTCTTAATACTGTGTATTGTCCCCTTAGCATCAATGACAGCATTCAGTATTTTGTAATAGTGGTATATGAGGCCCCTAATTCATGCTAGAGCTGACCATTCGGCATGGCAAAATGCCTCCAGGTCATGCAAAGCTTTTGGTTGTCTTGCATGAGAACCCCATGTTTGAGTTCTCCCCAGAGTGGCTAGATGAAATTAAGGTCAGGAGACTTTGATGGCCACTCCAGAACCTTCACATTTTCCTGCTGTAACCACTGGATAGTCAACTTGGCCTTGTGCTTTGAGTCATTGTCATGCTGGAAAGTCCAGAAGCGTCCCATGCGCAGCCTTCCATGCTGCATTCATCTTGCCATCAATTTTCACAAGATTTCCCGTGCCTTTAGAGCTCACATTCTCCCCCCCCCCCCCCCCCCCCCAAACATCAGTGAGCCACCACAGTGCTTTACAGCGGGGATGGTATTCTTATCACTATAAGCCTTGTTGATCCGGCTCCAAACATAGCACTTATGGTTGTGACCATAAAGCTCTATTTTGGTTTTGTCACTCCACATTACAGTGTGCCAGAAGCTGTGAGGCATGTCAAGATGGTATTGGGCATATTGTAACCAGGCTTTTTTGTGACATTGGCACAGTAAAGGCTTCTTTCTAGCAGCTCGACCATGCAGCTAATTTTTGTTCAAGTATTGTGCTCCTTGAAACAACCACACCATCTTTTCCAAAGCAGTTTGTATTTCTCCTGAGGTTACCTGTGTTGTTTTTTTGGTTTTTTTTTTTTAATCCCGTACAATTCTTCTGGCAGTTATGGCTGAAATCTTTCTACCGGACCTTGGCTTGGTATCAAGAGATCAAATTTTCCACTTCTTAACCCCTTAACGCCGTTACGGCGTTCTATGCCGTTGCGGCTTTA
The DNA here is from genome assembly GCF_036172605.1 of Pelobates fuscus. Taxonomy (NCBI): domain Eukaryota; kingdom Metazoa; phylum Chordata; class Amphibia; order Anura; family Pelobatidae; genus Pelobates; species Pelobates fuscus. The sequence continues at coordinate 254,567,175 of NC_086321.1, read as the reverse complement.
AAGGGCTTTAAAGCCTTTGCGGCGGCATAGAACGCCGTAACGGCTTGCAGCCCCAGGAGCAGAGGTGTACTCACCTCCGCCGCGATCCTCTTCTGGGGGGCTGTCTGAGAGCCCAGGCAGCCCCCCTCTGGCAAATGAGGCCCCCGGGGGCCATGTGATCGCTCTCAAAGAGCGATCACATGGCCCCCTTTAGCTGGCTATGGATCTGCCAGCAGGGGGACTGTCTAAAATATTAGACAGTCCCCCTGCTGGTAGGTAGTGTAAAAAAAAAATATTAAAATGTTCTAAAATAAATTAAATGACTTTTTATATATATATAATATGTATATATATTATATATATAATATATATACATATTATATATATGTAACGTCATACGTAATGTATTTTAATATTAGTATATATATTTATATTAAAATACACTTAGAATGACGTTACATATATATAATATGTATATATATTATATATATAATAGATCTACATATATATATTATATATATATATATATACGCATAATTACAATAATAAATAAATAAAATAATTAAATAAATAAATAAAATATTGAAACAAAATATAAAATAAATTATATATTCATATGTAATTTCATTCTAACTGTATTTTGTTATTAATATATATATATATATATATTGGAAACAGAATACACTTAGAATGACATTCTATATATATCTATCTATATATAAAATACAAATAACCGCAAATATATATATAGAGATAAATACATATAATTACATAAAAGATTACATTAGTATACACGTAGAATTTATATACCTATAAATGCATATATATTAAAATTCTACGTGTATATTTAAGTAATTTTTTAACATAATTATGTCATTTGATTAATTAAAATTTGATTGACATGCCTGACAACACAGGGAGAAAGTGCAGAGAATTTAATTTGCAAGCACTATATTAGACTCTGTAACTCTCCAAGACACCATAAAACCTGTACATAGGGGGTACTGTTTTACTCGGGAGACTTCGCTGAACTCAAATATTAGTGTTTAAAACTGGTAAATTGTATTACAACGATGATATTTTAAGTAAAAGTGAAGTTTTTTGCAATTTTTACAAACAAACGGCACTTTTATGGACTATATTATTGTTGTAATATGTTTTACTGTTTTAAAACACTAATATTTGTGTTTAGTGAAATCTCCCGAGAATAACAGTACCCCCCATGTACAGGTTTTATGGTGTTTTGGAAAGTTAGAGAGTCACATATAAGGCTTGCATTTCATTTTTTTGACATTGAAATTTGCCAGATTAGTTATGTTGCCTTTGAGACCGTATGGTAGCCCAGGAATAAGAATTACCCCCATGATGGCATACCATTTGCAAAAGTAGACAACCCAAGGTATTGCAAATGGGGTATGTCCAGTAATTTTTAGTAGCCACTTAGTCACAAACACTGGCCAAATATTAGTTTTTTGCTTTTTTCACACAAAAACAAATATGAATTTTTTAATTCATAATAAATTGTTTCATATACAAATATTTTATATGAAATGAAAGCCCTGTTTCTCCTGAACAAAATGATATATAATAAGTGTGGGTGCATTTAATATGAAAGAGGTGAATTACGGTTGGACAGGCATCTAGCGCAAATTCCAGTTTTTGTTTACGTTTTGTTTTGATCAGAACGTGTACTATTGACTCCGTCCTGAAGGGGTTAATACGTGATTGAACAGTACTGACTGGCATTTTCAAGGCTTTGGATGCATTTTTATACCCTTTCCCAGGGACGGACTGACAGCCATCTGGGCCCCCGGGCAAAATTAGGTCGGGCCCTTTGAAAGCCAATATATATGTATTTAATTAATTTTAAATATAACTTTCATATAATGTTGTGTATTACTTTTGATGCATATGATTATCAATGCATGTTTGCATTGAGCATTTAAAATCATTGTGAATGGTCGTTTCTGTTTATTGTGCCATTATGAATGCATGTGTGTTTGTAGAATATCAATAGGTGTGAATTCAAGGATATATTTGAGTTTAGTTAAAACCTGTGTGTAAATGGAGGGATGAATTATGTCTACTGCAAGAATATTTATGTAGTATCAAAGTACAATTGTATGAGTCAAAGTATGTATTTGTGTAATGCTGATATATGTGAAACCCAGAAAGTATAAAATGCAGGAGCTGTTTGTGTATGAAAACAGGAAGTTTATTAGAATGTAAAACATATCTGTGAATTCAAGGGTTTATTTATAGCAAGCATGTCAAACTAAAAGGCTAGCAAGGGCCAAATAAACAAGGTTTAAGTTTAAGTGGGCCGCTAAAAAACAAAAATGTACATTTTCATAGAAACGTAGGTTTATTTTGAAAATTACACTATTAAAAAAACAAACGGCGATCCCCTCTACTAAATCCCAGCCCCCCCCCTCGTCTACTAAATCTTAGTACCCCCTCGTCTACTAAATCTTAGTACCCCCTCGTCTACTAAATCTTAGTACCCCCTCGTCTACTAAATCTTAGTACCCCCTCGTCTACTAAATCTTAGTACCCCCTCGTCTACTAAATCTTAGTACCCCCTCGTCTACTAAATCTTAGTACCCCCTCGTCTACTAAATCTTAGTACCCCCTCGTCTACTAAATCTTAGTACCCCCTCGTCTACTAAATCCCAGTACCCCCTCGTCTACTAAATCCCAGTCCCCCTTTGTCTACTAAATCCTAGTCCCTCTGTCTACCCCTGCCCCTGTTCTCACTCAATCTCACTGAGACACACTCACTAACAGACATACACAGACACACAGAATCACTCAAACACACAAATGCACTCACAGACACACACATTCACTGACAGACACACACTAACTGACAAACAGGCTCCCTCAGAGACACCCACACTCACAGACACACACAATCACTCAGACACACAGGCTCACTGACAGAGACACACACACATCCATATATACACACACAGACAGCCATATATACAGCAATACACACACACAGACAGACAGCCATATACACATACACACAGACAGCCATGCACACGCACAGACAGGAATACACACCGCCACACACAAACAGGCAGCCATACACCCATACACACATTTCCCCCCAACACTTTTTATTATTATTTTAATTTCAATCCATCCAGCCTCCCTAACTTTGGGAGAGCTGGGTGGATTTCTCACCTGGTGTCTAGTGGGACTTCTGGGCAGGTGTACATTCAGGCAAGCAGGGCGGCAAACAGGCAGCAAGGGAGCATTGATATTGAGCTCTCCCTGCTCAGCTCCCTCGCGCGCCGCAGAGTGATGCCGGGAGCTGGAATGTGACGTCACATTCCGGCTCCCGGCATCACTGCGGGAAGCTGAGCAGGGAGAGCTTACACTCAGCACAACCTCACCGTGGGCTGCAAACATATTAGTTGTGGGCCGCATGCGGCTCCCCAAGTTTGACAGCCATGATTCATAGGGAATTATGGCACGTGGATGCAGGGGTATATTGGTATTCAAATTAGTTGTGTGAATGCAGGAGTATATTTGTATGAAGTGTCAGTGTGCCTAGGAGTGAGTGTACTTGTGTGTAGTGTTTGTGTCTATGTATATGTAGGGATCTCAAATGTATTTGTGTGGAAGAAGCTGTGTGTGTAGATTAAGTGGATTGTTGGTGTGTGAATGTTTGAGTGTATTAATGTTCAGAATGTTCTTGTATTTATTTGAGCAGTCAGTATCAGTGTGTGACTGTAGTACTCTATTTGTGAGGAGTGTCAGTATGTGTGTGAATGCAAAACTATATGCCTGTAGATTATCAGTCTGTAAAAACAAATAAGCAGTGTGTCACCATGTGCATGACTTCAGTGGTGTGTTTGCATGCAATTTCTTTCTTTTGAATACGATTTTATTTTCATTATGTGTCTCTGACTCTCTATCTTCCCTAATGTGTGATCTGTCTCTCCTCTTTTTTTTCTGACACCTTACACTCATCCCAATTGTACACCCACAGACCCATATTTCTCTCCCACCTCACCCTATTTACACCCACCTTTCTCTCTCCCACCTCACCCTATTTTCACCCACAGACCCACATATCTATGTCCTATGCCACCCTATTTACACCCACAGACCCACATATCTATGTCCCACCTCACCCTATTTACACCCACAGACCCACATTTATCTCAACTACCTCACCCTATTTACACCCACAGACCCACATTTATCTCTCCCACCTCACCCTATTTACACCCACAGACCCACATTTATCTCTCCCACCTCACCATATTTACACCCACAGACCCACATTTATCTCTCCTACCTCACCCTATTTACACCCACATTTATCTCTCCCACCTCACCCTATTTACACCCACAGACCCACATATCTATGTCCCACCTCACCCTATTTACACCCACAGACCCACATTTATTTCTCCTACCTCACCCTATTTACACCCACATTTATCTCTCCCACCTCACCCTATTTACACCCACAGACCCACATATCTATGTCCCACCTCACCCTATTTACACCCACAGACCCACATGTATCTCTCCTACCTCACCCTATTTACACCCATATTTATCTCTCCCACCTCACCCTATTTACACCCACAGACCCACATTTATCTCTCCTACCTCACCCTATTTACACCCACATTTATCTCTCCCACCTCACCCTATTCACACCCACAGACCCACATATCTGTCATATGCCACCATACTTACACCCACAGACCCACATATCTATGTCCCACCCCACCATATTTACACCTACAGACCCACATATCTATGTCCTATTTCACCCCAACCCACCTTTTGTGTCTGTATCCTCTTGGCTGGCTGCATGCATTCAGCTCTCCCTCTCTCTGTCTCCCAGGTGCTGCTCCTCTTGTAGCTGTGTTGAGGCTGCTCTGCATGTGTGGAATGAGAGCAGAGGATGTGATGTCACATGCTTTCCCCTCCTCTCGCTCAACACAGAGTGCCTGCACAGCGCTGGGAGAGTGAGGAGCCCTGAGAGGGGGAACACGCGTGCTGCACGCCAGGTGTCACACTGCGGAGGTAGTTAGGAGCTGATATTTTGCGATAGTTGCAGACTCCCCACAGGCAGGGGCCTGCAACTATTGCTGGAATAAAGCACAAAAACTAATGCTGGGCCAGATGGGAGATCCAAGCACCTGTCTATGCATCCGGGCCCCTGACTGCCACGGGCCCTCAGTCAGTGACCGAATTGCCCGAGTGGTCAGTCCGCCCCTGCCCTTTCCCATCTTTACAAAGTCTTCTGCTCCCCATGCCTAGAAATCTAGCCTGCTCAGTGCATCCACGTGAGAGCCACCACACTCATTGACTATTTATACACAGACACTTATTGCAATTTAAAAAGCCACTGGTGTGGGAAATTAACCTTTTATTGACATTTAACCTGTGTGTCACCCTGTGTGTCTGTAATAAGGCCAAACATTCAAGGGTATGTAAACTTTTAATCAGGGCCATTTAGGTGATTTCTGTTATCATTATGATTTAAAAAGGAGCCAAACAACAATGTGATAATAAATGGCTTCATATGATCACTGTCCTTCAATAAAATACATATTAATTTGCATAATCAGTCATATTTTCAAAATCAATGCCAAAATAATACAATTTCTGCCAGGGTATGCAAACGTTAGTGCACAACTGTATATTATTTTGAAGAGCTTACTACAATATCTTCTGATTTTTAAGGCAATTCCTGCATGCTTTTTTGGACTCAACATAAAGTAACACAAGATTCATGATGGACTGTACCTTCTCCCAGAGGAGTGTGTGTGCATCTCACAAGATGGCCAAGTGGCAACATGATGCAAATCCCTGTCTGTATTTACAGACATCCTATAAATATATGACCAAGTCTGTCATTGTGGGCTCTGCTGCACCAGTGAGCGTCTCTGACATTGTTCAATACCTACCATCTGGTGATGGTGCCTTTTCAGACCCAGGGCTGGTATGACGAGATTCCTGGGCTATGTTGCTGTTGCCATGTCGTATTGAGTGGACTTGCCCTAACATCTTACCCAGGATGGAAATAGGATGACAATCCACTTACGTTTGTTGGCCTAATAATTTGCCTTTTTCTTTTCACATGCCTTGTGCTTCCGTACTAGCATTTTACCTGACCTAGTTTTCTTTCTACTATTGTGCTTTATGTCAATTGCGTTTTCCTTATCTTAAAATGAGGAATTGTCTTTTGTACATATTGTGGCAACAAGTATATTATGATGAATGTTTACCTTTATAATACTGACTTTGCAAAAGTGGCTGTGGGACCTCTGTATACCACTCAATGAAAACTGATTGACAGAAAAAAAGTAACACAAAATTTAAGGTACACAAAACATGGTGTGTGTATGTGTTGACATTCATTGAAAAGTGTTTTTCATTCATTCTGAGACAGTGGAAGTTTATGTAGTGTTGCGTCATGCTGCTCTATGTTGTTATGGCAGCTATTGAACCTAGTAGCTACAAAAAGCAGCATTGTATCTCTTTCATGTGTATGAGACTGAGTGGCATATTCTGCAAATTAATGCTGTTACAAACTTTCTGAAAGTCTGAAACTTTTGTAGTATGTTTTTGTTGTATTCTGTTGATAAGAAAGTGTAGTAAGTAGTCCTATGTGTTTAATTGGGAGATTAACATAAAACTGTGTTATAATAATTGTCCATGCTAACAATAAATTGAGGAAGAGTGGTTTCCTTTCTATAAGCACTAGATTTCCTGAACATCCGCTACTCATTTTTTAATTTATTTTTAAATGTTAAAATTCCTGTCTATCTATCTATCTATCTGTCTATCTGTCTATCTGTCTATCTATCTGTCTATCATACCTATACATGTTTATTATCTACATGGGCATACAGTAGAGTTCTGACAAGGAAGCTCCAGACATGGATAAACCGACAAGATTTGGGACCACTGGCTGACTACGTGCATACTGCTTTCATAATACTCTCTCTTTATCTATTTTTCAAACGTTGCACATCCTAAGCTTCACTTCTTCACAACATACAGTCCCCCCCCCCCCCCCCCCTTTTATTACCTCCTCGTTTCATCGAGATCTGGCAGCATAATTTTTGGGCATCTTCTTTCTCTCCTATTTTAATCACCCCTAAGGTTGCAGTGACCTTGCTAACCCTCCCTCCCTTCTCATATTTTCCACAGTTTTGTCTTTTTTTCCTTAGACCTCAGTCAAAATTACTTGGTTCTCATATTTAATTATTTTCCAACACATGGTTTTCAACGGAACATCTCTGTTTTGTAGATCTACATCCAATTAAAATTATGCATGTATTTAATTATATTTTTTTTTCATTGCAAAAAAAAACCCAAAAACCCACACACACACTTTCAAGTCTCTTGTTTGAATCCTTTAAAAGCCTTCCCCTTATAACCTCGCCCAGACTTTCTGTGGCTTTCCAATCACAGACTTCCCAAAGCAGTTTAATGAGACATATATATTTGCAAGACAGGTGCAATTGACTCCATAGAACTATACAACCAGGAAGTAACAGGATTGGTTGTCTGACAGTCAGCGGTGTAACAAGACAAATTAATGAAAGTGCCAATATCTATTGAAATCTGCATTAAAAAAAAAAAAAGTACACCCATGTCACATATAAAGTACTACAGGAGGTTTAAGTGCTTTACTGCTCTGGAGTTTTTCCTTATACGTGGCTCCTATGAGATCCGTAATGTATTGTTATTTTGCCTTGGATACTTTGTTCTGCTATTAGATGTTATCTTTGTGGCTTCTTGATTTACTTTCTTCCCTTTTTGTCTTCCCATTTTATATGATTTATGAAAATCTAAATAATCTATATTTTAACCTTCTACACAAGCTAGATTGATTTGCCAACTACTATGCAGGTGAAGCACTGTTTTTTTCAATACAATGTCGGTATCTAAAGCCTCGTGGCATAACCTCAAGCAGGACACTAAATCCACACTCAAATAAAATTCATGTTTTTTTTTTTTTTGCTTTGGTTTTTATGTTAGCATGGGCAGGATTTATAAATGGGAGGCCTGGGCTTATTATCATCTATATTTATGGAAGGCTTGGGCTTTTTTAAATGACAGAGCTAAATGTATTCATGATTTAGCATTGTACTAGGATTGTATTGTTTAAACATTTTTGGTCATACCCGAGAGCAAGAGAAAGTACGCTTTAGATCACCTGTTAAAACACACACAAAAAAAGCTTTCTTACACAGATAGAAAGTGTATTGGTAAACCGATTTTGCTTTTAGCTTTACTGTTCCCTTTATAAGTTGTACTTGTAAGACACTTGCTAAAGTATTCACTACATGTGACCTTCCAGTACTGTTTTGGCGGTCAGCGAAAACAGGTTGCACTTGTTGGCATGTCACTCACAAACTTGGACTTGGATGTTTCAGTTGTATCAGTGTGATCTATGACCTGAGGTTTTTAAATGTGAAAGATAAGGATGTACGTGAGTCATTCTATTTTCTGTTGTAATAAACAGAGCAGAGAAAAATAAAGCCTTACTTCCTGTGGGAAAATTAAAATGGGTTGCCCTTTTGTACACATTGATGTTTGCATAGGAATGTTTTACTCTGATTTTCAGATCATGGCTTCCTCTCTCACAAGGCTGCGAGGCAATGCTTGCTGATGATAGTGACAAAATGTTTCCAGTTTATAAAACACAATCCAAGATCTATCCTGTCTTCTGAAGCACTCAATTAGTTTTGTCAAATATAAACCTAGCAATCGGTATATTAATTGGTTACCAATGTATTCTTCTTTCAATATTATGTACATCCAAAAGGATTTTACTCACCTTTTTCCAGCCCTGAGACTTTCGGTACTGCTGACCTCCACCTCCAGCAAGTGCTGTCAACAAGGAGGCATTGCTTCCTCGTTCAATCCAATGTCCTCATAGGGGAGCCTTGGGGACCAAATGCACACGTGCTGTGAGCTCTGCTTCTCATAGGTCAGTATTAAATGCTTATGCTTTCCTTTGAGCTGCAGTTTTGACCAGTCGGTCCAGCAGAAGCACTTCTAGCGGCTGTCAGTATGACAGCCACTAGAAGGGTGTTTAACCCTTAAAGGTAAACATTGTGGTTTCTGCAAAACTACTAAATTTTACTTTGAAGGGTTTAAACTGCATGGCCACTGCACCCACACCACCTAATTGAGAGGAAAGCCCCTCACTAACCAAAAAGAGGCTCCACCAATCAGGAGACTTTCATTGTGATCAATAGAGTTTAATTTTACCTGTGAACACCTGTCCGGCAGAGGCCTTTGGGATTAGACATTCAGCCTCCCACAATAGTTGCATTCATTATATCTAATTATTAGATAATAGAAAATAAGCTGATAGCAGCAATACTGCACCTGTGCACAGAGTTTCTGCAGTTCACTGTTGATGCATTGGAAAGTACATCTCATTTCAGTAGGGGACGTATCTCTGTCTGGCTAGGTATCTATATTTAAATCTAACTACTGGATAAAAAAGGGAGAAAAAAGGGTTAGCGCTTTAAAACAGAACAAGGCAGCAACTTTAAAAGGGAATCCCTTAGAACACAATGAAATAAAATAAAATATAAAAGCTGCGCCAAATAAAACCAATAAAAAATGAGTCCGTAAATAAAATAAAAATAGTCCAAATAAAAGAGAAAGTCCAAATGAAAATAAATAAAGTCTTAGCTGAATGGATCTTCTTTAGATAGTCTATACCAGGGGTAGGCAACCTACGGCACTAGTGCCATGCACGGCACTCAAGGTGTCTTTGCACGGCACTCAAGGCTGCTAGAGCCAAACAGGATCTGGCCTATCAGGAGTCCCAGTAAAACTTCAGATATCTGCTAATCCGAAAAGGTGGTGAAGGACAATCCTCAATTTATGCAATGCAGCACGTAGAGGTAGTGATCTCAGATCACTTCCTCCCAGCACCTGTGAATAGGAATCCACACTGTAATAGAGCAGCTCGCAGTTGCTGTTGCAGCTCCTGTCCTTGACATGTACCTGGCCGGCCTAGTCCCCACTGGAAGGCACCCACACTGCTAGATATACACAGAAATGCAGAATAACCCTCCCATGATACAAATAATACGGACAGCCCAGACACAAACATACACACAATCCGCACAAATGAAACACCACTAACAATCCACATGCATACACACAACCCCACATGCAATACCTCAAACAGCCCCCACACACTACCAAACACACACACTGTGACATATCCATCCACACACACACACACACACACACACACACACACACACAATTCCACAAGCAGCCCCCATACACAGCCCACATTCATATGTATCATACACAATACCATAAACTACTCATGAACATATACAAAATAATAGCTCATATACGCAGGGCCGTCTTTAATGCAGGGCAAACTGGCCAGCTGCACCGTGAGCCCTGCTGGCCTCAACAATTTCTAACCCTCTGGCCGGTAGTCCGCACACTAAGGAGGCCCACCGGGTGGCCCATGCACAAAGGACCACCTGGTGGGCTTCTGTCAGCAGGGGCCCGGTCGCACGCTAAGGCGCTTTAACAGCGGGAGTGGGCCCCTTGCTTTTCGGCAGCGGCTGGGAGGAAGTGACGGCCACGCACCACTTCCTCCCACAAAGAGAGGAGCGCGCGGGAAAGAAGAGTAGGCAGATTGGAGGGGGGCTGGCCGCGAGCGCTAGACCCCAACTCCCAACACCTTTCAGCCACCAGTAGGAAAGGTAGGAAACTGGAGGGTTGGTTTTAAAGTGTATGTCTGTGTCAGTATATCTGTCAGTGTGTGTGAGTGTCATGTTTGTGTGTCAGTATATCTGTGTGTGTGTGTCTGTGTGTCAGTATGTGTCAATATGTCTTTGTGTGTGTCAGTATGTGTATCAGTATGTCTGTGTGTATCAGTATATCTGTGTGTGTGTCAGTATGTTTGTATGTCAGCATGTCTGTATGTGTGTCAGTATATCTGTGTGTGTGCGCGTCAGTATGTCTGTGTGTGTATCTGTGTGTGTGTGCGCGCATTTCAGTGTGTATATATCTGTGTGTGTGTGTATATGTGCATACATCTCAACATTCACACACTAACACTACACACAAATACACCCCTGCATTCAAATTTCAACACTATGTACAAACACATGTCTGTGTTACACACCAAAATTATATGTAAATACACCCCTGCATTAAAAAAACAACACTACACAAATACATGCTTGCAATCACGCCAACACCACAAACAAACATATCCAATACAAAAACCTGTTTACATTCAAACACACAAAAACTGCTTAGTGCTAAATACAGACCTGCAAACATGGGTAAATGGTAGAGCCCCAGCTGTCAATGCATTCTGGAGTTGCACGACAGATGGGGATCTACCTTTTAATCACCCGTGCAACAGGGAGACCCCCAAAAACTCTTGCACCTCTCTACTTTAGGTCCGCCACTGCGTTGAGGTGGAGGACGTGATTGCATGCCTGGGGAGGGGGGACAGGGTCCAGGGGGCCCCAAGCAAATGCTTTGCCCAGGGTCCAGTCACTATTAAAGACGGCCCTGCATATATGCACAAATACAACGACACAAAGCAATTACAGAAAAAATAACACAAGCAGAATACGGCAGCATACACACCTCGATTAAAAAAAAAAAATAGGACCGGCACGCTGCGGGACATCACAATCCTATATCGGCACAGTGCTGCTAAAAGGTTGCCTACCCCTGGTCTATACAATGATGAGTTGGGAACAGTGTCCTCGTTGTCCTTCCTCAGGTAAATCCAATGATATGAAAAGATAAAACAAATAACCAAAATAGTGTAATATGTTCACTAGAGTGTAACAGATAAAGAAAAAATAGTATAGCACCCACATTTAATAGAGCTATAACTAGCTCTAGTGTGGAGAGCGTACAGCGGTTTAGATCCCCGCTTGTAGGATATAATGCAGCTTTCTTTTCTTCAGGGGTAAAATGGCACTCAAAGAGAATAAAAAGACACAACCAATAGTGTTCTCTGTATAAAAATTATGAGGAAATAAAATAAATAAACTAAATGGTACTCACAAGAATGGAGCAGGCTGACTGCTCCTTGATGATAGCGTAGGTGGAATAATCCCCACCAAGGATTGCTTGGAGTCCAGAGGTAGAAGATGCCAGGTAAAAGAGTGTATATAAAGATTATTGGCACAAGCGAAAAATATGGAATATTGATAAAGCCATTATAGGCGAAACGCGTTTATGGACATTTATATTGTGTATTTTATATATTAAAGATTCTTTTGGTCATTTTTTCGCTTGTGCCAATAATCTTTATATACACTCTACTTTTACTTGGCATCTTCTACCTCTGGACTCCAAGCAATCCTTGGTGGGGATTATTCCACATACACCTATCATCAAGGAGCAGTCTGCCTGCTCCATTCTTGTGAGTACCATTTCATTTAACTACTGGATACCTGTTTTTATTCATTTCAAAAAAACTAAACCAATTCGGTAAAGAAACAACAAAACAGCTGTTTAAAGTTGACACAAAAATGTATGTTATGGACTAAACGGGGTCAGGAAGAAAAATTTGGAACACCACTTTTGCAAGCCTGTATATTAGCAGTACTCTGTAATATACCATTGATTTATACTTCTAGTCTGTTCTAAAAGTGGAAATTAAAAAAAATTGATTTCTCCATAGTGATTTCACTCCACACTTGCCTCCACTATTTTTGCCCTTTAAAAATAACCTCAATTGATCTTTGACTTAATGAAAATCTGAAACTTTCTTATGCATAACAGCTGTCACGCAAAATGGAACATTTTAGCAGTCTTGTGTAATTTAATTTATAGTTTGGCTTTCCCTTTCAGAATTCGTTTCAGTCTATGTATTTGTCTTTCTAATAGTATTTTCCCCATGTGTTTTGCTTATGATCTGTGTTACATATTATAGTCTGTAGTTTTTAATGGTGTAAGTGTACATTTGTTATCAGTTGGAAATCCACATGTACTGTTCATTTGGCACCGCTTTTGCTGGCCAGCTAATTTGCACCTCAGCATTTCCATGCTAATTTTATGATCGTGCAGATATTCTTTTTTAACCTCCAGAGCATTTGACAGGAGAAACGGAAAAGCAAGCAGTGGAAGGAATGTGATTTTTGTCAGTTCGCTATACATTAGCACCAAAAAAAACCTGAAATGAATCACCACTAGTGGACGCGCCCATTACATATATTCTGTCCATTTTCCATTTGTTTTCCTTTCCTACGTTAATTTTGCAGCCAGTGTAAGGATTATGTTAAAAATAAAACCTACATAATGTATATTTATCAGAGCTGTGCAGAGGTAGTAACCTTAAAGGAAACCTATCATGATAGGTTCACTTTAACTGCAATTGCCCCTATAGGCATTTAGTGTTTTGTTTTTCCCTAGAGAAAAATATGTTCACTGTAAAATGTTTGTAAAGTTAAAAAAGTTCTAACTGGAGAAGTCGAATCCTTTAACATAGTAAAGATTTAGCAACTGACATCACAATTCACAATTGTGATATATATATATTTTTTTAATTCTTTATTTTGGTTTGTGCATCAGATAACAGTGTTCATGCAGAGCCACGACAGCAACTGCAGGCATTTTCATAGTGTTACAGATATGTGGCAGTGTAAACTGCACATTTTTTTTGATAATGACATGAAAGGTACAAACACGTGTAGTTAGGATGTACATACATGCTTGGATAGGCATTAGAATTACATAGGTGGGTATACACAAGCTCAATCCTCCGTTTCAAGCTCCCCACTGGGAACTGGGCTGTGTGTCAGGTTGGTCTGAGGCCTTGTGTTGTGTTCCTCCTTCGGGTTCAAAGTTGCGCTGGTGTCTCAAGCTGCCACGCTGCTCCTCCTCAGCTTGTGCGAGGTAAGTGTTTCTTCGTTGGTGCCCTTGTTGGTGCGGTCATTGTTCCGCCTGTGTGGGAGCAAGAGAGGAGGGTGCGTCCGGCGGCCCTCACTTCGTGGGCGCCGCGTGGTCTCCGCCATTTTGGGAGCGGTCTCTCGCTGGTTTTGCGGCACTTGTCTGGGTCACAGGGTGGGGACTGGGATCACCCCCGCCGGTCCATAGCCTTGCGTTTCAGCTATACCGCTGGTGGGCAGGATAGCTGGGCGGCGGCCGTCCACCCCACTCACCGCCCGGGCGGTCTCCATCACGGTCAGCTGGGATCGCCCCCAGAGGGACTAGAACCGCGTGGCAAGCCTCACCTCGGGACCAGGGTTGCCTCACGAACTGGGGTACAAGTTTCTGGCTGTTAATAAGCGTTTTGCCGATCGATAGGGCCATAAACTCTAGCTTTTTTCAGGAGCTCTGTCTCCATGCTTCCACTCAGCATGGCGGTCCGGCCCCGCCCCCGACAATTGTGATATTTTTTATTGCATTATATGTATACATATTTTTATAGATGTATGCGTTATTATTCTTATTTATGAACTTTCTAGATTAATTTGTGCTATCTTGTGACAATTAGATACATTTTTTGAGATATTAGATGTCTTTAAAATGATTCAATATAATATACAGTAGCCAGCTTGAATATATGTTTAATACACTACCGGTGTAAAGTCCGCATTACGCTGCTTAGCAACGCCCCACTTGCCGTTTCCTACACGGCATGCGTCACGTGACGATACGAGTCACGTGTCCCATCGAGGGTGGAGCCTCCTAATGATAACAGCATTTTTTTTTTAAACATAAAAAACTTACAATGCACTGTTTCAAATTATTACGCACAGTAAGTTTCAAAACACTTTATAGGTTGTAAAGAACTGAAAATGGTCATTTGTTGTGTTTGCAGCATATTTACTGAAATCAAAAGCTATTTTAATCAAACTTATAACAACATTTTAACTTTTTAAACATTTTAATAGGTCACGTAACATTTTAACATAGTACCCCTTATTTGATAGCAGCTTCACAAGTCTTGCATCCATTGAACTTGTGAGTTTTTGGACAGTTTCTGCTTGAATTGGTTTGCAAGATGTCAGAATAGCCTCCTAGAGCTGCTGTTTGGATGTAAACTGCCTCCCACCCTCATAGATCTTTTGCTTGAGGATGCTCCAAAGGTTCTCAATAGGATTGAGGTCAGGGGAGGATGGAGGCCACACCATGACTTTCTCTCCTTTTATCCCCATAGCAGCCATTGATGCAGATGTATTCTTTGCAGCATGAGATGGTGCATTGTCATGCATGAAGATGATTTTATTACGGAAAGCATAGTTCTTCCTTCTGTATCAGGGAAGAAAGTGGTCAGTCAGAAACTCCACATACTTTGCAGAGGTCATCTTTACACCTTCAGGGACCCTAAAGGGGCCGACCAGCTCTCTTCCCATGATTCCGGCCCAAAACAAGACTCCACCACCGCTTTGCTGACGTTGCAGCCTTGTTGGAACAGGGTGGCCGTCCACCAACCATCCACTACTTAAAGGGACACTATAGTCACCTGAACAACTACAGCTTAATGTAGTTGTTCAGGTGAGATCTATAGCTCCCTGCAGCCTTTCTCATGTAAACACTGTATTTTCAGAGAAAATACAGTGTTTACATTGATTGATGGGAATACCTCCAGTGGCCGTCACTCAGACGGCCACCAGAGGGACTTCCTATCACGCAGGGCCCTAAAAAGGACCTCTACACGTCAGATGTATTAAAATACGTCTGATGTGTTCAGGAGAGAGAAGGCACTGTGTGCGCGCCTTCTCTCTCCAGCCTGTCAGCGGAGGAGGGGTCGGGCAAAGACCGCGAGCTGAGCTGTCACTCAGCTCAGCTCGCAGCCGCGCACACCGCGTGCATGCGCGGTAGTGCGCTCAGCACTTCAGAGGGCGGCATGAATGCCGTCCTCTGAAGTATGTGCGCATGTGCGGCAAAGCCGCGCATGTGCACAAGGGAGCAATGACGCTTCCAAATGGAAGCGTCTGATTGCTCCCTGCTCGCGCCCGCCTATTTTGTCATTTTGACGAAATAGGGGGCGCGGCTTCACGAGGCTCCCGGCGCTGGAATGAGGTGAGTAAAATCACCTCCCTGGAGAGTCCCTTTAATCGAATAGAAGGTTTATGCACAGTTGCAAGACTCTGGAGGAATCTACACCTTGATGTCCGTGGGACTCCAGAGGCACCAGCAGCTTCAAATATCTGTTTGCTGCTGTGTAATGGTATTTTAGCAATTGATCATCAGAGGTGGGAATACGGACAGAAGATAGACATAAGTCTTAAGCAGAGCGTTAGGGCCTAGACGGGTAATACTTGTGTATTAGGGAGGATAGATAGGTGGGAGCAGCATTATGTAGAGATTTGAAAGCAAGAACCAGAATTTTAAATTGAGCCCTATATCTTACGGTAAGCCAATGTAGGGACTGACAGAAGGCGTGGGCGGTGCGGGCAGACAGGAAGATGAGCCTCGTCGTCACCTTCATTATGGACTGTAACTGGGCAAGTTGGGAGCACAAAAGACAACTGAGAAGCGGATTACAGTAGTCAAGACGAGAAAGGACAGTGAAATGGACCAGCACCTTAGTCGCATCTGGCGTTAAGTAGGGTCGGATGCGCACAATGTTTTTAAGATGGATGCGGCAGGATTTGGCAATAGACTGAACATGAGACGTGAATGAGTGGTCGGAGTCAAAGAGAACACCTAGGCAGCGATCCTGCATGGTGGAGCTGATGTTAGCACCGTTGACTTGGAAACAGACAGACATGGAGTAGCAACACTTGAGGGAGGAAAGACCAGAATTTCAGTTTTGGTCAAGTTGAGTTTAAGGAAGTGGGCAGCCATCCAGTTAGAAATAGCAGAAAGGCAGTCAGAGACACTAATCAAGAGGGACAGGGAGAGACCAGGAGAGGACAGGTAGATTTGCGTGTCATCTGCATAGAAATGACATTGGAAGCCAAAGGAGCTAATGAGTTTACCAAGGGAGGCAGTATAGATGGAGAACAGTAGGGGACAAAGGACTGAACCTTGGGGGACAACAACAGAGAGGAGTTGGGGAGAAGAAGCAGAGCCAGAGAAAGAAACACTGAAAGAGCGCTGGGAGAGGTAGGAGGAGCACCATGAGAGAGTGATATCTTGTAAACCGAAAGTTTAGTATTTTAAATAGTAAATAATATATTGGTTTTAAAGTATTTTTTTTTTTATTTTTTTTTATTTTGCGAAGTACATGAAATGGACTGGGCGGTATGCCCTGCAACTGAAAGGCAATGTTTTCCTTGTAGGTTTAACATGTCTCTAGTGGCACTAAAGTAAAAATTGAACCCTGTCATAGCTCAAATTACTTTCCTAGGAAGCATTTAATTGGTGCAGCCTTGCATGTGCACTTGCCTCCCAATGCATTGGATTGGCTGAGATCATTGAGAGTTATGACCTCAGCCAGGGGGAGGCAAGGCTGTAGCACGGAGACCAGTCCTCCGCGGATTGCAAGGTAAATAAATCTTACCCTTTAACCCCTTAACGCCGTTACGGCGTTCTATGCCGTCGCGGCTTTAAAGGGCTTTAAAGCCGTTGCGGCGGCATAGAACGCCGTAACGGCTTGCAGCCCCAGGAGCAGAGGTGTACTCACCTCTGCCGCGATCCTCTTCTGGGGGGCTGTCTGAGAGCCCAGGCAGCCCCCCTCCGGCAAATGAGGCCCCCGGGGGCCATGTGATCGCTCTCAAAGAGCGATCACATGGCCCCCTATAGCTGGCTATGGATCTGCCAGCAGGGGGACTGTTTAAAATATTAGACAGTCCCCCTGCTGGTAGGTAGTGTAAAAAAATAAATATTAAAATGTTATAAAATAAATTAAATGCCTTTTTATATATATATAATATGTATATATATTATATATATAATATATATACATATTATATATATGTAACGTCATACGTAATGTATTTTAATATTAATATTAGTATATATATTAATATTAAAATACACTTAGAATGACGTTACATATATATAATATGTATATATATTATATATATAATAGATCTACATATATATATTATATATATATACGCATAATTACAATAATAAATAAATAAAATAATTAAATAAATAAATAAAATATTGAAACAAAATATAAAATAAATTATATATTCATGTAATTTCATTCTAACTGTATTTTGTTATTAATATATATATATTGGAAACAGAATACACTTAGAATGACATTCTATATATATCTATCTATATATAAAATACAAATAACCGCAAATATATATAGAGAGATAAATACATATAATTACATAAAAGATTACATTAGTATACACGTAGAATTTATATACCTATAAATGCATATATATTAAAATTCTACGTGTATATTTAAGTAATTTTTTAACATAATTATGTCATTTGATTAATTAAAATTTGATTGACATGCCTGACAACACAGGGAGAAAGTGCAGAGAATTTAATTCGCATGCACTATATTAGACCCTGTAACTCTCCAAGACACCATAAAACCTGTACATAGGGGGTACTGTTTTACTCGGGAGACTTCGCTGAACTCAAATATTAGTGTTTAAAACTGGTAAATTGTATTACAACGATGATATTTTAAGTAAAAGTGACGTTTTTTGCAATTTTTACAAACAAACGGCACTTTTATGGACTATATTATTGTTGTAATATGTTTTACTGTTTTAAAACACTAATATTTGTGTTTAGTGAAATCTCCCGAGAATAACAGTACCCCACATGTACAGGTTTTATGGTGTTTTGGAAAGTTAGAGAGTCACATATAAGGCTTCCATTTCATTTTTTTGACATTGAAATTTGCCAGATTAGTTATGTTGCCTTTGAGACCGTATGGTAGCCCAGGAATAAGAATTACCCCCATGATGGCATACCATTTGCAAAAGTAGACAACCCAAGGTATTGCAAATGGGGTATGTCCAGTCATTTTTAGTAGCCACTTAGTCACAAACACTGGCCAAATATTAGTTTTTTGCTTTTTTCACACAAAAACAAATATGAACGCTAACTTTGGCCAGTGTTTGTGACTAAGTGGCTACTAAAAAAAACTAAACATACCCCACGTTCAATACCTTGGGTTGTCTACTTTTTCAAATGGTATGCCATTATGGGGGTAATTCTCATTCCTGGGCTACCACACCGTCTCAAAGGTAACATTACTAATCTGGCAAATTTCAATTTGAAAATGGAACGTTCTATATTTGACCCTGTAACTTTCCAAAACACCATAAAACCTGTTAATGGGGGGTACTGTTGTACTCGTGAGACATCGCTGATTACAAATATGTGCATTTTGTTGCCGTAAAACCTAACAGTATTATGACATTTACAGCTAAAATGTGAGGCGGAACTACAAATTTAAAAAAAAAATTCAAATTTCTCACAGTTTTTTTTTATTTTATTCATAATAAATTGTTTCAAATACAAATATTTTATATGAAATGAAAGCCCTGTTTCTCCTGAACAAAATTATATATAATAAGTGTGGGTGCATTTAATATGAAAGAGGGGAACTACGGGTAAACAGACATATAGCGCAAATTCCAGTTTTTGTTTACGTTTTGTTTTGATCAGAACGTGTACTATTGACTCCGTCCTGAAGGGGTTAATCCCCTGCAAGGGGTTGGGGGAAGACACCTAAGTTAGGAATACATATTTGTGTTCCTTTAAGGAAAACTAGTGTGAATGATTAACACTAAAAACTTCTAACATGGGAGCTAATGGATGAAGTGATAAATGGCCCTTTTTTAAGTAGACAGTGTTTTTTTTCCGTGTGTTGATCAGTGAATGGAGAGCAGGGAAAGTATGTTTATGTAGCCATTGGAAAACATGATTACCATAGCGTGTGCTTGCCAAGTAAACATGCTATGTAGAAATGGAGCTAAAGCTCAGCAAATACTGTGGAAATTAATATGATTGCTGTCACAAATCTGCTTAACAGGGCAAATGTTTGCTGTAAACTGTTTTACCCTATTGGCCTTTCTGGGAACGGGCACTGCACTGTCAAAGCTGATGTTCCATGATTTTCGTTTTTATTTAACTACATTTTTGTTGTTGTTTTGTTTTAAAGCAATATGGTTAAAGTAGCACTGCAATGTTTTATTATTTCTTTCAGTTCTTTATGCCTCTTGACACTAGAGACACAACATCACTTAATCTCAATGAAGTGGTGTGGGAGCCATGTCCCTCCAATTTTAACCCTGCAGCTGAAAACATTGCCCTTCTGCAGGTATGGCAATGCTTTCTCTGCAGGTTTGATCTGCCTCTAATGGCAGTCATACTGACAGCCACTAGAGACGCTTCCATGAAACTACAGAGTAAAAACTCTATTTCTGGCAAATGGTTTGAACGATTTTTTGAGAGCATTTTCCCGCTCATGTGCCCTAGTCTCCCAATGACTTCCTATGGGAAAGCATTGGATTGGTTGAGATAATCAATCTCCATGATCTCAGCCAGAGAGGCAGAGCTTCACTGAGTAGACCTGCGCTCCGAGGGGGGAAAAGGGTAATTCATAAAAAATAAAATTGAAAAAATTTAACCCTGGTAGCACTGGCTCCTTCGCCTATATGGTAATTAGGGCACAGGATTGTAAGCTCATTTGAGCAGCATCCTCATCAACCTATTATTCCTGTAACATTTTGTAATTCTCTCATTCATTGTGAAATATCCCCCTTTATAACATTGTAAAGCTCTGTGAAATGCGTTGGTGCTAAATAAATACCAATAATAATAAATAAGATTGTTAGGAATACATATTTGTATTCCTAACACTATAGTGTTCTTTTAATGATTATACTGCCTCTTGCTTTTATTTATATGTATTATCTTTCCTTCCTTGCGCGGAATCTAAATATCTGGGGTGCAATCTGAAGTGTGCCATTCTGTGGGATTCCTTTGACTGTGAATTGTGGGTAAATTAGTTTAGCAACTAAAGTATCACTTTGTCTAAAGCTAATATGTATGCATAATTTGCTAAAGTACTTTATTATACAAATACATTAACATCTGCTTTAAAGGAAACCGAAATAATGAGAATAAATGCCAATTGGAACTTCTGTATTTAAACAGAATGACAATGCAAGATAATCCACTATATGAGAGAGCACATTGTAACATTTTGCAGTATAAAGAGACGTTTCCATATCTTGACACAATCTGTCAAGTCACTAAAGTTTGTAATGTTTGCTTCTGTAGCTATTGTTTGTTGACAATTGTGGAAAATTATTTGTAGAAAATGCAAATACCGGTACATAATTTGACAAAGAAATATTTCATAGGACATAGGTGGACCATTTTTGCCACTATGTAATTATGTGTTTTTTTTTATTTGTTATTCTTCTGTCCTCTTGCAGTGTGTTATATGAAGGCAAGGACCGTCTCATGGCGGGTTGCGAGATCATTAAGGCCACCCCATATGGACGATGTGCAAATGTCAACAATAGCTCTACCACTTCCTCACGAATATTCATCACCTACCGACGAGCGATTAAGAAACGTACACAAAATTCTTTAGCTGTGACTGATATCTGTGTAATCATTACTAATAAAGGGGAGACTCCACCCCACACCTTCTGTAAGGTGGACAGGAACCTCAACTGTGGCCTGGTGAGCAAGCTTTAAAGGGGCAGAAATATGTCCATAAAATGAACTTTTAAATAACCTTTCTTTCTGTCTAATTACTAATATAATTATTATTATTTTTTAATCTTACTATTTAGTTCATAAAATTCCTGACCAGATAACCCAAAACATGGGTTTAACATTCTCAAAGTAAGGGAGATTTGCTTATTCAGGAAGACCAAGGCCTGATATACTCACCACCATAACTTTCACTATCCGTAGTGTTGACTCTGCAGCTTTCTGCAAACATTGCATGTTATTTTGCAAAATTAGTTTTTGAAGCAACCACATGTCCCATCTGTATAAATGTACACTTGTTAACAAATGAGCAATCTTTTCCATTTAACTTCCTTTTGTGCTTCAAATTGCTTCTTTTTTGCTCTGACCCTGCCAGCTACCAAAAAGGGCTTTTACTATCTTGAGTTCTCTCCCATCCAGGCACATATTACTGGTTCTGAATTTCGCGAATACAGTTTCACTTATTGTGCGTCCTTTTTAGAAATAAAGTTGTGTTTAATCTTTTCTTTCCTCATGCTTCTCTGTCTTATTTTTATAGTGGGGATCCAATGTCTACTTGTGTTACAAGAAGACTGTTCCAGCTTCTAATTCCATTGCTTATAAACCAGGTTAGTTGTTTGTTTTGTTTTCATCATCATGTAGCCACTCAGGGCTGGCCCGTCCATAGCCAGCGGTGGAGACACGGCTTCAGGCTACACTCCGTCAGGGGCGGGCTGGCAGCTTTCTAATTAGGTGAGTTAGGCGGCTGTTTAACTAAGGCATCGCGGCCGCCTAACTTGCCATAGGGCAGGCAGACTGTGTCGGGTCCTCGGTCCCTCACCGAGGACCCAACACCAGGAGGGGGCCCGGCGTCTTGCCGGTATGCTGCCGGGTGTGAGGCCCCTCCAGTCTGCCCTGAGAGGCAGTGAGCCAGCACAGTTTGCTTACAGTGCGTGAGCTGCAGACTGTGCAGCGTCTCGCGATCTCTGACCCATCAGAGCGTTGCCACGGGTTACCATGGCAATGTTCAGACTTCTGGATATCGCGAGACACAGCACAGTCTGCAGCTTACACCTGGCAGAGCTGCAGACTGTGCTGGCTCTCTGCTTCTCAGGGCAGATTGGGGAGACAGCCCACCGGACCACCAGGGGTCAAAGATACTGGACCACCTGGGAAAAAAAAGAAGCTATTTTTTAAATTACAATCCCCTCCCTCCCTCACTATTTCCCCCCCCCCCCCCGACTGTGTCACCCCCTCCCTCCCTCAGTCACTCTGCCACCCCTTCCCTTACTGTGTCACTTCCTTCCTCCCTCAGTCACTCTACCACCTGTCACCACCTACCTCCCTCAGTCACTCTGCCACCCCTCCCTTACTGTGTCACCCCCTCCCTCCCTCAGTCACTTTACCACCTGTCACCTCCTCCCTCACTCTGCCACCCCCTCCCTCTGCCACCTGTCACCCACTCTGTCACCTGTCACCCCCTCCCTCAGCCACTCTGTCACCCACTCTGTCACCCCCTCAGTCACTCTGCCACCTGTCAACCACTCCCTCAGTGTGTCACCCCCTCCCTCAGTCACTTTGCCACCTGTCACCCCCTCCCTTACGGTCACCCCCTCCCTCCCTCAATCACTCTGCCACCTGTCACCCCCTCCCTCCTACACACACACACACACGCCTACACACACATGCCTACACACACACTCCTACACACACACACACACACTGTGCATCCACTATACACACACACACACTGTGCATCCACTACACACACACACACACTGTGCATCCACTATATATATATATATATATATATATATATATATACACACACACACACTGTGCATCCACTATATATATACACACACACACTGTGCATCCACTATACACACACACACACTCACTGTGCATCCACTATACACACACACACACTCACTGTGCATCCACTATATACATATACATACACACACACACACACACTGCATCCACTATATACACACACCGCATCCACTATATACACACACACACTGCATCCACTATATACACACACACTGCATCCACTATACACACACACACACACACTCTGCATCCACTATACACACACACAATGCATTCCCTACACACTCTGCATCTACTACACAGACACTGCATTCACTACACACACTACATAACATAATGGATGTGGGCACTTTTTGCTTGGTGTAAGCATTTCATTTTTTGATCCAGGCAGCACAATGCCATGGGCCGGCCCTGTACCCACCCACCCCCTACCCACCCAGAAACTTTATTAACAATCATTGCACAATCACAGAAAGGAGCTGTAAATCCACTTAACAGAGGGTTGTGATCATCATGAGCCTAAAAAAAGTATGAAAACACAGGGGAGCATGTAGGCATGGTAGACATTAAGCTGAATTGACCTTAAGTTAAATCTTACTACACCAGCTTTACACCAACTTTAATTTTATGGCACTAGTGTTGGGAAGTGAGGCGCGGTATGTAATTATATATTTGTTTTAAAAAAAAGTGCCTGTATAATAGTATATAAAATGTCATCATGAAATGTGAATAAAGGGTCTCTTAATCGATCTATATTATTATTTTAAAGAAATATTTGAAAACAAGACAGTGCTGCCTTTTAATTGCTTAAGTACAGTCCATCTACTCTGTGAAATTAGTTTTTTTACATATATTGCTCATCTGTTTAAATGTCACTAATCCTTTGCTAGCTAAAAGGTGTAATGCAATTTTGACTAAATGAGCAAGTTAAATTGTAACTGTATAAACCGTTATCCTGGATAGCGCAAATTTATGGATGGTCATTAATCCTAAACCTTAGTCCAATCTCACTGCCACAATGAGGTCTGTTGAAAAAATGGTAGAGACCTCTTTCTCTTAATGGAGTTTTCAGTTTGATTGACTTAACCTTAGGGGAACTTTATCAGGCAAGCTGAGACAAATAGAAGTGACTGGAATTTGAAGTTAAAGGGACTCTATAGTCACCTGAACAACTTTAGCTTAATGAAGCAGTTTTGGTGTATCGAACATGCAGCCTCACTGCTCAATCCTTTGCCATTTAGGAGTTAAAGCCCTTTGTTTATGAACCCTAGTCACACCTCCCTGCATGTGACTTGCACAGCCTTCCATAAACACTTCCTGTAAAGAGAGCCCTATTTAGACTTTCTTTATTGCAAGTTCTGTTTAATTAAGATTTTCTTATCCCCTGCTATGTTAATAGCTTGCTAGACCCTGCAAGAGCCTCCTGTATGTGATTAAAGTTCAATTTAGAGATTGAGATACAATTATTTAAGGTAAATTACATCTGTTTGAAAGTGAAACCAGTTTTGTTTTCATGCAGGCTCTGTCAATCATAGCCAGGGGAGGTGTGGCTAGGGCTGCATAAACAGAAACAAAGTGATTTAACTCCTAAATGACCGTGAATTGAGCAGTGAAATTGCAGGGGAATGATCTATACACTAAAACTGCTTTATTTAGCTAAAGTAATTTAGGTGACTATATTGTGAAAAAATACCGCTTTGTTAAATTTCTATCCCCAACAATAAAGATTTGGAGTGGTTAGGGACATTCGTAGAGAGTAATACATGGTAAGACAAAAATAAATATTGATAGTATACGGTAAGTGTAGATTAATTAAATAAATGCATGAATGTAGAAAATGGGCCACTAGTTATCTCCTGTCTTGGTAAATAGGATCTAAATAATGTACGAAACTTGATTCTTGGACATAATTGTTTAGTTAAAATCTCAAACAATATTTGCTACAATGTTATCCATCTGGCTAAATATTGTGATTTAGCACCGGTCTTGGCATCCTTTACTGTGTCTTTTATAAGTAGCTGTGTGTCAGAGCTCCATAAGAAATAAATGTGCAGAAAGTGATTTATGCTATTTGAATCCAACTTCTGTGCGAAGCCCTAGTTATTTCATTACCATGTCAATTCCAATGAGTACAGTCTATTTAGAGGGACTTTCTATGTTTTTGACCAGAGATTTTAGGATATTATCATGTTAAATGATATAGCCATTTATATTTGGACTTCCTCTTCTAGGTTTGATCTTTAGATACCCTGAGGAAGATTATAAGTCATTCCCACTCTCTGAATCTGTGCCTCTCTTTTGCTTGCCAATGGGGGCTACTATAGAATGTTGGGATCCCCAAAACAAACAACCTCTTCCAGTTTTCTCCACTTTCGTCCTTACAGCCTCCACAGCTGAGAAGGTAAGCTGCCTGCACATAATATTGTAATATTGAGGTTTATGCAATCCAAAGAAAATGTACTTGTATTAAATTACTTTGTATTAAAAGAAGACTGATGCGAATACTATAGTAACCAATATTGATGTATATCTATAGTAATGTTCTCCCTTTGGGTAGAGCACTGATTTCTGCCTGTTGTCTTTATAAATATATTTTGAGCTTTAGCAAATTACATTACAGTCCAGGTATGACCAGGGCATGCACTGTAAAGAAAAGAAAAGGAGAAATAGAAATATTTTTCTCTCTCTACACTTTCTTTATGCTGACTGCCAGGTACAAAAGACGTATCTTAGAATGATTGACCGGGAATCAAGATGGAGACATCCCCATGCATGATAAATAGATGTTGAGTTCAACAATTAAAGGGAATCTCCAATGCCAGGAAAACAATCCGTTTTCCTGGCACTGCAGGTTCCCTCTCCCTCCCACCCCCCAATCCCCGGTTACTGAAGGGGTGAAAACCCCTTCAGTCACTTACCTGAGGCAGCGACGATGTCCCTCGTCGCTGTCTCCGCCTCCGCGCCGCTCCTCCTACTGACTCAGTCGGCCGGTGGGCGAGACTGATCCCGCCTACCGGCTGGGGAGACCTAATGCGCATGCGCATTAGCGTTCTCCATAGGAAACCATTGAAAATGATTTTCAATGCTTTCCTATGGGAAAAAGAGCGACGCTGGAGGTCCTCACACAGCGTGAGCACGTCCAGCGATGCTCTAGTACAGATAATCTGTGCTATAATCCAGGAAGATCCCTCTAGTGGCTGTCTAGTAGACAGCCACTAGGGGAGGACTTAACCCTGCAAGGTAATTATTGCAGTTTATAGAAAACTGCAATAATTACACTAGCAGGGTTAGGAGTAGTGGGAGTTGGCACCCAGACCACTCCAATGGGCAGAAGTGGTCTGGGTGCCTGGAGTGTCCCTTTAATTTTAAAACCTTACAAATAGGTTTGTTAAATATAGGGGATGAGTATTGGCTCCTGGAGAAGCTGTTTTCAACAATGGAAAACCAAGATTGAGCAACTGGTTTCAAATGAAAAGTTTTTGTGCATCTTTTAAATCTGTTCTCAAAATCAGTGTTCAGAAGTAAACATCTTTCTTCTTAGACATTCTGTGGTGTTTGGAACGGCATGTATTTGAAATGAGTCATAAAACGAAATTTCTACACAATACAATTAGTGCTCAATGTTTAATTATTTTAAAAGTTATTGTAGTTTATGCAAACAATAAAAAAAGATATATATATATATATATATTTTTTTTATTTGTATTTTTTTTATTTTTTTAAACCAAAACTGCCTCACAGGAAGTTGCTTTAAACTGTTTTGTAATTCTGCTAATCATTATCAAAATTCTGTAGCTGTACGTTTCTAGGCGATGCAGTTACCATTTTAGGTTGAGTTAATTGTTTTTGTACTAGTACAGAAAATCCTGTGTCCTAATTTTAAACTACTGCAGTTTTGGGACTAAATGAGCGTTGCATGATACATGGAACTGTTAATGTATGTTGTTTTTTATTTTTTGTACTTTGCAATATAAGATGCTATGTACATGTTCAAGCAGAAAATGAATTTGAGCTACTTTCAATATTCAAACACGTTGCAGCATTGAAGCAGACTTGATATGTATGGAGTAGTATTGTATATTTAGCTTGAATTCTGATCTTTAAATAGTTCATATTTATCTTAGAATCTTTTTTTGTGAAGAAATTTATATATTTTTTAAATTGTTTCATTTTCTGAGCTTTTGTAAGTTTAAATGAATGTCAAAAACACAGTGAACGCTAAAATGTTAAAAGGATTTCCTGGAAAGCAGAATTAATTTATAAAATGTTTGTTTTTCTTTAATGAACTCCAAAGGGACACAAAGCACCATAACTACCTGTAGTGGTTATGGTGCCAGGAGCCCCAATGCACCCATTCACTGTAAGGAGTCAAATAATGTTGGAGTGTTTTGGCAGTTATCTGGTTTCCCAGATAGTCGGGAAGACTGCACCCCCTATGTGTAATGGTAATAGTGCTTAACCCCTTAAGGACCAAACTTCTGGAATAAAAGGGAATCATGACATGTCGCACATGTCATGTGTCCTTAAGGGGTTAAACTGTCCCTTTTCGCTGAATGGCAAAGATTCAAATGACAATTCTGTATTATTTTATTTTTAAAAATAGATTTGGTAATTCCACTGTATTGCACACTGGAAATTCTTCACTTTCCTCTGGCTAGTGCATTTCTGCGCATGACATGCAAATGAATGACCACCTTGGTACTTTAATGATCATGTGCTATGCAAATGAATGCCCCTATGACAGAATTATTATGCTCAGTTGCAAAAGAGAAGCTACTCCAGAATACTATTCCAAAAAAAATTAAGCTTCCAATAAAATTAAGAAAAGATCCCATGAAGTCTCACTAGGGGTCTCACGAGATTATACCTTGATATTAACCTAGCACTTAGAGAAACTATATTGGGAGGGAGCAGCTGTGTCAGACAGATGGCTAAATATACATTTTCC
Organism: Pelobates fuscus; assembly: GCF_036172605.1. Lineage (NCBI taxonomy): Eukaryota > Metazoa > Chordata > Amphibia > Anura > Pelobatidae > Pelobates > Pelobates fuscus. The sequence goes on along the minus strand of NC_086321.1, from coordinate 254,538,809 downwards.
AGATGTATCCTACCTCACTTAACGCTCTATAGAAGTTTTCGCAGCTCGCAATAAATGTTATTTCTTATTAAAGGTTTACGGTGCTGCTATTCAATTCTATGAGCCGTACCCTCGTGAAATGTTGTCTGAAAAACAAATGATGCAATTGGGGCTGATATCTGCTGTAGAGAAAAAAGTACTGACCTCCAAGGCCATCAATACCAACAAATGCATCTGCCTGCTCTCACACTGGCCTTTCTTTGAGACCTTCCGCAAATTCCTTGTGTTCATCTACAAGCTGTCCGTGTCCGGTCCAAATACACTTCCCATTGAGAAGTAAGTAGGAAGAACAGTGTTTCTAATATTGTTTGCTTACACCATTTAATACATGTTGCATTTGTTCTTGTGTGTAATTATAAGTAAGCTGATGATCTGCTCGTGATGACAGTCCCTATATAGCTTTTCAGTACTTTAGGATAAATATATATATAATATTTTTTTCAGGATTTTGCTAAGTAAATGTCTTTTAACAAGTAGATGTTATATAGAGGATTACTTGACCGCTTTAGGGCCAGACTCGACATTCGTTGTCATGTTCTGTGAAAAAAATGCTTATGATTCATCCAAGGTTGCAATCCTATAATAGCATAAACATTATTTAAAGAAACACTAACAATGTTAAGGTCAACATTAGGCCAGCAGTTATCTGCATCTTGATAATTTTTCTTTTTATAGCAGTTGTAAAACTTTTTTTTCCACCCACAAAATACATTGCATTTTTCAAACTTGAGATAATTAATGAAACAAAACTATTTTTTGACTGACCTTGGATTCTGTAGCAGGCAGTGCCATAGTATCTGATTTGGCTAAAATAACTTTGAGTCCTCTCACTGTTACTGTTTAAAAACTAATTTGTACTATATGTGAAATGTTTCTACTTTAAATTTTTAAGTCTGGTGTGATCCTTTGGATAGCTATGACAGTTCCTTGTATGTTATATAATAATTTTTCTACCAGTAATTACATTTTCGTAAAAGACAGGCCAAAACAAAAATAATATATTAATATTATTTAAAGTTCGAAGTGGGTGTTTCAAATATTGTAGACATGTTGATACAGTAGATTCACCCAGATCAGATGGGTGCATCGTCCCTGTCCTTTGAACCCTGCAATGTAAAACATTGCAGGTTTTTTTTTTTTTTTTTTTTAAACGCAATATTTACATTGCAATGTTAAGTCCACCTCTAGTGGGGATTCCACTGCACTGACCCAGTTTTACGAGGTCACGTGATGCAGAAGCTCTCAGAGAAAAGCATTATTTGAATGCTTTCCTGTGGGGAAGCTTGAATGCATGCACATTAGTTTCCCAATACTTTTCTATCAGGGAGGTGGAGAGGTCAGTGGGGTTGAGCAAGCTTGGCGCTGGACAAAGGTAGCATAACACATAAGTGTGGCAATCACAGCAATCTACGATATTCTAGAGAAGCACTGAACATATACCAATAGTCTGCATGCTTATGCTGGTGGTCAAATAGATTCAGTAGTTTAATTTATTTTATTGTGAAGCCACTAGTGGCTGTCTGACGGCATACATTTAGAATTTATTAACTAGAACGCAGTCTAATTCGAGTGCTGCTCATAAGTGCATGAGCAAACAGCTGTATTATTTGTTATATATAATTTTAAGACTCTCATTTTATAAAATGAAAAATATTGAAATTAAATGACAATATAAAACCATGTTATGTTGGCTCACCCAGGGCCGATTAGGGGCAGGTGCCAGAAGGTGGTGGGCACCACGAGAGGGCAAGCTAATGGTCTTCCACAGGGATCCCAGGAGGTTGCCGACTTGTTAAGAAAGGCAGATTAGTCACCTGCTCATTTCGACAGCAGGGGCCTGCTCTGCTGAAATATACTGGGGATCTAGGAGCCAGGTGGCGTTGAGGGAGCGCTGATCTTGCAGTTAATCATTGGTCCCTTGCACTCCCTCTGTGGTGATGCTGGGAGCAGAGATATGACGTCACTCCGATCGCAGCATCACTAAACAGTGCGTGAGGGTGCAGTGAGTAACTGAAGAGCCACTGTTTTTAAATGAAACAAGAAATAAAATTAATCTGTGAGTGTTTCTATCGGTGTGTGTTTCAAATCAGTAAGATTGTGTGACATTGAGTGTGTCAGTGTTTATGCCAGTGAGAGTATTTCTGCCAGTGAGATTGTGTGTCTTTCAGTGAGTGTATGTCTGTCAGTGTGCGACTGTCAGGGAGAGTGTCTGATTACAAAAAAGGGTGGGGCCTATAGGTGGAATAATTGCCATAAAACATGCATGTGTAGACTTGACATTTGCAAAGGGGAGGGGTTAATAAGATAAAGCATTGATTCAATTCTTTCCCATGGCGAGGTCTAATGCATGCGCATTAGCGCCCACTTGTCAGAGGAAGCAGAGTTGCAACCCAGCTCCGAGAGACATCGGCACTGGGATAAGATCAGTAAATAAAAGGTTTTTAACCCTTGATTAACGTTGACGAGAGAGGGGAGAGGCAAAGGGAGCTATAGTGCCAGGACTAGAGCTTTGTATTCCTGGCACTGATATTATCCCTTTAATAATCTGTTGTTTGAAACCTTCTCTCTTACTATAAACAGTTTATGGTTAAAGTTCAGCTTTTATAACATTTTTGGAATTTTCACTCCTTCAAACGCCACTAATGACTTTTCACATTTCTATCACATATGGTTTCTTGGTTTTAATGATAGCCTTTACTTGGCATTACTGAGTGTCAGACAGAGGGTTTGTGCACTTTCACTGTGGAATCTGAACTAAATTCCCAGGAATGTCTGGTTTTACGTTATTTTATGATTTGTTTATATGTGGAATAGTCAGAGATCAAATATCGTAATAGAAATCTATGCTTACCTTTTCTGCATATACTTATCTGACAGAGTCTGTATACTCTGTCACAAGATGTGTAGGAGGGGTGATTGCCACATTTAGGTTCCAATTGGTTGAACATACTGTTTTATATGTGGAATACATATTTTAGTATTCTAGAACACTGGCAAACCTCTAAGCAGTATAACCACTACAACTCGCTGCAGTGGAAAGGTTGCCTAGAGTGATCTCACTATGTCCTCTAGTCGAATATCAAACAGTTTACAAATAATTTGAACTAAACTAGGGTTCTGCACCGCACATGTGGACTGCCTCATCTTGGCCCTACGATACACTTCTGCGTTATTAATGACAATTTCGTCCATCCTGGAAGACAGGATGTCTAAGAATGCTGAGGGAAGGTTAGCCCAGATTTCCAGCCAATCTGTGTTTCTCAGGTTGGACTGTAGTGGTTATGTTGATGACCTGTTAAAGGGGCGCTAGACTCATCATTACATGTTCCTTACATAGGTTATACTGCAATAAGTTTACCAGTTTGGATGCAGACAGTACAAGTCCTCACCTTAATCCAGCTGCTTTTATTAGCTTGTACCATATATGTCGTCTCATGAGTTACTTGGCATTAGTAGTAAATACAGAAACGTCAAACGTAGGGCATTTTATAGAGAGGATGTTTTCTTAAAGGAGAAACAGCATTTTTTTTTTTTGTAAAACAATTATTTGTATGTTGATTCATTACATTCATATTATGGAAATACACATAGTTAATTTCCTTTTTAATTTATTTATCTTTGCAGATACATATCACACTTCATGCATAATGTGCCTTTCCCATCTCCCCAGAGGCCAAGAATCCAGGTTCAGGTAAATAACCTTTATTTTCTTCTGTGTAGTACAATATGTAGCTTGTGTCCTCTGAAGCCATTCAAATTAGAAGTGTGTCAGTAGGACACACTTTTCTTATTGTCACCGCAGTGTAGAAAGTGTTGGCATCATATACATAAATAGACCAGAATAATGTTATTGTACAGCTGTCCCTAATCTGCTGTTCATTCTTACTTCAAGTTTTTTGTTTTTTTCCCTAATAGAAACACACTCGTAATAACCCTTTAAATATTTAACTGACCGATGATTGGTCATTTCAAAAACTGTACAGAGGAAAAAATGCTGCTTCTACAAATGTATCCAGCTACAGAGTTAGTTAAGAATTTTCTGGAATTCAAATTTCAAACTTAAAGGAACACTAGGGTCAGGAACACAAACATGTATTCCTGACCCTATAGTGTTAAAACCACCATCTAGCCCCCCTGGATCCCTCATGCCTCCATAAATATAGCAAAATCTTACTTGTATTCTAACCTGAAGCTGTAGCTCTGCATGCTGTTTGCCTCAGAAAAACAAGCAGTCTGCTGACATCATCAGAAGTGGTAGCCTGATCCAATCACAATGCTTCATAAGTAGTGGAAGCAGGAATCAGGGGCCCCAGGTAAGAAGTCAAAGCTTTGTAAACAGTTTTCACAAATTACAGCAAAGGGGCCCAAGGGATATTCCTGTCATCATAACCACTACCGTGCGTTGTAGTGGTTATGATGCTTAGAGTGTTCCTTTAAGTTATGAAGTCAACTTTTTCATATTTTTGTGAATCATCATATTTTCAGGAATAACAAAGAAGGGAGCACAGGTAAGAGTGAATGATTATGTAAACATAGCACAGAAACTTAAAGAGCATTGTAACAACAGTGAGTTAAAATCCGCTACACCTGGTAAAACTTATATCCCAAGAGAAAACATTTTGGTTAGTTTTACCATTATCTGGACCTTTATCTGTTTTTTTGTAATAAATAACTTGCATTTGTGGGGATGCCATGAGGCATACTCTACTCTAGGTGCTAGAGATGATGAATGACAGATTTTTTGATAATGTTTTATTTATTTTTTTAGTCCTGTGAGTGCAGTATTTTTATGACTGTAACCTTCCTTTGTGTATGCATTTACAGGAATCTGCAGACATTGTGTAGTGAGTGTACATGTGGGGATTGGCAGAGGATTAATCGCTTCCTTGTCATATGGGTCTTTCTGTGTGCAGCTTGTTATTTAATCCTTTGCTCTTTTCATCTCTCTCTGCAGCTGTCTGCACATGACACCTTGATGGTTTCACAACCCGTGGCAACCCCTTTGCCTTTGAGGTAGTTCTTCATTCTTTTATGTTTACCATCCTTTTTATTTTTATTTTTTTTATTGCTGTAGCAAAATGTTAATTTAAACTTGTCATTTGTATTAATAACATTATTGACTTTAAATATTTCAGTAATACTATTCCTCGTAGCTGTATGATTCAATTATGGACTGAAGTTCTATAAGTGAGCCAGGAAAACTCCTTTCATCCTAAGAGGGTTTACCTATATTTTTGAACTTGTGGCTCCCATATGTATGACCATACATTAAAAAAACACATTTTTTTTAGTGTTGTTACCATGTGTGTCTTGTCTCTGTGATGAATATAATTTCTCCAGCAACTGTTAATAAGTGTTCACTCAAATAGTAATTTGGGCATAAATGGTGGTCTGTAGCAGTTGATGTGGTAGTCAGCATTTAAAATTGTGACTACTAAAATATCAAGTCACAAGGTACCTGACTTAACTCAACATTGGTATTAACTAGTAGTTAAAACTATCCTGATTGGAGTAAAAAAAAATAACTATTCTTTTTCAATGCATACAATAAAAGAAAAGTACAAAAAGTTACTTGTGCACTATCAGAAATCTCTATGCACATTTAAATAACTGGACAGTTTTTAGTATCACTTTAATGCCCATTTAAAGGGATCCTATGGTGCCAGGAAAACAATGACATTTTCCTGGCACTATAGGGTTTACAGGTCCCCTTCCCTCGCGCCCCATCTCCTGCGGGGCTGAAGGGGTAAAAACTCCTTCAGCCACTTACCTGAATACAGCACCGATGTCCCTCGGCACTGGGTCAGGTTCCACCCACGCTCCTCCCCCGCCGTGCATTATACTTCCCCATAGGAGAGCATTATTCAATGCTTTCCTATGAGGAAAATCTGATGCTGGAGGTCTGTAAGGACATCCAGCGTCCGTTAACGGACCAAAAGTCCGTTTGGATTCTGGAAGCCCTTCAGTGGCTGTTTGGTAGACAGCCTCAGAGGGCAGACTTAGAGCAGCAATGTTTTACATTGAAGCACTAAGTGCAAAAGAGACAATGCACCCAGACCACTTAAATGAGCTGAAGTGGTCTGGGTGCCTACAGTGTCCCTTAAGTGTAAGCTCACTTGACATGTCAAAGGGTGGGTGCCAGTATGTAAGGGTTTAGAATAATACCCCTCTCTCTCATTAGAGAACAGCAAGGGGAACTATTAATGTAGGAATTACCTAAGAGGTTTGCCTTGACGTGCCAGGTGAGCTTACACCTGAATGGCAATTTGAGTGATACTAAAAACTTTAAGTTTTTATTGTGGCTGATAGTTATTGTTTCTGCCCAGGAGCAGTGGGAGTTTGAAAACAAGGCTTAATTTTGCATGTTTTTTTTTTCTTTTCAATGTATGTAGTAAAGTTATACCATGGTTAGTATTGACTGTAATGGGTGACAGATTTCTGGATGTTGGCCTGGTCTGTTTGCTGTTTTAAACGATTTACAATAGATGGTGTTAATAAAGTTGCCATTGTATGTCTGCATTGTTCCTGGTTATTAATACAGAATTAATTTTGTTTGGCTCTGTTTTCCCCCTTTTTAGTGGTGCAGCTTTTAGCACATTGCTTTTGAGTCTGGGACCTGAAAACTGTGCAACTTTGTTGCTGTTTGTCCTCATTGAGAGCAAGATTCTGCTGCATTCACTGAGACCTGCTGTGCTGACTGGAGTAGCAGAAGCCGTTGTTGCTGTAAGGATAAAACGTATATCTTCCTTAGCTGCTTGTATATACTCACATTTTTTGCATGCAATTGTAAGGCCTTGGCACAATTCATACTTACGCATTCCTTTGTTCTTTGTGCTTTGATTACACCCTGCGGCAGAGCTTGTAAACATGTAAAGTGCCTGCGCTTTTGTTAAGTTGTAAGATAGCACTATTAATCCTTTTATGATGCACATTTGCATTTCACAGGTTAGCTAAACATGTCCCAGGAAAACCTTGACTTTAAATATGCTGTGCTACTTGTCTAAAAATACTTGGTGTGATATAAATATGCATAATTAAAGGGGAATGGTCACTATTCTGAAAATTACTCCATTGATGCTCCATTTTCTATTAACTTTTTATTGTTTTAAAGATTTGGCAAATTACATCATCTCTTTAATCATTTATTGCCCAAGGCCCTTCATGCATTTAAGGAAGGCTCTAATGTAAAAAAAATAAAACATTGAAATTTACCTATAACATTTAATGTTTTTCATGAGCTGCTTGGTTTATTTTGTATATTATATTAGAGATTTAAATAATTACATAATGATCCAGTTCAGACAATGCAAAGTCAGGGCAAACATTGCAAATGAATAGAATAAATATAAACATTGTTTCATTTAATCCTTTTATTGGTTTCTTTGTTCTGACTGCCAAGTGCAAGGGGCAGCACTTATAGCATTAATTCATGGGTAGCCAAGATAGAGGTGCACATTAGCAGATGAAGAGTTGTGGATTTCAACATTTGATTTTATACATATATGTTGAATATTGCATAAATAAAATATTAGAATTCCTAGAGGTAACAGTTCATATTTAACTGTATATTCAATAAAATATTTAATAGAGGTTTGGTAATGACTACCAAGCAATCATGTAAGAATTCTAAACGCCATCCCAACAATGGTCCAGGTCACTGCACATTTGATGCTATTATTATTATCTTTATATAGCACCAACAAATTCCATAGCGCTTTACAATGGGTGGACTAATAAACATGTAATTGTAATCAGACAAGTTGAACACACAGGAACAGACGGGTTCAGGTCCCTGCTCAATGAGCTTACATGCTAGAGGGAGTGGGGTAAAATGACACAAAAGGTAAGGGAAGCATTAGGGAAGTAGAATAGTACTCAATGAAGACATAGTGTGTGTTTTTATTGGAGCCATTAGCAGTTTAATTGAAACGCTTTTGTGAAAAAGTGAGATTTTAATGATTTTTTTGAAGGAGTGGAGACTGGGTGAGCATCTGACGGAGAAGGTAAGGGAGTTCCACAGGAGTGGTGCAGCCCTAGAGAAATCTTGAAGGCGAGCATCAGAGGTGGGAGTACGAACAGAGGATAGACGCGACATACTTGTGTATTAGGAAGGATAGATAGGTGGGAGCAGCATTATGTAGAGATTTGAAAGCAAAAAACTGAATTTTATATTGAGCCCTATATCTTATGGGAATCCAATGCAGGGACTAACAGCTGGGTGAGGGCGGACAAGAAGATAAGCCTCACCGCCGCATTCATTATAGACTGCAATGCGGCAAGTTGGGATCACGTAAGACCACAGAGAAGCGGATTGTAGTAGTCAAAGCAAGAGAGGACAGTGGCATGGACCAGCACCTTAGCCGCATCTGGCGTTAAGTAGGGGCGGATGCATGCAATGTTTTTAAGATGGAAGCGGCAAGATTTGGTGATCGACTGGACAAGAGGGGTGAAGGAGAGGTCTGAGTCAAAGAGAACACCTAGGCAGCGAGCCTGCATGGTGGAGCTGATGGTAGCACCATTAACGTGGAGGGAGACAGAGACGGGAGTAGCAACACTTAAAGGGGGAGAGGGGAGACCAGAAGTTCTGTTTTGGACAAGTTGAGTTTAAGGAAGTGGGTAGCAGAGAGGCAGTCAGAGACACTAGTTAAGAGGGGCTGGGAGAGATCAGGGGAGGACAGATAGATTTGCGTGTCATCTGCGTAGAAGTGATATTGGAAACCAAAGGAGCTGATGAGTTTACCAAGGGAGGCTGTATAAATCAAGAACAGTTGGGGACCAAGCTATAAATATATATTTAAGTATTTCAGCCATAAATGTACAGATAATGACATTTTCAAATATGTTGATTACACAGTCTGTTTTATTGATCTCTGGAGCCATTAGGCTGTCTCTGTTGCCATAACTGAAGAGCAATTTGTAGTGGTTATGATGCTAGAAATATCCTGATCCTGCGGGGCGCCAGTCTCCTCTATGACTGGCTGTGGTGTATATTTAGAATCAGCAGAGCTGGATGACGATCGTGCAGGCCATTCATTGGCAGACCGTGTCAGCTGGCACATGTCAGCCAATAATTATAAGTCTCTGCATAAGCATATGCACAGAATTGACTGAACTCTAGTCCTGGGCTGATGACACCCCAATGATGCTGACTGAGGCGGAGTTACACCACTGACAGCAAATAAGTTCATCTCAGTATGTGCACCGTTTCATTGTGAAGCACTGCCCATACAGACTCCACATACCATAACCGCTTCAAATCACTAAAGTGGTCATGGTTGCTTGCAGTAACCCTTCAAAGGCAATATTAAGGTGGCAAGAATTACCACTCTTCAGCATTAGGTATGTGTGGACCTTCATGCTCTAAAATGTGAATTCTGGATAATTGCCATAGGATTATTGAAAATTGTAGCCCAAAATTGCTCCAGGTGCATTATTTCGGTTTAAGGTTTGCAGTTTTTTTTCTCAAGTACGCCACAAAAGTTTTCTTAGTTTTTTTTTTTGTTTTTTTTTTACACATGCTTCTTACAGTTAATTAGCTCTTGTAGCAGATGATTTCCTTGAAGATTAACATCCTTCCTTTTGCTTATCTCCTATGTGCCATTTAACCACCAACACTGCTGTGTAATGTTTATACATACATTATACCATTCATTGTAGAAATTTTCTGGAACAATATGTCCTTACGTGTTGTCCTTGTTGAAAGAATTATTATTGTTTAAAAAGTGTCTGTACAAAATAAATTGTTTTACAAAGTTTAATATATAAAACATTTCAATGAAATTACACTTGTTACTTTGAAACCTACCAATTTAAACATCTAGACGATCTCTTGTCCTCCAGATGATCTTTCCTTTCCAGTGGCAGTGTCCATATATCCCTCTCTGCCCACTGTCTCTGGCCGAATTGCTGAATGCTCCAATACCCTTTATTGTTGGGGTGGACTCTCGATACTTTGATATATGTGACCCGCCCCAGGATGTTGTGTGTATCGACCTGGATACGAGCATGGTTTACACGTGAGTGTGTTACAATATGACAGATTTGTGTTAATTCATTGTCTTGGCCTATACTGCATAGTTACTATAATTAGTCACAATGAGAGTTGCTTGCGTAGCACAGTAAGGGCAATGTTCTCTTCTTAAACAATGTCAAACATCCTTGTTTGGCTTGATATGTAACTAAATTCATAACTACATTATTAAAGTAGAACTTTGTTTTATATATATATATATATATATATATACATATATATATATATATATATATATATATATATACACACACACACACATACATACATAATGGTAAAGTAGTATGGCTGCACTCACGGATTTCCAATAAAATTAAACTTTTATTCCAGTTTCTTAAAATAGATCAGCGTTTTAGTCCATCTTGTGGACTTTCACCATGATCCTGATGAAAGTCCACAAGATGGACTGAAACGTTGATCTATTTTACCATTTGGATATTCAAGCCCTGGTATTGCACCCGGTTTGGCAAGTTTGAAGCCGGTGTGCAAGGTATATTCTACTTTTATTTATATATATATATATATATATATATATATATATATATACACACATATATACACACACACACACTTATTGTTTTTATACTTGTATGATCATAAGACTTTATTTTTTCGCACCCCAGCCTTTCCATTTTATGAATATTGCCTTAATCTCTTTTAAGTTTTCCCATTCAGCCATGTATTGAATGAAAAGGCTTGCTGTGCCTTCCAGATCCTTAGAAAATGGTATTCATGAAGTCTCAACTTTGTGCTAAGAGTTATAACTTTATGCAACACAAGATATGCATTGAAGAATATTCTAATAGGGATATATATATATATATATATATATATATATCATTTTTTTTAATTTTTGGGGGGGATTTGTTAGCAATGTTGTAGTGAAAACATATGTTTAGATTTAAGTTATAGAATTCACTTTTCATTGAATCACTATGGCTTACTCTTATTGTGGAATCAGTCTTCCATCTCAAAAAAGACTAAATAAAAAAATGTAAAAACAATCTTTTCCTTTTCGCTTATAATTTAGTAATAAAAGAACACTATAACGTTAGGCATACAAAAGTGTCGGTAAGCCATAAGGCACTCCTCCCGGTTGAGGACAGGGTTAAAAAAAAGGTCTCTTGGCGCTGGTTCCGTCTCTGCTTCTTCTAACCAATTGGGAGAAACGAATGCGCATGTGTTGTGAGCATTGAATTAATGCTTTCCTATGGGGATTTGAAGACTGCACTTCCTCATGCAAAGTGTGAGGATGTCCAGCATTGTTTCATGGTGTTAAACTTTGTGTAAATGCATGGAGGACCTCTAGTGGCTGTCTGAGGCACAACACCAGAGGCAGTCTTAACCCTGCAATAAAACAGTGCAGTTCCTCTGAAACTGCAATGTTTTACATTGCAGGGTTAAGGGGGACAGGGATACCCTGATCACTTCAATTAGATGAATTGGTCTGGGTGCCTATAGTAATCCTTTAAGTTTTTTTCCTCCTTTAAAAATAAAAAAGGTTTACCATGTTTGTAAGCCATGTCCACTAACATTTGACAGGTTTCTGGAATGTATCAAGCTTATTTGACTTTGTGTGAAATACTAGTAGTTGAGGTTTTTTTTATTTTTGTTTTTTGCTTTTAATGTAGATCAGAATATAGATCAGAAAAGCAGTGCTGTGTTTATCTGCTTTACTTACTGTATGCTCTTGTATTTTTCTAACTGTATCCTTGGTTTTCCATGATCAAAATGGTAGTGGCTACCTTAAATTTAATTACTTTCGTGTTTACACAAAACTATACCACTTGACGTTTGCTTTTTGGCGCAGGTCAGAGGATAAGAGAAGTGTTAACTGGAAGCAGCTTCCAAAGAAACCAGCAAAAAACCTCCTCACAGTCCTAAGAAAGCTTCACAAACAGCTCCTTTCAGGTAGGCTAGTGCCAACAATGTAAGTTATTTTGTATAACTATACGTATTTAGCAATGCTGACATTTATTATATTTAGAATCCCATCGAAAGAGCGAGGAAGAGTCCGCACTAGAGGTGACACCGATTGAAGCAGACTTCACTTGGCAAAGAAAAATGAAGGAATTAGAAATGGAAGTCCAGGAAGCATTCCTACGTTTCATGGCTTCCATATTGAAAGGATACAGGTCATACTTGAAGCCCATTACAGGGGCACCATCCAACAAAGCCACAGCAGCAAATTCTCTGTTTGACCATCAAGGTAATAAAAAATAAATAAATGCAGTCAGTTTCCAATCAGTGTTTTGTTCATTCGGTGTTCCTGTTCTTCTTTTCGCAGAACTTCTGTTGCATGATTTTTGTCTCCCACATGATGGGAGCAATCATATTTCTTTTTCACCACTCACAGTCCTAAAAATAATAATGTACAATCATCTTTTGTGTTTATTTAACAAAAATGTAATTTGTTTGTGGGGAAAAATAAAAGTAAAAGGCTAAAGTGGTTATGATGCCTAGAATACCATGGCGCCGTACCCACTAGTAATGAGACACAATGTTTTGCAAAAGTTTGCCCTTTTACCTTTTTCCTATTTGGTGCTAAGGGTGCCACAATGGCGACTTTAACGCATCCAGCTACTGCAGAGCTTGTAAAAAGCAAATTCACATCCAGCAGCTCATTCATTGGATGAGAGCATTAGCCGAGTGTAAATAAATATTTACAGCCATTGTCATTCATCAGTCCGGAATTATTTTGTTTCAGGTTGGCTAAAGATGCTGCTGGAGCTGGACTTATGGCACCTTAACTGGATATATCTGTGTGTGCAGCTTTTATACTGAAATGCTGCACATAGACATACTTCAAACACCATGACCACTTCAAAACACTGAAGTCGTTATGGTGCTCGGAGTAACCCTTTACATGTAGAAATCCACACATCTTGGTACCTCCATTTTAGCTCTCTGTCAGTCATTGTCCTTTGTAAATGGCAGTCAGCTTAACCCCTTAAGGACACGTGACATGTCATGATTCCCTTTTATTCCAGAAGTTTGGTCCATAAGGGGTTAAAGAAAAGATGAAAAATTATACATTGTTTCTATTTCTCCTCTTCATTTAAATGGTTTCCATAGCTTTGCCCTGAGTGAACTGATGCAGTTATCGAAACCTTTCATATACATTTTTAAGAAAACTGTGGTTAGCCACTTAAAGCACTCTGTGCTTGGGACCTATATTTTTCACTTTCTGCATCATAACACATAGCATGATGATGGCATAGTGCACTGATTGCCACACGTGCTATTGGCACCATAACTACTACAGCATGCTATAAATATTTTGGTTCATAGTGCCCTTTTAAGTCAATTGTTTTCTGATCTTACTCAAATACATTGATTAGTAACATTGACTGCACGTCTGCTATTCCAGGCTTTCTGAAAAGCAGGGATAGAGCCCACACGAAATTCTACTCTTTGTTGACAAAAACACAGATTTTCATCCGCTTCATTGAAGAATGCAGTTTCGTCAGTGATAAAGATACCAGCTTGGCTTTCTTTGATGACTGCATTGAAAAGGTACTAAGGGAATCATTAGAGGGGTTGGTAGAAATATTGCTAGTGAGAGCATTTAAAATAAAACTACTAAAAATAAAACCATTTAAGATTTGAAAACGTTTGATGTGTACAAGATTGTTCACTTCATTATTATAGGTATAGATAAGAGACCAGTTCGGAAACTGGAGCAGTCGTCATATTTCATGGTTTCCATCGTGATTGCATAAACTTAGCTCTTGAACTGCACTTATCACTCATCCAGCATCTTCCATTCATTAAATCCCCCACTATATCATAACAAGGGAGATTAATATACTGTCACTTGTTATACCCCGATAGAGTATGTTGTTAAATTTGAAACCTTTCCATGGTCATCATATCTATCATATTTATTGTTTAATAAATAGTTCTACTAATAATATACTTATACGCAAATTATGCAAATGTTTTTGTTTTAGTTGTTTCCTGATAAAGGCGCGGAAAAGGGGGATAAGGTATGCCCTGCTTATTATTTTTAAATATACTCTGCTTACTTCAAGCAACAAAAAAATCTATTCATGGCATCTGCCTTGCGCCTCTTCTTATTCTCATGCTGTTCATCTGTTAATGTCACTGCCGTGCTTACTTATCTTTCTCTCTTTTTATACTCCGCTGTCATTTATTCTGTGCACTGGTGTCCTCATTGCAGGTTGATCTGGAAGTCGCGGAAGACACTCGGCTGATAGAGCTGGATGAGTCCCAAAAGAGTGAACACACAGTGTTCATAATGCCACCAGAACCGATGCCAGAGGACGGCCCTGATCCCCTCCCAAAATACAGGTGCCTAAAAAAAACATCCATTGCTCTTTAAAAAAAAAAAAAAAAAGTCTCCTTTATTTCTATTCCATTGGTCACTTAAATGGTTTTGCTGGCTCTGCGATAATTTGCACACAGCTGTTTCCAGGATTCTAAACAAAGATGCTTTTATTTGTTTGTTTCAATGATTGAAGATTTCATGGCCTGGCCTCCTATTTTAAATTGGTTTTGTTTTATATTGTGTTGCATTCGTCATTTATAGCACAGTATATTATCCACATCATTACTATTTGCTTCCAGAAGCTTATAAAACAAAATACCCTTCTTCACTAACATAACTATTGCTTGTGGGTAACACTGTTAGCTTCAAATATGTAAATACATCTAATCTACAAGTATGAATTGCTCCACTTAAAATGAGTGATACAATATCTGTATCAACAGCTGTTATAGAACTGCATGAGTCTAATTAAAGTGAAACTCCCTTCTTGAAACTGCTTTTCAATGCATCATGGATACGGCTGGGTTAGCAAAAAGCATAATGGAGCTAAATGCATGGAATAGGTCCATTGATTTAAACATAAATAAAATAAGTTATAAATAACTTTATTAGAACTTTTCCATGAATTCCGCTGCATCTGGCTCCTGTACATGCCTTCTTATTGTCTATAGAAATTGCTTATTAGTACTGTGTATGCATGAGAGACTGCGAAATAAAGCTCCTTTCTCCATGGCCTTTGCGGATGATGGTTTTTGTAGTGGCCAGTAGACTTGTGCATGGCAGCAAATATCTATTCCTTTTGGTTTAGGGTAATATTGTGAATGGAAAAATATTCAGGAAAACATTTTGACAAACCAAAAAAGATTTAAAAATGTACATATACATTTTATTTATAGTGATATATTTTGCAGTACACTGCTGCATTTTCATGCCATATGGTTGACAGATCAAGTGAGAGAGTAACCAATAGAGGGCAATAGAGATAAAAAGATTGCCTTTTTATTTTTTGGCAACACTGGATACCAAATCAAACGAACATACTTGGCCGTCGTTTGCTTAATTATGCATCTGTATGGCGCTTTAGAGATACAGAAGAGCAACTCAAATTCAGCTGAATCCAAATCCTACACTTACATTCTTTCCATACCCATTAATCTTATTCACTCACTTCCAAGCTAAGCTGTACTTGGTTTCCTTGCCTACTGCAGAATGAAAACTTTACTTATTTGCATTTAAAAGTAAAATAGGAGAAATTGATCGATCTGTGAGGTGTAGGGGAGAACTAAGCAGTATCGCCTATAAACCTGGAATCTCATAGGTACATGGTGTCTTATGATGGATGTGGAATATAAATACAGGGCCATAAATCTACTGATTAAATTATTCTGTATTGCTTGTGTTGTACAAGAGTTGTGCAACAACAACTTATGCATGAATGTCTTATCCAATAGTTACAAGAACTTTCCACGACTTGACTACTCTCTTTTTGAATGGACTCGGGATCAGTACCTCTCATTCAATGGCCATACCAAAAGCACACGGTCTGCAAGCAGCCCTACTTTCATTGCAAAAAGGACAAAACAAGTTAGTTTACTTCTATAAAGTTGCCTGCTGTCTTGATCAGTGGTTTCAAATCGGTATTCATGCACCCAAAAGGTTCAGGATTTAGGGATTTCTCGTTTTTGTTCGAGAGTTTCCGAAACTTTGCCAGTTGAGTGTGCATGAGAGACTGGTTTGGAAACAGATGGTCTGTTGGGTTTTATTACAGTTTGTTAAACTTTTGTCATGTGTACAACATGTATTATAAAGGCTGGGAGTTATGTTTACTCAAAGATATATGGCCATTATTTAATCTACATTTATGTGTGCTGCAAATTTAATTGTATAGCCTGTTGTTCAAACTCTATTTAAGATTTAGCATTCCTTTAAAATTGTTTTAGTTTATTTAAATTTGAAAAACAAGGAGGAGTTGTGGGCTAGATGGAAAAAAATATAATTGTACCTTGGATTTTCAATTCCATTAAAATGTAACCTCACAGTCTGTCTTACCCTATGCAGTCCATAGCAAACTAACATAGTAACTAACTACATATGTCTTAATATTATCAGCCACTAAACTTTTTTTTTCTTAAACATTATGTATTTATAAAATGTTTCAATAAATCGTGTACAGAAAATAAAAGTACATGAAATAGTGAACAATGATAAACAGCAGCTGTTTGGGGAGAGCACTTACAGAAATTCACTTCAGTATAGAGCAATGGGTTGCATATGTAAAGGTAAACTACATCAAAACAACTTTAACTTAAAGAAGCAGTTTTTGTGTATACAGCATGTCCCTGCAGTCTCATTGCTCAATTCTCTGCCACTTAGGGGTTAAATCACTTTGTTTATGGACTTCCCTGCATGTGACTTGCAGAGCCTTACTAAACACTTTGGAAAAAGGAACCTAGATAACACACTGCATCCGCTACACTGACACACACACTGCATTCACTACAATGACACACACACTGCATCCGCTACACTGACACACACACTGCATCCGCTACACTGACACACACACTGCATCCGCTACACTGACACACACACACTGCATCCGCTACACTGACACACACACTGCATCCGCTACACTGACACACACACACTGCATCCGCTACACTGACACACACACTGCATCCGCTACACTGACACACACACTGCATCCGCTACACTGACACACACACTGCATCCGCTACACTGACACACACACTGCATCCGCTACACTGACACACACTGCATCCGCTACACTGACACACACACTGCATCCGCTACACTGACTCACACATTGCATCCGCTACACTGACTCACACACTGCATTCGCTACACTGACTCACACACTGCATTCGCTACACTGACTCACACACTGCATTCGCTACACTGACTCGCACACTGCATTCGCTACACTGACTCACACACTGCATTTGCTACACTGACTCACACACTGCATTCGCTACACTGACTCACACACTGCATTCGCTACACTGACTCACACACTGCATTCGCTACACTGACTCACACACTGCATTCGCTACACTGACTCACACACTGCATTCGCTACACTGACTCACACACTGCATTCGCTACACTGACTCACACACTGCATTCGCTACACTGACACACAGACTGCATCCGCTACACTGACACACACACTGCATTCGCTACACTGACACACACTCTGCATTCGCTACACTGACACACACTCTGCATTCATTACACTGACACACACTGCATTCATTGGGGGGGGGGTGTGGGGGCCCAGACCTTGTGCTTTGTCAGGGGCCCCAAAATTTCTGGTGGCGGCCCTGTACCCAAATGATCAAGAATAAATGTACTACTAAAGGTATTGTTGCAGTGTTTTGGAATTTAAATTTGTTTTTTTATTAATTTTGTAGGAAATTAAAACTGCTCATAAAGTGGCCAAGAAATATTATACAAATGCTCCAGACTGGGCCAAGTGTCTCTTCAGCCAGTGTTACAGCTTGTGGTTCATTTGTTTACCAGTTCATGTCAAGGTTTCTTGTTCAAGATCTCGTGCTCTTCAGAAAGCGTATGAGGTGCTTGTAAAAATGAGAAAAGACAAAGTGGATCCATTGGATGAGGTCAGTATTTGTAAAATAGAGAAATTATTTGTGTCAATGGACATTTTCTAAAGATTCTTTCTCAGTGCCACACCCTGTTTCCGCTTAACACATTCCATTTTTTCATCCAAGATCTGTGGTTCTGGAGCAGAGACTTTGCCTCTTAACACATATTTAAATGTAACTTTTGCATTCCTTCTCTGAAAGTATTGACAAAGAATGCATTGTGTTTTCTAGTTAAGGTCTGCTCTGAACATCTGTTGTGCAATCTTCTAACTGTATTTCTAATTCTTTCTGTTTAGGTGTGTTACAGAGTTGTTATGCAGTTGTGTGGGATTCACGAGATCCCTGCTCTAGCAGTGAGAGTCTTGTTTGAAATGAAAAATGCTGGGATACAGCCCAACGCAATTACCTATGGCTATTATAACAAGGTAGAGTATTTTAGTCACCAGAATGATCATATAAACGTGTGTCTGTATGCACCAAATAAATGTCTGGAGTAATGTTTTGTTGTTTAGGTCGTGTTACTTGGCCAGTGGCCCAGTAGTAATCGTAGTGGAACCTTTTTATGGACCAAAGTCCGGAACGTGGTACGTGGTTTATCACAATTCCGAAGGCCGGTGAAGAAAATCCAGAACACCTCTAGGACCTTGTCAGATCCAAGTAATTTGAATAATTATTAGATGCTCTGCATTTATTGATTCTTTCTCTTAATGTTAACATGTTTTTTTTTTTGTTTTTTTACAAAGATTTGTGCTATGGGTAATTTCTGCGCACAGTAATGACATAATGTAATTTATTAACACTTTCCTACACATTAGAGTCCATTTTCTGCTTGAAAAATAATTAATAATTTGGTATATTCCCCATCTCTTCTGCTAAAATGAATTCTGTGTTTGTTTACGGCCTGCAGTTTTCTGTCTCTCTTCTTTTTAGTGTATTTCCTTCTGTGACGGTCAGCATTGCATGAATTAGATTGTTCATTGTATTCATGGTCCAATACCAAAATTCTTGGGGGGGCATTCAGAATTAGACCAAATTTTGATATTTTGCTCATATTTTTAGTTTTTTCTATACTTATTCCATTCGATGTTATGCCATCTTTAATAACGGGTAAATTATCAAATCATGAAATCTCCCAGATTTATCATATACTTAATTATAATTAATATATAATTTTTATAAGGGGTCTACTAAACTTCTTGCATCTTCATGTTGGCATGCGTGTGATAACCGGTATTTATACTTCAGCTTCTCAGAGTGCTGCACTTTGGAATGATGGGAACATGGTGAGACATCCTAGCGTGGATAGTTCTAACGAGTCTAACTCAGGGGAGCACATACTCTTCGTGAGCGATCTAATCAGGCTTGATACTACTGATAACAGCTCTAGCACAGGTATTAACAATGCACTACTAACATTTAACCCTCATTTACACCTCAGTCTGTTTAATCAGGTACAATGGTGGTGTACACAAATTATTTGCAACAGAACCCTACAGTAACTAACTGCTTACCTATCAGACGATCCCCATGCAGGGTGATAAAATGGAACCCTTGCAAGAAAAATAAAGTGTTTCTCTGTTCTTAACAAGTAGTGTTCAAGCAGAGGAAGGTAATTTTAACTGTATTTTTTATATTTATTTTTGTTTTGCAAAATGAGTGTTGGCATGCATGCACACATTGTTTGGAGGGAATCCGTGAAACTAGAAGTGGCATATATGTTTGTTTGGGCTGTCTGCTGCATTAAATTCCCCCCCCCCCTTTTTTTTCCTACTCTTTCTCTCGTCTTTCTTCTTTTTCGGTCCTGCTGCTACTCCTTGCTATCCTTTCCTCTTCCTGGACCTGTTACTCCTCTTCTTGGAGTGAAATGTGTCGCTGGATGCCGATGGAGTAGATTTTGTTAAGGCTAGTGTATTGAGTCGATCGACAGTGTTCCAGACCCTCCATTTTAAATGGTAGCTGCCTGACCTTTATGGAATGCTGGGACTAGTGATGGTTTGATTTTTAGCTTTTAGAGTGACACCCGAGTGGCTCTCGGGTGGTGGTAGCTGGCAGGATTGTTGGGATTTTTTTGTGATTTGAGTCTTAGTTCACAAGTTTATCAATCTCCTAGCACTGACTTGCTAATTTCTTATCGCCATCACAGTTCAAGTCTAACACTTTTACACTCATAGTTGGATATACTTTATCTATCTACCATATTCACTATGGGTTTATGGATATGGCTTACTCCAGGCTCGCTGCGGTTTTGTTATAGTGGCTACTATGCTCTTAGTATTATTTTCAAAACCATGTGAATAAAAAAAAAAAAAAAAAGGTTGTCAAAATAAATAATAAATTCATATCCCTGTCATTCTTTTTAATCTATATCTTGAAGGTATTTTTTTGTTTGGTGTTCGAATTTTTTTTTTTTTTTTTTAATTTTTTTAAAGTCTTTTAATATCTTTTAAATATTTTTAATAACCTCTGTTTGTGAATATTGTCATTAATCCAAAAGAAGATTCCATTACAAATTTATCAAATTTTAGCCACAGCAACTCCCTTGACTATGCATCATATTTACAGGAAATAATTGAACCAGTTTTATTTAAAAAGCAGAAATTGAAATTGTCAACAAGTTAAAAAAAAAAAAATCCTCATCAGCAAAGAGTATCCTATTTTATTTTTTTCTTTTGAGTTTTTTTTTTTTTTTTATTCCCCCCTAATACAAATGCAACAAATTAATTTTATTTATTTGTTACTCCCTCTGGTCAGCAAAGACCGTTAAGATCCAGTGGGTTGGCAGGCTAGGAGAAAATATGTTTGTTAAAATTTTTACTCAGCACATGACCAACCTTAAAGGTAGACCTACATCTCTACGTGTCCTACAGTATGCATTTAAATGAATGTATTACTTAATAATATATGACATTTATTTTCTCTGTTACAGAATACATCTATAAACTTTAGCATTTCTAATATGACTCAATTCAGATTTGTAAGTTAGAGATTAGCCTGTTTTTTTTAAATGTAATTATTAGCTGCCTAAACTTCAAATTCCTTACAACCTTCACACATCCTAATTAACCATATTGGCATTTATTGTTAAAAAAAAAAAAAAAAAAACTCACTTAAAAACAATTCTACATTTTCATAATCCAGTAGTAGAAATATTTGAATACTATTTTACTGCTGTAGACTTGTTTTTTTTTTGCAATGTTTAATTTGGATTGCATTTCACACAACAAGCTTTATAGTTATGTGAGCTAATACCACTTCAAATAAATGCTGGTGCTTATATCGTGAATCAGTGGAGTGATAAAGTTGTCTGTATACCCTGTTAACGGTGAAAACTGTGCAGTTACAAAGTCCTAGAAAGGAACATCCAATCCCAAAGATGGAGACAGCTGTTTGCTGGAAAATGTTGCCCCCTCAACAAAAGAAATAAGTAATGCAGCCATGAATGTGCCAATATATATCTTAGACTGCTAAAATAAAATGTTAGGATAACATGCTGACTTAGATTAACATAATTATTGTTATATGTGCAGGTATGAGCATTAAACTTTTAGTATCCAGTTGTAGTCATTCTGTCTGCCCCTCCTCTGTGTCAGCCATTAAATTGTTGCTATAGTGAGGAAGATAACCTATTGCTAACAAATGTGTGTCTATATTTTAATGTACAAGCAACTAAAGATGATTTTACAATGTATTTTTACTGTAGGAGCTCAGCCTAATCAGAATTCTGATTCCAAGGATCCCAAAGATCTTGCTTTCTACCAAGATATCCAGCAGCCTAATGTCGAATCAGAGAGAACATTAAATCCCAGCCAATTTCAGGGACCTAGTGAAGATAAATCGTCACCTACAGATGGAACAGGTAAACATATCAGTTATCGCAGTAGTGGGTGTTTTTTGGTCCTGAAGAAAATTTCAATTGGATTGTTCAATTGCAAATATGGTTATTCCTGGTAATACATCGGAGAGAGATGCAATAAAGTAGCAATATCATTTAAAAAAAAATAAAATAAATTGTTTGTCATCTGCATAGAAACCTTTAGTTTGTCAGCAAGCTAGAACTGATTGATTTAGCATCCTCTCGACTGTATGTGTTGAATTGAAGAAGTGCTTTGATTTTACTCCTATATTTTTGGGTTGTTTGGTACAGAATCCAGCACCGAGGGCCAGTGTGAAAAACTCATGCCACTCTGTGAAGGTCCAAACCCTCCAGAATCCCCATCGTTTGGTGGCAGCATTGTGAAAGTTCCTTCAGGCATCTTTGACAACACTGGGAGGAAGAACAGTAGTGGTGAGTTGCTATCCCATTAAAGCCACAGCCCACTTGATAAAAGTTATTACAACTGAATTTTAGTACATGTAGTTCCATCTTTATACACCCCCCACATTGGGTTTATTTGTATTTGTAAAATAAATGTTCACTTGATGAATGACTACCAGTAGTCTACAGAGACATCAGAAATATCTTTACATGTGTGCTGCAAAAGCACTTTAGAAATGTTCTTAAAATTACAGATTCATTTTTAGAAAGGGAAGCTAGTTATTGCAGGTATTACATTTCACACAATATACTGAAACATTCCATTGATTTCTGTAGTAATTATTCCATTCCTATTTTCAGCTCTGTTTTTATAAACCTATTTCTTTTTTTCACTTTATTTCCTAATTGCTGGGGGCTTCCTATTTTACTGTTAAGCTAAGCACTTACTACTACATGTCAGAAATATACGCTGTGACCAAAAACATTAATGTTCCAACATGTATTTTAAATTGCACAAAATAACAATGCACTTACTTTATGCTTGTAGGTAGTGGTCCAGGATTATTGCCGTCAGTTATGGACATCGGAGAAGACACAGTGTTTTCCAATGAGGTTCAGTTAAAAAAGTCTGGGTCGCAAAAGAAGCAAAAAGTCTTCTCTGAGCGAAGCTGCAGTTTCAGTGCTGAGAGTCGAGCTGGTATGCTTCTGAAGAAAGGTAGCCTCGATATCACTAGCAATGAGATTGCCCTTAAAATGGGAGCTGATGCCAAGATCCTTACTGCAGCTCTTTCCAAAACACCAACACAAGAAAACAAAGAATTTAGTTTTGATGGCATAAACAGTCTTGACAATCAGACCACTATGGGCAGTGCTCATCCACAGGAGGATGCAGGAGAACCAGCCCATGATCAAGTATCCGCAAAAAGATTGTCTTTAACGATTGATCATTTAGATGTTGTTAAAGAAGAAAGCACAACAGATGGAGTAGAAACTGTATATGCTGCAGAGGAAGACCAGATACCTGTAAACTCTAGTGCTAAATCCACAGTGGAACCAAACAAGAGGAATAGCTTGTATGGCCTCTCCAAAGCAGTAGAGAGGGAAGGGGTTGAAAAGGGTCTTGACCCATTGTCCCTGCTGGCATCAGAGACCGTAGAGGAAAAACCTTCATCTCCCGAGGAAAAGAGTATCTCACCTGTTGTGGCACGTAATCTAGCTGACGAAATTGAAAGTTACATGAACTTGAAAAGTCCCCTTGGCAGCAAGTCCTCCAGCATGGAACTGAGAAGCCAGGGGCAAGCACTGCCAAGTGATAACACTGGTAGCTCTGAAAGAAGGTCCAGCCTCCCTGCAGACACTACACCTCCGACTGATGTGCAGAGTGAAAACCCAAAGAATTCGGTCTCAAGGTCAAAAACATTTACTTCAGGCCCAAAGCACCAACTGAGCAGCCAAAAGGAACGGTCATTGTCCTTGACAGCCCTTGTACGCTCCTCCCCACATAACTCCTTGGGCTCATTAGTGAACTCTTTTCCTGGTCTCAAGCTGGATGCACTCTTGACAGGACCCAAAATGGATGTTTTAAAATCTGGCATGAAGTCTAGTATGAAACAAGCAGCCAATGTTGCAAGCAAAATGTGGGGGGCAGTTTCTTCAGCCTACAGTTACTCTGATGATGAGGCAAGTAAACCGGTCTCTTTGTCTATCCTATATAGAGAGATTAAGAGATAAATCAATGGATGATGGTTTAGACCCATTATCTATACAATAAAATAATGGTATACATGGTGCAGCAGGCAGAGTTCAAAGTGTTTGCATGCAATTTAAGGACATTTGTTTAAGCAGCAGTTGGTTACCAGATACCTGTATTATTAGAATACTGGCCTGGATGGAAATTGGCTTGTGTTTTAATCCAACAACATGTATGTCAATGCAAACTAGTAAGCGGCCATCTCCCTAGTATAATCTACGCACTGCGTTGTGAAGTTATCCTGGTCATACTTTCCAGCAATTGAGGCTAACTCACAATAAATGGTCCAGACATTCAAGCATTATTTCAGCTTGCTTGTCTGGGATGTCAATAAATGCGAGTGCCTTAATTCGCTAGTGAGATGTGGTGGACTATTTTATTGCAAATTTAACATGTTTGAGACATATAGAGTTGATTGCTTACAGGCATGCCACTTGTGTGGTTAGAACTCCATGGTTCTGGACAGGTGTCCTAGTTAGAGAACTATTTTACCAATTTTTCTACACTGCTGGGCAATCATACCAGTGATTGCCCAGCAGTTGTTGTTGCCTGCCAATTGTTGGGTGGCATTTCCCTGAACATCTCAAGGTGCTAAACAATATGATCTTTGCTTTACATGTGTTAGTGTGTTTCTTACTCTGATTTCCACTATGTGAGCCTTATGTCATTTAAGTTTCAGATTCTTTGCCCAAGTTGCCGTATTTATTTTATTTTTATTTCACTATTTTAATTTGTAATTGTCATTTTTTTTAATCTTTTTATCTTTGGTATGATTTTACAAAATCCATCAGGTTCTAGATTTTCTTTTAGTATTACCGTAATTAATCTAAATGTACATATCTTCTGTAGTCTGTAATATTAAAGAAAAAGTAGATCCTGTATTATATTTCAAGCCAAGTAGAAATGTCTTATTGCTAGACATTGTGAGTTCTCATACTTGAAAATGTGTACATACATTACATTAAATATGCCAATTTAAGCCAATGGCTTCAAATTAATTAGGGATAAAAGTAAATCTATACATTTGCTAGCAGTTGGCACATAGTGTACATGAAAGTGTATGCTCCTGTTATACCATGCTGGCCACAGTAAAGATATATTTCTGCAATTTATTATATTATTCCTGCTATGTCCATACTTTCTCGATTATTTATTTTCTCTATATTTCTTCCTATTGTTCTTTATCAAATGCTTCCACACCCTCTCCTTTTCTGTGTTAGATATTTATTTCCACTTTTATCAACATTCATGTCATTGGTTCTTTCTAATGTTGAGAATACATTATAACAAACAGGTAATTGTAGATTCAAATTGTTGAATTTTAGGATGAAGTGGAATCCAGGTCACATTTTCCATCCAATGTTGATGATCACCTCCTGGGGGATCATTTTAGCAGTAAGATGGGTCTCCATGGACCTGCAAGTGAACTTACACAAAGTGATACCAGCCTTGGAAGCAGTCACAGTAGCAGTGGGGATGCCAGCAAACAAAGCTATGCAAATAGTAAGTATATAACATTCTATTTTTTTTTCCCAGGTAGTTATTCCATAAAATATTTTAAATGGGCGAGGATAATGATTTTTTTTCTGAATTATTCTAAAATAAATAGTAAGAAATTTATTGTGGTGGAGCAAAAAAATTGTTTATATTATTGAATATAGTTACACAGCTGAAAAGAGACATGCATCCGTCAAGTTTAGCCTTTCTCACATCTGCTGTTGATCCAAAAGCAAGACAAAAAAAAAAAATAGTTGAGCGCTTTCCAATTTTGCAACGAGCTAGGACATAATTTCTTCTTGACCCCAAAATGGCAGGTTTATTAAAAATGTTAATACCCCTCTGTTAAATAAAGAAACTGGCTATTACAGTATTTTTATTTCATTATTATTTCAATTACTACAGTACTTAAAAATTAAATAAATGCAATATTATATAATGGAATTTTCACTGATAGGGCTCAGAAGAGTTGCAAAAAATACTTCTTGGCAATGTGAAAATAGTTCAAACCAAACCTTGGACTTGGCAAATAATTGATATTTATACTATCTGACATTCACACAGAGATCTTGCTGTTTGAACAGCCCCCATAACTGACTATCCCTGTCTGGTTTATTTTCCTTTGCTTTGATCCTCTCCCAGAAGAATTGTATTCATTTACATGCTAAATACATCATTTTGTTAATCCATAATGATATAAAGGATTCGTATAACTCCTGGTCCTGTCTTTAGGTGAAGCTGGTGCTGGGAAAGGTTTAAGGGGTTTGGAATCTGAAAAATCTGAGCACGGATCTCACAATACCAGCTTGTCCAGTATATTTCAGAACATTGCCATGGAGGTAAGCTAACTTATTCAGGAATCTTAATTATTTGGGATATATGCATATTTTCCTAAGAGGTCATTTTTTAAAGGTTAAAGATGGAAGAACTGCATTTCTATCAAAACTGAATGAAGGAATCGTTGAAGTGCTAGACATTCTTTATACAAAATGGTTTACACTGTGTCAGAGTTCTAAACTGAGACACTTTGCAGCTGCTAGTTGTGCAAAAAAAAAAGTGCACCAGATAATTTCTTCAAAGAGGTTGTATCCATTGTTTTTACTAACAGCCGAGCTTAAAGGGACACTCCAGGCACCCAGACCACTTCAGCTCATTGGAGTGGTCTGGGTGCCAACTCCCACTACCCTTAACCCTGCAAGTGTAATTATTGCAGTTTTTTTAAAACTGCAATATTTACCTTGCAGGGTTAAGTCCTCCCCTAGTGGCTGTCTATTAGACAGCCACTAGAGGACACTTCCTGCTTCATAGCACAGGTTTTCTGTGCTAGAGCGTCGCTGGACGTCCTCACGCTGTGTGAGGACCTCCAGCGTCGCTCTATTCCCCATAGGGAAGCATTGAAATTCATTTTCAATGCTTTCCTATGGGGTGCGCTAATGCGCATGCGCGGCATTGCCGCGCATGCGCATTAGGTCTCCTCGGCCGGCGGGCGAGATCAGTCTCGCCCACCGGCCGACGTAACCAGAAGGAGGAGCGGCGGGGGAGGAGGAAGCAGCGACGTGGGACCTGTCGCTGCCCCTGGTAAGTGACTGAAGGGGTTTTCACCCCTTCAGTAACCGGGGATTGGTGGGTGGGAGGGAGAGGGACCCTCCAGTGCCAGAAAAACGGATCGTTTTTCTGGCACTGGAGTTTCCCTTTAACTGAATTTAGACCTACATTATTTGCAAATTAGATATAGTGGTTTTGAATCACTCATATGTTTATAAATACACCATCAATTGACTCCTGTTGATTTGAATCCTCACATAAATATGTTTGTTGTGATAATTCTCTTATAGCTGACATTTACTGCTTATTGGCAAGAAGCATAATGATGCTTTTGCAGCTGCAGTTGTGATTTGTATTTATATATTTTTAATTTAAAGTAAAACATTTTGGGGGGGTGTATATTTCCATATGCATGTACCATAGCAAGAGAAAGGTGTAAATGTCCAAGCCACTGACTCACCAAAGTTCCAGAGATGATAACATAATCATTTAAAAGGGGAAGTAGTTATTTACAAACTACCTAATTAGCCAAATGGAATCTGCATGAAATGTTTGTTAAATGTATGTCTATTAATTGCTTGTTTGGCCCTGTGCTGGATTTATAATTTTTTTTTTCTAGGTCCTGATGTCCAGTTGCTCTCAGTGCCGAGCTTGCAATGCCCTGGTATACGATGAAGAAATCATGGCAGGATGGACTGCTGATGACTCCAATCTGAACACCACTTGCCCTTTCTGTAAAACCACCTTCTTGCCTCTTCTTAACATTGAATTTAAAGATTTTCGTGGCTCTGCAAGGTTGGTTAGCATTTCCTTTTCAGTTCTGTTCATATTGATGCAGAAATAATAGGAGAGTTGAGAAAGGCTGTAGATGTTCCAGTCACATCTTAATTATTTGGCTCATTAAACATAAAATCAATCGATTGCTTTGTGGAAGTAAGATTTGATACAAACCTGTTTTCTGGTTGAATCAAAATGTGAGATGAAATAATATGAACTGCTCAACTGTAATAGATCAGGACAAGCGGGAAAGTCAAATCCATCTATATTGCAATGTCACACAAGGAAACTAGTATGGAAGGTTGTAAAAGTTTATCCAATATGTTTACTATTTTAGAAAAGAAATACTCCTAGTATAGGGCTTAAAGTGCATTATTCTTAAAGGGACACTATAGACACCAGAATTACTACATCTTATTGTATTTGTTCTGGTTAGTAGAATCATTCCCTGCAGGCTTTTTGTGGTAAATATTGTCTTTTCAGAGAAAACAGTGTTTATAATACAGCCTAGGGATACCTCCACTGGCCACTCCTTAGAAGGCTGCTAGTGGTGCTTCCTGTTGCAGTGCTGTATACTGTGCAGCACTGCCATTCAGTTTTCCCTTCCTCTGCATGCAGACACTGAACTTTCTTCATAGAGATGCATTGATTCAATATCTCTGTGAGGAGATGCTGATTTGCCAGGGCTGTGTTTGACTTGTGCTGGCTCTGCCCCTGATCTGCCTCCTTGGCAGTCTCAGCCAATCCTATGGTAAAGCATTGTGATTGGCTCAGAGAATCACTTCTAATGATGTCAGCCAAGCAAGAAGATTAGGGGCAGAGGCTGCAGCTGTAGACTTGTATAGAATAATAAGTTTACTATATTTAGGGGTGCCAATGGTGGTTTTAACACTATAGGGCCAGGAACACATGTTTGTGTTCCTGACCCTTTAGTGTTCCTTTAATTTAGCCTACAGTCTTCTAACTTCACCTGTGGAAACAGACCGCAAAGTGAAATAAAGACCTCACTGGCCTCATTATTGACCTTACTGTGAATTAATTATTGACCTCATGTGAATTAATCTTAAAATAAATGTGAAGTCACTGAAGCTTAAAGGCTCTTCATTCTCATAACATGTAAAGTTAAGGGGTTAGTGTTGGTGTAAAATTATCTTTTTTTAATCTAAAGTGATAACTGCATTTCACTGTTACAGTTTCTACTTGAAGCCAAGTAATTCTGGAGACAGTCTTCAAAGTACAGAACAAAAAAAGATGTCAGGTTCTGCAGCCAATGATCTGATGAGTTCTGAAAATCCTACTGCCTCCACTCAGCATACAGCAGATAGAACCAGTGCTGCATCGGAACAGAAGTATGTAGCAGTGTGACTAATCATGGTCCATTTTTTCCCTGCAGCTCCAAAAGCTTTCATAGAATTAATTATTGCTACTGTTGACTGTACTTTGCAGAAAGAACTTTACTGGTAATAAACGGTCCATTAGAACCAAAGAGTTTATTTTAAAAACATGCAAATAACAGGTGATAAACCTGCTGACCAATATTACTCATGTAAATACCATTAAATAAACAAAGAGATTACCCTTTTGGGTCATCTTACAATGTTAAATGTAAACAATGTTTATTCCTAAAACACCAACCTGTAGTAAGTTGAAAATCAAATTATTAAATTTAGGTTACTGCTGATTTAGTGTAAAAAAACAAACAAACAAAAAAAAAAAAAAAACCTCTTAACACATCTTGGTGATTTCTTTTTGCCTGAATTTTTAAGTCTGTTTTCTCTTCTGTTACTTAGCTAGCTTGCAATCAAAGCCATGTTATAGGTTTATAAAAAACATACCGTATATAGGAAGAGAATAAAAGGTTACAAATTAACAATCGGTACTTGTTTCCACTACTCTAGGAAGACATATAGAACAAAATTGCTCAAATATAACTAAACATAAAATGCCTTACCACATAATTCTTGTAATGTATATGCCCAGTTTTATAATGCTCAGTAGCATGGTAAAGAATATATGTTTTGATTTACTACATTGACAGGTTGTGGTACATTTCTTACCAAAGCAGTGATACATAGGGTTCAAGCCAAATACCATTTGCATTTAACAATAATACTGATGAGGGTTGCTTCCATGCATACCTGATTAACCTCCAACGAAGATTCAACATGCAGATATTTTTGCTTTATTTTAAATGTTAAGCTGTCATTGAACAAAAGCTATTGTTGCTCAGCAAGTATATGTTATTTATTGTACATTTGTGTTTTTTTTTTTTGTTTGTTTTAGTTTAATGTCTGTTAAGGAAGGTGTGGAATTTCCAGCCACTGTAAAGGTGCCTGAAACTGTTAGTGCCAAAAAGAGAACTGCTTCATTGACCAGGAGTCACAGTGTAGGAGGACCTCTCCAAAATATTGACCTGTCACAGAGGCCTTCTCATGGAGTCTCTACTGTCAGCCTTCCTAACAGTCTACAGGAAGTTGTAAGTATCCAAAGACACAGTCTGACCACGTATCGATAGTCCTATTAGTTAGACATCGTACATGTTAACATTTTTTTGCTTTTTTTTTTATTGTCTCTTCTTCTATTTTAACAAAAAGAACATCAGAATCTTATAGTCTTAGTTGTTTTAATAGGGGGATAAACAATGAAAAGTGAGGAAGAACGTGGCACAGACATTACTGACATAGAGTGCCACAGCAATGCACACACATAGGTCAAGCAATTAAAGGCAGTTCTAAAATGGCATCTGAATTTGGCTTTTGTCTGATTACATTAGTGTTATTATCTGCATTTTCTGCAATCCATTGTACGGTGACACAAATAGCTATGTAAGAACAATTACTCTGTGCCATTACTTGTTAAAGAACTAAGATTTCCACCAGACTGCATGATATAAATATATATGCATGTAGAGCTTCTAGTCCTAACCTAGTTTTTTTTCTTTTTTTTTCTTCTTAAGGATTCTTTAGAAAAGAGGCACAACCCTCTTCCTGTCTCCGTCCCATACCTTAGCCCCCTTGTACTTCGCAAGGAGTTGGAGTCTCTGCTTGAAAATGAAGGTGACCAGGTCATTCACACTTCCACGTTTATCAACCAGCATCCTATCATCTTCTGGAATTTGGTGTGGTACTTCAGGCGCTTGGACTTGCCCAGCAATTTACCGGGTCTCATCCTCACATCAGAGCACTGCAATGGTGGAGTGCAGGTATATGCTGTTCTTCTACCAGATTTGTGGAATCATTCTTTGGAAAACTATTATAAATGTAAGGACTTACTGCTGTGTAAAAGAGGAAAACATTTTTTTTTTTAATTATACATTATTAACCTTTACCATCAGGCATCGGATGTAATAAAGTGCATAAACACTACACATACTGAGCTTTTTTTAATTTATTTTTTTATTGTGTGCCGGGGGTAGTTGCACCCCCAGCACATGTGACATTGGCAGCCCAGCTAATATCAGTTTTGTGCATAGTTTGCATCTGTCATCAGTGCGCTGATCTTCCCTGTGCAGAGCACCTACACAGGAAAGATTGCTTTCTCATCCCTCTCTGTGGGTGCTCCCTCTGCTAATTGTATTGGCTTTTTTTATTATTAGTAATTTTCTCCTTCCTCTTCTTCCTCCACCTCTTCCTCTCCCCTCCCCTCGCGCACTATCTGAGTCAGCAAACCAGTCCAATTTCAGGCTTCTCTATGAGAAGCCTGTGAATGGATCTCGCAAGGCCATCTGTGACGTCCGGAGGGGCTGTGTAACTAAGCACTGGAAGTCAGATAAGTAAAATATTTTTTTTTCCCCAGCTTTGACTACAAACGGAGTGGGGGACCTTTTTCATAGTGCCCAGTGGGGCATATTACACCAAAAAAAAATCCCCCTCCAAAGGTTTGGAGTGACCATTAAAGTAGAAAAGGGGTGCAGGTTTTTGACATCTACTGATGGAGCTGCGTTACCCCTGGCCAGATTCCATGTGGCTCACTGCTAAAATTGATCTTTTTCAGCTAGAAGTAAATCCTGTTTCTTTTTCTCTAGAAACCCTCCTTTTTCTAGAATGGCTCAATAATTCTACCGCTTTAACTACCATGTAATCTAAAACAATCTCTCACCTCTACAGCTTCCCCAGACATCTCTGTCGCAAGACAGCAAGCTTGTTTATGTTCAGTTGTTGTGGGATAATGTCAACCTGCACCAAGATCCAGGAGAAGCACTTTATATCATGTGGAGGAATTTAGGTAAGGAAATATAGGTAAAATCGACTGGAATCATTTTATCAGCTTAAACTGAATGCAAAACATTTAGAGCTATTCACTAAAGTGAGAATTCAAAGTGAATATGTAAGGTCAAAATATCCAAACTGAAAAAAATTATATAGCTTAGCTGTGCTTCCAGTTGTGTCAGATATGCAAACATGTATTCCTGACACTATAGTGCTGGAAGTAAACATTAGGTCCCTGTTACGTTCAGCTTGTCCATGCAGAGCGTTGAGACGCTGAAACTAGCTTTTGCACACTGTGCAGCACTGGACTACGAAGCACCCTAAATGGCTCACTAGAGATGTAAATGGCCAGCAATGTAACACTGCATTTTCTATGGAAAAGTAGTGTTTACAGTACAAAGTCTGCAGGGGCACTAGAACTACTACATTAAGCTGTAGTGCAAGCATGTCAAATTTGCTGCCCACAGTGGGGTAGGGAGGGGGCGGTGTATTGATTTGGGGTAGGGAGGGGGCGGTGTATTGATTTGGGGTAGGGAGGGGGCGGTGTATTGATTTGGGGTAGGGAGGGGGCAGTGTATTACATTTAGGGAAGGGGCACGGTATTAAATTGTAGTATGGATGGGGCCAATGTATTAAATTGGGGAGAGGGGGTAGTGTATTGATTTGAAGGAGGGGGTAGTGTATTGATTTGAAGGAGGGGGCAGTGTATTCATTTGTAGGAGGGAGGGGGCCAATGTATTAAATTGGGTAGAGGGGGCGGTGTATTGATTTGAGGGAGGGGGTGGTGTATTGAATTGGGATAGGGAGCATGGGCGTCCGCAGGAATTTTTCCCGGGGGGGGGGGGGGGGGGCATAATTGTAATGACATCCATGCTTGATCCCTTTTTGACCGTGTCCTGAAAGGGAAGGGGCATAGTCATTATCACATAAAGCCTGGGTGAATAGCGTTTTCACAACTATGGTGTCAGGAATACACGTTTGTATTCCTGACACTATAGTGTTCCTTTAAGCAAATTAAAGCAACATTATGGTCAGCATAACAACTTCATCTAAATGATAATGCTATGATGCCAGGAAGCCCCTGGGTGCTCTCTTTCCTTTAAGAGGTTAAACCGCTCTCAAATGGTTTAACCCCAAAGGCTTCCTCCAGCTCCAGATCTCCAGGTCGCTCAGTGGTATTCAGCTTCTGAAACGTAGTGTCAGGAAGTGTAGATTGATGTCCGGCATGAGTGCTGCAGATTGGCTAGAGTGGTCAATTGACGCTCTAAGCCAATCGCTAGTTCCCGGTTCATAAAAATGTTTTACTTTTTTTTGAATGGGGAGCTACTGATTGGCTTAGAGTGCCAGCTGACCGCTCTACCCAATCAGCGACACCCGTACCCAATCAGCGACACCCGTACCCAATGGCACTCTATGCTTCCTGACACTCAGTAAATAAAAGTGAAAACATTAACACTATTTTTTATTTTTTTTTACCTGGGGAGATGAGAAGGTCCAAAGTTTCCCTGCCAGGCCCAGATACCAAAGCCTTATGATGTGGTGTCCAGAATAAAGTGGAGGGTTCACTTCACTTGTCCTTCCTGCTCCAATCTCTTTTTCTTCTCCTTCATTTGACACAGTCTTCTTTTTCTTCTGACACGGTCTTATTTCCTCATTGGCTCCTTCTGCTCCTTTACCTTTCTGCTACTTTCTGCTTATTTTGCTCCCCTTCTGCTCCTTTCTCTATCTGATCCCTTTCTGCTCCTTGCAGACCCTTTCTGCTCCTTGCTACCCTTTTTTGCTACTTCTCCTACTTTACCTCTGTGCTCCTTCTGTTCCTTCCTGCTCTTTGTAGACCCTTCCTGCTCTTTGTAGACCCATCCTGCTCTTTGTAGACCCTTCCTGCTCTTTGTAGACCCTTCCTGCTCTTTGTAGACCCTTCCTGCTCTTTGTAGACCCTTCCTGCTCTTTGTAGACCCTTCCTGCTCTTTGTAGACCCTTCCTGCTCTTTGTAGACCCTTCCTGCTCTTTGTAGACCCTTCCTGCTCTTTGTAGACCCTTCCTGCTCATTGTAGACCCTTCCTGCTCATTGTAGACCCTTCCTGCTCATTGTAGACCCTTCCTGCTCATTGTAGACCCTTCCTGCTCATTGTAGACCCTTCCTGCTCATTGTAGACCCTTCCTGCTCATTGTAGACCCTTCCTGCTCATTGTAGACCCTTCCTGCTCATTGTAGACCCTTCCTGCTCATTTCTGTTCCTTCTCCTACTTTACCTTTGTGCTCCTTCTGTCCCTTCCTGCTCCTTGCTGCCCTTTCCAGCTCCTTGTTGACCCTTTCTGCTCCTTGTTGATCCTTTCTGCTACTTGCTGACCCTTCTTTATCTTTGCTGACCCTTCTTTATCTTTGCTGACCCTTCTTTCTCTTTGCTGACCCTTCCTTCTCTTTGCTGACCCTTCCTTCTCTTTGCTGACCCTTCCTTCTCTTTGCTGACCCTTCCTTCTCTTTGCTGACCCTTCCTTCTCTTTGCTGATCCTTTCAGACCCTTCCTGCACATTTCTGTTCCTTCTCCTACTTTACCTTTTGTGCTCCTTGATGTCCCTTTCTGCTCATTGATGTCCCTTTCTGCTCATTGATGTCCCTTTCTGCTCATTGATGTCCCTTTCTGCTTTCTGCTCCTTTTCTTACTTTATCTTCCTGCTTCTTGCTGACCCTTCCTGTAGGCTGCCTTCCCCCCATCCCCCCACTTCCCTGATCTGTAGGTGGATCCCCCCAATCTTTCACTTTCGTGATCTACAGGCTGCCCCCCATGCCTCACTTCCCTGATCTATAGGCTGCCCCCATGCCTCACTTCCCTGATCTATAGGCTGCCCCCATGCCTCACTTCCCTGATCTATAGGCTGCCCCCCCATGCCTCACTTCCCTGATCTATAGGCTGCCCCCCCATGCCTCACTTCCCTGATCTATAGGCTGCCCCCCCATGCCTCACTTCCCTGATCTATAGGCTGCCTCCCCATGCCTCACTTCCCTGATCTATAGGCTGCCTCCCCATGCCTCACTTCCCTGATTAATAGACTGCCCCCCCATGCCTCACTTCCCTGATCTATAGGCTCTATCTCTTCTCCCCCCCCCCCCCAATGCCTCACTTACCTGATCAGTAGGCTGTGTCTAGCTGCATGTGCTGCTCCCCTGCGGATTCAGTCAGGAGAGAGAAGCTGGGATAAGATGTAGCTTCCCATTCCCATCTCTCTCCATACACCTACTGGCCGGTGCCGGTATTGCACTGTATTTTCAATCTCACACAAAAAATAGCAGAACAAGCTGAAAAATCTGGGGGTTGGGGGGGCAGCGGCGGCAAGTGGACGCCCATGGTAGGGAGTGGGCAGTGTATTAATTGTAAGGAAGGGGCACTGTATTAATTTTAGGGAAGGGGCACTGTATTAAATTGGGGAGAGGGGGTAGTATTTTGATTTGGGGGAGGAGCTTTTTGCCACACATGCACAATAGTCTCCCTATGCTTTCCTATGGGAAACCATTGGATTGGCTGAGATCATCTAGTTTGATGATCTCAGCCAAAGTGAAGAACACACTAATAGGACTTCAGAATCAACAAGATAACGTCATTTTTTTTTTTTTTTTTTACAGCTGTGCAACAGCATACATTCACCATTTCAGTCCCATTACCAAACCTTTTTTTTTTTTTCTTAATATGTCAAGGTAGTTGAACTGAAACATTGGTTCTATGCACATGCATGTCTTTTAAAATAAATTTGCTCTTTTGTTTTCTTTGAAGCCCTACGAGCGTGAGGACGTCCAGTGGCAGGCAACATTTTTATATTGTGCTTTTCTAAATAAACCTAAGTTTCTATGAAAACTCAAGTTTTTGTTTTTTTGCGACCCACATAAAGTTAAACCTTGTCTACTTGGCCCGTATTAGCCTTTGAATTTGACATGCTTGCTGTAGTGGTTCTGTTGACCACAGTGTCCTCTTAAAATTTGAAATTCACTTTGAATTCAATTTGAATTATCTCTTCAGTGAATAACCCTGATTGTATTTTCCTAATAAAAACTCAGGGTGTTGAATACACTTACCTAGAGTAACTCTGTTTTATATTGACTAGCTGTATTTAATTGATTTTGTGTTTATCGTACTTTTTTATTTTATTTTTGTTAACAAATCGAAAAGGCTAGTAGCGAATTACCTTTGTTCTGGATATTTCCTGTGTAGAAAGTATGAAAAAGGCGGCTTCCCCTGTTCCTCCGGACCTGCAGGCCACCGATGCCTTGTTGGAGAGTATCTCTCTCCGTATCCAGAAAAATGATGTCGTAAGGCCCATCAGCCTTCTCTTGCAGAAATACAGTACGGCCAGCAAACGGCAGCGGTGAGGGACAGAAACATATTCTATCTATACTTAGGTTTTCAGTTATACTGTTCAATTTGTAATTTGTTATTGATTATTGCGTGTTTTTTGTTTTCCTTTCTTTAGGAGTCTGTACAGAGAAATCTTATACCTTTCATTGGTTGCTCTCGGAAGAGAAAATATTGATATCGGTAAGCTTAGGAAAGTAGGTTGGGCTTAATTATTAGTTAACCCCTTAAGGACTAAACTTCTGGAATAAAAGGGAATCATGACATGTCACACATGTCATGTGTCCTTAAGTTAAAGGGACACTTTAGTCACCAGAACAACTACATGTTTGTGTTCCTGACCCTATAGTGCTCCTTTAACAGTTTAGTCCGAATGTTGATAAAGTACACATTTTTTTACAACTCTTTACAGCACTAAATATTTTAATTGTTTTTGCTGCCTTTGTCCAATGTGCAAAAAATAAATTGCAGCCTTTTGAAATTTTGTATTTTCTTTCAACTTTCTAATGTGTAAAACCCATCTATTAAGCATCATCTACTAGCAGGTTTTTCTCGGTTTATGCAAATCTTTTGGGCAAAAGACAAGTCAAAAACAGCACTTTTTTTGTACTTTAATCAATATTTTATTTTTGCACTTCATTATTGCAGATTATAGTCCCACTTTATTATCTCAACTCTAAGCTGTATGCGGCTTTATGTAAAGAGTGATGCTGGGTAAAGTTCTAAGATTGGAGCAGTCTAATTTTTTAGAATTTTGTCTTTTCTTTTTTGTGTACTACAAACTGGTGAAATGTGTGTGTGAATAAAATAGTTACTGATATTCAGGTTTTAAACGGACATCTGCATGACACCAACATTTCCATGAATTTTTCAATGACTCGTGTTAGAATTACAGATTTAACTGACTGCATAATCTCTCATTCCGTTATATAGAGGCTTTCGACAATGAATACAGAGTTGCGTATGAAAAGTTTCCAACTGAAATACTTTGCAAAATGCAGAAAGTTGATGTGCCTCCAAGCAAGAGTGTGGAGTGCTGTAGGAGTTTATTTGGAGCACCTCTTATTTAAAAGTGAACACGCTCACACACAGAACAGAACTTTATACCTTGGAGATATGTCACTTTTTTTTTTTTTACCTTAAACTCAAAACATCTCAAAAACAAAAAATGTTAAATAACTCTGCTTGAATCATTGCTCAAACCAAGAGGAGTTTCATACCTCGAGAAGGATTGGAGATGCAGCCCCATTTGTCTGAAACAGCATTTCATACCCACTACCCGTGAGGAGCACATTTCCTTTCAGGGCAAATTCGAGAATGTATGTGGTATGTTATGTCAAGACCCATCTTCTTCAAGTGCCTTTGGGGAATCAGCAGTATATTTTGTGGCCTTAGAATTTGTATACTAAATGAAAATAAAATGAATACATCAATGGGTAATAGAAACCTGTAAACCTGATTCTGATAAACTTTTACACTGCCAACGGCTGCGGGTGAAAGCTTTCTGCTGCCCTTCTCCGCAGCACTTTGACTATCTGTTGTATGACAGATTTAAATACTATGCTGTAAAATATACTCATCCCTTTTTTTCTGAAAAATTGCTGGAAGCAGCTCTGCTGCCTAATAGACCCGCTTGGGAATGATGTGCGAAAGGCACTCTTTTAGCCTTAAGACTCTCAATAATTTTGTCTGACAATCTTCTTTGCAGTAACCCATTATATCCAAGACTCGGCTGTGGATGCGGCACATGTTAAAGCTTTTGCACTTAAAGCAAATGACTGGTCTTTGTTACCAAATTTAAAGGACAGTTCCGTGATTTGCAACTAAGCATTTGGACTATGTCTCTGTAAGCCTTATTGTCATTTGCGTCCTATAACCACTTCCGATGTTTTCTAAAGTTGCGATGTAAAAAAATGGATTCACATAAGCGCTCCTGATTGTTTTTATGTCAGATTATTTTACTCAGCTGCAGATGGAAGCAATAGAAAATCTGACTTTTGAGAGGTCTACTTTAAATTGTGTTCTTTAAACAGAATCTTTACGTTAGTTATGTCAAGTGACTCATAAAGCCTACTCTAACATGCATTTTTGGAATCTGGAAGGTAGCTGTCTGTGTGTCCTGTAGAAGTTGTTGTGTTGGCTCTCTATTGATGTTCATGCTATCTGCAGAATCATACGGCATGCAGCCTAACATAAGCTCAGAGGGCTATTATTGCTGGTCCCTGTGAGACATTCAAAGACACTTCCAGTCCCTTGCTAATGAAGTTCTGCATTTTAAATAATTTCTTATTAACACATAGAGGTGTATTTTCAGTCCCACAAGCTGCTTGTACACATACAATCCAACAAAATGCACCAATTAATTTGATATTATATATATATATATATATATATATATATATAAAACATTTTAACTCTGCTCTGCTTCATCTTAGAAGAATAGCATTGCCCATCTAAAATAATTACTGCCTGCATTATAAATGAACAGCAGTTCACTTCAAGCATTGGGCCATTTCTATACTCCCAGTGCCGCACAGCACGGTTGAAGTCTTTGAAACACTTAATTGTGCATATACCTACTGCTGCCCTACACAGGCATACATAATGTAAGGGGGCCTTGTGAGCTCCTTGTCTTAACCATAACACACCACTAACATACACTACATAAATCATTCTTTATTCTTAGATTCACAAACTTCAAATTACTGTTGCTTACAAGCCACTACATCATTTTGGGGTAATATGTCTAAATAACTGAGTGACAAACTATTTGCATTTGTTTAATTTGCTTTTTTGTTAAAAGATTAAGATAAATCCATTATTTCAATATGTGACCTTGTTCCTGGTACTTTTCATGTTTGCTTTGCTGCCAACTGATTTTCATTGGTAACCTCTTCAAATGATCTTGATGCAAGTAGTCATTTTTGGCTCTCTTGAATAATAAGTTGGTTAAGCGTGAACCACAAAACCTAACTCGCTAACATTTAACTACCTAGATCAGGTGAAGGCACCCTTAGGCACTCTGTTGTGGATTACATCACTCCTGATACTTTAACAGGATTATGGTTGTAAGGGCATTATGGGAGTGCTGAACATCTGGAGTGCTTAAGCTTGCCTCCCCCTGACCTAGGTGTTTACTAATTAAACATTAATTTGTGGCGATCTGACAACCAGTTTGCCAGTTAGTCATAGTGGAATAATATTTAAAGCTCAGAAGAACTGGATATTTTTGCTCTGTTTTTATCCCATATCCATTGCCTAATATTGGCGATTGAGTCGTCGGCTCACGGTTTAGTAAATGTACCCTTAGTGAATCTGGCCATTATTCTCTAAACAGGTTGGTGTCCATTGCGAGATTTAAGCAAAAAGAACATTTCACTCTTTTCAATAAAATGTTTAGGTGTCCTCCATCCGCCAGATACAGTTAGACATCATCTTTATAGAAAATGAGAAAGGCACCAGGAGCAAGTTCATTTTTTTATAATTATTTCTATTTTGTTTCTTGGTTAAAATTTTGCTAAATATCACAGTCAAATTACATTATTCTTTCTAAACAATTATGTGACCAATAATTGGAATGGCATGATTTAGCCTTTAAACAAAGCTGATTTTGCACCAGATATTTTGTAATTTGTTTACTTTGCATGATATGCCCTATGTGTATGCTTGACCATTGATGGACCTTACTGGTCTGGAGGTTTAGTCCCTTATCTAGAAAGCAATATATTTTAAATCCACATGCATGGCTTTTCCATATGGCATTATTAGAAAAATATGTAGTAGATTTTTGCTCTATAAATTATAGATGGTACAATGGTATTTATTTTGTGTTTCCCGTCCAGCATTGGTTATCAGTCAATGTATATATTAATTCACCAATATTGCCTTTTTCCAAAATTGTATCAGATCAATGTTTAAGTCTGATATAGGAGAGTTATCGGGTTAATACTGTCCTATTCTGCCTCCTCGTTTACAGTTAGCCTGTGCAGAACTGGACTATGAACCTTTCCTTGTTACTTAGAACATCTATCAATTGAGGTGGGGAGTCCTTTAATTTTAGTTGTTAACTAGCTTCAGACGTGTGCATGATCACTGTACTTGGATACAATAATGGATTACGAAGAGGACCATTTCATTCTTTCATTTTAAACTGCTAATTGCACTGCACCAGTTAATTATCAAAGTCCTGAGAAGCACCGGTCAATTGTAAATGAAGTTCTCTCATTGTATAAAGTGTCAATTATAATACTTCCAATACTTTACCATCTTTGTGTCCAAAATAGCAGCATATTCCCTGTTCACTCATTGCCTTTACCAGTTAGCCTTCTCATGTAAAATCCTATCATGTGGAGGAATTCCACGCATTCTTATTATACTATTTCTCACACAAACAAAGCAATATTGACTTTTCATTTTGAATAACTAGTCTGAAAATTTCTATAGTAAAATGTATTTTTAGAACAAATTATTTAAAAACAAAAACATGACTTCAATTTTGTTATATATGTAATGGTTTTATGCATTTTTGTTGACACTCCATTAATCACAAATCTGTTTTCTCAAGTCCAAAGCAGTGTCTACTGGATTCTCATAATAAAAACTCCGTCCTTAGGAGTGCAGTCTGACAATGTGTTTATTTCTAAATATTTTTTTTACATATTCATAGGATCACCTCATTCTACCTTGTAATTATTGGAGTGATTTTTTTCATTAATAATTTAGCTGACGAATTAAACATTTCGTCAATCGAACTGCAATAAAACACGTTTTTTGTATAGGCTGTAAGTGCAGTGAATCTGACAACTTTAAAGGGAAGTAATTTGTTTCCCCCCTAGTTATCTTTTCTGCAGTCTGTGCGGTGTACTCTGTCCATTTATACTTCTTAATCAATACATCTGAGATGTCGTATTACCCTTTTTATTCAGTATCCCTACTGTTCTGTTCTAGAGCAGTGGTTCTCAACTCTGACCTTAAGGCCTATGAACAGTCTAGGATTTTGGCACCTCTGTATCCATGGGTATACAGGCAGAATCTGTTCTGTTGGTGTGCTTAATTACTTAAGTATTTAATTGGGAACCACTGATCTAGTGTTATGTACAGTGATCTAGCATGTTCAGCATGGCTACATACTATAAACTAGGTGTTATTAGATCAATGAACTCTAAGGGTAATTAGCTTGTAATCCAGTTTGCTCGTCGTAGATAAAGTTTCATGTTATGCAACCAGAAATTATGTATAATGTAAAACATATGTATCTATATTTCTCTATAATATGTATACCACAGTTTGTTCCTTTCACAAGCTAACAATAATTACTCATAATAGCACAACGATGAGAGGTTAACCTTGTTCCATGTTCCAATGTGTTGGTTTAGGCATAGTGTCATTCAGTCTTCTAGTCACTTGTTTGTACCAGTTTTACAGTGCTGTAATTGTTTACAATGTGCAATGTTTTAAATTTTTCAATAATCGATCTGCTGCTCCAGTGTGTATCCAGGAATAGAATCATTTGCTGGACTCTTTCAAATCTAGTGCCTTCTCAAACCAATGTTTGCTGTGTTCACCGTTCTACAAATGTTTCATGATCTTACAGTAATGTACTGCTTTACAATGCCCTTCTTTGCGAGACAAAGAGCCAATTTATGCCCATTACTCCAATTTTAGCTGTTAACAAACTAAGGGGAACTGTCATTTCCCAGGATTCCTAATATTCTATATATGTGTTCCTAATACTTAAAAATAAAATAAAATTTAGAAATCCACTCAACTTTATTCTGCAAATGGGCACCTCCACCGTAGCTCCATGTCAATCACTGTTGCAAGCTCTGTTCTTTGTACCTAATAGAGAATTGGAGAAGTTAAACATCGTTTCTATTCTCCTCCTTATTTGCAATGCGTGCCTTGGCTTTGCCTTGTCTGAACTGGATAGTGATTTAAGGGGATACTTTCAAAGGCAGTATTTACATTGCTCCCTAGTAACACCTCTAGTGGCAGTCACTCAGATGGCCACTAAAGGTGCTTCCTAGTCCAGACATTCAACAGAGAAAGCATTGAATTGGCTGAGATTATCAAGAATGGGGGCGGGTCCAACCGAAGTGAGACCGGCGTGGTATGGGGAAAAAATAAATACAATCACTTTTTTCATGCCGATCGGAGCAGGGATGGTCGCCTAAAGAGCCACATGTTTGTATTCCTGACTCTATAGTGTTCATTTACTTTGCAGAATCTTTACTATAGATTTAAAAGTAAGCGTAGCATTACATGAAATAAAGGTTATTACAATTTATAGGTGGTTTATTTTCATTAATTCTATGGTATAATTTCCAGAGAAGTGACAGTTCTCATTAATGGAGTGTGTCGCCTAAAGAGGTGAGATTCTAGATAAATGCCTTAG
The DNA here is from genome assembly GCF_036172605.1 of Pelobates fuscus. Lineage (NCBI taxonomy): Eukaryota > Metazoa > Chordata > Amphibia > Anura > Pelobatidae > Pelobates > Pelobates fuscus. The sequence continues at coordinate 254,496,052 of NC_086321.1, read as the reverse complement.
TCAGCATGTACGTATTACTGACAACAATCTAAACACCCAGGTGCTATTTCAACTCACTCTTATAAAAATTCAAGTGGGCACTACTTTTGGAAATATTTGCAGCAAAAACATTGCTTTATTATTATTAAAATAAATAAATAAAAGAGCTATGTATATATCTGTTTAGATGGATATATATATATTTATCTTTTATTCACACGCATACATTACATTATATACACAGAAGATGAGGATGCAAACTGTACACCTGAATTAAAAAAACCTGGTAAATTGCGGTGTGATAGGAGTAATGCAGTTGTCTGTTTTGCACTTTGTTAAAAACTTTATTCTAGCTTTCTCTGTGCTTTTAGATTGAAGAAATGTTTGTGTAAATTTGAAAAACTGTCCTCAATTTCGTAAGATTTAACGTTTTGACATAAATATTTTGTATAGATACATAAACAGTTTAGAAGTGACTTCATTATGTGTTTCTAGGGAAAATTATTAAAAAAAAAAAAAAAAAGAATAAAAAGAATAAATGTGTCCTTCATAATTTTACTTTTATTGTTGCCAGAGGTTTGCATTTTACACAGGCAGGAGTTGCTTTTAGAGTTTTATCATCGGTAGATTATCTAGTTACTGACTAGATTCAATATCCAGCTCTATTCTCAATGCCTAAGCGTGGCATGCAGTCAGCCACACTGCAAAAGAGCTCAGTGGTTTTCTTCTCCTTTCTGTTCTTCTCTCAACCTTGCCCTAAAATCCATGTTTTATTGTAGCAGGAAAAAAAAAATAACTGACAAATATTATGCCTGTTACATGAAATTAAACTAACACTAAAAGGGTCAGGAAAGCAATCGCACATGCGATACGGCAATCAGAATCTCCCCATAGAGATGCATTGAATCACTGCAACTCTATAGGGAAAGTACAGCGTCTCCATGCAGAGGGTGGAGACGCTGAACATCCGTGCTGCACAGTCTGAGTGACTGCCACGGGAGGTGTCGCTAGGCAGCCATGTAAACAATGCCTTTTTCTGAAAAGGAGGTGTCGACTTAAAGGGCCTGCTGGGACAGACTATACTCACAACTACATTAAGCTGTAGTTGTTCTGGTGACTATAGTGTCCCTTTAATTCCAACTTTGCATAATTATATTTTCCTGGCTATATCGCGATAACACGAGGTTTTAATACAAAACATGTCGGCTTATGCTGTCCTAGGATTATCTACTTTGATATGGCACTGATATCTTGGATCCACACATATTTGTATGTCTAATAAAGCTGTGGAATTTTTAAAAAAGACTGACAGTCTGTCTGCTAATGTCTTCAATGGTCTTTCCCACGAGGGCATTACATGGAGGTATTAACCCAGACTTAAACAATCAGGACTGGAGTCGAATAGATTACACATGTAATATTACAGATTCTCCAAAAACTGTCAAATCAGAAGGGAGGGAATCTGTGATTTAAAAGAAAAATTGCAGCAAACTGGAATACATTTTCTGGATTAACAATGGCAGCATTATATGTGAGATCTACCACAGCACAAAAGGAGGAATACATGTCTACAAAACATTTTATGCTTATAAATGGACTAGGCTCTTCTGCCAAAGTATCCATTAGTTGCAGGGTTATTTGCTAAAGTGACAATTCAAAGTGGATTCAACTTGCAAATGAAAATTGCTGAACTGATAAAAAAAAAAAAAACTAATTCAGCTGTGCTTCCTGTCCTGTTTAGCTAATTTGCCCTTAAATTTAAACTTCACTTTGATTTCTCACTTTAGTGAATAAACCTGTATGAGCTCGAACATCCAGGTATCATCTGCTGCCCTTACAGTAGACACAGCCCTAGTAGAGTGATCCTTTATGCTGATAGGAACTTCACTCTCTATAGCTGCGTAAGCTTTACAAAGAACTGAAGTAAGCCATTGACATAGAGGAGCACTAGTCACTGTTTTTTTTTTTACTTGAACGCCCAGGAATAATAAAGAACCATGTAGTTTTTATCACTGTTGGCCACCATGTGCTGAAGTAATATTAAAGAAGTATGCAAGATATCGTTTGAAAGGAATGGGATGCATGATGACAGTGCTTGAATCACCACATGTCGTGATTGAGGATTGAAATGCAAACTGATACTGGCAAAACAGGATCCCATGTTTCTTCATGACCGTTATGAGACTGACCAACATATTAATATAATAAAAAGTAATATATAGTTAAATACAATGCATTGGTTGCAAACATTAATTCCTGCTCACCTGACATTTTGATCAGGTGATATGATTTTCTTCATGTGAGATTGGTTTCATTGTACCCAATAGAACACTGTAATTTAATTACTTATCAGATAAAGAAGGGAAGGCTGTTTGTAGCCTCAAATGTCATGTTTGTGAATGTCTATCCACATTGAATTGTTATGTATTCTTTTGAGAAGACTGACACATTGCCTCTTTTCTTAGTCACCCGATAATAGGAGCACTGCTTTTAAAGAGTGCTGGACTGTCTTTTGTTTATTACTACTACTGGTTAGACTGGTAAACTTAATAGGGATGAAATTCTAATTCTGAAAAAGTCAAATATACATGGTTATTCACTAAAGCGAGAATTCTCTATGTCCGCTATGCTTTCAGCTTGGCTACTTTGGCCCTAAATTTGGAATTCATTTTTTAATTCACCTTGAATTCTCCCTCTAATGAATAACCCTTATAATAACCGGGTAGGTCCTGCTCATGGAGACTGGTTGTTATTTTATTTGCTAAGCCTTTAAGACTCTGCACATGGTAAGTAAGCTAGGACTTTTTTTTTTTTGTCAATCTTTTTTTTATTAAGGCATGTGCAATAGGGTACAGAACAAAAAGAGGGGAAATGCAATAGTGATATACAGATAGGGGTTAATACAGCGTTAATTGCATTTCCTGCTAAACAATGCCTAATTTTTTATTTTTTATGTAGGTTAACGAGTTTAGGTTCACGTTTGGTTTTGAAACGAGGCTTGCTATGCCACGACAATAAACACAGGCATTTCAAGAAGCGTAAGACTTTTGAGGCATATGATAGTACTGCACATTTGTAAGCTAGGACTTTAGGTTAAAGGACCACTATAGTGCCAGGAAAACAAATGTCATCGGCTGAATGCGCATGCGTGGCAAGAGCCGCACGCGCATTCAGTCAGTCCATTCCTAATGATGGCAGCGTCTTCTCACTGAAAATCACAGTGAGAAGCGGCTGTCAATGAGACAGCCACTAGAGGCTGGATTAACCCATATGTAGACATAGCAGTCTCTCTGAAACTGCTATGTTTACAGCAGGCAGGGTTAACCCTAGATGGACCTGGCACCCTGACCACTTCATTAACCCCTTCAGGACCGGACTGTTTTTGCGATGTTTGTACGTTAAGGACCAGAGCTATTTTTACACTTTTGTGGTGTTTGTGTTTAGCTGTAATTTTCCGCTCTCTCATTTACTGTTCCCATACAAGTTATATATTGTTTTTTTCAGGACAAGAAGGGCTTTCTTTACATACCATTATTTGTATCATTTCATATCATTTACTTTAAAAAAAATAGTAAAATATGGTGAAAAAAACCCCCCAAAAACGTGTTTTTTGACTTCTACTTAAAAAATATTTTACTGATCTACAAAATCGAATGAAACAAACTGCTAAATAGATTAAACATTTTGTCCTTAGTTTAAAAACACCCAATGTTTACGTGTTTTTTTGCTTTTATTTGCAAGTTATAGGGCTATAAGTACAAGTAGGAAATTGCGGTTTCAAAATTTACATTTTTCAAATGTATCAATAGTGACATTGTAACACTGTTATGTCATAAATCTCCAAAAAACACCCCACATGTATATATTTTTCTTAAACTAGATAACCCAGGGTATTCATCTAAGAATATTTTGATACTTTCTATGCAGCCATTTTACCATAAACCTTTGTCAAACTTTGCATAGGTAGTTTATTTTTTTTATTTTTTTCACATAAATTGCAATTCAGGTATAAATTCACAGATTTTGTTAGGTGTCACTACCAAACAACACCCCAATATGTGTTCAGCAACATCTCCCGAGTACAGGGATACCCCCCATGTATAGGTGTTTTGGGTTGTTTGGGGGCTAAAAGGCCACATTTTGCAGGTGCGCATATCAGTTTCCCAGCTCGGAATTTTGACATGTAGTCAACCTGCATGCATGTCCTATTTGGGACATTTTTGAAGCCGGCCAATGTATTTTACCCCCATCAAACCATATATTTTTGAAAAGTAGACACCCTAGGGTATTTCACATGGTGGAATTTTTACACTTTCCATGCACTAATTCTACCACCAGGCTTTGTCAAACATTGAGTTAGTACATTTTTTTCAGTTTTTTTCACACACCTTGTACTTTAGTCCTGAATTATCAGATCCTGTTGTGTCACTGCCAAACAACACCCCAATATGTGTTCAGCAAGATCTCCTGAATACAGTGATACCACCCATGCATAGGCTTGTCGGGTTCTTTGGGGGCTAAAAGGCCACGTTTGGCAGGTGCGCTTATCAGTTTCCCAACTTGGAATTTTGACATGTAATCAACCTGCGCCCATGTCCCATTTGAGCCAATGTATTTTACCCCCATCAAACCATATATTTTTGAAAAGTAGACAACCCAGGGCATTTTAAATTGTGGTATTTTAACACTTTTCATGCACTGAATTCTACCACCAGCCTTTGTCAAACTTTTGGATAGTAATCTTTTTTTGTTTCTTTGTCACACACATTGTACTTTAGGCATGAGTTAACAGATCCTGTTACGTGTCACTGCCAAACACTGCCCAATATGTTCAGCAACATCTCTTGAGTACAGTGATACCCCCCATGTATATGGTTGCCGGGTTGTTTGGGGGCCAAAAGGCAACAATCAGAACTTGTACATGTCAGTTTTTCAACTTGATATATAGGTATGCATGGTCTATCTTCAGTTTGACATATTTTTGTACCCCCCAGTTAATGTTACCATCATGCCAATATGTATAGTATATATTTTTATAAAGTAGACATCAAATGTTATAGAGGATGGGGTGTTTTGACTTCTTTCCCCCAACCATTTTGCCCCCCAAAGAAAGTGTAGTGGTATTTTCTTTATTCTGGTTTTTATGCACACGTCATCTGGTTTTGGACAGCTGGTTATGTGTTACTGCCAGAAAACTTGTTAGGCCAAATGTGCAGGTAGCAAATGTACATTTAGCAGCAATCTTTAAACTGACTCCTGCAAATAGAATCTAAATGGAGATTTGGGGGAAGGAAACTGACTAACAAAAAAATGGCTGCTTTCCAAAGAAACAGAAAATAAAATAAAAATTCAGGAACACTTCTTACAACTGTTCTGTGTGGTACTGCTTGAAACATGTTCCTACACAGAGTCCTGGTTTCGAAGGACAATCAGGACAGTGAAAAGGGGTGTCTGTCCTTTTCCCGTTTTTAAAACAGACCCGGCAACGTTTCTGGGGGGGGTTTTTTCTAGCAGTTGGCGGTAACTTAAAAATAAAATGTCTGGACTCAGCTTGCACCGTTGTTGGAACTTGTCCATCTCCATAAATTGTTAAAGAAATTATTTTCAATTGAAATTGGAGAAAGGTGATTTTCCCTGGATTATTTTTTTTAAAAAGTAAAAATGAGTTGTGGGTTGCTATTTGCATCAGATATATAGCCACCTTTTTATACCATGCTTTGGTTTTTCGTAAAATAAGATACGGCTGCATAAGCTGATCAGCCAAATCAACACCACCCATGTACTTATTATACGCCCTGATGCAAACCGGTTTGGACTCTACTCTGCCCCGGACAGAGACGTCGGACATGCGTTCGTCATGGATGGTGGTGAGCATTTGGACATCCTTCCTGTCCCTAAATTTTAGTGCAAGCACCTCAGCTTTCCGAAGTGCTTTACATTCGCCTTTTTTTAATTTTGCATCTATGAGAGATCGTGGAAAATCTTTGGAATTTTTTCTGGCAGTGCCGCAGGCCAGTGTCTGTAAAGCATAAAGTGTTTTAAATAGACGGACACTACTATAAAAATTATCCACATAAAGGTGGTAACCTTTATTAAACAAGGGGTTTAGTAGGTCCCATACAAGTTTCCCACTTGTCCCCAGGGAGTCAGGACAGTCAGGAGGGTCCAGTTGACCATCTTTCCCCTCATATACACGAAAGGCAAATGTGTATCCGCTTTCGCTCTCACACAGTTTGTACAGTTTAATGCCATACCTAGAGCGCTTTGAGGGGATGTATTGTCTGAACCCTAATCTCCCTTTGTATTTCATTAGAGATTCATCTATGGATAAATTTTGTTGGGGGGTATAAACATCCGAAAATTTGTCCTGAAAATGGTCTAGCAGTGGGCGTATTTTATAAAGCCTATCGTATTGGGGGTGATCTCTAGGGTGACAGAGGGTATTGTCACTGAAATGTAAAAATCTCAGCAGTAACTCGTATCTGGCTCTAGGCATGGTTTGGGAGAATACTGGACTCGACATTATTGGGTTGGTGCTCCAGTATGAGCGAATCGATGGCTTTTTTATGATCCCCATGAGCATTGTGAGAGCCCAGAATTTTTTAAGCTCTGGGACATCTGTGGGATGCCAGTCATGCTCCCTGGCTGTATAGCTACCTGGATTGTTGTCAATAAATTGGGTAGCATACAAGTTAGTCTGGGAAGCAATCTCCTCCCCGATGGTATCCCCTAAAAATAGTTCTACATACTGCATTGGGGAGAAGCCATCCACATTAACATTAATGCCTGCGTTGGCACTAAAAGGGGGGACGTTGGGCTCGGCTAACTGTGGAGGTACCCAGTCCTCCTCCACATTTGGCATAGCAGAGGAAGCACAGCTTCTTTCTTCAGCCGGCTCACACACAGATGACATGTCGTCTTGACTAGACATGTCAGAAAACTGACCTGGGTCAAAATCTGACGCAGTGTCAGTGGCGTCAGAGTCTGACGCCAAGAAGGCATATGCCTCCTGCAAGTTATACATACGCTGCATGTTTTACACACGACTAAAACAAATTACAAACACACAAATTTTTTTTTTTTTTTTTTTTACTAAAACAGACTAAACAGCAATTCCTAAACTAACTCCTGTCACAAAAATCTAATGTAGATTTGGGGGAAGGAAACTGACTGACTACGACAGACTACGACAGACTAAGAGACTAAAACAGACTAAGACAGACTAAGACAAATATTTTTAAAACAAATTTAACCCTTTAAGGGCAAAAAAAAAAAAGACAGACAGTACAAATGCACTGCTGAAACAGATCTGGCAGGGAAGGGGTTAAAATGGATTTTTAATTCACTGCTGATACTTTTTCCAACTCTCTGGAACACTCTGCTGCAACAAACCATCACGATCTCTGTCTCTCTCGCCTCACAAAACGCTACAGAGGAGAGAGGGGCAGAGATCACTGTCAAAGTGAGTGTTTGTAACACCCACTTTGACAGCAGCCAATTGTGAGCCAATTGGCTGTTACTATCTGGCTGGCAGATAGTTACATCATTGTACGGGCAAGAGCGATCTTTGATCGCTTCCTGCAGCCCGTTTTCCGCTATGACGGTTCAGGACCGTCAGCGGTCCAAACGCACGTTTTACCGCTGACGGTCCTGAACCGTCCGCGGTCGTGAAAGGGTTAAGCCTAATGCAAGAAAACCAGAATGTCATATTGGTGTATTCATGCTTACTTCACATTGTTGACAGTGAACTTTAGCCTTATTAGTGTTTTATTGGGTTAGCCAGCTACATTATTCAGGGGGTTGTCCCCTATTGATGCTACTGCCCTTATTCCTTAACCTTCCCTCCAAGGCCCATTTGTTCTAAAGGTAAACCCTCTATTTTGGGCTGACCAATGCTGTTATTACTAAACCTGTAAATAAGATTAGTACACTAAAACCAACATAATCCTCAATCTACACCTGTCTTGAGTTGTTAGGTCTGGCTAACACTTAAATGTGTTGATTTTATGCTAGAGAGGATACTTTGTGTACACCATGGACTACGGTCTACAAAGATAATATAAATATGCAAGGGACACTATAGTCATCAGAACTACAGTTTATTGTATTTCTTCGGACCAGTAGAATCAGTCCCTTCAACTTTTTGCAGTAGAAACAGTTTTCAGAGAAAAAGTAGTGTGTTTATATTCCGGCCTAGAGATACCTCCATTGGCCACTCAAGGTGCTTCCTGAAGCACTGCCAGTCAGTGTCTACACCCTCTGCATGGAAACATTGAACTTTCCTCAGAGATGCTGATTGGCCAGGGCTGTGTTTGACTTGTGCTGGCTCTGCCTCTTTGACAAGCTCAGCCAATCCAATGCTTTCCTATGTGAAAGCTTTGTGATTGGCTCAGAACACCACTTCTGGTGTCAGCTAAGCGGGCAGAGCCAGCACCAGCAGACTGGAGTACAGGTACGATTTTATATTTAAGATGGAAAGTGGGGCTAGATTATGGTTTTAACACTATAGGGTCAGGAATACAGGTTTGTGTTCCTGATGCTATAGTGTTTCATTAATGTAAATTCTTCAAAATTCAGCTAATTAGAGCATAGGCAGGGAATTCCTACAGATGAGCTCTGACTCACTAAGTGTGCCCCAGAACCACATGGGAGAACTTACAATGCAAAGTATCAGCAGAGTGAGCAAACAGTGCAAATCACCACTGGACTACCAAGCTATAGGTAGTGTCAAAGTATCATCCACATGAATGCCAGGACCCAAGTCTCCCAGAGCATAAATCTGCCTCAGCTGGCCTGCCTTCCTACCATGCATCTTGCTGCCATCTCTTCTCCAGGTAAGCAATGCACATGCACCCGGCAATCAACCTACCTGATCAAAAAGAAAACGTAATAAATCAGACCAAGCAATCTTTTTCCATTGCTCCATGGTCTAGTTCAGACACTCACGTCCCCATTGAAGGCACTTTCAAAGGTGGACAGATGTCATCATGGGCACTCTTAACCGGTCTGAGGCCACGCAGCCCCATGCGCAACAAACTGCGACGCTCTGTGTGTTGTGATACCTTGGTCAACATTGTAGCAATTCACTACACCGGTCAGTGGTTTTAAGTGTTGTGGCTGATCAGTGTATTGCACCATTTGAAGTACTCCGTGTCTAGTTCATAAGATAGTTGATGGGTTATTTAATTGTTACACAATAGGATAGGCACAGGTAGCCATACAGACATGGTTACAGTACGCTGCTGTTTTCAAACAGTACAGGATTTAATTTACATTTGTCAATAGTGAATGAAAGTTCAGGCACAGCAGCAAGATGCTTGACTTAATTTTACCAACATTACTGATCAAGACTTTATATAGGACTTATAAGAATTTGGAAGTTAATAGGTTAAAATCTGATTGGGACACAGAAGAAAAAAAAAAAAGCAAACCGTAACAGGACAAACATCCCTAGATTTGGATTTTCCCTTAAAGGGAAACTATAGGCAACCAGACCACTTCTGCTCATTAAAGTGGTCTAAGTGCAATGTCCCCGTATCCCTTAGTCCTGCACTTCCTGGTTGTTAAACAACTTTTGGTTGCCTGACGCTTGATGTCCTCACCCTCTGCATGAGGACATCCAGCATTAGTAAAATCCCCATCCCCACTTTTTCTAGTGCCATAATATCCTTCTTTAGAACAGGTGCCCAAAATTGCACAGCATATTCAATATGTGGTCTTACCAGTGATTTATAAAGAGGCAAAATGATATTCTCGTCCCGAGAATGAATGCCTTTTTCATGCATGACAATACCCTACTGGCCTTGGCCACTGCTGATTGACATTGCACATTGTTGCATAGTTTGTTGTCTATAACAATTCCCAAGTCCTTTTCGTGTGTTGTTATCCCTAATTCGCTTCCATTAAGGGTGGTGGTACCATATCCACCAAGCGGGCTTGGACCCAAAAAACGATATATATATATATATATATATATATATATATATATATATATATATATATAGACAAAAAATGAATACACTCCAATCAAGGGGGACTCAATACTGGTATTTAAAGGAGGGAAAACTTTAAAAAAATGACAGCTATAATAACTAGCTTAGAGATGAGCCTTGTGGGGCAGTAGTGAAAACTTACTGCAGCTATAAGTACAAGTTGTATCTAGTAGGAAAATACTTTGTGTAAGACCGGAAAATAGTGATACAAATTGAACTGAAGCTGGGAAGCAAATATGATTTGTTATCTGTTACAACCACATCCTAATCCTTGTTTAACAGTCTCAACATGCAGCTAGACTCAATGGGGCTAAATAGTGGCTGCTAAGTCCAGATAAACAGGATTGTAAAGGGAAAGTTCACTTAATCGTGTTTTAGGTAATCATAACAATGAGCGGAGCGCAAGAGACAATAATGCAAATAGGCTATAGCCTGAATAAAGGTGAGATGGTAAAAAAAATTACCGTGAGTAGTAAATGAGCTTTAAAAATCACTCATCTCTAATAAAGCAGCGTTCATGCTGAAAGTATTCTTTGCCCCTTTAGAACAGATCATCGCAAAAGCCTCAGATATCTGAGAAGTAAAAGGGAGGTTGAGGGACAAATATCTATGCAGAACAGCCAATTGTCAGCAAGTGTTGGAATGCCTTAACTGCTAGTCCAAGAGTCTCCTTAAAAAAAAAAAAAAAAAAAAAAAAGGGATGCAAAGCAATGTTTTCAGCTGGGTATAACAATTGCCCTATTATGGAATCTGAATGTATTTTGGACATAAGCATTCACACTGCGACTACACAGCATATTCAGAGTCCATGAAAAAATATATTTGTGTTCTAGATCTTCATTTAAATTGGCACAAGTATGACCTTAAACACTATTTTACATTGAATAGTTTATCCTCAAAATCACGTTTTAATAGGTACCTTTCAGCTATTACTCAGTGATACACACCATATCAGCAAGTAATTCGTAATTTCAGCAAATTATTTCCATAAAGATAGACTTCAGAAAAAAAATTAAAAAAAAACACCACACCAAAAAAACAATGAATAGTTTACAAGATTTATTTATCTTTTTACACCATGTGGCTTTACTTCTGGCTGGATTCAGATTTGGATGTGGAGGCTCTAAGTGAAGACAGTCTACGTCTCTTGGCAATCTGCTCCTGGCGTTTCTCCTTAGCTTCCTTAAAATGAAAACCAGAACAGTTAACAAAATTAGTAGACAGAACATGGCAAAAAAAAAAGTAGAACTTGTAAATTAAAATATGGCAAGTGCAAATTGCATTCGTTTCCACAGTGATTGATTGAGATAGATATACACACGTTGTGTTTTTAGTATTTAGGAGAGTGGTAGGGGCTTCTAAGTAGTGCTTTGTGTGGACTCTGTAGTAGACTGTTTCTAAACAGAAATAAACTTGATCTAAAATAATGGTTACCCTCTCCCGACTGCCTTTGGCTATGAAGGGGATATTTGTCCACAAAATTATAAGAAGTCAGATAATACAGCAATACATTATTTTTATAAATTCTATACATTCGAAAAAGCTTTCTGTAAAAGCGAATAAAGTTTTGTAAAAAAAAAAAATAGATGAGGCACAGCTTGTGATTCTAGAGATTCTTAGAGTCTTTAAATAGCTGATTGATTTTTTTCATCAATTGTCAGTAAAGGGACATGGACTACTTTATACTATAAAAGTGGTTATGGTACCAGAGAGACAGGGGCAAGCATATGCATGTCCATCCATGTCAGCAGTGGCAGCCAGCGATAGCCAGGAAGGGTATGCCCAGACGCAAATGGGTGCAGGAATGTTTCCCTAGCACCATACCACATATAGTAATTTAATCTATAGAATATCTGGCAGTGTCTCCCTTAAGATGACTGTTATTCAAACATCAAGATTGCTGTTGCAAAGGAGTACCCAGACCCAGGGAACCACGTGACCTCCTGAAATCTACCTAGGACCATGGGAAAATAGCGGAGACTATAATCCTGCATTTACCCCCAACACAAAGACCCATAGCCGCAGTAATCAAGTAGCCCCACGCTTAATACCAACACAGAAGGTTATCTCCCCTGCCCCCACCCCCTCTTCCAGGACATTCCTGACCTCTTACCCAATGCCCCTATTCTGGCTGACCAACCCATCTGTAACACCTGCAGCCCAACGCACCTTGCAGTGACAATTTAACATATCAGCCTAGTAACCAATGTTAGAACCCAAAAAAAACTTTAAAAAAAGTCGTTATATGGGCAACTAGACCCCTGATAGTGTGGGTTGGTGCAAGGGTAGGCCCAAGACGAATGCGGCCACAACAGTTTATGTACAATGCAGAGCTGAATACAGATGTCCATATTTGACATGCTTAAATACGGAAGATTGTATACTAGTTACTTTGTCTACCTACTGTCATGTCTATATCCATCACACAAAAAAAATATATAACCCGATTGTCAAAAATAAAAATTGCCGTTGCACTTCCATACATTGCAGCTCACAATTTTTTTTTATTTTAAATAAAATTACAATAGGCTTTATAAAACAAAACAAAAAAAGGCATTTGTGGAAAAATGTCCTTACAGGGATACTAGTCACCAAAACAACTTTAACTTAATGAAGCAGTGTTAACGTATAGATCATGTCTCTGAAGTCCTCACTGTTGAATTCTGTCATTAAGGAGTTAATTCACTTTTGTTTGTTTATGCAGCCTTAGTCATCACACCTCTCCTTTGTTGTGGCAGGCTTATGCAACATATGATCATGTAATGTAACTAAACCCCCATTATTTTTACATAGGTGAGGTGTTTTTAAATAAAACTATTAAAAGCTGTGAGATTTGAAATCATTGTTTAGTAAATGAGTGCGCTGGATTGCGTATTTTGTACCTCCCCTGGCTATGACTGAAACAGCCTACATATTAAAAAATAATTTGATTTCACTTTCAGAGAGATTATTTTAAAGTGTTTATCACTTGCTTCTGCAGGGTCTAGCAAAGTATTAATAGAGCAGGAGAAATTGTCAATTTAACAGAATTTGCAATAAGGAAGTGTAAACATTAGATGACTTTACAGGAAGTCTTTGCAAGTCACATGCGGGGAGGTTTGCCTAGCGCTTCCTAAACAAAGTAATCCAACTCCTAAATGGTGGGAAATGAAGTAGTGAGACTGCATGGGCATGATCTATACAATAAAACTGCTTCATTAAGCTGCAGTTGTTTGGCAAATAGTGTTCCTGTAAGTCAACTATTTTCATTTTGAATCTACGGCAATTCACTCTTTAGTAAATAACGGTGTATAGTAAAAGGTATAGAGGGAACAGACCCCATCTCAAATGTAATATTCATACAATATAATGTATAATACATAAATACAAATTCTTCTTACTCAACTGTATACATTTGCTCTACATATAGCCAAATGTCATACGGGGTAAACTCAAGAACATTACACACAAAAAGGGCAGAATGATTCTAGGCTTCTTAAACAAAACTATAAATACAATGAAACTGTTCTCCATTATTGGTTGTTTTAAAACAAGGTTACGGACTGGTATAGTATAATTGTTACAGCTCATACAAGCAAAACGGAAAAAAAAAAAACTGCTTTGTGTTTCACTTGTCCCACACTCTTTAGATTATACAGGGAAATGGTAAAAAACAACAATTCATACTTAAAATGACTTTGGGCTTAACAATGCAGTAAGGTTGGCAACTTCCTGCATTGCTGGTGGTCCTCCCCCAAACTACAACCCACTTGGACCAGCATCACATCCCTCCTCACCAGATTGCTTCAAAGACCCTTTCCAAAGGACCCACAGGCACTACTCTTATCAAAACCCCTCAGTACCTTCACACGTCCTAAAAACAAGCTGGTGGCCACAATAGACCTGGCAACCTCCAAAGCTATAGCTGAACTCTGGGCGACTACACATATACTTCACCTACAAAGCATATACCATAAAATACAAGACAGACTTCAAATGGGCAGGATTAACTTCACAGATACGTGAAACCCCTGCTAAATTTCACAAAACATGGGACCTGTGCATTGAGGGAGACACCTCGTTGCCATGGTAGCCTCTCCTCACTAACCCACCCATCCCCCAGGTCGTCAGTGCAGTGAGTATTTGCGGAGGCCCAGACCCTCTCACCTCCTTGGCCCCAACAACCTTCACACTCGCCCATCCTTGACCAACTAATACCCACCATCACCCAGATAGGAAAGATATTATCCCACTAACAGACCCTACCACACCACCTAAACACACCAGGGTACACCCACACAGTTGTCAGTAGGTTTACACAGAACCAGAAACCCGAACAGAATTGTCGGCTCACAAAAACACCCTGGGCACATGAGACCAGCACCACCAGTGCAATGAAACTGCCCCATTTCAACAAATAGATGCCTTCCATCAAGACCAAGGCCACCACCCCAAAAGGTGACCCTGGTCACAACAAAGCTACATACTACCTGATGGTTACACCTCCTAACACCACATTCCCGTTAAAAGATTTTATTGTTAACTTTGTTGTACTGGTCTACGATGTAAACCCCCCGTTTTGCAAATGTATTGACTTTGTTGATAACGAAAAAACAAAATAAAGAACTTTTTTTTTTTTTTTTTAAATCAATTGTGGTTTGAAATTTCCTTCATGCTGTATTTTTGTTTTATTAATCATTGAAGGAACACTCCAGTTCACTAAAGCTCTTTAGATGAATGAAAAGCTGCGCCGCCACCCCCCTCCATCCCCTGAAATGGGGTCAGTGTACTCAGATTATAACCACTACAGTGGGCTGAAGAGGTTATGATGCATCAATTATCCCTCTAACAAAAGGTTGAGAAATATTTTCTCCAATAAAAATTGGAAGAAAGCTTGCATCAAAGTGTAAATGAAAAGCAGTTTTATGAGATTGGGCAGCATAATGAAACTATTCATCAAGAGGTGAAAAACTGCCATTTTAATACTCAACATAAATGTGTTACCTGTGTGTCTTATTTTCCACATTGTCCAATTTTGGACCTTAGGGGGAACATGGTCTGGCACAATAAACATAACATTGCTGGTGCATAATTCTGCAATAGGATTGCACTCAGATATTTAACATTTCCTTTTAAAAAGATAAAATACCTTTGTTCTTTTAGCCAAGAGTTTGGCATAGTCAGATGCTTCCTCCTTGTTCTTCTGTGTACGCTGCTTCTTCAGAGCAATGCGTCTGCGCTTGTGCTGCAGCACTCTAGGGGTTACAAGACGCTGGATCTTGGGGGCCTTGGTCCTGGGCTTCTTCCCTGTACAAAAGGAACACTGTTATTGACTATTGCACAGCCAGATACAAAAATTTATGGCATCAGCCAACGTGTCTAAAAAGGTTTGCAAGTCACCACAAAAAATATATATAATAAAATAAATAAAAATGTGGAGACCATTTAGGTTCAAAGAGCTAAACTTGGTAGAAGAACACCTCAGATGTCTGATTAAAATGTGACAGGGCTTGTTCATAGAAATGTAGATTTTGATGAAATGCTGTGCGTTCGGAGTGTTTCTCTAACAGTCCCATTTTTAAAGTGATTACACAGACACTTTCAAATATGTTTAAAGTTTTCCTTGGGTATTTTGTTTATCTTTCTTTATTATAGCTACTATTTACATGACGAGTAAAAACACCTGTTAAATAAAAAATAAAAAGACACTTCACGAATTCACTCACACAGTATCCCAAAACATACCATCCTTGTTCAGTGGTTTTCTAACCACATACTGACGAACATCATCTTCTTTTGAGAGATTGAAGAGCTTGCGGATCCTGCTGGCCCTTTTGGGACCTAGACGACGGGGAACTGTTTTGTCTGTAAGGCCAGGGATGTCTTTCTCACCTAAAACACACAAAGAAAGGATAAACAGTAACCAACATGAATATTGGAGCTACAAAATGTAAGTGTTGTAGATAAAAGTAAAATGTTTGATATGGGGAATAATTTGCAGAGCCTACAATTACCAGCAGACTGAAATCAAAAACATCTAACAGAATATGGTGATTTCTATAAACCACTTAAATAAAAGTCAACAATGAATTGTATAGATGTTTTCATCTTTTGTTAACCATGATTTTGTTTTTTCTTTTAATTTTCAACAGCAGAAAAGTGACCATTTCCTCATAAGGGGAAAATTTATTTCAGTCATATTACATTTAGTATATGATTGCAAGTAGAGAATTAATAGACAGGGATCAGATTTCACAGTTGTGACAGCAATTAAAAATACAATCTTAGATTAACGAAAGTAGAATTCTCACCTTTTCTGACAATAACCAAGTTCAACACACTCAAGTTTGCATCAACAATGCAGCCACGCACAGACTTGCGCTTGCGTTCTCCAGTTCTCCTGGGGCGGTAGCAGGAGTGTCCCTTGCTCAAAAGAAGACGCACACGGCCATGGGTGAGCACTCCCTGTTTCATTGGGAAGCCCTGCTTATCGTTACCACCGCTGATACGTACAACATATCCCTGTAGGTGAATAGAATGCGAAATTCTTCATTCTAACAAGGTATGAAGGATTAACAAATCTAGCCAATAAATGAGCTGAAACACTAGAGAGTCTATGTACAAAATATCGACTGCAGAGGTGGATGGTGCTACCATTAGACTGCAATTATGCACAGGGTAACTACTTGCGCCAGTCCCCAATTTGATAACTTATGATTAACCCTAGAATTATCAATAAAGATGCAGAGGTCAAAATATGAGAAATAAAATCTGTCTGCTCACACACACTTAATGAATAGTGTTTAAACCTGGTAAGAGTTGGTAAAATGCAAGAGTTTGAACTTTCACTGTGTGAGACCAATTCAGACTGGAAGGAAGGAGGGTGCTCAACACAGCACAGTAACTGTGAAACGGTGTGTAAATACTTAGACAAATCACTGGCAACATAAATACTAAAATGCAGTCCCTTTAAGATGACATCACACTTTAGTGGCACACAATTGTTGCTAAAACCAAGGACCAACACTAAAGACTATTGCATGTTTCACTTAAAGGAACACTCCAAACAAGTAAAACGCTTTAGCTTGCTGAAATGCTCTATATGTGAAGAGTGTGTCCACCCTCCCCACACAAGTGTTAAATGTCTGAATTCGAGTTCTGAATGAATTGTCTTGAATGCATGACAATTCAGATTTTAGAAAACAATTTCCTCAAAGAGAGAAAGAAAATGGTATTTGGCAGCAGATAGAGATAGATATATATTTCCCAAGTAAGTGGATTAATCTCATAAGAGCAAGCATTAGGCTGCTAGAGTGGGACCTGCCAAGAATGGGGTACTTTGATGCAGTTGGCAGGCTTATGCAATGTATGATCATATAATGTAACCAAACCCCCATTATTTTTTACCTAGGTGAGGTGTTTTTAAATAGTACTATTTAGGATTTGAAATCACTGTTTAGTTAATAAGAGAGTACACTGGTTTGTGTAATTAATATATATATATATATATATATATATATATATATATATATATATATATATATATATATATACACACACACATACACAGAATCCCTTGCAGTAGTGAGAGCACTGTCTTATGGCTTGACTGGTGTGTGTATTTGTGTTTAGCACTGCATTAACTATCCACTTCAGATGGAAGGGGTTTTCATCCACATTTTTTTCACCCACCCCAACTCTTGGTATGTACACACACACATATATTTATTTTATAGATAGAGATACATGTATAACAAAAACCTATATGTACAGCATCTTACCTTCCATTCTTCACCCAAAGGATCAGCGGAAACCTCCGTGGCCATACGCTTTTCATAGAAAGTACGTAGCTTGCGCTCATCATCAACTTCAATGAGCTTCTGGCAGCCAGTGGCTGGGAAAGAGATATTGAGCTGCAAGCAGCAGTGAAAAAAAAACAAGAACTATATAATATGCTCAAAAGGATACCACAAGTCAGTTATGCAGTCATTCATAACAGGAAAAAAAAATCCCTTTGTTTTGATGTTAAATGTACACAATTATTTCAGAGACAGTAAAAAGTTAAACCCCATAGCTTCAGACCAATGTATACAGCAGTCATTAACATTAATCATCATCTACAGGGTGGACCATAAGTCCATACCCATCCAGCACACAGATACACTGGATACATAACATAAGGTAAGGACTTATGGTGTACCCTGTACAAACACCACAACATTAAAATGTACATGAAACCAAGTTGTGCTAAATGAATGCTTCATATTAAAAACTAAGCATTGGAAGGTGTGTACATAACATACACTAAGCCTAGAGCAGACTGACACTACATATAGAGTAACATACACAGATATACAAAGCATGCAGAGTTCCAGAGCTTTAACTCACACAGTGCTGAAGCCAGACACCCTGTGACAGAGTTACATACAGGGTACCATATAGCAGAGCAATGGACCCACCTCGCTATAATGCCATTACGGTGAATGAGAAAGCAGCATTGTAACCCCATACAGTGCTCATATTACACAGCCCAGGCACGTTCCCCAGGCCAGGCCGCCGCCATGTCTCCCAATCCAGGTCCCGGCTGCAGTCTCCTTGCAATCCGGCTCCATCCGGCACCTGGGGGGCCATGAGATTCGCTAACATAGCTCCAGCCCCTGCCCCACACTCAGTCCCGCATGCCCCCGCCGATATTGTCTACAGAAAGCAGCCCCGAAGTTATGTTTAATAGAGTTAGCGCCGGCTCACCTTCATGGCCGCCAACCAGTCTGTCTCGGATACCCCGCCGGAAAGAGGCCGAATTTCCGCGCAACGAGTTCACATAAGGGAGGGGGAGGCGGTAGTGATGTCAGAGTTGGCTAGTGCAACAGCGCCATCTGCCGGTGGGAGGACACCCAGAAAACCAAAAATCCTGCACACAGCTGGCTAGGGTTTATTCACTAAATGTAAATAAATACATATCCACTAAACAGTAGGGAATTGAAAACAAACTAGAGTCACAGCTTGGCTAGTTTAGCCTGAATTTTACTATTCAGATTTTAATTCACTACAATTTAGAGTATCACCAGGGTGAATTTACTTATTTATTTTATTACGTATAAAACTTTTACTCTATGTTTATACATTACTTTTTTTTTTTTTTTTTTTAATGTCATTTTGGTAATGTGCCAAAATAATTAATCTGTCTGACACTTTTTATTTATTTTTCATATTTTTTTGCCACATTTTTTGTCCTGATGACTAGTCACAAAATAATGCCAGAGAAAAAGCAAATAACATCAATTTTTCAATTCAAGAAAGACAGCCATATCACGCCAGGCAGGTTCGGTTCCATAATGAGGCGTAAAATTCCTTAACTACGATTAAAGTTCCCATCAGAACCTGTTTTAAATTGCTCCATTCCTCCCCATCGTTCTGATCAAACCGGATTTTCAAGGAGCTCCAGCTGGTGCATTGAGATATTTTTGGGATAACTGTTTTGCTGATGGTGTCTCCCAGTTCTGGAAAAATGTTGAAACTTTACTTGAAGGATTTTTTTATTCCATAAACATAAAGGCAGAGCGTAAAAGAATCAAACTGCCATAAAAAACTGTCTAAAAAGGGAGCATTGTATTTTTATAACCTCCCCCCCAATAGTATCTCCTTATTTACAAAGTGTGCCCTCGTTATGCCTGGATTGAACTGTTTTATGTACTTTTTCATAAGAAACAGTGTTACCTGAAAAAAGTACCTATCAGAACATATTGTAGGTTATTTTCCGTGTTTTTTTAAATTCTGTAATTTTAGAGAAGTGGCAGGATTTTCGATATTAGTTTTACTTATAACTATATGTAACAAATATGTATTTGAGAAGCATGAAAATTAAATGTAGAAATCCACACTTCTTTATCACTCGACCGGGTGCCTCCATCTTTAATCCCCAGTCATTGTCATAAACTGCTCTGTGCTTGCACTGGGCAGTCAGCTTAGAGAAAGCATACAGAGGACAAATAAAAATAAAAAAAGTTTCTATTTCTTCTCTTCATTTTCAATGTTTGCTCTGGTTTCGCGTTGTCTAAATTGGATTATGAAGTAACCTGTAAAATCGCCACTCCTGCAACCTGTAAAAGAAGACATCTCATCATAATGTTAAAATGTTTTAGTTGATTTCTAATGTTTTATTCACTTATATAAATTCCAGAGAGGTTTATTAACAACCCACTGTGACAAACGCTCCTTTCCACGAATGTTTGCCACGGACTCCTGGAGGAGTGTGGAAGCCGGCCTCCTGCCCACCGACTATGGTCCAGGTCTGAGAGCTCCCAGGACTGTGTGTCATCCAGTCCCTGGGAAGAAATAGAGCTAGTTCCCTATCCTGTTCAAGGACAGAGAGGCTCCAGGAGGACCTCTGTCAAGCCACTGCGAATGGGGCAGAAGCGCTGAGGTTTCCCCCAGTTCCAGCTTGGAAGCGGTTCTTGGCGGAGGTACTCAGCTGGGGTACAGGGGGCTCCACTACACCCACTGTATATAAACATTAGGTTTATTCCCTAAACTGTGAATTGTGGAAAATGGTCAAGTGAATTTCACAATTTAATCAACATACATTTATAACAAAATCACATCAAAAGGTGCCCTTTTATAGAAATATGCCATATAGTGTGTTAGGTTTTTTTTTTTTTAATATATATTGGCACTGTTAGCATTAGAGATAGCTAGTGTTGGCTTGGTTCCAAGTCCAGGTGCCCTCGAAGGCAGAGAATAGAAGGATTTTTACAGTGCCGTTTGTAGGTATAGTTCTGCTACGCTCTTACTTGAGTACCTTTTGGAACACTTGACAATGGCACTCAGGGTTAGTGGTCAGGGAGAACGCTCATTACTATGTTGGTGTAATTAGACAGGAGCATTTTTTTGGCAATTAGATGTGCCTTCTCTAACACTACTTAGTTGAGGTTCCCCTTTCCTTCTGTATGGTTTAACAAGCCTGCATCATTGTTACTGCAGGTCTTGTTACTGTTTCCATATTATATTATATCAGCTGAGGAAATAAGATTTTTCTAAAAATTTGCCAATTCTGTCTCCTAATTCTACACTACAGCTTGCTATAGAGCCAGCATTACTCCCAGACTTTATCCTTCTTTGGGGATTTGGTCTCTATATCTACTCTGACCAGACAGTTGCACCTCCTTAGAATTATTGTATACATTTTCATGTTTGGTTATCCTTGTCTTTTGTTATATCTGTAAATATTTGGTTACATGAGATTGAGCTCTATTATCTCTTTGATTTTATGTCCATGTTGGTACTGGTACATTGTTTACCACTACTTTGCTCATTCACTATTTTTTTTAAAGAATTCTAATAAAGGTTAAGTTTTAAATCAATTTTGTTGCTACTCTATGGTCAGGGCATTAGTCTTCCCTTTTGTTTGCTCCATACACTATTGGGTTTATTCCCTTTACTGCCCTCTGACCTTTTCTGATATTGTTTCTGCATTTTCTCTCCCACCCTTTCTCTAATAATAATGTATATTTACTTATTATTTTGTTGATTATGTGTATTGATTATGTGTATTGGTCATTCTAGTCCAAATAGGGAATTTGGACTAGAATTGCAATTCCCTAGTCAATTCCTGGTTCAGTGAATAACAGTTAGTACATTGTGTAAGATTATGCCAGTTGTAAAATTATGCCAGTTGCCCTACATCTGTTTCAAAAGATCATGCTTGGAAATAACCTAATTAAAATGTCTAGATTTTGTCTTTTTTTGTGGAATGATGAAAAAAATTAAAAAAAACAATCAAACAAAAAACTAACTTGAGATGCATATCCTTTGTTGGGTAGCTAGTAACTCACACATCAACTGAGTTATAACATCCCTTTAACTGATATACCCCCCAATGCCTTGGACTGTACCTCCCAATTTGGGAAATATGTGTCTACCCTATGTTTTGTGTGTGTGTCAATTAGGTGTCTAGCAGTGTGTATCTGTCTATATGTGTGTCTGGATCTATGTGCATCTGTTTTATTCCATACTTATAAAACTGTGTGTGTGAGTGTATCTTTGCCCATGTTTGTGTATAACTTGTGTTTAACCCACCTCCAAGTTCTAGAACTGGTCCTGAATAGACAAGCCTTAAAGGAACGCTATAGGGTCAGGAAAGCAAACATGTATTCCTGAGTTTATAGTGTTAAAACCTCCATCTAGCCCCCCCAGAACTCCTCTTGCCCCCCTCCCTAAATGCCCCTCTCAAGCTGGTTTTAGCTCATCTAGTGCCATTACAGAGAAAACATATCTGAAGCATATCAAACTGGTCCCACTCGTACGGGCATCCAGATCCGAAATGCCAGCAAGTTCCCTCTGCACGAAAGATACAGCAACCCCAGACAATCTTTCAACCTTGTAAGGTATCATCAGTGAGATACAGGCAATATCCCTCTAGGCACCGTGAGAAGGGGTCCATGTCTGGATTGCCCTTTAGCCTTAAGGAGAGAAAACAAGTAGCAATAGAGGTGAGAACGGACAACAGCTCAATTAATGTGCCCTTCGGTGGGTCCCCGCTTAGATCTCAACCCCTTGCTCAAGGTGCCTAGAGGGATATTGGCTATACCTCACTGATGATACTTTACAAGATTGAAACGACCGTTTGGGGTTGCTGTATCTCTCGTTCTGAGGGAACTTGGGGGCATTTCTGATCTGGACTGACCGTACAGGTGGGAACAGTCTGATATGCTTCAGATATGTTCTATCTGTAATGACACTATATGAGCTAAAATCAGCTTGAGATCTGAGCGGGGACCCACCGAAGGGCAGGCTAATTGAGCTGTTGTCTGTTCTCACCTATTTTGCACAATGATCATTTCAGTGATTAGATGTGTTCATGGCATTTCCAGTCTGTATGTGCAAGGTTTTCGTATGAAATGCTGCACATACAGAGTTTAAACCCTCACCTCATCATTGGGACAACCAGAATTCTAGGCTGGCTCATGTCAATTCTGTGCAACCTTAATTTCACAGAATTGTAGGGCTGACTCTCTCAGCAATTTATTAGTGAGGTTATCGGGTTCTGGCTTCTGCAGCTGTGCAGAAGCTAAACACAGGGCCAGATTAAGAGCACAGTGAGCCTGGTGCTGACAGAATTGTAGGGCTGACTCTCTCAGCAATTTATTAGTGAGGTTATCGGGTTCTGGCTTCTGCAGCTGTGCAGAAGCTAAACACAGGGCCAGATTAAGAGCACAGTGAGCCTGGTGCTGAAAATTATGATGGGCCTAATTACAAAATCTTATTGACCAAAAACACTAAAACAGTCCTACCTCCTAAGCATCATGTATCTGATGGAGATGGTGCTGAAGGGAAACTCATAGGATGCAGCTATGAGAAAACACATACCCTATGCTAATCTCACGCTTTCATCTTTCAAGTAAACCCATACCCCATAACAGTAAAGCAGGAAGTCTATGTACGGGGTAAAACTGTGGGCCACTGACACAAATCACATAACCAGAACTGCCGAAAGGGGCGAACAAACATAAAAAGGGGCATGTCTGTGTCCCCATGTCTCCCAGTCCCATAGTGTCACTAGGACACTAGGGGACATTGAGAGACATTGGGACACTGGGAGAAATGGGGACACTGAGATACTAGGGAACAGTGGGAGACCTGGGGACACTGAGACTATTGGGGAAACTGGGAAACATGAGGACACTGGGTGACTTTGAGACACGAGGGGACACTGGGAGACATGGGGCACTGAGACACTGTGATACATAGGGGACACTGTGATATATAGGGGACACTGGAGACTTGATAAAGACCTGGGTACAGGTCAAAACGTTGCGGTGTCCAATAAACCTGCTTAAATCTATCACAGTGAGTGCCTGAGATTTATTCTTTTATACTAGGGGACAGTGAGACACTGGGGACACTAGGAGACATTGAAACACTGAGACACTGGGAGACTAGGGGACTTTGGGAGACTAGGAAACACTGAGACACTACGGACACTGGTACACTACAGACACTGAGAGACACCAGGGACACTGGGAGACATGGGGGTACTGAGATACTAGGGACACTGGCTGGGAGACATGGGGACACTGGGAGTGACCCATGTCTCCCAGGTCTCAAAGTCGCCCAGTGTCCCCATGTCTCCCAGTGTACCCTAGTGTCTCAGTGTCCTCATGTCACCCAGTGTCCCTTAGTGTTTGTATCCCCATGTCTCCCAGTGTCCCGATGTCACTAGGACACTCGGGGACACATAGAGACATTGGGACACTGTGAGACATGGGGACACTGAGACACTGGGAGAGACATGGGGGCACTGAGATACATGGGGACACTGAGAGACTAGGGGACACTGAGAGACTAGGGACACAGACACTAGGGACACAGAGACAGTGTCCCCAAGTCTCTCACTGTCCCCATGTCGCGCAGGCTCAGAGATGCTGTCTGGATTCTCTGTGAAGAGCTGCTCCCACACGGATCAGTGAGTGTAGAGAGGCAGGGAGGGAGATGCTGTAACTTAACATAAGAAATACATGAGAAATATCTGGTAACCCTAAGAGTAGTGTGTAAAAAAAAAATATATATATATATATTTTAAACTCAATGGGCCTATTCCATGGACTTGGGCCTGGAGCTGCAGCTCCATCAGCCCCTATGTTAATCCGGCCCTGGCTAAACACATATCATCAAGCCACCATGGACCCTCAAAAGCCAGCTAGGACTAAGGTTAGGAGGCAAACCATTGTTATTCAGTTTTACGCATTTCTGGGGAACTGGGCTAGTGTACACTTGGCATATACAGAGGACTGTAGTTGTTATAATGCTCAGAGTAATCATTTAACTACTCTTTTTCCATCTTTTTATTTTTCCATTTAATTTGTGGTTGTTTTTTTTTTGTTGACAAATGCATTGCTTCAAACATATTAAAACAGAAAAAGTTAAATGTTTCCCTTTTATCTTGTGACAAATCGTTCCACTACTGTCACGTTGGTGAGTTTTCTGTGACCAGCAAGCAGCTGTCAAGCCTGTCATATTCTTCATTTTTTTTTTTTTTTTTTTTTTTATAAATAACATTTATTCCATGACTCTCACCATCATTTTTGCTCCATTAATGATTACTAGACTGTAGAGGAACTTATTTCTCTACCATAAGTCCATTTTACTCATTCATTGTCTGCAAATGTGCTGCAAATGTCAGCTACCCTCAACATGTCATACAGTAAAAGAGGTTTCATAAGGTCATACCATGCCTACAGTCAGAGACAGGGAAGGAGTGAGTTTTCCTATTTCACTGTCAGCATCAGTGGTGTATTTAGGATTTGTGCTGCCCTAGGCAGGACGGTGCTCGGGCAGCCACCCCCACCCCAATTAAAATTTCCCCCACACCTTCCTGTCAAGGCCGCACTTTGACTGACAGACGCTCCCACACTGACAGACGCACACACACTGACAGATGCACACTCTCACTGACAGACGCACGGACTCACTGACAGACACATACACACTCACAGACAGACACACAAACACACACACATTCACTCACAGACACACACATAAACACTTACAGACACACACACATACACACTTACAGACACATACACACACTTACAGACACATGCACACACACACATACACACTTACAGACACATACACAAATACACTTACAGACACATGCACACACACACATACACACTTACAGACACATACACAAATACACTTACAGACACACACACACATATACACATAGACACAGACACACACACACATTCACTCACAGACACACACATTCACTTAGACATACACACACAAACACACACACACAAACACACATTCACATAGACACTCACACAAAAACATTCACTTATACATACACACTCACAGACACACACACACACGCATTTCCACCAACACTCACAAACTAATATTTTTACATTTTATTTTAAATCCCCCTAGCCGCCATGGGAGAGCTGGAGAGGATTGCTTACCTGCAGTCCAGTTTGGCTGCTGGGGGGGCAGGCAGGGGGCGGACAGGCTGAGTAGGCGGAGCTTAGTGATGACAGGAGCTGGTCTGACGTCAAATTCTGGCTCCCGGGTTCAATAAGCGGCGCTGAGGGAGCTGAGCAGGAAGGGCTCAGGTGAGTATGCTCTCTCGCTTCCCGCTGCCCACCTTGGGGGGGCTCAAAAGTGGCCAGTCAGTCAGCTCTTGAGCCCCCCAGGACACGAGGCAAGGCAAGATATCTGCCTGGGCGTTTGGGGGCGGCTTGTTTTGCCACCCCCTGCAAAGTGCCGCCCAAGGCAGATGCCTTGTTTGCCTCGCTATAGACCCGTCCCTGGTCAGCATTATATTAGAATGCCAGAGATGGATTAAGATTGATTCTTTTTTTTTTTCTCTGTCAATCTCTTTTTTATTGAGGCAGCTTCAAGATGCAATACAGACAAAAGGAGTTATAACAGGATTGTACATAAATAGCTGAATGTAGCATATATAAAAAGACGTCAGTTGAACATATGAGAGTTAACTCCTAGACAATGCAGCATCATGTGTCAACAGTAATAAAGTAAACAGGCTAGGTACGCATGAGTAAACAGGCTAGGTATGCATGAATAAATAGTGATAAAGTAAACAGGCTAGGTATGCATGAACAAAACAACTATTGCACATTATTAAAGTACAACAAGTTAGAAAAAAGGTAAGCTTTGGTGCCACTGGTTTGTTAGACAACTAATGAAAGAGATATATCATGAATAACATACAGAATGGAATAGTAAAAACCCCAGCAATGCACATGGAGCAGATACAATAGATAGATATACTAAGAAATCTTTATGGAGGAATCATCCAACATCGCAAGTAGGCCATAACAGAAAGGCAGTCTCTATGCCAAGTCATATCTGAAAGCCCAGTCTCACACAAGGTACTTGTTCACCACTCATTGACCCAGGATGGTATAGGTTTTGCTGTGTGATCTGCACTGCTACAGCTCCACTGAACTTTGGCCTCAGGCCTTGAAGGGAGTAATTACCCTACGGATGTGGATTCTCCAATTCCAAATGACAGGATTGTGGGCCAGCGGGTTCTGTGGGACCCTGTCTTCCCCATGGGTGTATAAACAGCGGTATGGAGTTGACCCCAAATGGGTCCCCACCCCAGAAGAGGAACAAGCAGCTGAAACACAGCTCAGAGCATCTCTGTGGCAGGAGGTAAACAGGTGAAGTCTATTACTGATATGATGCCAGAACGCCTGGCAGATTGCAACAAATCTAGCATTGAAGGTGTCCTCCATTTTGACCTTCCAGGCCTTCTTGACATTGCTGAAACACCGGCATGGTGGCCATCTTGGTAGTGTCACTCAGTTTGTGGAGCACCATGGAGGATCGACATACAATGTGTCTGCTACTTTAAAGAGATAAACTTCCCCAGCAGTGACGGGCATATCCCCCACCAGTCCAAAGATATACAGGGTTTCTATATATATATATATATTTTATTATTATTATTATTATTATTATTATTATTATTATTTTTACTGCTGTTCACTTGTTCTTGCAGTTCATGGTTTGGTGAATGTGTGTATTTTTATGTGTACATATAATTTGAAAGCATGTATAAGAAAGTGCTTGACTGCAGGAGAGTGAGTGTAGATGATTGTTTATGTATCTAGTGCCAATGTGAATGCATTTGTGTGTTTTTATATATACACACAAATGTAAAGTGCAAACACGTAAATTTGTGTGTGGCTTCAAAATGTACAAAATAAGGGCTGTAGTTGCGTATAGTATCAGTGTTTGTAAATTTAGGGTTGCATTTATATGTAGTGTGGGAAACCACTTGTGCATATGGCTCAATAGACATCAAAATACACTGTATGGTGTATTGTAAGATATATCCCTTAATATCCACTGATATGCATGCTGTTGCAGTTACAATAAGATCTCAAGTAGTAAAACTAAGGTTGACTATCCAGTTCAGGGGAGCCTACATATTGTTTGAGGTAAGAACTGATCCTTTATACAACACGATTAGGCTCTCCCAGTTAAGACAAGACATTGTAAAACTAATTAATGAATTCCAGTAATAGCTGCTTTTCAAGTCTCCAAAAGGTAAGGTTCTGGAAACTTACAGCCATATTCAATTTATGTCAAATGTATTTCATTGGGTATCTGTAGTAAATGTTGCCTTTTGTTCTATTGCAATCGACCCCGTAAGTATCCTGCCCACCATACCACTATTACATTTGTTACATTCATTAACATCTAGTTACTTGTTCAAACCTCCATTTTGTCACTGAATGCTATGTCTGACGTAACCTTGTGTGTTATCCTTCCAGACGCTAACATATAGTTATAAACATTACAATTATTTAATTTTTTCCAATAAATGTGTTGTTGTTTTTTAAAGCGAGCAGAAAATAAAAGAAAGAAAGGGAAAAATAAACATTTGGATCATCTCGATTTATCTGAATGGAAATATATTGGGCCCTGTTCAGTTTCGAACTGGCAGGGCCCATTGCAAAATTGTAAATTCAGGCAAGATGAGACACGCAGGTCTCAATAATTACAAATGTTTCATACAGTATATATATATCGATATCATAGATTCAAATGAAAAGAACAGTTATTTATCAGTTGCTACTGAATAAGCATCTTATAAGAGAAACAGGATAAAACATACCAAAGAGGTAAGGCGGGATGGTAAGACAAAAATGGAAAGGTTTAAATCTTGTAGTCCGATCAGTCGTACTCAGCTTTTAACAAATCTTGGACTGTATATGCTAATGTGAACAAAATAAAAAAACTTGTTAAGGGTTAGCAAGAATTGCCCCAAAATCAGATTCTGTAGAGGCCAATCATTGGGCTCAGATTGTAGTGTATGTGTGGATGTGGCTGGATGAGCTAAATATAAGCTCATCCAGACACTTCCATTATATAAAGAAGCAATGTCTCCTTATTCTATGAACAACTTGACAAGACAAGACAACTAGCACTTTCTCCTTAATGTGTAGACTGAGAGCAGGCTGTGGATTGGCAGTTCATTCTAGCTTAGCAGACACAAGATTTGTGATTGGACTGGGCTGCAGTGCTGGATTGGGCCTGGTGCTGATGATTACAATTGGCCTAATTACAGAATCTTATAGACCCGAAAACAGTATCTCTGAAACAAGTGTCTTGTATCTGGTGGAGGTGGTGCAGGAGGAAGACTTACAGGCTCTATTTTAAGTTTAAATGTACTCTGTGTCAATCTCTCTCTCTCATCTCTCAGTCTGTCTGTTTTACAAACTCAAGAGCTCTTATTCCTACTCTCTCACTAATCACAAACTGTGAATCCTCCCTTTTGAGGGCTCACTATCTACCCCTCTCCTTCCCTTCTTACCAGAAGAAGCTTGCTATTGGTATGCCACATGAGAAACAGAAAAAGGTGGTTGTAGTGAGTGTACCAGAAAAGGGAACATGCCACACTGCCACGTGATGACAGGAGACTATTGGGCTGGTAGAGAGATAGAAGCAACAAGACTATTTGCACAGTGTAGACAGTCAGCTTTAAAATAATCATTTTATAACATCTAGTCCACATAAGATATGTTTCAACGTATCTCTCTTAAGCTTCCATTCCCTACACAACATACAGTATTAGACCAAGACTATGTGAGAAGTACTGACTTGGACTTTGGGCCTGGAGCTGCAGCTCCATTATCCATTATGTTAAGATGTCATTTGGACCTACAGGGCTAAGACTGCATAAGGAGATTGAGAATATGACCTTAATAGACCCCACATGGCATGGCATGGGATGAAACAGTTGATGATGAGCATGGTTTTGTTATGGGCAAATGCAAATATTACAAGTTTTAGAGTTTTATACAGTCTACTTGAATTTACAAGAAGAAAGGAAAAACTAAGGAAAAACAACCTATGACGCAGTCTGTGGGAAGAGTATAGCCAGTGAAACATAAATATTTTTGTCATATTAATTACAAAACAGAGAATAATTTAGATCCATTTGGTAGTTAACAGTACACCAAGAAGAAAGTGGAAGGAGATTATAGAGATAAAAAAAAAAAACATATGATACAGATGACTACACAGAAGATACCAAAGATACACAGAAGTGATACTGATGACAATACAGAACTATTAAAAATGCAGATTATATTAAGGAAGAAACATTTCTGTTGCGAAAAAAAAACAAGATAAATTTTACTTGGGTTTACAAGAGTTCAAGATTAAAGTTGTTACACGCAAAGTGCATCATATACCGTGTTTTTAGATATAAATATTCCCTACACATAGTGAAGGCTGGTGGCTGAGTGGGTAGTTTCTATAATCTTTACAAATCGATGCTAATCACGATAACCATAGATATCATATGTGCAGCCACTGTTAAAATAAACTGCTGATTTCAAACAGCACTAAGAATGAAACCCTTAATAAAATTCTACCTGAACACCCGAATGTCGTATTCAGAGGAGCTCCTAAATTTTAAATCAATCTTAACTAAAAATTTTACTAGGGAAACAAAAATCAAACCGGCTTTAACATTATTCCCTAAAATCAAAGGTTTCTGTAAATGTAAATCATGCATAGTCTGTAGAACTACTGATCCATCACGAACATCCAAAATAATTGAATTTACTTCTAAAGTAACAAACAAGGTTTACAAAATTGATGATTGTATTAACTGTACTACAAAAAAATGTGATTTATCTGCTTGAATGCCCTTGTGGCCTCCAATATGTTGGAATGACCACAAGGTGTTTAAAAACAAGAATAAGTGAACACTGCAGAAACATTAAAAATGGATATCTGAATCATTCAGTGTCCAAACATTTTCTTAAACATATCAAAGATCCTAAAATGTTAAAATGGGTATCAAGAAATGTTCTGTTCCCTGGAGAGGAGGAGACATAAAAATATAATAATATTTATTTATTTATAATAAATATTTTGGGGCGTATAGAAATGAAATGGGTATATGAGCTCAAGACCCTAATACCCCATGGTCTAAATTCAGACTTTGATTGGTTTAATTTTATTTGATATCATGTGCCTTTTTATCTTGCTTCTTTTTTAGTACATTTAGTTCACATTTTGGTGGGGATTATTCCACCTACGCTATCATCAAGGAGCAGTTAGCCTGCTCCATCCTTGTGAGTACCATTTTATTTATTTTTATTCCTATATTATTTTATACATAGAGCACTATCTGTTGTGTCTTTTTATTTCTTTGAGTGGCATTTACCCCTGAAGAGAAGAAAACTGCATCATATTCCATAAGCGGGCATCAAAACCGCTGTACGCCTTCCATACTAGAGCTGGTTATAGCTCTATAACATGTGAGTGCAATATTATCTCTTCTATATTATCTGTTATACCCTAGTAAACATATTACACTATTTGGGTCATCTGTTTTATCTTTTTATATCATTGGATCCACCTGAGGAAGGACAGCGAGGACATTGTTCCTGATTCACCACTGTATAGATTATCCCATCTAAGGAAGACCTATTCAGCTAAGACCTATTTTATTTGGACTTTGTCTTTTATCTGGACTAATTTTATTTGTTGTTTCTTTTTACTTATTGGTTTTATCTGGCGCAGCTTTTACTTTTTTCTTTTTCCATTGTGTTTTAAGGGTTTTTGAGGGATTCCCTTTTAAAGTTGCTGCCTTATCTTGTTATAAAGCGCTAACCCTCCCTTTTTCCTTTTTTTTTTAGCACTAAGACCCACACAGGGAGTGGGGGTACATGAACACATCACAATGCATACATTTAAACTCGCCAGGACTTATTTTCTATTTATCAATGGCAAGTGGGTGAATGTATATTTTTAGCCTGGACTAGATAATAGATCGAGATGGGCTCTTAGATTTAACTAACATGGGGTCAATTGGCATCCCATTGCTAAAGTTGCCCATGGGTGTTGCATAAATATCTTTAATGACACCAATGGCTGTGATAACCATAATTCAAAGTCATTTTTTATATAATCAGAAGCTGTGTTTTCACAATGCACACAATAAGCACAAAATATGTCTGTCCTGATCAACATTTTGCACAAGCGGGACACGTGATCCACGTGGTGTACATGCATGTGCACCTGCGTCGTTGCTAGGTGACATGCATAAACAAGAAAAGATCGTAATTTTCCCGGTGCCCTAGAGGTGTTAGTGGGGAAATACGAATGAATGAGGAGGATTCTACTAGTGTATACCAGGATATAAAGATGGCCAGGCAAATATGTAGAGCCTAGAGTGTGCGAAACAAACAAGTGAAGACATTGTGATAACAATTGAGTGACTAAAACAAGTGTGCTGGGCACAACAGGAGATCAGAAAACATGATGAAGGCTCAACATTATGTCTGGTAAAGATTAAATATATCACATATATAATGCATCCAACAAATTCACAGTAATGCAAATACATGTTGAAACAATAAAAAATAAAAAAGATGCACTAATTGTATAAGTCATCAAATCAAATAGTATTCTATGAATTAGAGACATGAGCATGATAGATATACTGAGTACATGAATACATGCTCAATACATACATAAATAAATTACATTATCAGGGATTATAGATGCAACAGTAATATGATGTAATATTATTTATTTACACACTCAGTATATCTATTATGCTCATGTCTCTAATTCGTAGAATACTATTTGTTTTGATGACTTATACAATTAGTGCATCTTTTTTATTTTTTATTGTTTCAACATGTATTTGCATTACTGTGAATTGTTGGATGCATTATATATGTGATATATTTAATCTTTACCAGACATAATATTGAGCCTTCATCACGTTTCCTGATCTCCTGTTGTGCCCAGCACACTTGTTTTAGTTACTTAATTATTATCACACTGTCTTCACTTGTTTGTTTCACCCACTCTAGGCTCTCCATATTTGCCTGGCAATATTTATATCCTGGTATACACTAGTAGAATCCTCCTTATACATTAATTCATTCTTGTTTCCTCACTAACACCACTAGAGCACCGTGAGAATTGCTAAGTAGCTTTTTAACATTTAATAACACTCTATATAATAACACTTTTTGCACTGTAATGTAGATCTTGAAAAAGACCCTACACGGGTCAAAATGTTGATCGGGACAGATGTTTTTTATGCATCAAGAATAAAGCAATCTCTTTAAAATACCTAAATTCTTGAAATATATATTTGTACGCAGGTTGCACCAAGGCAAAAATATTGGAGACATCTAAATGGGTGAGTGCCAAGGTTACAAACAATATATATATATATATATATATCAGGAGGGGCACAGGGATGAATTGACATATTCTGTTCCTTCTGACCGAGATTCTTATTGGTCAAGGTGTAGGAATATAATATTATCAGTCCAACACGGGATCAGTGATGGTAGACCTTCTTCTCCACAACACAGGGTCAGTGAAGGTAGACCTTCTTATCCCAGGGTGTTTTATATATGCTAGTTGTCATCAGGAGTTATCTCATGGGAGTTGTGCTAGACTTGGAACGATGATCTGTTTTCTGTGATCTGTAGTGAACTGTCTGCACTTTGCTGAAATCATTTTGCAATTGTATATCTTAAACTTTGGCCCAATTTACAAATAAACCAAAACTTTGGCAGAAGCCAAATTTTCTTCTAATTATTCTTTCTGTTTGTATGTACAAGTACAGACTCAGTGTATATAAATAGCTTGGTAACTGACCTGACCCAAACATGACCACAATCCACAATGGAAGCTGTGATGGCATCTGCCTTGTCAACAGTCAAACAAAAGTTTGTGTGTCTATGGTCAATTTAAATTGTGATTTCCAGACCAAAATAGAGAGGCTGGAAAAGTAGCTAGGTTGGAGAAAGTTTCCAATTTGGATATTTTTTAACTAATCTCTGCAATCTGGCTTAGCAAATGAACTCTATTGTTTTCTATGCTAGTGGGGCAAGTGAGAGGAAGGAGGGCTCGCAGCTATGTCAAGTGTAGTTTTGTTGTTGTAGGTTGTTTTTTGCAGTGGTAAATAACTTTTATGGTAGCACTTCAGTGTAGCCCAGTAATCTGTTGTTTAAACCATGAGTTTATTTTTTCTCATAGCTTACTACTGGGGTTATTCACGGAAAACTAAATTACTATGAATTAAAAGTGAATTTCCAATTTTACACCAAAATAGTTAAACCGCAAGCATTTTCTAAGTCTGAAACCATGTAGTGAACTGTCTGCGCAGTGTCGAAGTTTTATTTATTAAACAGAAAGTTGACACATATGTGTACTCTATACTATAATTTTTACAACTATTTAAAAAAAAACAAAAAAAACCTAGAAGTATTTGATACTCCTGCATTTTAACTAATATGACTATATAAAGCCAATACAGTATTTCAATTTTTTTAAAAAAAAAATGAATTAATGAATTTTAAATTGAGGTCCAAATGAAAGTAAATTGCAGTAATTACTTTATTATACACATAGAACAAGATAAATCAAACAATATGGGGCGACTGGCAAGGGAGGGGTATGGGGGTATCAAACTCTGTCCCCTCCCCAACTCTTACCGAAATTATTAGAGAAAAATGTAAAAACGAATACACATCATTTTAATGTTACTGACCAGTACAGTGCTACATATACAACCTGGAAGATGTGGAATATGTGGGTGCCCATTGAAACAGAGATACTGTATGTGGGTGCTCCTTGAAACAGTAAAAAGAGATGTGCTGGTGATCCAAACAGAGTGCTTTTTTATTTTTTTTAATGGACGTAAACAACATGTAGGTGGAGCCAGCCCTGATATGAGAACATTAGGCAGGCGGAGATAGTGCCCGGTACCTCCTCAGACAGGGAGGGATCCTCGTGTAGGGGCTGATACAGTGGCAGTAGGTCATCAGACAGATGGCTGGGAAGAGTCAGTCTCAAAGTAAGAAGCTGCAAGCTCCAGCTGTGAGCTCTGAGACACTGCTAAACAACTCATACATAGGAGCCATCCCTGAACACTCTGACTCGGCCAGCTGACACAGCCTTATTAAAACCCAGGGATCTACAGCAGGACCTGTTCATTCGGAACATTTTGGAATCAAGGGGGATTTGACTCGGGGCATTGTGAGTGGACTGTAAACAAACTATATTACCGATTCCAGTATCGAAAGATCACATCGCCAGCATAGTCATTATATTCGCCGACTGGAGCCCAGGCGCCCATGCTGCTGCTAGCACCCACTGTATCCAGCGAGACTGTCACATTGGAACGTTTAGTATCACTCTCGGGTAAACACATCCACTCACAGCAACAAAGCTTCCAAGTTCCAATTCATTCACTGGCCCGTTTGATAGACTTGTTCGGTGATTCCCCCAATAATCAGGATAATTAAGGATTTGTCGCCAGCAGAACCAGAACAACTTGAAAGGCAACGCCAAACTTTTAACAGTATTACGTTTGTCACCACTACTACACCTGGGTCATTATTCCTTCTTGTTATCTCATCTCAATATACCTCCAATCGAAAGGGTTATACCTCCATACCATCACATTATACCTCCACTCTAACGCCATCTACTAGTCCACGGTGATAAACGTTGTTGTAGCAACCAGGACATTAAGCAGTCTGTGGCTATTTCTCCAGGAAGCCGAAAAAAACATCTTCAGCATCAATGGGTTCTCTGAAAATATGGGATAATCTACAAGCCGGCAGCTCAGATGTGGACTGGTGTGAAGATAATTACAAGATTGTGCCCACTATTGCAGAGTTCTACAACACGGTGTGTACCATTCATATATCACATTACCTCTGTCTGTACAGGCTGTCTCCATCTGCTAACCTGTAGATCTAGGATTCCTCAACATTCCTGGCTGCTAAACTGAGTCAATAAGATAAGTGCCTGTATCATTAGTTGTCCTCTACTACATGTGAAACTAGTTGTGGATGCTACTTTGTTTTCACCTCTATCCTGCCTTTTTGCTGCATTCTCATTCCCTCTGTTGATGGGCAGGGGATGTAGTCTTTGGGTGTCACATACTCATCATATGCAAATGTAAGACGTAACCATATACTCATCAAGTAATAATAGACTAAATTGTATATCTGCCTGATTTGTGATCCTACCTGAAAATTCATACAATGTTATGGCTTTTACTCCAACATTAAAGTTATATTTGTATGGGCATATTGTTGCTGGGTCCAGGACATTTCTTCCAGAACTCAGAAATGTTTAATTTACTAGTTTATGGTTTTCTTCTAATTTGCCATAAATCAGATACCTGGCTGAACACAGGTGAGTCAATGAACAATCTCTGTAATTCTGGACAAGTTAGGGGCGCTTTAAAGATTAGAACAATTTAATTCTATGGAAAGTTCAGGAAGTGCTATTAAAGTTTGACATTATCAAAGTCAGCTCATAGAAAGTCATCGTCATGCTTAAGATAAAAGAAATCTTGCCTTTATTTTTAAAACTTGATATGAGAAAAATTGTATTGCAAGGTCTATCATTAGAACATTACATAAAATCACAAACAAATGCTCTAGATAATTTATAACAAAAGATTACTTTTGTACTGTATAGAGTATATGTAAATTGCAAGACAGCGCTTGAAGGAAGCTAACATGTATTTTTAAGTGTCTTTTAAGTGTCATGTATATTATATTTATTTTCTATGATTAAAATGGTTTTGCTGAACAAGAATGTATGTAGTAAGGTTCCTGTTCTAAATAAAAATGGTAGTGATTTATAGATCCACACATTGGAGGATATAAAGAAATAATGAAATAATACTAACAGATTTTTTTCACTAAAGTAATAATTTCTGGGAATTTATTTTGTCAAATTTAGGCTGAAATAGCCATATTAGAAAATTAATCCCCAAATCAATTCTGTTTTAATTTGGGCTATTTTGTCTCTAAATTTTAAGTTCTATTTGAATTCCGAGCATTTCTCACTTTAGTGAATAACTCTGTATGAAATGTTTGGTGATATTGTTACTCTTTTTTCCTCTACAGTGGTGTCACGTTATCACCCGGCCCAACACGCAGATTGTAAGTCACACCTAGTTAAGGCAGAAGTAGAAAAAACACAGGCGTATTACCAGTCCTTAAAATTGATCTTAACGCTACAGAATAAAAACTGGTTAAAGAATGGTCAGTTAGACAGGGTCAAGCATTACAGAAAGGAGAATAGTCATAGGTAAGCTGACGTCAAAATCTAAATAATCAATATACTAATTAAACTCATTCTCAAATCACTGCAGGGGAAACCACAACTGGTCAAAGCAGGGAGAGCTTACATGGGCCTAGGAATCCTGCTAGGTTTGCGTCCTTCGTGCAATGCCAAATGGTGCATGAACAATGATGAAGGAATGATGCAGGAGGCTGTGCATCGGGAAATGATGCAAGATGTTCTGGCATCATAAATTCACATGGTTTAAAGCGACCAGGAGGTGGCTGTCAGCGTCAGGATTGACATGTAAGTGATGTGCCACATCACTATGGGCATCAAAATCTGCACGGATATGGCAGGAACCGTAACAGCTATGCATAAATATGTCTGAGTGAGCTTTAATCATGCGATCAATAAAAACTGTCTGTAATGGAGCTCCCTGTACCCCTGGCTGGGTACCTCTGCCAAGGACCACTTCCTAGCTGGAACAGGGGACAAACTGCAGCACGTCTGCCCACAGTCGCCGTGGCTTGACTGGAGCCATGGAACCGCTCTTTCCTGGAGCCAAATGGGGCATTCATTCTAGACACCCCCAGGCACTGGTCGACACTCAGTTCTAGGAATTCTAGTCCTTACAAGGACTTTCCCCATTCAATCCCCTGCAAGCTGGGACAGCAGGCACAGGGGTTAAATCTACCTTCCCTCCAATAACAGGACGACACACAGTTTTGGAGTGCAAGCTGGAATGCCTTAATGGCAGCCACAACTGGCCTTATATGCATCTCCCCATGCAAGGGGCACTCCCCCACTGGACCTTGTGGGGGACTGCAGCACAAAGTCATAGACCAATGAGAAAGGTGTTTAAATACATGACACTCCCATATACAAGCATACAATCCCTCCCCTCTGCCTGGGAGATAATTGGATCAGTAACTTTACTAATTCTAATCCAATTATCTCCAAGCACATAAAAAACACACTTTTTCAAAACACCCCAAAATTACCCTAAAAATTCATTGAAAAAAAATCCCATAATAGCCCTGATCTGGGTGACCAACATATCCAAAAATCACCCAGATCAGTTCAGGGGTTCAGGAATTTCATGGAAGTCATTTATTTGACTGACTGCAGGCATGGTCCCATACCCAAAACAGTTCCAGAGGATCAGGGCTTGCGTTCGGTCTAGTTCAATAGTTTGAAAACGAATAAACTACCAAACAGAGTCAATAGTCTTACCCTGGTGCTTGTTCCCCTCATCCAGACAAATTATTTCACTGCACGGTGCCCTTCTAAGTTGTATATAACCGAACGCAGGCGATGATGGAAGTCCAGCGGTGTTCGGGAGTTTCTGTGTCCGATTTTAGTTCCATGAGATTCATGCCCAAACACCGCTGCCTGCGTTCATGCGAACAAGATGGATGTCCATAGTAATTGCGGCCACCCAGACGAACAATTAGAACACTGCAGTGAGAAAAGTTTCAAGTTGCTAATAGGTGTTAACAAGTTCCAGGGTGGTCTCTGGTTCGAGCGGTTGTTCGAAGTGCCGCTGCGAACCGCTTCGGGAGTTCGAAGTGTAGCAATACAAGTCCAAAAGGCTTTAACCAAAGTCTATTACAGGGGCCATAGTCTGTGGGCAGGAGGCTGGCAAGCAGGCTCCTCCAGGAGCTCTTGGCAAACTCATGAAAAAGGGCAGTTTGTCACACTGTCATTCAATAAAATGAAAAAAAAATTGTACACATTAGTTGTTATTTTTATGTATAATTTGTGATAAAATAAGAATTAGGTCAGATTTCTTTTTTTTTTTTTTTTATTCTTTATTTTGGTTGTGCGGGTAGGTACATCATAATATCAAACGCCACAATAGCGTGCACATATATTAGTATGATTGACATTGGCATGGGAAATCGCACAGTTTTATAATTATGTAAGCTTAGCATAACATGTGACATGCAAAGATAACGTTAAATATGCATATAACTGAAGAATGTATTACAAGAGTATTATATGTTTTAAGCAGGCAAAATACCTAACATTAAGCACAGATAAGCTAGGTCTGTAACCATATATTGGATCTGCGATATAGGTATATCAGATAGCTCATATCGGTGAAAATACGGTAGACTGTAGTGTTAAACTACCGTGTTAAACTGGTGAGCTGTAATCTGCTCGGCATACACTGTGATAGGGGTGAGGTGTCTCCCCGCCGTATATGCTGGTATCCTGGCTGTTACCGGGTTGAATTATGTCACACCCCAACACCCGGTGACAGCTTTGGTTAGGGGAAAATATATACATTAGCAGGCTACTCTGTGGAGACAAGTAACATTTAGGCGCATTTCCCAATAGTGCCTGTTCTTAGTTCTAGGGGAGAGGACGTAATTACTTTGGCAGATCACATTAGTGGCCCCTATAGAGTCAGAACAGGCACGTCAATCACTCTGATTAGCAACACCTATGAAAATAAGGTAAACGCTGCTATGGGGTGCTTATAACTATTCAAGCTAGAGCAAAGTAATTCCTTAGATGGAATGGGATGGCAATTCGTATGTAGTAAAGATAAAACATTATTTCTGAAATTTTACGTTCCGATTAATGTCAGTGCGTAAAGTAAGGTAAATGCTTATTAGCGATATATATCGCATGGGTTGATTGCAGACTTGTAATCTAAAATCTTTCTGAACATACTACTAACGAAAACGTTTCAAGCTGACATGTCTGGATCTACATCTAATCAGTCTGCCCCAAGTTAGGTCAGGTGATATGTACCCATTATAGTATCCAGTATGCGGAAGGTAAGGGCATTGGGGTCGACCGTGATAACCTAATCATGGCTTGTAGGTGGGCATAGTTGGGTACATGCGGTTATCAAGTAAATAAAACAAATAAAAACAAATTGTGTAAAGACTGGCCAAATAGAAGAAACAGGCAGGCTATGTATGTTGCTTGCAGTAATCTAGCCTGGGATCATAGAGCTATAGGTGGGCACAATTTGCTAAGTGAGGCATAATTAATACCATGCAATATAAAAAAAACAAAAACAAAAAAAAAACAGCAAGTGCCTATGTGTCAATTTAAGTACAAACCGTGCCTAATCTACTCAATTAAGTGTAATTGGGTCTGTGATTGGGGAAGCGCACCATGGGTGCAGTATTGCTCAGTCCAGGTGTCCCGGTTCATCGTATGCCAACCCTGGATAAAGCTCTGGGGTGGTAATTGTGTTGAAGTTGGCTTTCAGTGGTCATGAGAGCAGGACTGAACCGTTAGAATTCAACCTCCATATGTGTGCTGGTTGTTGGGACCGGTAGTCCATGCGGTCGCCCATCATTGTTCAAGTGGTGATGGTAGCGGAAGAGTCCGGTGTTAGGCCTTGTGGGACAAACGGGACAGTCCTGGTTGGGTCCCATCGATGTTGCGGGGAGGATTGGCTCTGCTGGCCTGTTGGTTTGAGGGAGTCCATAGTTAGGCCTAAGGAGTGCAGGAGTGGCGCCGCGTCACTTAAGTCTCGTATCTGATGTGATTCAGGTCCCTGTTGGACCGCGAGGGTGTGAGACGGCCGCCAGCGGTAGCTGAGGCCTTTTTGGCAGAGGAGGGCGGTAAGTGGCTGGAGGGACCGTCTCCAAGCTAGGGTGTTGTTGGAGAGGTCTGCGTAGAAATGCAGAGCCTTGCCCTCATATTGTGGAGGCGTCTTACCCCGCAGGGCGTCCAATATCGCCATTTTGTCGGAGCTGTTCCGGAATGCAATTATGGTGTCCCTGGTTGATCCAGCGGGCGCCTTTGGTGACTTGGGGAACCGGAAAATGCAGTCTGGGCGAATGTGCTCAGCCTGTGCCGGTGGCAGTATCCTTGCGAGCAGGCGTTTGATGGTCTGTGGTAGGTCCGCATCTGCGGCGACCTCTGGGAGCCCCCTGAGTTTCAAGTTGTTACGCCGCCTGGCATCTTCATTCTCGGCCATGCGGTGGTCGTGAGAGCATAGCCGCAGCTGCAGCTCCTGCACGGTACGTTTGAGTTCCCTTATGTCCTCAGTGTGCGTTTCAGTTCGGTTCTCTATGGTAGTTAGGCGGTTTGTCACCCCCTTTAGGTCTCCCCTCAGTGCAGTGATCTCCTTGTGAATGTCATTGTGGTGGTCTGCAGGGCCGGACTGGGAACAGAAAGCAGCCCTGGAAAAAAATAATTCCAGCCCTCTAATTCATTGTGTCACATAGTATGCTTGTATTGTTTATATGTATGTGCTTTGGAAGAATTTTGTCTTATGTGCAGCCCCTCGCTCCAGATGATCCATGGG